>NC_064641.1:200879877-201504877 GCF_023864345.2 Schistocerca serialis cubense
GTGCTTATTACAGTAAATTAACCTTGGTGATATCCTTCTCCTCATTTACTTGAATGATAATTAGTTTGTGTTAATTCATCACCAGAAATTAGGATCACGCTGATGGGCCGAATGCAGCATGAGGCAGAAGGAACATTATCGTTTTCCTATTATTTCTGAATCAACTCTATTTTTTAATTGTGTAGAGTTGCATTTCTTTTAAAGTCTATAAATCTTCTGGTCCCTTAGCGTTGTTCCGGGTATGACTACATCGCGACTATAAAAATGCGCAGAAATGATAATGTTTCTTCCGAACGATCTCAAATGAATCAGTCTGCTGGCTATATTTAGGTATTTAATGCTCAACGTATGTTATTATAATAGTGTATTTAATCCCTGATTCTGGTGCCAAGTTGGCCCACCATAATATTCACTATTTCGACATTTTTCAAAGGAATATAAAATAACAATTCTTTTTCTTTTCGCTCCCCAAGAGCAACGCTACAAAATGCCCAGTATACCTATATACACGAACACCTTTCATAATTCCCCACCCCATTTGATAAAATTTTGTGTTGCCTTACAATGTGAAACCTATGAAAATCTGATAAAATATATAAACATACAAAGGTATACAAAATACATAAATTCGAAACATAAACATGAAGAAATTGAAGTTGTGGATTTTCGTTAAAAGTCTGTGCACAGGGTATTGTCAACATCTGACTAGGCAAACAAATGACACACTTAATAGTCAAAAAGAATATTACTGCAGAATCGATGTCATTGCAATCCACATAAATTCCCATCGGAACTAACATCGTAAGAGACAATTACTTGTCTCAGTCACTGTGCATCACTATATATATATATACATACATATATATATATATATATATATATATATATATATATATATATATATATATGAAGCTGACATTTCAGTGTCTCGAAGTCCACTCATGAAGTGTTGTGGTAGAATGACCAGTGAGGGCTGGAGTTCCTTCGAACGACCTGAAAAAGCTCATCTTGAAGCGGAAATCAGACAGTGTTGGGAGCCTGGCCAACGATCGGTAGAAATTCCTCCTGCAGTGGAACAATAAGCAATAGAAGAAGTCTGACCAAGCGATCAGCATAGAAAATAGACTTCTGCCAACTATGACCCATGTTGTTAGCAGTGGTGCAACTTTAAGATTAGGAATGCTACAAGATGGTCTTCACTGACCGATATCTTCCGTAACAAATTAACATCTTGTCCGATATAAATTCGTTCAACCGATAAAAGTTGTCTCTTGCATTTGCGACTGAGGTAAATTGTCTCATGGCTGCTAATGTCACATGCTGGAGAAGAATCTTAGTGATGCACAAAAAATCATTCAGTAACAAAATTGGAAGTAATATCAAATCTGAGAAATGTGTGCACTTTTTTATCGCTGGCACTTACTAAAACATAACAAAGAATGAAAATGATGTACACCCTTTTCATCAAGACACAGAATTACACCCAAATCCAAGGAATTACATAAACATATATGAGAAGTAATATAAAACATGACATATATACTTAATATATAAATAATTATGAAAATTCGAACATTTGGAATAAGCTGTTCATAATAAAGCAAAACGTATGAGGCACTAGACAACCAAAGAAATGAAATAAGGTACAAATAAGAAATCTACAAAATAAGAAACATAATAGTGCAATAGGAAAAAATTCATCTGTTCAGAAGAAATCGACAACATACTAGGAATCGTCATCTTTTACGTTTAAACCACGAAAAACCACAAAAAACAAACTATCAGTGGACACACACATTCCTTGGTAGCAAACCTATTACTTTAAAATATCAGATATCTGCCTTGGATTCATGACCGTGTGTTTAGGGAAGGTAAAAGGGAGCTGTCATGGAGTCATGTGTCAACTGGATGCCTTCACCCAATATTATCAAACATCCCTGTGCGTGCATGAAATACGTATTTCATCACCTATACTTTCTGAATTCATGAAATTATTTCCATTCTTAAACTTCTTAAAACCCACAGAACTTCCAAAATCTCTTATTCACCAATTTCATTTGCCTAAAAGTTTATCTTTCAATCATATTACCTCTTTAGTACTCAAATTATGCCTCAAGCATTTCTCGAACTTCAGGATATCCGCATTACTTGTATATAAACAAAAAACTTTTTTAACGATGCACTTCTCAACTCATCAACTCACATGAAACGAGATTCTTTTATCAAACCTTACATCTTGTATTATCATTTCAAATCATTTCTTTACATCTCAGTTTCTCAACCATGATTGACAACCTTCTTAACGTATACTACTGGTAACGTATTACTAACTCATGAGTTTCTACCTGATATCTACTACATGAAGTATGGAAATCCTGGTAAAATTAGAGCAGCGTGTCGCACTCATTCACACGACGTAGAAAAAAAGTAGAACACCTAACTGCAATCGAAAGAAGCACCGAAAGCTATACAATATGACATCTTAAAGAAATTTCATCACTAATGCAATTGCACACAAAGAAATATCGAAAACACAAAATCATAGAAAAGAAAGTTGTCATAGAAAATGCAACAGTGTATCATATCCCAGCAAAAATTTGTGTAACTGGTACGAAATGTATTGCATGCCAACGTAAATCAATCTGCCTGTCAAGTGAAGGAAGATGGCTTTCTAAAATAAAACAAGAATAAATATTGCATTATATACACTACTTTACTAAGATTGGTGTACCACGATACTACTTATAATGATTGTGTATATGGTAAGTTAAAAGTGTTTACTGAAAAAGGCTATCAATAATTAAAAGAATTTTGCTCTTTCTCTTTTGTGACAGATTTCCTCTCACATTTCTCATACTTTTCGCATAAGTCGCTCCCATTGATCTTTCAGAATGTAAACATTTTTCACTAAAATTTCTCAACATGAACTTTCAAGAGGTCTGGTCAACAGAAAGGGTTAAAAATGAATACAGAGTCGTAAAATTATTTTCATGTCTGCAAAAATATCTACAGAAAATTTGCAAGAAATACTCCTGTCATGTACATAAATCGTCATTCACAAAGAATGTGGTACTTCTAGTCAGTAAAAACAACTTAGTAACAAACCGTATTCCATCTAACATTTTAAAAACTCATGCATCAGTTCTTTCAGGTGTACAAGCAGAAATGTTCATATCTAGTGTGTAAGTCATTTCGTATCATTCAAGAATAGCTATCATTTAGTATGACATCAATACATATTCACATCTTAGCTTGCAACTTACTAAATGTACCATTCTTCCGACAGCATGGGTTAACAGAAAACCATCATTAACCAGTTCCACTTCATCGTTACCTCAAATATCATCAACCCATATCATTATACTACTTACCATGAACATCATCATCAAAATATAGCACCAGTGGCTTCTAAGCACAAATAAGCTCATTTCTCATAAAACTATATTACATTTCCCATACAACACCTATTCTCTGTTTAGTCTTCATAAATTGGCAGATAAGGAAACTACACCGTTAGCTGCTTACAAAGAAAATCACTTTAAGTACTACTTCTATTTTCACTCAAAAACAAGAAACCTGAATAATGTTTAGCGCTGTTCCCTTACATACTTTACGGAATTGTATACAGCATTTTCAAAACATTTGTTTATCACGTACCAATGTAGAAGAAACAACTTTCGTAGCATGCCTAATGAGTTAAGTAAAATCCCGTATGTATCACTGTCTACAGTACCAAGTATGGCCAACATAGTATTTACTGAAGAAATCGCTTTATGTGTGATATGTTGAGGATATCTTTGAGTTTCCATGAATGTGGTGTGTCAACTTCGACTGCAATCTCGTGCACAATTCATTTCATTCTGTATTGCCCGTCGGAGAGAAGGAAGACTTTCCCACTACAAGACTTACCTTTACTTGTCGGATGATATCCGACCAAAACTTTTTGTCCCATATGGAATTTCCTAACTTCAGTTAATGCTTTTTTCAGCTTGATTTGCAGTGTTTGTTAAGGCTAGTTCTACATCGTTGTGCTATAATTTTCTGGTGTGAGGAAACTGTACGATTCCTTCGGTATTGTCTGGTAGCTGTTGGTTCTTTAACACTGAGGCAGGTGGCAAAGAAGATTAGTTGTGAAGAAGCTCATTTAAAATATCTTGAAATTAAGTGAGATACCTGTCTCAGTTTCGTGTCGACGGTGGCAATAGTGACTGCAGAACTTCTTAATGTCTTTGATTATGCATTCTGTAAGGTACGAGTGTGGAGATTATAATGAAATAAATATTTGCTGAATCCTGCCTTTCTGTAGTGCACGTAGCCAACAATGGATCTAAACTGAGGACCGTTATCTGCTATGACCTTACCAACATGTCCTACATGATGTAAAACGTTCTTAATGAAAGCTCTGGACACTGTTATAGCATAACCTTACGTAAAGGGCTGACTGATACAAGTTTAGACATCAACTACACTGCGACGAAAACGTAAAAAGAACCGTTTCTGGATCTAACTAGTGGTCCTAGAAAACCTATGGCTGCTAGATCATTGAAGCTTGGATGGTACGACAGTGGGTCACAATGTGAGGCGGGGGAAAGTTTGTCTTTTTGACAGAGCTTACACTTCGCAAGTACTTTTCGTATCCTTTCCACGTTGTTAAAATACAAGTCGTAGGTAATTTCTGGAAACATTTCTGTGGTTCGAAATGCGTATAGCTTACATGCGGTGTACCATATCAACTTGTTGATAAAATCCTCTGGAACACACACAACCCAAAGCGTACCATTCACAGCAAAATAATCATTTTGCTGGAAACACAGCTGGCTGATCTCTTCTTCTTGTGAACTTAAACGATCTTCCAGTTTTAAAAAGGCTTGTTTAGCCAAAATCGTTAGATTAATTACTGCAACATTAAAGTTTATTATTGCCTTATATTGACAAAGCAAATTGACGCCAAAAATTATTTGAGTAGAGAGCAACGGCACATTGAGAAAGTTCATAACAGAACTACGTTCGTGACAAGTAAATTCCAGAAAGGTCACATGTTTAACATCAACTGTTTTTCCCAAAATGGCACTTTGTATTTCAATTTTCTAAAGGGGTGGTGTCGGGCAAAATATCGTTTTTGTACATTTATTATAAGCCGACTTACATATCTGATATTGCGTTACCTGAATCCAAAACTGCCGTATAATCATTAGCAGCAACGCAAATTTTGGTTACAGAGTGTATCATCTGTTTTGATCCACCTCCCTTTTCCTGGTGCAAAATGTCTCTAATATATTCGAATTGTATGAAGTTAATAATTAAGGCAGCAGAGTCATCTGTTCGCTGTCTTTTCCCAACAGCAGCTGGGACCTGAAGTCATTGTATATTCCTTTCACCCTGTCGCTAACTTCGACTATCTCTACCTGCCGTTGTGTTGACGGTCTATCTGATGTCTGTCATATAAACTTGTTTTACTCAGTGTTATTCTGATCTTTGTTGTTGCCTGAATTTCCAAGGTTAAGCCACGTGTTGTTTTGCCTCGATTGATTACATTGCTGATTACATGAATGTTCATGATTATTACTACGGTTGTTATTACATTTATGACAGTTTCCAAAACGATGTTTATTTCATGAATCAGAATTTGAATTGTAGCTCCTGAAATTGAGCCTGTGACTGGCGCCAGACTTCAGCGTCGTAAGGATAGTGTCTATCATCGCGTCTGTGATTGTTTTTTAATGACATTTATTGTATAATCTACTGCTGCTCTTATTGTCACGTGATGAGAATGAGCACATGCTATTACCAGACTCGTGATCACATGATTTTCTCGATACAGCATGAACACTATCTAGTTCCAGCTCTTTGAAAAGCCTCAGAAATTCTGAGCTTGAGAATTCCGATTATTTAAAGTTGTTCAACATAATTTGCGTCTGATTCTATCCTGCATTGATATAGGTCAGTATGTAGTTAAAATATCTGGTTGAAGTCCTCTCTTATAACAGACTGCATTTAGCATTTGTAAGTATCTGCACATGAATTGTAGCTTGTGGTCAAAGGACCAATTTCTAGGTAACGTATAGATAAACCGATCACGCCTCGCCCTTGGCAACATCGAACTTTCGTATGATGAGGAAGTATTTATAACGAAATGTGTGTTTGCACCTTGCCTCAGTGTCTTCGAGGTCGCACCAAGCGCTCTGTTCGCTGTCATATCTTGACATGTGAAGCGGTTCAAGTTGGTAATCTCCCAAGCGCCATTAAGTTACTATTGTAGTCTGGGTTTTCATAATGTGGACTTGGCTGGCTAGGAACAAACTTTTGTCCACGGTTATTAATCTTTAATTTTTCTGCAGTTCACGAAAGATGTGACTGTATGATTGCAATGTCATTCTTTTGTTGTTCATTGAAATCTACCTGATTTTCCTTGAAATGTTTCAAAGACTGGTATTCGGCAGTGTCCTTGAAGTGCACACGCACTGTGTTACCGGAATCTTGATCATTGTTGGAAGACAAGTTTGTCATTTTTGTGCATAGTTTATGTGTTCGCTAGGGAATGTTCAGGAGTGGAATTAAAATACAAGGTGAAAGGATATGAATGATACGATTCGCTGATGACATTGCTATCCTGAGTGAAAGTGAAGAAGAATTAAATGATCTGCTGAACGGAATAAACAGTTTAATGAGTACACAGTATGGTTTGAGAGTAAATCGGAGAAAGACGAAAGTAATGAGAAGTAGTAGAAATGAGAACAGCGAGAAACTTAACATCAGGATTGATGGTCACGAAGTCAATGAAGTTAAGGAATTCTGATACCTAGGCAGTAAATTAACCAATGACGGACGGAGCAAGGAGGACATCAAAAGCAAACTCGCTGTGGCAAAAAAGGCATTTCTGGCGAAGAGACGTCTACTAATATAAAATACCGGCCTTAATTTGAGAAAGAAATTTCTGAGGATGGACGACTGGAGTACAGCATTGTATGGTAGTGAAACATGGACTGTGGGAAAACCGGAACAGAAGAGAATCGAAGCATTTGGGATGAGGTGCTAGAGACGAATGTTGAAAATTAGGTGGACTGATAAGGTAAGGAATGAGGAGGTTCTACGCAGAATCGGAGAGGAAAGGAATATGTGGAAAACACTGAGAAGGGACAGGATGATAGGACATCTGCTAAGACATGAGGGAATGACTTCCATGGTACTAGAGGGAGCTGTAGAAGGCAAAAACTGTAGAGAAAGACAGAGATTGGAATATGTAAGGCAAATAATTGAGGACGTAGGTTGCAAGTGCTACTCTGAGATGAAGAGATTAGCACAGGAAAGGAATCCGTGGCGAGCCGCATCAAACCAGTCAGTAGACTGATGACAAAAAAAAAAAAAAAGGGAATGTTACCTACTTCTTCTTCCTCTACTTCTGATAGGAAAGTTTCGAATTTTTATTGTAATTCTTTAACATTCCCTTGCAATGATGCGATCTGCTCTTCTACCTCTGTAATTACTTCCTTAGGAACGGCCTGCTAATTTTTCCATTATTTCTCTGTGGACGGGCATTTCTGTGTTCTTAATTTACTCAATTTCAACTTCTAAAAGTTGTAATCGGTTCATAATACCGTCAAACATTGGTTGAAAATCTTTATTTATTCCCTCACTTCTGCTGATAATTTTTGTATCTTTTCTTGCATCTGTTTAAACTGCTCATGAGTTTGTTAACTGTTTTCACTTATCTGTTGAAATTGGGCATTATTTTGTTCTTGCGGCTGTTTGATCTGTTCGTTCGTTCGACTGTTTAAGCTGTTCAAGAAGCGTTTGAAACATCAGTGTTACGTTTTTATCTGAAATCGAATTGTTCGACATAATGTTAGACTCCGATCTACCGGAAACAAATGATGCAAAACCTGAATCTGTTTTATTCGTCTGCATGTCCGTTTCTGTCTTATTCACTGTTTTCGGTTCGGTTTGCATATTATAAATTGGCGACTTGTTGCCTAGCGATTTTTGTTCGGTTTGGCAACAATCGCTCGTTTCTAAATTTTGTTCTATTTCACGCATAGGCACGTTTCCCAGTACTTCCGCAGTTAGATTACGTTCCGTGTCGGTTTCTGCATTATGCTAAAAGACATCTGTTCATTATTAAATGAGTTAAACGATATGCTTTCGCTATGTTGCGTCAGGTTCTATTGTTGTTCGTCACTGCGCTGAACGCGTCTCGTATTCATTGTTGTAAGAAAGTAACATTGACAACCGTTACCAGAAACGCTAAAATTGTTATATGGTTTATCGCTAAGAATAATTTTCTAACAATTGCTGTAACTGAAAATATGATGTAACTGTTGCCTAACAGAAAAGCCAATACACAAATTTTTACACGTAATCGAACTTCGTCATACGTACAGAATATCTGCCACACGTAATGAATATTCGTCACGCGCCAAGTACATGAAAAAACAGAATATTTCACTCGTAACACTCACATAAATATAGCTGTAAGGAAAGAAACATGAAATCAGTAGTACGTAAAACATGCGCTGTGCTATGTGCTGTAGCACAACAAAAAGAAAATTATCTTAGCACTTTACAAAAGTGCCAGCGGACGATCCTAAGCAGCGACAGACGAGTGAAAATTATTTACTATGACTCTATCGTTCGTTCGTTCGTTCTTGAGCATTAAAATATTTACCTGCCTTATTACGCAAAACTGAATGTACTGTCCTCTGTTCTAGAAAGGTTACACTGAAATTACTGGGAACAGCGTGGCTCAGTGCCCACATTTAGATAAAGACAGAACTAACAGGCGTTAACTATGGAGGAAATTAGACCAAAACTCTTACTCAAAAACCACTACCAAAATCAAACTGTGCACTCCGCAAAAATATTAAAACACTGAAATTACGTAGCGGCACCATGAAACACACACTGTCCACTGGCCCATTAAATTTTGAATTACAAAGAAAATGCTTAGAATTTGCACAATGGAAACGTGAGATGGGAAACGAAAGAACCAACAAAAAAAAAATAAAAAGAACCTCACTTGCAAAATTACGGCATATTCAGCAACAACAGCATAGCAAAAAGAAATCCCCCCAGCTATATTATGCTAAAATGAAACTAAATTATGAAAGACAGGACGATTTTATACTACTAACAAAAATCTTCTTATTTCAAATGAAAATGCTAATTCCCATTATAATAACGGTGCTGTATTTTAAGCTCTTATTTCACAAAAACATGAAACTCACAGAGAACCAAAAACTACTTTCTTTACAAAAGCCTAAAAAAAAAATTGTTTTTATGATTATCCCAAGTTAAAGGAATTAAACTAAAGTGCCTAGAGATGGGGAGATGCAATTTTCAATTGCAAGAATCGCTGTCGTTATCAGGACGCGCCAGCAAAATTATTACCTTGAAGATATATCCATAATGTAAATTCATTCTTTCGGTTCCATAAATAATGCCTCTGGAAGTCCTTCCATCAGATTAATAACCCTTAACAACTGCGACAAGTAGTGAGAGAGCGGATATGTTATTTGAGTTCTGTAACAAATTTCAGTTAGTAATAGTGAATACTCTGTTCAAGAATCACAAGAGGAGGTAATATACTTAGGTAAGACAGGGAGATACGGAAGATTTCATTTGGATTACATCATGGTGAGGCAGAGCTTCCGAAATCAGATATTGGATTCTAACTAAGGCTTCCCAGGAGCAAATATAGACCCAGATCGAATTGTAGTAGTGATGAAGGGTAGGCTGAAGTTTAAGACATTAGTCAGGAAGAATCAATACGCAAAGAAGTGGGATACAGAAGTAGTAAGGAATGTCGAGACACGCTTGAATTTTTTCAGGCTGTAGATACAGCAATAACGAATAGGTACAAAGAAGGTAACCGCGAAGAAAACCTGGGTAATACTTCCGTTTATCGATGAAAAAAGGGAGTACAGAACTGTTCAGGAAAATTCGGGAATACAGAATTACAAGTCACTGAAGAATGAAATAAATAGGAAGTGCAGTGCAGGGAAGCTCAGACGAAATGGCTGCACAAAAAAATATGAGAAAATCGAAAAAGAAATGACTGTCGGAAGGACTGAGTCAGCATACAGGACAATCAAAACAACCTTCAGAGAAATTAAAAGCAAGGGTGGTAACATTAAGAGTTCAAAAGGGAATCCCACTATTAAATGCGGAGGAGAGAGCGGATAGATAGAAAGAGTACATTGAAGACCTCTAAAAGAGGGAAGATTTATCTGATGTGATAGAAGAAACAGAAATCGATTTAGAAGAGACAGGAGATCCAATGTTAGAACCAGAATTTAAGCGAGCTTTGGAGGAGTTAACATCATATAAGGCAGAAGGGATAGATAACACACTATCAGAAGTTCTAAGATCGTGCGGAGGAGTGGCAACAAAACGACTGTTACCGTGGAGTGTAGAATGGATAATTCTGGCGACATACCATCATATTTCCGGAAAAATATCACCCACACAATTGCGAAGACTGCAACAGTTGATAGATGCGAGAATTATCGCATAATCATCTTAACCGCTCATGCATTCAAGTTGCTGATAAGAATTATGGGAAAGAAAATTGAGGATGAGTCAGATGACGATCACTTTGGCTTTAGGAAAGGTAAAGGCACCAGAGAGGCTATTCTGACGTTGGGACTGGTAATTAAAACAAGATTAGGGTAAAATCAAGACACGTTCATAGAATTTGCCGACCAGGAAAAAGCGTTCGACAATGTAAAATGGTGCAAGATATTTGAAATCCAGAAAAAATTTGATAAGCTGTAGGGGGAGACATGTAATATACATTATGTACAGGAGCAAAGACGGAATAATAAGAGTGGACGACCAAAAACTAAATGCTCGTATTAAAGAGAGGCAAAAAGAAGGATGTAGTCTTCCACCCCTACTATTAAATCTACAAATCGTAAGAAGCTATGATGTAAATAAAATGAAGGTTCAGGAGTGGAATTAAAATTCAAGGTGAGAGGATATCAATGACTCGATTCGCTAACAACATTGCTATCCTGAATGAAAGTGAAGAACAACTGCATAATCCGCTGAATAAAATGAACAGTCTGATGAGTACGCAATATGGACCGAGAATAAATCGAAAAAAAGAGACTAAAGTAATGAGAAGTAGCAGAAATGAGAACAGCGAGAAAATTAATATCAGGATTGATGATCACGAAACACATGATGTTAACGAATTCTGCTAACTAGGTAGCAAATCTAACAGTGACGGACGATGTAAATATGATATGAAAAGCAGACCAGCACTGGCAAAAGGACATTCCTGGCAAAGAGAATTCTACTAGTATCAAACACAGGCCTTAATTTGAGGAAGAAATTCCTGAGAATGTACGTTTGAACCATAGCATTGTATGACAGTGAAGCATGGACTAAGGGAAATCGGAACGGAAGAGAATCAAGGAATTTGAAAATTTGTGGGATTTGTAAGGTAAGGAATGAGGAGGTTCTGCGCAGAATCGGAGAGAAAAGGAATATGTGGAAATTTGAAAATTTGTGGTAAAGTTTTATGGGACGAAACTACTGCGGTCATCGGTCAGTAAGCTTACACACTACTTAATCTAACTTACGCTAAGGACAACACACACGCCCATGCCCGAGGGGGAGGACTCGAGCCTCCAACGGGAGGGGGCAACCGCGTGAACCGTCGTGACAAGACGCCATAGACAGCGCGCCTACGCCGCGAGGCGCATATGTGGAAAACACCGACAAGGAGATAGGACAGGATGATAGGATATCTATTAAGATATTAGAGAATGATGTCTACGGTACTAGAGGGAGCTGTACGGGGCAAAACTGTAACGGAAGACAGTGATTGAGGCCGTGGGTTGCAAGTGCTACTTTCCGATTAAGAGGTTGCCACAGGAAAGTAGTACATGGCGGGCTGCATCAAACCAGTCAGAACACTGACGACACAAAACAAAAAATTTTCTTCACCAATATCCTCCTCCATATGCACTACGCTAAACGTTCTGCCAATTTACTCCATGTCCAACACTCGACCACTTTCCGCTCTTAAATTGAGCCAAAGATAAACAAGGCCAGAGATACTCTCAC
Source organism: Schistocerca serialis cubense (assembly GCF_023864345.2). Lineage (NCBI taxonomy): Eukaryota > Metazoa > Arthropoda > Insecta > Orthoptera > Acrididae > Schistocerca > Schistocerca serialis. The sequence continues at coordinate 200,891,947 of NC_064641.1, forward strand.
TGGCATAAATCGACTAGTCCACAAATGTCACAGTAAAAGGTAACGGTAGTTCCAACCTGCACTAGACACCAAGTGATGTGTTTATTTTCTGATACAGTAAGGAACAAAGTCTAGCGACTGAGGGGCGAGTAGCTGTTTTTGTGGATAGTACCGATTTAGTTGTGAGGAATCATGTCGGAACGTTTTCGGTGCTGTGAATGAGGGGTACGGTTTGCTATTAAAATTTTTATTTTGTTTTTGAAATTACCCGCCTTCTCAGTACTCACAGCGATGTCGAAAAGGGGTTCGAGTTTCTGGTCGCCGCATATCTTGAGCGAGTTGGCTTCCCGGGCGCCGCGAAGCGACAGAACGAGGAAGATGGGCTGCTATGAGCTAGAAATGGGCTGTGCGGGTGGAGCGACGTCGGTTTCGGAGGGCAAGGCCGCTTGGTAGATGGGCTCCGCGGAAGTATTTGGTTGGGGACGGAACGCTGTGGGCTCGGAAGATCCAAGTGTGGAGGACCAGTGTTGTCCCGTTGGCGGTGTGGTAATCCAAGGGCTGAGAAGTGATTTCTTGGTTCTGCCTTGGATTCGGGCGAAGAATTACGGCAAGTCTGGTGTACAAGGTGAACATAAGAATTAGAAAGGCGCACGTTGGTGGCGCGTATATCAGACTTATGAGTGGTGCAAGCTTTGATATGGTGCTGCAGTCTCCAGTTAGAGCGCTGCTTGGGAGGAGAACATTGATAGTCATCTATTTAGTTGCGTTAAAGTAACTGACTGTTTAGGATCGAAGGTGGATCCAAGTGAGGCACCGAATCGTTGCTTGTCTTATTAAGATACCTAAGTCGGGCCCTGCGTGTTTGTTATCACTAGTAATTTGACACTCTGGTAAAGTCCACGAGTGAACTTTGGAGTTACTGTTAAGTATCTGTAGTAATGGAAAGATTGATTACGGAGATTTTCCGTCGGAGGCTTATGAATCGTATTAATGGCATCTTACTTCTTACGGTATTTTATGGTTCTTCTTGTCGTGGCGAAATCGCCGATAGAATTTTCATAATTTAGCTTGGGACATCATTATGTGGTTTGGTGTGGCCCTCCCAATAGTTTAAAGCCCCAAATATTTTCTTACCGCCTTTGCTGAGGTTGCTTGCTGCAGTTGATTTGTCTCTTGTCTACCCCACCGTACTGCTGTTTGGTGCGGTGCGGTATAGTCGAAGTGTTCCGTAGTATCGCATGTATTCCCTCGCCCGTTTTAAGATTTGCGAGCCGAATCCATATCGGCGTACAGCCCCAGTACGCAATCTGTTTAAGTTTATTGCGCGCTATTAACGTTTTGAACATCGCGGAAAATTTTTCCCGTGCCGCAGGTAATCCTGAAGGACATTGCTGTACACAACAGCAGGTGATTAAGACGAAATCAAAAGATACGTATCGTATATTATTTCTTTAACGAATGTAACCACTGAGCTTAGGTATTGATCTGTGTTTTTCTTTTTTTATTTATTTTGAAAGGAAAAGATTCACATGCCTGTTTAATTGTAACACCTGTACTTAGTTATTTGTCATATTTCGTTGGGTGGCGTATGCATCACATGTAGGGGAGTTTATGGTGTAAAGTGTTTAAAAGGAAGGGAAACATTTTTTGATATGGTGCGCATCATAGAGGCTACGAGGTTTGAGTGTACATTAGTAGTAATAAGATTTTGTTGCATTTGATTTGTTGTCTTAAATAAAACTTTTTGATCAATATTTTGTTGCCTTTAGAGTTCACAGGTGATATTTACGAAAATCTTGGTACTGCCATGTGGCGTTAGAATGTTTAATTTAACCTTGCAGTATGTAACTTGTATTTGTTTCTTTTGCTTAAAAAGGGATTTTGAGTTTCTAGCGATGTAAATAGATTGTGAGAGCTATTCTTTGATCTGTTAAAATAAAACTTCAGGAACTTTCATTAACAAACTATTTTGAGGATCTTGTTGCTCATGATAACGAACGTTAATTTACTATTTTAAAATCAAGTTAATAAATTTGTAAAATTCTAAAGGTAAAGTTAAAACTTTATTAGAGGAACGGTGCCTGACTGTACTCTCCGCAACTTCCACGTGTTCAAGGTATTGGCCTTCGGGCATTGTATGTTTTGCCCGGTATTTATCCCAGCTAATGCCTGCGGGACCACGTTATTTACTGGACATGTTTGATAACTCGCTCACGCAACGTAACACGTAGTGTTGTAGATTGTGAGACAGGGAGGTCATCCATTCGCGATTCGTCCAGAGGATTAACATTAAAAGCAATGTAGCATACTATATGTAAATTGATATAGAGGGGGGAAGAAGGGAAATGAAAGGAAGAAACTTACGATAGCAGCTGCCGCGGGACTCTACACGGATTCACCGACGACGAGGGAAAATGTGTGCCGAATCCGAATTCGAACTTCGGATCTCTTACTTACGAAGGTGTTACGTTAACCACTGTGCAACCTGGACAAGGTGTACACCGTTCCGGCATCGTTCTCGTCACAATTGGCGGCTGACTCACTCCCACGAAGTCCCCCCTCTCCGCAATCCTCGTCCATCTCCTCCATCTTCGCCAATATTAGATTACCACAGGAGGTCTAACGGTATTGTGCATCCAGACAGTAGACTGTAGATAGTGGATTCATTGCCCATCGAGGCGAATCAGTTATATCAATGCGTAGTATCTCTTCCTTCGAACATGTCCGATAGAACTGACAGAATATGAAATCCACAGCCGTAGCACATGTTATGTAAACTGAAGGTGGAGAGGTGAGAAAGGAAACGGAGGAACTAACGATATCAGCTGCATCGGGACATGTTTGAAGGACCAGCCACGAGGTTGTCAGGTAAATGATTCGCCTCGATGGGTAACGAATGAACAACCTTCATAGCAGATACACAATACAATCTGATCTCCTGCGGGAATCTAAAATTAGCGAGCATGGAGAACATGGATGGAGACTGTGAAAAGGTGGCTCTAAATGCATCCCCTTCTCTCCCTTTCTGCCCACTCCAAATTCAATTTACATAAAATGTATCAGAGCTGCGGATTCCGCGTGGTGTCTGTTCCTCTGGACTGGTAGACTTGAGAAGCGATTGTGGAGAAACGTGCTAGAAGTGAAATTAATTAACAGAACGATGAGTGAGGAACAGGAGAGTACAAATCCTAGTGTTTGCGATAAGCATGAGGTAAACATTTTACCTGTGAAATATAATGCGATAACTGTCTGCAATAAAGAGCCATTGGGGGAAAGATCACAGTAAGTAAAGGGCAACGGACAAGAATGCTGGACGACAAAAGCCAGAAATTACTTTCAGATGAAACAAGAGACACAGGAGAGACGAAAGTGGAGGTATCCTGTACATACCAGTCGTAAAACCGATATACAAAATAAGATGTTTGTACTACGAGAAATGAAGTTATCTGAAGCACAGCAAAGATGTGGATATGTAGTTGTAGCAGGTGAAGGCAGAAGAAAAAAGAGAAAAAATTGTAATTACCACTAGTAATGTGTTACTGCACTGCTGTGTTTCCTAGTTGGCATTCCTTTAGGTGGTGCATCTTTGCCGCCCTTTTCTGGCTGTAATGAAAAATTCTTTACGTGTGCATTACAGCGCCTGCCGTAAAGGTCACGAGAGGGAAAGAGAAGAACTTAACAGGCACCGCAACCTTGTTTCTCAAAAGAGTGGGACCGTCGCTAAACCACAAAAAAAAAAAAGAAGTGGCGAAAGAGAGCGCGAAGGGAGTAAAATCTGTCCCGACAGGGCCTGTGACGGTTGGTTTACGGTGTGCGATGGAGTCGCGGGGTTAAAATTTAATACGCTACCCTACCGGCGGCGGCAAGGGGACGATTCAGTCGCCAGTAATGGCGGCAATAAAGCTACTGCCGAGACGCCGGCTGTGCAGCGCACCCCGGCAAGCAGGCGGGATGCTTCGTGTAGCTGGCGCCAGTCTGTAACTCAGTGCGGCGCTGCGGTGGAGGGAAAAGATAAACATCCCCCGAAATGGTTTTTCATGCTTTTGTGGCAGGTATGGAAGATGGAATAAATCGGGCCCAGTACTTCATCACTTAGAAGTGCTGTTGCGGTGGAAATAGATACAGGCAACCTTCAGGAATAGCTACTGGTCCCGGTCGCACGCCAATAAAACTTGCTGTTTGTCGTTGTTATGTTATTTCTGCCAATGTCATTACTGGGCCCCGCTTCCTGTTCGTACCTTTCGAACTGGACGAGTTTGTAGATAAGCTCCTTGTCTTGTTATTTGGAATATTGGAGGTTCCAATCCCAACCTGATCATCTAGAATTATGGTTCACACCTCTCTTTCGTAGTGTTTTCCTTGTAGTGAGAAGCCTCCTGTTTTCATGATTTGTCAACTCTACCTTTAACTTTCACGTTCGGATATAGTATCCTGTGTTGGTGTCAGTTGCCGTAAGACAGCGATTTTCGAACTGCCCCCCCCCCCCCCCCACCCCACCCCACCCCTTGCCACAGGCGGAAAAATTTGTGAATCTTACTGCTTTGATGAAATAATGCCGTCTTCATTTTGATGGTTACTAAGAAGTTAAAATTTGAGAAAAACTTGCTTTATTCAGTAATTACCTCAATTTAAACAATAGCTAATAACACAGACATCGTAATACGAGGGCGTGCTGGAAAGTAACGACACTGCATTCTTTAAGTGAAAGCTCTTGATACTTTTTAAATAAAATAAATGTTATTAGCATTTTACATCTTCATTCATCATTCCTATATATTTGCTTCTCAACATACTTGGCCTGGCGCGAAGCAAATTTCTCCCGAGAAACAAGTTGTTGATATTCTCACAGTAGAAGGTTTAACTTCATCACTGTCAAAGTAAGGTCCTCGAAGCTTTCTAAACAGGTAATCCGATGGGGCAAATTCGGGACTATATGGAGGATTATCTACGACAGTGAACCCAAGGAGTGGAATTGTTGCAAAATCATATGGCACTAAGAACTATGGGACTTAACATCTGAGGTCATCAGTCCCCTAGACCTTGAACTACTTAAACCTAAGTAACCTAAGGTAATCACACACATCCATGCCTGTGGCAGGACTAGAACCAGCGACCGCAGCAGCAGCGCGGTTCCCGACTGAAGCGCCTAGTACCGCTAGACCACAGCGGCCGGAGGAATTGTTGCAGATTTGTCGTTGCCCGTGTGTGGTGTGGCATTGCCTCGCCAAAGTAGAGGGTGGTCCATGTGTGGACGAATTCATCGAACTCTAAACTCTTTTATAGCATGATACACTCCTGGAAATTGAAATAAGAACACCGTGAATTCATTGTCCCAGGAAGGGGAAACTTTATTGACACATTCCTGGGGTCAGATACATCACATGATCGCACTGACAGGACCACAGGCACATAGACACAGGCAACAGAGCATGCACAATGTCGGCACTAGTACAGTGTATATCCACCTTTCGCAGCAATGCAGTCTGCTATTCTCCCATGGAGACGATCGTAGAGATGCTGGATGTAGTCCTGTGGAACGGCTTGCCATGCCATTTCCACCTGGCGCCTCAGTTGGACCAGTGTTCGTGCTGGACGTGCAGACCGCGTGAGACGACGCTTCATCCAGTCCCAAACATGCTCAATGAGGGACAGATCCGGAGATCTTGCTGGCCAGGGTAGTTGACTTACACCTTCTAGAGCACGTTGGGTGGCACGGGATACATGCGGACGTGCATTGTCCTGTTGGAACAGCAAGTTCCCTTGCCGGTCTAGGGATGGTAGAACGATGGGTTCGATGACGGTTTGGATGTACCGTGCACTATTCAGTGTCCCCTCGACGATCACCAGTGGTGTACGGCCAGTGTAGGAGATCGCTCCCCACACCATGATGCCGGGTGTTGGCCCTGTGTGCCTCGGTCGTATGCAGTCCTGATTGTGGCGCTCACCTGCACGGCCCCAAACATGCATACGACCATCATTGGCACCAAGGCAGAAGCGACTCTCATCGCTGAAGACGACATGTCTCCATTCGTCCCTCCATTCAAGCCTTTCGCGACACCACTGGAGGCGGGCTGCACGATGTTGGAGCGTGAGGGGAAGACGGCCTAACGGTGTGCGGGACCATAGCCCAGCTTCATGGAGACGGTTACGAATGGTCCTCGCCGATACCCCAGGAGCAACAGTGTCCCTAATTTGCTGGGAAGTGGCGGTGTGGTCCCCTACGGCACTGCGTAGGATCCTACGGTCTTGGCGTGCATCCGTGCGTCGCTGCGGTCCGGTCCCAGGTCGACGGGCACGTGCACCTTCTGCCGACCACTGGCGACAACATCGATGTACTGTGGAGACCTCACGCCCCACGTGTTGTGCAATTCGGCGGTACGTCCACCCGGCCTCCCGCACGCCCACTATACGCCCTCGCTCAAAGTCCGTCAACTGCACATACGGTTCACGTCCACGCTGTCGCGGCATGCTACCAGTGTTAAAGACTGCGATGGAGCTCCGTCTGCCACGGCAAAATGGCTGACACTGACGGCGGCGGTGCACAAATGCTGCGCAGCTAGCGCCATTCGACGGCCAACACCGCGGTTTCTGGTGTGTCCGCTGTGCCGTGCGTGTGATCATTGCTTGTACAGCCCTCTCGCAGTGTCCGGAGCAAGTATGGTGGGTCTGACACACCGGTGTCAATGTGTTCTTTTTTCCATTTCCAGGAGTGTATTTCTGATGCACGGACATAGTTACAATACACACCGCTTTGTTACACGCTACAATTCGAAGTCCTCTAGCGGCAAAGAGCTACAAATAGGTAGACACGGAGAATGATAATAACGTGAGTGTTATTTAAAAAGCGTTTAGAGTTTTCAGATCAAAAATTCCGAAGAACTGCATTTCACTACGCCCTCATAAATTTTAAAAAGTTTAGTTCCGTCAAAATGTCAAAAAATTCTCAGTTGCTAATAGCGTGCCGCGGGAGACTCATTCATTTCTCGAGGAATACCAGTGTTACGCTGAACAAGGATGTGAAAACCCTGTCCCAACGAAGCGATGTCATGTGCGCAGTCGGTCTATGAATCATGTAAACTTTATTCTGTGTCAAAACTACGTAGGGGAGCCGTGGGCCGAGTTCGATAGCTCGCGTATGGCAAGTTAAGCACGTTCTTTTTGTTTAGAAAAATGGCTCTTAGCACTATGGGACTTAACTTCTGAGTTCATCAGTCCCGTTGAACTTAGAACTACTTAAACCTAACTAACCTAAGGTCATCACACACATCCATGCCCGAGGCAGAATTCGAAACTGCGACCGTAGCTGTCACGCGGTTCCAGACTGAAGCGCCTAGAACCACTAGGCCACACCGGCCGGCGCTAACATCTCACAAGAGCTTATATTCATAGCGTTTTTCAGATAACTTAGCCAGCCCAATCTTTCAAAGAAAATTAGATTACTTAGACACTACCGTGATGGGACATTAAGACTATTTCAAGTTACAATGTTGAACCAAAATCATGACAAGCCACTCAGTACTAACTGGCGAGCTAAAGGCTAAGTTTATAATTTAACACCGACACGTGCTTCATCGGAGGAAGATTCCACCAAAACATATCAAAGGAGCACTTCAAAAGCAGCAAACACTCAACGGTACGTAATTAATCTTGCGCCAAGAACAAAATTAAACAGTTTGGTGATAAAGAAGTTAAGATAGAGGGTCACACGGGCTAGTACGCAGTTGACTAATTTTTCCTTATTCTCGGATGCACGCCACATAGGTAACATCAACCCGAAGGCAGTGGATTACCTTAACGCATTGGAAACATACAAGACAGGAATTATTGTACCATCCGAAATACAACAGTAAACGTATTTAAAATGGAAAGAAATAATCTAACGGCAAATTGTCTAAAATATAAGGCCTTGTTTCAAATACAAAAACATAGCTTTTTAACTTGCTACCTTGTTTGGTCGTAATCCGCACGAGTAGCGTTAAATAACGACATGATGTAGGCCGTCAGAATCAGTGGCGGAATCAACGATCCATTACGCAGTACAATACAGAAACCGTAACCGGCACACAGTCTACCTACAACAGAAACAGATACAACATTAAAATTCGATATTGCAGTCTAAAACTCCGAATGTATATGGTGAAAAGAATTATGATGCACTTCCGCTGACGTAGTGAGTTCAAAATGGTTCAAATGGTTCTGAGCACTATGGGACTTAACAACTGTGGTCATCAGTCCCCTAGAACTTAGAACTACTTGAACCTAACTAACCTAAGGAGATCGCACACATCCATGCCCGAGGCGACCGTAGCCGTCGCGCGGTTCCGGACTGCGCGCCTAGAGCCGCGAGGCCGCCGCGGCCGGCGACGTAGTGAGCCCACATATTTTCAAAGTAACACTGCCACAAGACAAACACAATTATAAGCGTTAAGTACTCTCTCCATTTAAGAGGATATTTATGAAACTACAAGCAACAAATCCGAATGCTCAGGGTAAAAGGAATTATATGTGGACTGCCACTGACATAAATCAGCCCATACGCTAAGGACGCCTTTAAGCGTTAACTTCTCTCTCCAGTTAACAGGAAATTTATGTATTAGAATAATTGCAAAACACACATCCAAACACCAAGTTGGGAATACAACATGCGCGACCTGACAACACACTAATTCGGAACAGGCTGTATGAACAGTAGGCTTTTGGTAATTTAATAGGTACGAACATAGGCCTAAATGGATATAGAGTAACTCACGGTTAAACGAAGCTCAACAGTAGTGCCATGGTGACAGATATACCAAAATATGGTTAATGACCAGAAGCTGGGATGCTCACCGTAAGGTCAGTCTGTAACATGACCGATATTTTAACGCTTAGTTGCCGGCTGTGGAATTTCAAATGGCTGTCCTACGTAACTGCCATGGCACCACAACAACCTATTCCGGTAGCTTCCTCCTCCTCACGATTTTACTCGGCCGACATCAGCAGCACAGCTTCCTGCTCAACAAATTAAGATGAGCCTCCATACCCAACTCAGCTCCGCTCACACGGCACGAAACTCTGTTTGCGTTTTCGGCGGCTCACGGCCTTCTCAACTCGGCAAATCCCCAGACCAAAATCAGAAAACAGCGCCTGACAGATCGATTACGGGCATCTTGCCAGAAAACTTGCGTATGTGGCACAACGTCCCACCCCCCTCCCCTTAAGATTGAACAGGGCAGAATGGCATCGGCCTGCCTAGCCCTGTCTGGCTCCCAGCTCTTTGGTCTTGCAGAGTGCACCTGAGTTAATCTATATGTGACCAAACTAACTTCTTGAGTGAAGGATAATGGTTGATAAAGTTTATCCGGGATGTCACCTGGACCACCCTGTATGGGTCAAGAAATCTCAGTCACGTCTTGGACATGACGTCAGTCCATCAGTTGCGCCCCCAAAAGTTCTTTATGTAAGCCAAAGTATGAACCCACAAGGAGGTAGGGTGCTGGCCTTTATCATATGGTGCCGCCTCACTCTGGTGTGTCAACTGATGTTTCAGGCAGCCTCCAAGTTATTGTGAATGGTCTGTGGGTTATTATCTGCTGAAAGTAGATAATTAATAGACCACAAGTTGGACAGGGGTGAATTCATAGTAAAGGGAAACATATTTTTAGATCGTGCACTCTAGTGGGTTTTGTGCATGTCAGTATTGAAGGTTAAGCTTAAGCATCGCAAGGACTCATCCTACTTGGTCTGAGTTTTATGGTGGTAAATAACTCAGGTGGCCTAGAGATAGCGATTGATGTTTTCCGCAAATGAGGGGTGCGGGTGGTAAGGATTGGACACGGGATGCTTAATCGCTCAACCTAAACAAAATTTTCTAAATTCACAAGACCTAAACCATGAGGCATTGTCCAAACATCCACAATGGCAAGAAAATACATATTAACCCACTTGGTGCAGCTGGGGGACTCAGGCTGTCGATTAATACCTTGTTCACCAAATGTTCAGAGTGATCACTAAGAAGCTCACAAAGAAGGGCGTTCATGTTCTATTTGGCGTGCAAACGATCCTCACACTTCCCCTCCCCATCAAAACTCCTTCTCCCAAACTTGTAATATCACTGTTAAGGGAGGCCCAGTTAGATATTCCTATACACCCCCAAATTCTCTCCAGACTTGGATGTGGTGGAAATGCTGAAGCAGGCTTGGGTAGGCATATATTACCCTTCCCATCATAACAGGTCTTAAAATGTAGTAGCCCTTTACATGGAATACACGGGTACTCCTCCCACACCCCCATTTTTGATGCATTCCCACACACCACTCAACCTCTCTGTGGTGTCACCACCAGACACCACACTTGCTAGGGGGTAGCCTTTAAATCGGCTGCCGTCCGTTAGTATATGTCGGAGCCGCGTGTCGCCACTATCGGTGATTGCAGACCGAGCGCCGCCACACGGCAGGAATAGTCTAGAGAGACTCCCTAGCACTCGCCCCAGTTGTACAGCCGACTTTGCTAGTGATGGTTCACTGTCTACATACGCTCTCATTTGCGGAGACGACAGTTTAGCATAGCCTTCAGCTACGTCATTTGCTACGACCTAGCAAGGCGCCATAATCAGTTACTATAATTACTATCTTCAACAATGTCTTCTGAACAGATAATATTGTGACTAAATGATGACTAACTAAAAACCTCAGCTGCTGACAGGTGTTGTTGATATACCGCGATGTGGGCAGCTGAAAATGTGTACCCCGACCACGACTCGAACCCGGCATCTCCTGTTTACATGGCAGACGCTCTATCCTTCTGAGCCACCGAGGACACAGATGAATAGTGCGACTGCAGGGACTTATCCCTTGCACGCTTCCGGTGAGACTCACATTCCCAACTGTCCACAATTCTACATATGTATTGTACATTGTAGACATTTGCCCAACCAGATGCATAGAGCGCCTGCCATGTAAGTAGGAGATCCCGGGTTCGAGTCCCGGTCGGGGCACACATTTTCAGCTGTCCACATCGAGGTATATCAACAACACCTGTCAGCAGCTGAGGTTTTCAGTTAGTCATCATTTATTCCAGGGAAAAGCTGCACGGTCATTACAGTAACTGTTCTTTCGAGAACAAGTTACTGTCTTCGTATATGTAGTTGCGAATGCGCACAGTTTCAAATATGGCTTCCATTACACCGTGCTTTCCCTCCTCCATGGGCTTATCTGGGCCCTCCTCATCAACATGGAACATACAACTTAAGGTGTTGGCGACACTATTTACGAAGCCCTAATACATTTCACAGAAAACTTAAAAGCAGAAATATGGACTGCCCGTATAATGGTGGATCCTGTCTTACAGGGCCTGGCCAGCATACCCATCAGGCTTGATTGTTAGTCTGCAATTGGAAGGGTTTGTGTTCCAGATAGAAACATAAAACGCTACAGCCTGCATAAAAAAAGGTATGGCCTCCATCTAACGCAAGAATGAATGAGGCATCTAATGATGAATCTTCTGTCTTCATCCGCTAACTGTAAAAATGCTGCAGCGATTCCTGAGTTGAACTTTGTGTAACTCTTGTTCAAAACTTGTTACAGACAACATTGGGCCACTACTTATCACATTTTTCAAAGCATCCCCCCACAATGAAAGTGGTTCCTTTCTGCCACAGACGTTTAAGTGGCAACGCCTATTTTGCAAAATTGGCTATGAACTTGTGAATCTGAGAACTCCTTCTTATCCGTAGGCTAGGAAATTCATAAGTAGCATTTGTTCGTCCATAATCAATACAGAAATACTCTCAGGGCACAATTTGTCCCATACAGGAAGTCTTAGCTTAGCCAGGGTAGCCTTGGATGGTTTAACCTGCAGCCACGCCTCCCTGAAACAATGAAGCACTTGTTCAGTGCGACTTAATTGTTCTTCAGAAGTCTTACTATAAATAACAACAATGCATTGTCGTGGAATTTGTAAACATTTTTAATCTTTAAACTATCTAGCACCAAATGTAACAGTGTAGATAATACTCCGGTAAGCCAAAAGGCACTATATTGTACTCAAACAGATTCCAGTCCATACAAAAGGAAGTTATCTGCTTCCATTCGTCCACCAGTTTAACCTGATGATATGTGCTTCATGGTGTTAGACATCAATCAAACCTAGCAATGAAAAACCAGATGGAGCAGTTAGTTACGGAAGTCAGGAAGGGGCACTGATTCTCGAACAACATTTAGATTTTGGTTAAGATAATCGACTACTGGTCTGTAGTCTTCCCCAGTAGGCTTGGGTATCAGAAAAATTGGAGATGCGTAAGGCGAAACAGATGGCCGAATTACGCCATCCACCAGTGATTGGTCAGTGATGTTGCATAACTCTTTCACCATGGGTGAAGATAATCGATATGGTAACTACTATACTGCTATCTGACTCGTGAGTGGCATATTATACCTCTAGTTTGTTCATAAGTAGATAATGATATTAGTTTAAAATGTGCCGAACCTTGTCCGGATGACATGTTTTCAGCACTGACTCTTCAGCACTATCCGAACACATCCTATATGGGTGTGGATCTGTACATGACAGCATTTTCTCATTTTGCCTTACATGACAGCTTGACGTAATTCAATACACACGCTTTACTTTAAAAGAAATCACACTCTAAGAGTACACTCGCATTCAACCCATATCCATCAGAAATGTCTACAGCTCAGGACAGGACTTATATTTTCCAATATAACCTCACATGACCCATGTCACACTGCGTCAAGTTGGCTGACCCATGGTAACTTTAGAATAGATGACGTACACCCAAACCAATTCCAGTCAATCAACGAAATGTTGTTCCCAGAGTCACAGTGCACATACCGGTTCATGATCAATGGCAGCTGCTAGAAAAGGTAGGTTAACTTCATTAGTTAGCCATCCACACTGTGTCATACACTGGCGTGCACCAACCTGATGCCAGCTTAACCCCCCCCCCCCCCTCCCCAACCCCACCCACCATACTTCACCTCTCTTTCCGTCCTTCGCTATCGGCCAGTTACGCACCAAGTGGCCCTCCTGGTGACTTCATTAGCTATTTCTCCAAATATTGAGGCCAGATAAGGAAGTAGTGCCTGATCACGTGCTTCTTCGTTCTTGGCATCCTTTGTTGGGAGTTCATTTTCCTCTTTGCATCACTAAAACACACGCATTCCATACTGCTGACCAACTTTTCTAAACTCCAGGTGGTCTGCATTTGAGTACCAGACAAAACACAATACCGATTCTCCAGGCGCATGTTCTCCAAAATATTTGCTTCTATCTCAGAAACATTAATTGCTAAAGCGGTCATCATGGATGTAATCTTTTCTATTTATCAGACTACCAACCTGCCGCAATGTTACACCCAGCTGGTCATTTCATTCTAACATTTTTTTTTTTTTTTGGGTCATCAGTCTACTGACTGGTTTGATGCGGCCCGCCACGAAATCCTTTTCTATGCTAACCTCTTCATCTCAGAGTAGCACTTGCAACCTACGTCCTCAATTATTTGCCTGACGTATTCCAATCTCTGTCTTCCTCTACAGTTTTTGCGCTCTACAGCTCCCTCTAGTACCATGGAAGACTTTCCCTCGTGTCTTAGCAGATGTCCTATCATCCTGTCCCTTCTCCTTATCAGTGTTTTCGACATATTCCTATCCTCTCCGATTCTGCGTAGAACCTCCTCATTCCTTACCTTATCAGTCCACCTACGTTTCAACATTCGTCTATAGCACCACATCTCAAATGCTTCGATTCTCTTCTGTTCCGGTTTTCCCACAGTCCATGTTTCACTGCCATACAATGCTGTACTCCAGACGTACATCCTCAGAAATTTCTTCTTCTTACTAGTAGACTTATCTTGGCCAGAAATGCCCTTTTTTCCATAGCGAGTCTGCTTTTGATGTCCTCCTTGCTCCGTCCGTCATTGGTTATTTTACTACATAGGTAGCAGAATTCATTAACTTCATTGACTTCGTGACCATCAACCCCGATGTTAAGTTTCTCGCTGTTCTTATTTCTACTACTTCTCATTACCTTCGTCTTTCTCCGATTTACTCTCAACCCATACTGTGTACTCATTAGACTGTTCATTCCGTTCAGCAGATCATATAATTCTTCTTCACTTTCACTCAGCATAGCAATGTCATCAGCGAATCGTATCATTGATATTCTTTCACCTTGTATTTTAATTCCACTCCTGAACCTTTCTTTTATTTCCATCATTGCTTCATGGATGTACAGATTGAAGAGTAGGGACGAAAGGCAACAGCCTTGTCTTACACCCTTCTTAATACGAGCACTTCGTTCTTGATCGTCCACTCTTATTATTCCCTCTTGGTTGTTGTACATATTGTATATGACCCGTCTCTCCCTATAGCTTACCCCTACTTTTTTCAGAATCTCGAACAGCTTGCACTATTTTATACTGTCGAACGCTTTTTCCAGGTCGACATATCCTATGAAAGTGTCTTGATTTTTCTTTAGCCTTGCTTCCATTATTAGCCGTAACGTCAGAATTGCCTCTCTCGTCCCTTTACTTTTCCTAAAGCCAAACTGATCGTCACTTAGCGCATTCTCAGTTTTTTTTTTCCATTCTTCTGTATATTATCCTTGTAAGCAGCATCGATGCATGAGCTCTTAAGCTGATTGTGCGATAATTCTCGCACATGTCAGCTCTTGCCGTCTTCGGAATTGTGTGGATGATGCTTTTCCGAAAGTCAGATAGTGTATCGCCAGACTCATATATTCTACACACTAACGTGAATAGTCGATTTGTTGCCACTTCCCCCAAAGATTTTAGAAATTCTGATGGTATGTTATCTATCCCTTCTGCCTTATTTGCCCGTAAGTCCTCCAAAGCTCTTTTAAATTCCGATTCTAATACTGTATCCCCATCTCTTCTAAATCGACTCCTGTTTCTTCTTCTATCACATCAGACAAATCTTCACCCTCATAGAGGCTTTCAATGTATTCTTTCCACCTATCTGCTCTCTCCTCTACATTTAACAGTGGAATTTCCGTTGCACTCTTAATGTTACCACCGTTGCTTTTAATGTCACCAAAGGTTGTTTTGACTTTCCTGTATGCTGAGTCTGTCCTTCCGACAATCATATCTTTTTCGATGTCTTCACATTTTTCCTGCAGCCATTTCGTCTTAGCTTCCCTGCACTTCCTATTTATTTCATTCTTCAGCGACTTGTATTTCTGTATTCTTGATTTTCCCGGAACTTGTTTGTACTTCCTCCTTTCATCAATCTACTGAAGTATTTCTTCTGTTACCCATGGTTTCTTCGCAGCTACCTTCTTTGTTCCCATGTTTTCCTTCCCAACTTCTGTGATGGCCCTTTTTAGAGATGTCCACTCCTCTTCAACTGTACTGCCTACTGCGCTATTCGTTATTGCTGTATCTATAGCGTTAGAGAACTTCAAACATGTCTCGTCATTCGTTAGTACTTCCGTATCCCACTTCTATGCGTATTGATTTTTCCTCACTAATGTCTTGAACTTCAGCCTATTCTTCATCACTACTATATTGTGATCTGAGTCTGTATCTGCTCCTGGGTACGCCTTACAATCCAGTATCTGATTTCGGAATCTCTGTTTGACCATGATGTAATCTAATTGAAATCTACCCGTATCTCCCGGCCTTTTCCAAGTATACCTCCTCCTCTTGTGATTCTTGAACAGGGTATTCGCTATTACTAGCTGAAACTTGTTACAGATCTCAATTAGTCTTTCTCCTCTCTCATTCCTTGTCCCAAGCCCATATTCTCCTGTAACCTTTTCTTCTACTCCTTCCCCTACAACTGCATTCCAGTCGCACACGACTATTAGATTTTCGTCCCCCTTTACATACTGCATTACCCTTATAATATCCTCATACACTTTCTCTATCTGTTCATCTTCAGCTTGCGACGTCGGCATGTATATCTGAACTATCGTTGTCGGTGTTGGTCTGCTGTCGATTCTGATTAGAACAACCCGGTCACTGAACTGTTCACAGTAACACACACTCTGCCCTACCTTTCTATTCACAACGAATCCTACACCTGTGGTACCATTTTCTGCTGCTGTTGGTATTACCCGATACTCATGTGACCAGAAATCCTTGTCTTCCTTCCACTTCACTTCACTGACCCCTACTATATTTAGATTGAGCCTTTGCATTTCCCTTTTCAGATTTTCTAGTTTCCCTACTACGTTCAAGCATCTGACATTCCACGCCCCGACTCGTAGAACGTTAACCTTTCGTAGATTATTTAATCTTTTTTTCATGGTAACCTCCACCTGGGCAGTCCCCTCCCGGAGATCCGAATGGGGCACTATTCCGGAATCTTCAATTATAGGCCACATGTCCTGTGGATACACGTTACGTGTGGTTTCCATTGCCTTCTGCATCCTCATGTCGTTGATCACTGCTGATTCTTCCGCCTTTAGGGGCAATTTCCCACCCCTAGGCCAAGCGAGTGCCCTGAACCTCTATCCGCTCCTCCGCCCTCTTTGACAAGGCCGTTGGCAGAATGAGGCTGACTTCTTATGCCGGAAGTCTTCGGCCGCCAATGCTGATTATTTATCATAATTTAGGCAGTAGCAGGGATCGAACCCGGGACCGAAGACGTTTTGGTTATGAATCGAAGACGTTGCCCCTAGACCACGGGTACACTTTCATTCTAACACCCGACCATTAACCATTCCCTGAGTAATGGACTTCTTAACTCAACTAACTTCTCGCCCCTGTTGAGTGCTTCTGTTACAAAACTACTGAATCTATCGTGGGTGACTGAGAAAATAACTGGAAAAATGACAGACTCACTAACGTTCAGATCTCTAGCTCGATTTTCTAAACAAGTTTCTATCACGACAAATTGATAACATGATCAGTGGACCAGAAAAAGACCCTCAACCGTCGGCACAAGTGTACCTAATAAGTTAGGTGACTTACTGAAGAGATTCTGGCCAGGATGTTCAGCTTCGATAGGTGATGCATTAACTGGACTTCGCGAGGGCTACTTTCCTGTCCCGAGCCCCCTGCCAATGCAACACACTTCTATAGGCCTGAAGATCATTTATTCTACTCCCAGTCGTGTTTTTCGGTTTAGGATCTTTACTTTCCGTCTACGAACTTTATTCACAACCCACTCGTTTTCCGAGATTGTTAAGATAGTCCTGAATTCTGAATACCTGAGCCCTAGTTGGCACTCTCCCACCCCTCAAGCTTGTTTTGAACCCCAGAAAGAAGTTAGAACTACGGGCACAGGTGGCATTTACTTCTCCCACAGTGGCCAGGGTCAGGATGAGATCACAGTCCAGGGTCAGCTGGCGATCCAAAACAGGATTCTGCCCTCAGGTTTGATATGCCTCCAGGCCAGCTCATATAGTAATTATTCTTTGGTAAGGCAAGACATTCCTAACCCTTGTAGATGAATCATGATTATTCCTTGGGGTTACAAACGAACATAGTAAAAAAAAACTAAAATTCTAAAATGTGTGAGACTGGTTCCAATCTATCTTCCTACCACAGTTGCGTAAGGATGCTCTGTGAGTGTTTTTGATATTTGGTGCTGAACCTAGCTGCACCTACAGCCTGCAAGGTAGAGTTCAGAAGAGTGCTGTAGTACGGACAGTGATGCAATCAGGAAATGATGTCAACGTTGGTTCCACTATACTCCCTGTAAACCGAACATTATCGATAACAAATTAGTGTACTACTTTAGGTGTAGCTATAATTTGGCAAAAATTAAATTATTAGATTTTAGTTATTAATGTTTATTTTTACTGTAAGTCTGATTTCACGGAATAGTAATGTTAGCAAAGATACGTACAAGATTATAAAACATTGATATTGGGTGTTCACAACTGTTGATACGTACAGGATGGTAAAACATTGATATTGGGTGTTCACAACTGTGAAGCGAAATTCCTAAATATTGTGAGGCTCTTTAATAGTAAGATAGTGGATGACCATGTCTGGGGGTCGATAAAATACAAACAAATTGAATACAGTTGCGACCAGAGATATCAATTACGCCAAAATGCACGATGAAAACACCCAAAACTGAATAGGGCTCGGTAAAGAGCTGCCAGAAAGAAGTACGCAACTAAAACAATTCCATAACTTTAGAGTATAAAGCACTCACCAGTGTCTGATCAATTCTTTTCCATAATTCGGATATATCGCGTTTCTGTTTCAATTAAGCCAAATAATCATGAATATGTTTAAAGACAGGTCATGGCTGAATGTACAAACAACTAGGAGAGACAGAGACGACCACATTTCCGAGTGTCAATTGAATATCAATGGCTGGCATAGCGCGAGCGTGCGTGTTTACCATTCGTTGGCGGTGCCAGTGGCGGCTGTCAGCGCGAGCTGTGAACCTGAGAATCTATTCTAAATCTCTCTTGACTGTTAAACCCCAGTCATATAGATTTCCTACGTCTTTGGTGAAGCCGAGATTCCTAGTTTTTCCCTAGCTAAGTTAAGTGGCATGGTACGTGCTATTTGGCTGGAATAGCAGATACGTCGTTGCCCTCAAATCGCTTGCAAGCGTTGGGTGTTAGTGCCCAGTGCAATTCTCTGTACTAGGATACTTTGCAGTTTAACTCCTTACAAGTGCTCACATAATGACTCTCGAAATCGCATCCGTGCAGCGCGAGTGGCCTTGCTTTAACACTCGACGATTTGCTGCAAGAAAAGAAGCAAATTATTTAGTCTGCAATTTGCCTGTATCTTTTTCTTTCTTTGCCTGTATCTTTTTCTTTCTGGCCACTCAGAGCGTTCGTACTTGTTATAACTCCGACCACTAAACTTTTTTGCAGCCTTTCACAGGTGTAGGGCAGAGTTTAACCTCTGCTACATAATATAGAGATAAACAGCATTTTTTTCATCCGAGTTTTATTACAGGTGGCTACAGCGAGACGCCAACGTTTTGAGTTCGGTTTCTCCGACGTTTATCTCCCATCTCTGGCTGTGTTCCTATAGACAGGCTTTCTGAAGGGTTTTCGTTAAAAGCAGGAACAAGGGGCGGCTTTTTACAGTGGCCTATGCGGTAGCTCTGGTGTCTTATTCTGTCCGCTAGGTGGGTTGCTGTGAAGTTTTAGCTGAACATTGGACAGGATTCCATCGTAAGATTCTTCTTCCCTCGAACTAATAGAGATCATCATGACTGATTCAGGGATTAGTGATCACAAGGTCGTTGTAGCTAGGCTCAATGCCGGTTCTTCCAAATCCACCAGAAACAAACGCAAAAATTTTTTATTTAAATAAGCCGATAAATTGTCACTAGAAGCCTTCTTAAGAGACAGTCTCCATTCCTTCCGAACTGACTATGCTAATGTACACGAGATGTGGCTCAAATTCAAAGATATAGTAGCAACAGCAATTGCGAGATTCATACCTCATAAATTGGTAAGAGATGGAACTGATCCCCCATGGTACACAAAACAGGTCCGAACGCTGTTGCAGAGGCAACGGAAAAAGCATGCGAAGTTCAGAAGAAAACGAAATCCCGAAAATTGGGTAAAATTTACAGACGCGCGAAATTTGGCACGGACTTTAATGCGAGATGCCTTTAATAGGTTCCACAACGAAACATAGTCTCGAAATTTGGTAGAAAATCCGAAGAAATTCTGGTCGTATGTAAAGTACACAAGCGGCAAGACGCAGTCAATACCTTCGCTGCGCAGTGCCGATGGTACTGTTACCGACGACTGTGCCGCTAAAGCGGAGTTATTGAACGCAGTTTTCCGAAATTCCTTCACCAGGGAAGACGAATTGAATACTCCAGAATTTGAAACACGAACAGCTGCTATCATGAGTTTCTTAGAAGTAGATACCTTAGGGGTTGCGAAGCAACTCAAATCGCTTGATACGGGCAAGTCTTCAGGTCCAGATTGTATACCGATTAGGTTCTTTCAGATTCCGCTGATACAATAACTCCCTACTTATCAATCATATACAACCGCTCGCCCACCGATAGATCTGTACCTACAGACTGGGAAATTGCCCAGGTCGCACCAGTGTTTAAGAAGGGTAGTAGAAGTAATCCATCGAACTACAGACCTATATCATTGACGTCGTTTCCAGTAGGGTTTTGAAGCATATACTGTATTCAAACATTACGAATCACCTCGAAGGGAACGATCTATTGATACGTAAACAGCATGGTTTCAGAAAACATCATTCTTGTGCAACGCAATTGCGAGATTCATACCTCATAAATTCTGAACTCTTTATTCGCACGAAGTAATGGCCGCTATCGATATGGGAACACAAGTTGATTCCGTATTTCTAGATATCCGGAAAGCCTTTGACACCGTTCCTCACAAGCGACTTCTAATCAAACTTCGGGCCTATGGGGTATCGTCTCAGTTGTGCGACTAGATTCGTGATTTCCTGTCAGGAAAGTCGCAGTTCGTAGTAATAGACGGCAAATCATCGAGTAAAACTGAAGTGATATCAGGTGTTCCCTAGGGAAGCGGCCTGGGACCACTGCTGTATCTGATCTATATAAATGACCTGGGTGACAATCTGAGCAGTTCTCTTAGGTTGTTCGCAGATGATACTGTAATTTACCGTCTAGTAAGGTCATTAGAAGACCAGTATCAGTTGCAAAGCGATTTAGAAAAGATTGCTGTATGGCGTGGCAGGTGGCAGTTGACGCTAAATAACGAAAAGTGTGAGGTGATCCACATGAGTTCCAAAAGAAATCCGTTGGAAATCGATTACTCGATAAATAGTAGAATTCTCAAGGCTGTCAATTCAACTAAGTACCTGGTTGTTAAAATTACGAACAACTTCAGGTGGAAAGACCACATAGATAATACCGTGGGGAAGGCGAGACAAAGGTTACGTTTCATTGGCAGGACACTTAGAAGATGCAACAAGTTCACTAAAGAGACGGCTTACACTACACTCGTTCTTCCTCTGTTAGAATACTGGTGCGCGGTGTGGGATCCTTACCAGGTGGGGTTGACGGAGGACATCGAAGGGGTACAAAAAAAGGCAGCTCGTTTTGTATTATCACGTAACAGGGGAGAGAGTGTGGCAGATATGATACGCGAGTTGGGATGGAAGTCATTAAAGCAAAGACAGTTTTCGTCCCTGCGAGATCTATTTACGAAATTTCAGTCACCAACTCTTTCTTCCGAATGCGAAAATATTTTGTTGAGCCCAACCTACATAGGTAGGAATGATCATCAAAATAAAATAAGAGAAATCAGAGCTCGAACAGAAAAGTTTAGGTGTTCGTTTTTCCCGCGCGCTGTTCGGGAGTGGAATGGTAGAGAGATAGTATGATTGTGGTTCGATGAACCCTCTGCCAAGCACTTAAATGTGAATTGCAGAGTAGTCATGTAGATGTAGATGTAGATGTAGAACTGCGTCTCGTGGCTTGAGTCCGGGAAATTTCCTGCATGCAATTACTAAGGTGTGTCAGTGGTTTATATTTGCAAAATTTCAGTTTGTTTATTCAATATGCATATCAATAAAATTCGTACAATTTCACATAACTATGTCATGCGGCATATTGTTTTTACTGGCATTGTTTCAGGAATTCTATGTGAGGTCTGTTACTTGGTTGACACCTAGCAAAACAGAGAGCACTCTACCCCAAAACATGTGATCAGATCAGTGCCAGCCGTTTCAACCATCTACTGCTATCATTCAGGTGGTGGGAGGTAGGTTGGAGCTGTAAGGTGCTAGTGCCCAGTTGAAACACACAGGTACACAATACTAATTTACTAAGAAAACTCAATATCTTGACAAACTACAGTGGTACATGATTAAATAATTTTGCATAGCCCACGACTTGCAGTCAGCCAATGCTTAACGAAATTTTACTGTACTTATTACTCTAGGGTCTTCAAGCAAAGATTACTCAAAGTTCAGAGATCAGCATTAGGAGTTTCTTTAAACTTTATACCGGGATAAGGATTTAATTAAATTGGATAAGTCATTTGTCAAATAAATCGAAAATCGTTAAGTGAAATTAAACGAAGCTCAGTAGATATAAAGGGATTTAGAAACCAAATGTAACGGCTGCTCCAAAATTTACGTCAGCCTTACAGTCAAACAAATTCTTAATGTAGTAACTAACAGCAAAATATTATAGATGAATAACCATCAAAATCAAAATGTCTTAAAAAACATTATGGAGACACCCTACACCAGTAACATTTGGCAGCAATAGGAGCTTCAGGCCTAGCGACTCATGACAAGAGCTCTCACTCATTAGGTGTTTTGAATTCTTTACCCAAGAAAATTATTCAAACAATTTCCAATCACTTAAACTTTACAGTGCTGGGTCCGTGAAAAAATTTCAAGTTAGAATTCAGTACTCAAAGCAATGAGAAGCCACTCAATACTAACTGGAGTGTTAATGGAACAATTTATTAACACTGACACATGCTTGACTGTTGGAAGCTCCACCAAAACATATTAAATGAGAATGACAAAATGTGCCAAGTCTCGACAGTAATTAATATTGCGGCCAGAACACATCGAAATAGTTTGCTGAAACAGAAATTGAAATAGTGAACCCACAGATATATCTCCTGTCACACAGTCTAGCATGCCGTGAAATTAATTTTAGTGCCCTCTTGCCTCTTAGACTCATGCCACTTAGGTAAGGAGCCACGTGCAGTAGCCACGTGGTCTGGGATATCTTGCCAGGGTTCGCACCAGAGGTTTGAGTCCCCTGGGCATGGATGTGAGTGTTGTCCTTAGCGTAAGTTACATTAAGTTCGATAAAATAGTGTGCCAGTTGGTTGGTTGGATTGTAGAAGGGACCATACTATACGGTCATCAGTCCCTTCAACCTAGGAATAACTACAACTGATGAAACCTCACACTATAAGAGGGAGATACAATGGCTATAAAATTACAAACTATTAACAGAGAAGGAAGGAAGAAGGCGGAAGAAGAGAGGAGGGAAAGAAAGTAATGACAGTGGCATGAAGGAAGAAGCACACATAGACAAGATGGACACTCAAGATAAAACAGACCCCATAAGGAAAGGAGTAGGAAGGCAGAGGCCGGGGGTGAACCGCCAAGCCCAGTCAAAGCTAGTCCAATTGGAGCGAAGCAGGGAGCAAGATGGCCTGCCATCCCCTCCACCCACCGAGAGGGTTGAATGTCCCACCCTCAATTAAAGCGAAAAAACCCACATCAGGAAGAAATCGTAAAACTAGATCAGCTGCTAAGGCATTGCCAGCTAATACCAGAGGTACGAGTCAGGAAAGCTAAATGTCCATCACAGGGCGGGTAAATTGGTACAGTCCAGTAATAGGTGAACCACAGGCAACATTGATCCACATCGACAGAGAGGGGTTCCTCACAACAGACATGATAACCATGAGTCAGCCAAGTATGGCCGATGACGAGCTGCCAAAGAACGACAGAGGCCTTATGTGAGGCCAGTAAGGAGGACTGCCACATAGCTGTAGAATCCTTCATTGCCAGTGATCCCAACATGGCCTGGGGCCCAAATGAAAACCATTGAGCATCCACGTTGATCAAGGAGAGAAAGGGAGTCCTGGATAGCTATGACCAACGGGTGGCAAGGGAAGCACTGGCCAATAGCTTGCAAACCGCTCAAGGAGTTACTACAGATAGTGAAGGACAGTCCTGAGCAGAAACGGACATGTTCGAGTGCGCGCAAGATAGCTACCAATTCTGCAGTAAAAACACTACAGCCATCTGGCAAGGAACAAAGTTCCATGTGTCTCGCACAGGTATAAGCGTAACCAGTGTGACCAGCAACCATGGAGCTATCAGTATAAATCACCTCTGAACCCCTGAATAAACTGAGGAGACAGTAAAATTGGTGGTGAAGGGCCTCCATAGCGACATAATCAATTGAATTTATGGAGAACTCAAGACAGAGTTGTGGCTGAGAGACTCACCATGTAGGGTTACATTCGTGAGCAGAGAAAAGAGGTGGTAAAGGGAAGTGCTGGAGATCGGAAAAAAGAGCGACTGAATGCGGGCAGCTATGGTAAGCTCACATTGTGGCCGCCGCCTCGAGAGGGTTATCTCAGTGTCTGGATAAATTATACCATATTAGGGTGCTGTGGGGTGCAGCAAATGGAGTGCACAAGATATCATCAGTTGTTGCCGCAAAACTCGCAACGATGGAATGCTTGCCTATGTCGGAAGGCTAATTATGGGGATAGTCCGGAAGGCACCGGTAGCACGTCATAACCCGCAATGGTGGATTGGCTCTAGTATCAGCAATGTCGATGGTCATGCAGAACCATAGACAGGACTCCTATAGTCCAAACAAGGCAGGACCAGTGCTTTGTACAATCGCAGTAGAATAGAGCGGTCTGCACCCCAGATGGTATTGCACAGACATCCAAGAACATTGAAATGTAACCAGTATGTCCTCTTCAGCTGGCAAAGACGAAGCAGCTATGTCAGCTGGGCATCGAAGACCACACCCAAGAAGCGATGGATGTATACCACCTCGAGTGACTGGCAATCGAGAAACAGGTCTGGATGGGGATGAACTGTACAGCGATGGCGGGAATGCAAGACACACGACTTGGCCACTGAAAACTGAAAGCCATGGGCGAGAGCCCAAGTTTGTGCCCAGTAGATTTCCCATTGTAGATGACGTTCTGCAGCGCCCATGACTGAAGAAGCGCTGTAGATATAAAAGTCGTCAGCATACAAAGAGAGGGACATTGTCAGCCCAGCAGCTGCCACCAGTCCATTAATGGCAACGAGAAAGAGAGGGAAGCTCAGCACGGAATCCTGTGGAACGCTGTTTCCTTGCCGATGGAAAGGGCTGTAGGAGGAACCAACTTGAACCCAGAAAGAGCGACCAGAAAGAAAGTTTCCGATAAAAACGGGCAGACCACCACGAAGGCCCAGTTCGGGAAGATTGGAGAAGATATGATGGCACCAAGTGGTGTTGTAGGCTACATGCATGTCAAAGAAGACTGCAACGAGGAGTTCCCGATAGGCAAAAGCCGTCCGTATAGCAGATACCGGTGGATCAAGTTATCCACCATAGAGCGGCCACAGCGAAAACCACCCTGAGCGAATGACAAAAGGTCGAAGGATTCAAGGATCCAGAATAGCCGCAGACTCACCGGGCTTTCAAGGAGCTTGCAGCGGATGTTGGTAAGGCTAATTGGACGGTAGCTATCCAACTGAAGAGGTGACTTTCCAGGATTCAACACCGGATGAACAATGCTTTCCTGCCACTGGGTAGGAAATACCCCCTCACTCCACAGACGGTTGAAAAGGGTCAGTATACGACGGTGGCCAGCATTTGGTTACGTATCCGATCCGGTCCAGGAGCCGTGTCGGAACAAAAGGTGAGGACGCTGGCAAATTCCCGCTCGCCAAATGGGGCATTCTAAGGCTCCAAGCACCGAGAAACGAAGGACCAAGGCAGTCGTTCTCAGCGACTTTTAGGAGTAGGAACGTAGGTGGATACTAAGTCAATGCAGAGGCTTGGGCAAGGTATTGAGCGAAATGCTCTGCGACAATGTCCGGATGGGTAAGGACAACACCATGCACAGAAATTGCTGCAACGCCAGTGGGAAGACGATAGCCAAAATTTGGCTTGAGTTTGGCTTGAGTGTCGCCCAGACTTGTGAGAGGGGTTGAGTGGTCCTATGGCAGCCACGTATCGTTCCCAGCTAATCCGTTTCTGAAATTTGATTAGGTAACAGGCCTGGGTGCGGAATCGTTTAACGACCAGAAGGAGAGCAGTAGAAGGGTGCGCTTGAAGTGTTGAAGTGTTCAAAAATGGTTCAAACGGCTCTGAGCACTATGGGACCTAACATCTGAGGCCATCAGTCCCCTAGAACTTAGAACTAATTACACCTAACTAACCTAAGGACATCACACACATCTACGCTCAAGGCATGATTCGAACCTGCGAACGTAGTGGTCGCGCGGTTCCAGACTGAAGCGCCTAGAACCGCTAGGCCACTCCGGCCGGCTGTTGAAGTGTGTTTTTAATATGACGTCACGTGTTCTGCACTGCTGTTGAGTTTCCTAGTTAATATTTTCTAAACTTTTAGTCTTCAGTTACTTATCTTAAAGTTTATTTATATTAATATTCGCTCTGAAAGTAACTTATTGGTGGATTTTTTATTAATCTGATTCTTCCTGTGTTATTGAATCAAGTGGTCTGTTACTCGTGAGTGTGCTTATGTCGTTTGTCTAAGCCTCACGCCTCAGTAGTGTGTTTACATTTTGCGGCGTGCACTGCAGCTGTAGCGGTTATAAAGTTAAGTACTGACATATTTATTTGTGCTCTGCTAAAGTTATTAAATTTAATAGGTATCAACGGTGTTTCGTGACGTTACTTGCGAAATAACGATTTATTCAACTTTGCTGTGTTTTTTAGAGTTTCCATTGCGTTGAAGTCGTCTAGTAAATTTCGTGCTTTAGTTGTCAACTGACGTTTCGTATTGCTTCTAGTGAAATGCTGAAGTAAAATTTTCATTCCGTGTTTTAACGTCGTTTAGTGTTCCAGTGGCCGTTTGAATTTTTTTGTTTTAGGTAATAATTTTGTGAAGTTTTGTTGGTATTGATATTATTTGTGGGTGTAGTAGTATTAATACCAGTAGTTTCTATCTTAGTAGGGGGAGAATTTCGAGACCATTGATAGTTCTACAAATAGTACTAGTGGTGTAACTAAACTTTAGTAACGTAAATGTATTGTTTTTCTCAGTAACTGTAAAATTTTACCATGAGTGAGAAGTGTAGGCTCTGTCGTAGGTTTGTGAGTAGTGGGTTACGGTGTGGGATTTGTTCAAAGTATTTTCTTTGGGGGGAACGCAGTGGGGAAGCCAGTGGTCATTTTAGTGAGATCCCTTTGTGGGAATGCAGAATCTGTAAAGGAAATAAGTTGATAGAGGAGCGTAAATCAGTGCCCTTCAGATGCAGTTACAACACCCCAAGGAGGAACTACAGAGTTTGAGGAGTATGAAGGGTGGTGGGGAATGGGAACTGGCAGTTGGCAACATGGCAGCTAGCAAGAGGAGGTATTCAGACAGTTTTACTTTGCGTATATGCAATAGATTTGACCAACTGTCAGAGTTAAGTGGAGAGAAGCGTTGTGTAGCTGTAGATGTAGGGAACATGCAGCAGTCCTCAGCAGTTATGAGGTCTAGGTTAGTGGCAAAGTCTAGCAGAAAGAAGAAGTTTCTGCTCCTACGCAGTTCTCAAGGTAGAGGTGAGGGCCAGCAGTTGCAGGAAGTGTTGGGGAGTGAGTACCAAGTCACCAGCATTGTGAAGCCTAGTGCAGGGTTGGCTCTAGTGACTGACTGCATGGGGGACTTATGTAGGAACTTTAAGAAGGAGGATCAGGTAGTGATAGTGGGTGGAGCCGGGGAACAATCTTAATAGGGACGGGGAATATGATGTAGGTGCTGACCTGGTAAAGATAGCTACTCTAACTGATGCCACTAATGTGCATTTCGTGCCACTGTTTCAGCGTCATGATCGGCCTAACCTTAATACGGCTGTTAGGCGCGTTAATATGGGGCTGGGGAGAGCGCTCATGGCAGAGGGCATAGGTCACATGTCAGTGGTGCCAGTAGATCAGGTTTCATTAGGCATCGCAAGCATCTCAATATGTATGGGAAGGGGAGGCTGGCGAAGCTTATAGGTGACAGGGTGGTGGTTGTGGTGCGGTCACTCACGGAAAACTTCCTGTAGTAGTTTGTGTTAGAGCTGCACCTTTTTTTAGACTGAAGTCAGCTGATAGGTATACCTGCTTAATGGAAGTCCCTCTAACTAAGGGCTCGCCTTCTGAGGATGTAATGTTTATAAATAGAGAAAGAATTAGCATATTTCATCAAAAATATAAGAGATATTACGCATAAAGTTAGTGAACTAGTTATGGATGTTGACTCTGAAGTTATTGGTGTATCAGAGCACCACTCAAATAATTTGACAAGCCAGAGGCTTCCTTTACCATGATACAGATGAGCTGGCTGTTTCTCAAGGAGTTCCTTGCGGGGTGGGGGGAGCGGCTATGCACATAGAAAACAGTATTCAATTTCAGCCCATAGATGTATCACGACCCTGCACGAGCTGATATTTGAAGGTTGTGCAGAGGTAGTTGAATTTAGTGAAACTAAACTTCAAATTGTTGTTGTTTATAGGTCCTCTAACTCCGACTTCAGAGAATTTCTGCTGACGCTAGAGAGGGTTCTTGATACTCTTTCTAGGAAATACCGGAAATTACTTATACGGGGTGACTTCAATATTAATTTTGTATATGATGGAGCAAGATAAAGGATGTTAGTATATCTCCTAAATTCATATGATTTGGTGCAGAATGTGTTTTCCATTTAGGGTGCAGGGGAACAGTAGCACAACCATAGACAATATTTTTATTCTCTCTTCATTAATAGATGGCCATTCTGTTAGTAAATGCGTGAATGACCTTTCAGACCAGGATGCACAAATTTTAAAACTAAAAGGCTTTTCTATTCAAACCAATGTCATATTTATCTACAAACTATGTATTAAAGCTAATCCAACAGCAACAGAGAGTTTTTTAAACCTTGTCAACGAAAAAGAGTGGCAGGACGTTTATAGTGCCAATAACACAGATGATAAATACAATGCTTTCCGTAAGTCCCACAGTGTCCAAAGCCATTTGAGCTTTCTGTAACACATTTCGCATGCTCTTTGAGAGTTGCTTTCCAGTAGAAAGTTCTAAAAGGGGTAATAGCAGTAACAGGCAGCCCAGGTGGCTTACTAGTGGGATAAGGATATCTTGTAGAACAAAGCGGGAATTATATCAAAATTTTAGAAGTAGTCACAATCAAGCTACAGTAGCCCTTTATAAACATTATTGTAAGGTACTTAAAAATGTTATTAGGAAGGCAAGGAGTATGTGGTATGCAAATAGAATAGCTAATTCACAGGATAAAATTAAAACCATATGGTCAGTTGTGAAGGAAATCTCTGGACAGCAGCACAACGTCGTCGACAGAAAGTCAGTTCGTAGTAAAAATATTTCTGTTTCTGATAAATCAGAAATATGTACGGTATTTAACAATCATTTTCTGAGCATTGCTGGTGATTTAAATAAATATTTCGTTTCTACAGGTAATTATATAACTCTCTTGGAAAATGCATTTCCGAGATTGATCTCTGAAATACTCCTCTGTGATACAGACAAGAGGGAGATTGAGTCAATAGTTAAATCACTGAAGACTTAGAATTCTCATGGTTATGATGAAGTGTCTAGCAGAATATTAAAGTACTGTGCTGTACATATTAGCTCTGTATGTAGCCATATTTGTAATTCTCTCTTTAGCAATGGTCAGTTTCCTGTGCGATTAAAGTACTCAGTACTAAAGCCCCCTTATAAAAAGGGAGAAAGGGATAGTGTAGATAATTTTAGACCTATTTCGATGCCATCAGTGGTAGCAGAAGTTACTGAAATGTCTGAGTATGTAAGGATAATTGATCATTTCATGTCACACGTTTTGCTATTAAATGTACAGTTCAGCTTTAGAAGTCTTTTAGCAACTGAAAATGCTATATTTTCTTTTGTCTGTGAGATACTGGATGCGCTAAACAAAAGGTTTCGAACGCTTGGTACATTTTTATTTAACTAAGGCATTTGATTGTGTTGATCACACAATACTGCTCCAGAACTTGGATCATTATGGAATACGGGGAGTAGCACACAATTGGTTCACCTTTTACTTCAGCAATAGGCAGCAACAGGTCATTGTTGACAACTTTGATAACGGTTGTGATGTGGGGTCTGAATGGGGTATGGTCAGGTGTGGGGGGGGGGGGGGGGGAAGGGGCGGGTCCCCAGGGATCAGTGTTGGGGCCACTCCTGTTCCTTATTTGTATTAATGATATGCCCTCTAGTATTACAGGTATCTCTAAAATACTTCTGTTTGCTGATGAAACTAGCTTGTTAGTAAAGGATGATGTGTGCAACAGTTGCTCGGTTTCAAATAGTGCCGTACATGACTTAAGTTCATGGCTTGTAGAAAATAAACTAACGCTACATCACAGTAAGACCCAGTTTTTACAGTTTCTTACACGCAATTTAACCAAATCTGACGTTTTAATTTCATAGAATGGGCAAATGATTAGTGAAACTGAACAGTTCAAATTTCTGGGTGTTCAGATAGATAGTAAGCTGTCGTGGAAAGCTCACGTTCAGGATCTTGTTCAAAGTCTTAATACTGCCATTTTTACTAACTGAATGGTATCTGAAGTGAGTGATCGTTCGACACAGAAATTAGTGTACTTTGCTCATTTGCATTTGCTTACGTCTCAGGTTCGAATCCTGCCTCAGGCACGGATGTGTGTGATGTCCTCAGGTTAGTTAGGTTTAAGTAGTTCTAAGTTCTAGGGGACTGATGACCTTAGCTGTTAAGTCCCCATGTGCTCAGAGCCATTTGATGGTAGCAGAGGAGAAGGCACCCCAATTAGCATTAGAAAAGGTCCACCTGGGATGGTAATGAAGCGAAATACACTGAAGGAAGGTCAAAAAAATCGGGTAATGATCGCTGTCACATAAGTGATCGTGGACACCCCACTGAATGGTGAGAGGAAGGCCAGGACTGCAGATGGAGAGGTCAATGGCAGAGAAAGTGCCGTATGCCACACTAAAGTGTGGTGTTTAGTAGACAGAGATCAATATTTGACAGCACAGCTTCAACTGTCCTTCCTAGACCAGCAGTCGCGTGACTACACCAAAGAGGGTTGTGAGCGTTAAAGTCCCCTAGAAGCAGGAAGGGAGAAGGGAGCTAGTGAAGAAGGGTGGTTAGGGCAAGGGATGAGGGAGTCCTGTCAGGTGTGAGGTAGAGAATACAGATTGTGATCAGAGTCTCCAAATGGGCCCTGACAGCAATTGCATCCAGAGTGGTATGGAAGGGAACCAATTTACTAGCAATGTCCTTGCAGACCACGGTGTAAACTCCACCAGAAGCCCGCAAGAGGCCAATTTGGTTCTGACAGATAGCTGGAAACCATGAAGGATGGGTGAGTAAGAACTAACAAAATGTGTCTCCTGGACAGCAATGCAAGCAGCGGGGTAGAAGGAAAGAGGGGGCAAATATCCATTACAATTCCACCACAAGATTTTCAAGCTGGAGTCCAAATGGGAAGCGAATGAACTGGAGCCAGTCACACAGCTGAGTCACCATCTGTCACTGATAAGGATGGGGTAATGTCCACGTAGGTGTGGTCAGACTCTATTGGTTCATTGGATGCAGGAGGGGGAGGCGGCACCTGATGGGGCAAGGGAAGGACCTTGCCCTTGTTTTTGTGTTTGTGCTTCTACTCTTCTGAAGGAAGAGAATGGCAGTCTGCAGCAAGGTCAGGCACAGAGCTCCGTCTGGCAACCTTGGCGCCCACCGTCCATGGATCACACAGCCAATGTGGAGCTACAGATTGACATTCAAGGGGGTGCCAGGAAGAGGAGTACTGGGAGGGAGCTCCAGAACCACCAGCCGCTGAAGAAGGGGAGCGCTTCTCCAGCATGGGAGGGGGAGCAGCATCTGAATGGTTGGGTATGGGTACTGATGGGGAGGGGGAGTGC
This sequence comes from Schistocerca serialis cubense, assembly GCF_023864345.2. Taxonomy (NCBI): domain Eukaryota; kingdom Metazoa; phylum Arthropoda; class Insecta; order Orthoptera; family Acrididae; genus Schistocerca; species Schistocerca serialis. The sequence continues at coordinate 200,923,467 of NC_064641.1, forward strand.
CAGAGTGAGGGTGAGGTGGAAGGCATGGGGGGAATTGGGCAGGGCTGGGAAGAGGAGGGGATGTTAGGGGGAATGGACGGAATTGAAGCAAAAGTAGAGTTTATAGGCATGGAATGTAGCCAGTCATACTTTAGAAAAACCTTAGTGTATGTAAGTCGATTGAGGTCTTGTACTCTTTCATCTGTCATTCTTTCCAATACACCAGGCATGCTGGTGAGCATGGAGGATGCTGCACATTACAATGTATACACACTGGCAGGGAAGCACAAGCACTCCCCTCATGGAGAGGCCGCCCACAGTCACCACAGAGGAGAACATTGGTGCAGTGGGAAGACATGTGTCCAAACTGTAAGTATTTAAAGCATCTCATCACTGGTGGAATGTAAGGTTTTGCGTCACACAGATACACCATCACCTTGACCTTCTTTGGGTGGGTATCCCCCTCGAAGGCAAGGATAAAGGCTCCTCTATTCCTGAGATGGTTCTTAGGGCCCCGCTGTAATGGTGGATAAATCTAACTCCTCGCCACTCATGGTTTGCACGGAATTCCTCGTCAGTTTGGAGAAGAAGATCCCGGTGTAAAATGATGCCCTGTACCGCGTTCAAAAATTGGTGGGGTGTGACGGTGACTGGGATGTCACTGAGATGGTCACAAGTATGCAGGGCTTCATACTGGACAGCAGAAGATGTCTTTATGAGCTAAGAACCGAACCGCATTTTATTCCTGGATTCCACTTCACCATACTTATCTTGTCTTCACGAAAAACAAAGGCTTGTTCGTGGCAAAACTTTCGCCATCGGTCCTGGTACAAACCAAGTACTGAAGGATAGGTTTCAACTAAAACTGGCGAGCTTGATCCTCTTCCCCAGGGGCTGGCCAGGGAGGGGAAGGCCGAAGGATCAGAATAATGAGTGTCAGGACTTCTATCACTCTTAGAGATGGCCACAGAATGGCCAGGATGTTGAAGCTTTCGTCGCTCCATGTGCAAGGCGTCCGCCCTACTACCACTCACTCCAACCAGGGGCTCGCCCCATGGGCGCCACCCAGCCACAGCAAGGGCTGCCTGGCAAGGCAGTCATTGCTAGGAGTTCTGATGCCCCAAAGTGATGAACATCGACTCCTTGGCATACACGAGGCGTTAACAGCTGAGTTAATAGCAGTGTGACCCCTATGTTCTCAGGGGCTCAGCCAAATGAGTACTTAATAGCCCCACCACACGGACTGGCTACTGTGATGGTGACCCATCAGAAAGGGGGCCAGGGTCCAATGGAAAAAGGGAGGGGAGAGGAGACTGCACCATGGAATAGAGGTTGGGAGTTCATCCCCAAATGCCTCACACTGATCGGAAAACGTAGGGAATGGAGGTCAAGCCTCAAGGGCAAACAGCAAACTAAACATTAGCACATACCAAAACAAAGCTGGGAGGATAGCCAGATCAATATGAGGAAGTCCACCACAGGGAAAGGATAGGGCAGGCAGAAAGGAGCAAGGACAGGGAAGGAGAGGTTCAAAAATGGTTCAAATTGCTCTGAGCAGTGTGGGACTTAACTTGTGAGGTCATCAGTCACCTAGAACTTAGAACTTCTTAAACCTATCTAACGTAAGGACATCACACACATCCATGCCCGAGGCAGAATTCAAACCTGCGACCGTAGCAGTCGCGCGGTTCCGGACTGAAGCGCCTAGAACCCTCGGCCACCGCGGCCGGTGGAAGGAGAGGAACAGGGACAGTAATGCAGTCTGGAAAATGGAAGGAGACTGCAATAGCTCAGGGCCCAGTGCCCGCAACACACGTACCCACAAAAGGGACTGTAGGCCTCCTGGGGGAAAGTAGTGTGTAAGCCTAGGAACCGATGACCTCAGTAGTTTGGTACCATAGGAACTTACCACAAATTTCCAATTACTTAGGTGAGGCAGTGGTCTTCACACATGTAATTAGAACTGCTTGGCCATAAATGAAACATACAACACAGCAATTACAGAACCAACCAAAATACAACAGGCCTCATTCTTAAAATAAAAAGGAATAATTTAACATTGCATTGTCAAGCATCGAAGGCTTTGTCTCAGGTACAGAAACTTTACAACTTCTTAACCTGTGTGGCGTCTGCGTCTCCTTAGAGTTAACACGACTCGGCGGTGATGTTTGTCCCAGTCCGTATGACGTGGAACGGCGTCTGTCATTCACGACAACGTCACTGTGTAATTGGTAGAAAAACACAAATTCCTCGCATGGTTTTGTTTTGTTGTGAGTCCGCGACAGACTTTTCAGCTTGCTCGAACTGGCTAACTGTAGTTCTTCTTTTTATTAGGCACGGTTAGATAATCGTTGTTGAATACTGATAATATAAAGTCTTGAATCTTCAATCCGTCACCCAAGTCGTGGCCACATTATGGAATTGGGAGGATGTTAAGTTGATAAACTGTTATTCCGTCGTCAAGACGTCGCTATGTCGCGTGTTCAATAACTGCACTACGTAATTCCAGAGATAACATATACTTAAGCAATGTTCAGAATGCGTCGTAATCTTGGAACAAATCGATGATTACTCTACCGACTGAGCTACCGAAGCACGACTCACGCCCGGTACCCACAGCTTTACTTCTGCCAGTATCTCGTCTCCTACCTTCCAAACTTTACAGAAGCTCTCCTGCGAACCTTGCAGAACTAGCACTCCTGAAAGAAAGGATATAGCGGAGACATGGCTTAGCCACAGCCTGGGGGATGTTTCCAGAATGAGATTTTCACTCTGCAGCGGAGTGTGCGCTGATATGAAACTTCCTGGCAGATTAAAACTGTGTGCCCGACTGAGACTCGAACTCGGGACCTTTGCCTTTCGCGGGCAAGTGCTCTACCGACTGAGCTACCGAAGCACAACTCACGCCCGGTACCCACAGCTTTACTTCTGCCAGTATCTCGTCTCCTACCTTCCAAACCAGGTTCGCAGGAGAGCTTCTGTAAAGTTTGGAAGCTAGGAGACGAGATACTGGCAGAAGTAAAGCTGTGGGTACCGGGCGTGAGTCGTGCTTCGGTAGCTCAGTCGGTAGAGCACTTGCCCGCGAAAGGCAAGGGTCCCGAGTTCGAGTCCCGGTCGTGCACACAGTTTTAATCTGCCAGGAAGTTTCATATCAGCGCACACTCCGCTGCAGAGTGAAAATCTCATTCTGGAAACATCCCCCAGGCTGTGGCTAAGCCATGTCTCCGCAATATCCTTTCTTTCAGGAGTGCTAGTTCTGCTAGGTTCGCAGGAGAGCCTCTGTAAAGTTTGGAAGGTAGGAGACGAGATACTGGCAGAAGTAAAGCTGTGGGTACCGGGCGTGAGTCGTGCTTCGGTAGCTCAGTCGGTAGAGCACTTGCCCGCGAAAGGCAAACGTCCCGAGTTCGAGTCTCGGTCGGGCACACAGTTTTAATCTGCCAGGAAGTTTCATATCAACGCACACTCCGCTGCAGAGTGAAAATCTCATTCCGAAATCGATGATTGTTCACTGTTAAATAATCATGAATTCACTTTTCACTTCATAATATTCTAATAGTCAATTAATTTTCACTAATACCCATGAATAATGTCTATTAAGATATGTAGGTGACATGAAGAAATAAAGTTTGATTCCAATTTTATTGCTCCTTGTAATTAATTGTTCCTGCGCTGAGCATGCACACCGATGTCTCACTCAGGGAATTGCTTCTGTTTGCATCCGTAACATTGTCGTTGACGACAGCTTCTGACAACTCGGCGCAATTTTAAGGGAGAGTGGGGGAAATACACGCACCTAAGGAAAAATCGATGAGAACCATTCGTTACGTCATTAAACCTACTAAAATAAGTACATAACGTGCAATGGACATTTCTCCACATATTCCAATCGTCTGTAAATAGTTATAAACAGTACCTTAATTTTGAACATTAAAATAAAAAAAAGTACAAATTCGTTGTATTCCCCAACCATGAGGATAATGAAACGGAAAGTACTGGGTAATAACATGTAAAGCAAACAAACCTTAAAAATGTACAATACTTGCTATTTTATTTGCTTATTAGTTACTACAAAAAGTAAACAGTATATTTAAGAACGAAATAATGTAATTCTACAAAAATTTCTTATAATTTTCGTTTTTTACATTTTTATTGATGTGAATAGCGTTCATTTTCTCATACAGCAAAGATCGCACTTGTAACCTTCTGGAGTGTTCAAGCCACTACATTCTTCATGACTCCATCTGCTACAAGAAATACATCAGTACCATAGTTCTCCATCTTTCCCAAACTCTCCACAAACTAAGCAGACATCTTCTGAAATCACCAAAGGATCAATATCATCGATTTCATCTTCATCACAAATGTTCCGCAAGTCCAGATTTAGGTCATCCTCGCAGCTACTTTCACTTTCTTGGTGATGTTTCTTCTTCGAGACTTTTTTAAATTTCAGATACCTGCACTTATCTGCTTTAACCTTAAGATTTCTTTTCTTGTTTCCTTCAGCTTTCTTTTTCATGGCATCTTTTTGTTTCTTTATTGATAACTCCGTTAGCAGTTTATTCTTCTGTGGACTTCCTGTAAGGATCACTGAGTTTCCCCGAGGCTATCCCTTGGCTTGTTTCGTCATAGGAAGAACTAGTTTTTGTCTGTTTTTTGTTTTTGTTTTCTTTTTTTTTAACAGGAGATATGTCAAATACACTAACGTGCCTGACACCTGCACTTTTAGTTGATGGTTGATGTTGTTGTGCCCTCTTCTAGGCCTACTAGAAGTGGAACATCTTCTGCTGATCATCCAGGAATGTGTTCTTGACTTCTTTTGGGGATATGTGGCTCATTTGTAGATGTAACCACTTCATTTCCATTTGTTGCATTCGGAACATCTTCATCCTCAAGGAAAACATCTCTGAAGATCTCACATTGCTATAAGTTGTCATGCTGAAATTTGTTTGCATTGAAAGGGCAAATCCCAAATGCCTTAAACCCTGACTGCCCTTTGTCCATGGTAGCGACCTTAATATATGCCTAATTAAAAAGTTCTGCTAATTCATATGGTGTAATTTTTTGATACCCCTGTGACTTCATATACATGTCACATTCACGATTAAAGGCTGATTTCATAAAAGAAAAGAATGTAGCATCTAGTGGTTGAAGCTTGTGAGAAGTATGTGGAGGTATGGTTACCATGACAATAGAATGTCTTTTACAAACTTGAAAAATATCAATTGAAATGTGGCCGCCGTGATTATCTAAAATCAGCAGCACAGGGTCATGAACAGTTGATTTTACTTAGTTCTGAAAATGTTGTATCCATTCGAAAAGTAGTGACTCATTGGACCAGCCGTTGACGGAACAACCATATATTGCTCCAACTGGTCCACCTTTACTTAAGAGATATGACATCCTCTTCCTGGGGAAGATAAACATAGGGGGAATGTACGTACCAGCAGCACTGAAACAACATATCACAGTCACGTTTTTCCCCTTTCCCAAGACGTGGCCCCACCGATTTGTTTAACACCTTTAGGAGTCAAAATTCTCTGGGGCTTTTGTACTGTATTTACGCCCGTTTCATGGACGCTGAACACGCGCCCCTCTTTACATTTATATTTCTCCAAGACATGTTCTAAATTTTTAAAATATGCATTAGCCTCTTCTTCATTAAATGCCTGTATTCTGTTTATGCTAGTTGCTTCAGGTTTTCTCATGCTAATACTAGGGTTCCTTTTTAAAAATAGAGTTAGCAAATCCTTTCCAGCTAACCCAGATGACTTATCAGAATTGTTTGCAATGTTGTTAGCCTCTGCATACTCAAATGCAATCTCTCGCAGCTGGATGCATGTAATACCACAGAGCAGCTTGGGCATTGTAATAACATGATCCCTAATCTCATTTTCCTGTTCTGTCGAAAATCTTGGGTTTCTTCCAAGTTTTGGACCCTCGGTATTATTAACCTTCATTCTCGTTTCCGGAGTTGTTGATGTTGTTATTGTTGTGGTCTTCAGTCCTGAGACTGGTTTGATACAGCTCTCCATGCTACTCTATCCTGTGAAGCTTCTTCATCTCCCAGTAACTACTGCAGCCTACATTCTTCTGAATGTGCTTGGTGTATTCATCTCTTGGTCTCCCTCTACGATTTTTACCCTCCACGTGGCCCTCCAATGGTAAATTTGTGATCCCTTGATGCCTCAAAACATGTCCTACCAACCGATCCCTTCTTCTAGTCAAGTTGTGCCACAAACATCTCTTCTCTCCAATTCTATTCAATACCTCCTCATTAGTTACGTGATCTACCCATCTAATCTTCAGCATTCTTCTGTAGCACCACATTTCGAAAGCTTCTATTCTCTTCTTCTCTAAACTATCAATCGTCCATGTTTCACTTCTGTACATGGCTACACTCCATACAAATACTTTCAGAAACGACTTTCTGACACTTAAATCTATAATCGATGTTAACAAATTTCTCTTCTTCAGAAACGCTTTCCTTGACATTGCCAGTGTACATTCTATATCCTCTCTACTTCGACCATCATCAGTTATTTTGCTCCCCAAATAGCAAAACTCCTTTACTCCTTTAAGTGTCTCATTTCCTAATCTAATACCCTCAGCTTCACCCGACTTATTTCGACTACATTCCATTATCCCCGTTTTGCTTTTGTTGATGTTCATCTTATATCCTTCTTTCAAGACGCTATCCATTCCGTTGACCTGCTCTTCCAAGTCCTTTGCTGTCTCTGACAGAATTACAATGTCATAGGCGAACCTCAAAATTTTTATTTCTTCACCCTGGATTTTAATACCTACTCCGAATTTTTCTTTTGATTCCTTTACTTCTTGAAGTCTGAGGGTATTTCGCCTGTCTCATACATCTTGCTCACCAGATGGTAGAGGTTTGTCAGGACTGGGTCTCCCAAGGGCGTCAGTAGTTCTAATGGAATGTTGTCTACTCCCGGGGCGCTGTTTCGACTCAGGTCTTTCAGTGCTCTGTCAAACTCTTCACGCAGTATCATATCTCCCATTTCATCTTCATCTACATGCCCTTCCATTTCCATAATATTGTCCTCAAGTACACCGCCCTTGTATTGACCCTGTATACATCTTCCATCTTTTTGCTTTCCCTTCTTTGCTTAGAACTGGGTTTCCATCTGAGCTCTTGATATTCATACAAGTGGTTCTCCTTTCTCCAAAGGTCTCTCTAATTTTCCTGTAGGCAGTATCTATCTTACCCCCAGTGAGATAAGCATCTACATCCTTACATTTATCCTCTAGCCATCCATGCTTAGCCCTTTTGCACTTCCTGTCGATCTCATTTTTGAGATGTTGGTATTCCAGTTTGCGTGCTTCATTTATTGCAGTTTTATATTTTCTCCTTTCATCAATTAAATTCAATATTTCTTCAGTTACCCAAGGATTTCTACTAGCCCTCGTCTTTTTACCTACTTGATCTTCTGCTCCCTTCACTACTTCATCCCTCAAAGCTACCCATTCTTCTTCTACTGTTTTTCTTTCCCCCATTCCTGCCATTTGTTCCCTTACACTCTGCCTGAAACTCTGTACAACCTCTGGTTTCGTCAGTGTATCCAGGCCGGATCTCCTTAAATTCCCACCTTTTTGCAGTTTCTTCAGTTTTAATCTACAGTTCATAACCAATAGATTGTGGTCAGAGTTCACATCTGCCACTGGAAATATCTTACAATTTAAAACCTGTTTCCTAAATCTCTGTCTTACCATTATATAATCTATCTGAAATCTGTCAGTATCTCCAGGCTTCTCCCATGTATACAACCTTCTTTTATGATTCTTGAACTAAGTGTTAGCTATGATTAAGTTGTGCTCTGTGCAAAATTCTACCAGGTGGCTTTCTCTTTCATTTCTTAGCCCCAATCCATATTCACCTACTACGTTTCCTTCTCTCCCTTTTCCTACTACCGAATTCCAGTCACCCATGACTATTAAATTTTCGTCTCCCTTCACTATCTGAATAATTTCTTTTATTTGATCATACATTTCTTCAATTTCTTCGTCATCTGCAGAGCTAGTTGGCATATAAACTTGTACTACTGTAGTAGGCGTGGGCTTTGTGTCTATCTTGGACACAATAATGCGTTCACTGTGCTGTTTGTAGTAGCTTACCCACATTCCTATTTTTTATTCATTATTAAACCTACTCCTGCATTACCCCTATATGATTTTGTATTTATAACCCCGTATTCACCTGACCAAAAGTCTTGTTCCTCCTGCCACCGAACTTCACTAATTCCCACTATATCTAACTTTAACCTATCCATTTCCCTTTTTAAATTTTCTAACCTACCTGCGCGATCAAGGGATCTGACATTCCACACTCCGATCCGTAGAACGCCAGTTTTCTTTCTCCTCATAACGATGTCCTCCTGAGTAGTCCCCGCTCGGAGATCCGAATGGGGGACTATTTTACCTCTGGAATATTTTACTCAAGAGGACGCCATCATCATTTATCTAAACAGTAAAGCTGCATGCCCTCGGGAAAAATTACGGCTGTAGTTTTCCCTTGCTTTCAGCCGTCCGCAGTACTAGCACAGCAAGGGCGTTTTTGTTAGTGTTACAAGGTCAGGTGAGTCAATCATCCAGACTGTTTCCCCTGCAACTACTGAAAAGGCTGCTGCCCCCCTTCCGGAACCACGCGTTTGTCTGGCCTCTCAACAGACAGCCCTCCGTTGTGGTTGCACCTACGGTACGGCTATCTGTGTATCGCTGAGGCACGCAAGCCTCCCCACCAACGGCAAGGTCCATGGTTCATGGAAGGGGGGAGGGGCGGAGTAGCTTCATGAATCTCGAAAGCTCTTGATACTTCTCTTGTTTTTTTCCAGGTTTGATGGCATCAAGATCCTTACAAAGTTCCTCTTGCTTCCATTTTGATTTCTGGGTTTTTCTTTTATAATATCTATCTGAAATTTAAAAAAAAGACTCGTTAGTATTGAAAATATAACCTGCAAGGCGGAATACCACGCACTTCAACAGCTGCGTGACATTACCCCACCGTAAGTGCGGTGACTAGCCTGAGCATAACTCGGCACCTAATTAAATAGCGGGACAAATCTACAATTAAATTAAAGGTTTCATCTAGGGTTAGTAGTTGATATGCAAGAATTACATTAAAGCAACTTATAGTAGCAATTACCTTGCAAGATACAGCTGACCAAAATTACATGAGACACGCCGAAAATAAACAATACTTCACTGCTCCAACAATGCCACTGGAAAATGGCTGGCGTAAGCTGCTAGTAGTTGTTACTCCTGCCGGAAGGGTGTAGCACCAACTGGGAACAGCTTGCACCATTCAAACTGCGTAAATCAGCCTGCGTGGGATTATACACATGTGTGTACTTCCCCTACCTTCCCCTACGTTCTTCGTGTTGGCGTTTGTCTGTTACCTACTCGAGACTGTCGGTGATCTTTCCTTTTCATTGTCCTTGAATGTTCGTGCTTACTGAGCATCACGAAGGCTAAGTCCCATCACACACTTCACACGATTTAACTTCGTTGCGAATCCCGTTATCTTGCTAACGGTAAAGGTGACTTTGCTTTAGTTTGACTTCTGAAAATGCTTCAGTCTATATCGCAAGACTTTCAAACTTCCAATTAGCTTAAAACAATCTAGTACCACTTACATGCATGCTACGATCGCAGAAGTACTAGAGAGCGACTAGATAGCAACTGAACCTAACATTTCCAATTCCGAGCTACATTGTGGTCACATCGAACTTCCTTTCCGATGCGGCTACAAGTCTCTTCTATGGTAAATGTTATTTTTGGCCCATTTACCATCTGGGCTTTAACTTCGTTACTAATTATTTTGCAATTCTGTCTTTGATGTTTGTGTTGCGTATCCTATCATATTCTTTCATTCAGTCTCTATTTCATGATAAATATTATTATTCAGATGACATTCCTGTTGATCAAATTATCACAAGTGTCAAATTTGTCGTCAGTAACTGCCGTCACTGTCTGGATGACTTATTTTCCTCCTTATTTTAAAACAAATGGTTGTTTATAAGGATTTCTGTAATTGGGGTGTAACATCTGCTATTTGGTCTTAACTGATGTCCTGGCAGCTGTCCTTTCTCCATGTTAGTGTATTACACATATTAGTTTCCTGTCCTATTCTGTGCAGAACCTCCTCATTCCATACCTTATCAGTCCACCTAATCTTCAACATCCGTCTATAGCATCACATCTCAAATGCTTCGATTCTCTTCTGTCTCGGTTTCCCATTGCTTCAAATGTACATTCATAGAAATTATTTCCTCAAATTAGCGCCTTTATTTGATCATACAATGTAGGCTTTCACGACCGGTTATGTCTTCACTTAAAACTACCGGGCTGATAGGCCTTGGTTGATGTATAAAACTCTCCCCTGACGTTTTGTCTCCGACTACGGGAGACTTCCTCTGAGGTCAAGCGGCGAACTGCAAAGAAACCTCTAGGAAGCGCTGATTACATAGGCAGTACGGAGGGCGCCATTGTCCAACACGTGGCGTCGCCTATGAGATTGTCTCTGGTAACGCCAACATTCTCAACTGAAAGTAATCGATCGTCACGCTTGCGGTGAAGTAGTGACTTCCTAACTTCGTCGAGTTTAACACCTTCGTCTCTCCTGTTAAAATTATTACGGTGTTTATCAATCTTGATAGCCTCTCTATACATGCGCGCATAATAATGCGAGGTCTTAGATGTGACACTCGCCTCGCTGAATTTTATTTCCTGGTAAACATGTTCTCCTACCGCTGATTTATCCGTGTGACCCAGGCGGTAATTCCTCTTATGTTCAACAAGTCGAGTGGTACCGATAAAAGCCTGTCCACAACTACAAGGAATTTTATATACCCCCAATGTATCCAAAGGGTGTCGTGCATCTTCTGCTGATCTTAGATATTCTTTTATTTTCCTGGTGTGTTTGAAAATGTTTCCACCCCATACTTGCTTAACACTTTCGCAAAGCGATCTGTGACCTTAATAATGAACGCAAGGTAAACCTTGCCGTTGGGAGCGCCTTTGTTTGATACTAGTAGACTTCTCTGGGCAAGGAATGCCCCTTTTGCCAGTGCTAGTCGGATTTTTACGTCCTCCTTACTCCGTCAGTCATGCCTTATCTTGCTACCTAGGCAGCAAAATTCCTTAACTTCATCTACGTCATGCTCACCAATCCTGATGTTTAGTTTCTCACTATTCTCATTTCTGCTACTTCTATTAGTTTGGTCTTTCTTCGATTTACTCTTAACATGTGTTTTTTATTCGTTAGATTGTTCATTCCATTCGGCAAAAATATGTAATACTTTTTCACTTTCACTGAGAATAGCAATGACGCCCGCGAATCTGATCTTAGATATCCTTTCCCCTCGAAGTTTAATTCCACTCTTGAACCTTCCTTTTGTTTCCGTCATAGCTTCTCAATGTAGATATTAAACGCTACGGTCGAAATATTACATCCCTGTTGTACAGGCTTTTTAGTCTGAGCAATTCGTACTTGGTCTTCCATTCTTATTATTCCATCTTGGTTCTTCCACATACGATATATTCCCCGTATTTTCCTATATCTTACCAGTATTTTCCTCAGAATTTCGAACATCTTGTTCCATTTTACGTTGTCGAACATTTTCTCCTTGTCGGCAAATGACAATTACAAAATACAAATTCGATAGCTCGTTGAATAGGATTACAATACTCGCGACCTGCCGATATATTAATTCGGATCACTGTGTATAAAAGTTCGCTAGGCTTCTGGTAATTTAACAGGTACGTCCAGCAGCTTACATTCACTCTGGGATGATCACCATAAGGTCCAGTCTGTAACGTGATCGGCAAATTAACGCTCAACCGCCGTCTATACTATCTGAAATCGCTTTCCAACATGACTGCCAAGGCACGACAACCGCCTGTTCCAACATCTGCCGCCTCCTTATCACCTTACTCGGCAGATATCAGCAGCACCGCGCACTGCCCAACACACTAAAATGGGCTTCCCCACTACCTCCACGCATTAACATAATTTAACTCTGCTCATGCTGCACAAGCCTCATTATCCACATTTTCGCCAGCTCACAGTATTATGAACTAGGCAAATTCCCAGGTCAAAACCAGGAAACAGCACCAGAACGACCGACTGCTTCCGCCCTGAACGTGCACGCATGGCACAAGGCTGTTGTTTTGATGATTTAATTTTGGAGCCTAAGGGCCAGTCTCCAAATTATAGTCACAATTTGTCAAACGTATGTCTTACGAAAAGAGATCCACTTTTTTTTTAGTGGCACTGACCTGTTTCTCGCACCCAGTATGTCTGAAGGCTGCTTTTGTCTTTATTAAGATTATGTAACATCTGTTTTACACTTACTGTTCTAATAATTTTTTATCTTTCGCCGGTAGCAATTCCAGCCATAAGTGTGCGCCTCCCACGAACTGGTTAACTTTAACTACCATCGCGAGGCGAGTTAACATTCAGTGGCGCTTTAATCTTAGTATTAGATATGTATTTCTTTTAGAGCAGGACATAGAGCTTTGTCGCACGTGGTTACTGTCTATCCTCTCACGGCATTTTGTCCCCATAGGGCTGGGTCCCTAGGTCTACATGTGGCATGTGTTGTGTGGTCTGTGAGCATGTTCCCTGACTTGACGTGGGGCTGCTCTATTAGTCTACTGTAATTTTCCGGCTTGGCATAGCTTTCAATATAAATTATTAGCATTTAATGTTTTGACAGAGTAATTCATTAAAGAAAGTTAAAGGATATCTATTCACCACATAGCAGGTAGCCAGACCGACAGACTGTCAGACACCTAAGATTTCGGCCAGAAAGGCCATCACAATCACCCAAAATATACCAGGTGTACCGGTATGAAATTGAGCATTCAGATACAAATGTGTCGATGGGGAACATTTGTTGTGACGAGCCGTAATTTTTGTTTGTTTGGTTGGTATGACATTTGTCAAAGATATTTAGTATACGTCAAGTCATGGAACAAACATTATCATATGTTTTCATCGTGTTAAGAACGTAGAATTTTGTACCAGAAAGTGATGATTTGCGGAAAGCATTAATTTTTTTGTTTTCATTTGAAAAAAAGTGCTGCAGAGTAGCATCGAATGCTTGTCGAGGCATATGGTGATCATGCTCTATCAGAAGCAACATGAAGAAGATGGTTTCAACGGTTCATAAATAATGATTTTGATGTAAGAAATGAAGCTTGTGGAAGACCACCAAAAAAGTTCTAAGACGCCGAATTGCAAGCAATATTCAATGAAGATGATGCTTTGAGTCAGAAGCAAATGGCAGCAATGCTAAATGTTGCACAGCAAACAATTTCTGACAGTTTGAAAGCTTTGGGAAAGATCTAAAAGTGTGCAAATGGGTGCCACATGAATTGAATGAAAGACAGATTGAAAACCGAAAAACCATTTGTCAAATTTTGCTGCAAAGACATGAAATAAAATTAATTTTGCATAGAATTGTTACTGGTGATGAAATATGGATTTACTTTAAGAATCCTAAACGGGAAAAATCATGGGTTAATCCGGGACAATCATCAACATCGACTGCAAAACCGTATCGTTTCGGGAAGAAGAAAATGCTCTGTGTTTGGTGTGATCAGAAAGGTGTGGTGTATCATAAGCTTCTAAAACCCGGTGAAAATGTGAATACTAATCGCTACAGACAACAAATGATCAATTTGAACTATGCATTGATCGAAAAAAGACCAGAATGGATCCAGAAGACATGGAAAAGTAATTTTTTACACGACATTGTACCTGCACACAAAGCAAAACTGGTTCAGGATACAATCAAAACACTTGGCTGGGAGCTGCTACCCCACCCGACGTATTCACCAGACTTGTCTCATTCCAACTACGATTTGTTTTCATGAATGGGACACGCATTGGCTGAGGAACACTTCGATTCCTACAAAGAAGTCGAAAATTGAGTGTCTGATTGGTTTGCTTCAAAAGACGAACATTTCTATTGGCGTGGTGTCCACAAATTGCCAGAAAGGTGGTCAAAATGTATAGAAAGCAATGGTCAGTACTTTGAATAAAATGTTTTTACTTTTCAATTCAAAATTAGTGTTTCATTTCCACAAAAAGAAAACGCTCATTTCATATCGGTACACCTGGTACACAAACTCAAACAAACACAACTGACATACACATACAACTACAGTCTCTGGTTCCCAAGGCAAGACTGCAAGCAGCAGCACATAATGGAAAAGCAAACTGGGTGATGGGGCTGAGGAGGAGTCTGGGAGCGGGAAGAAGGAGGAGTCGCAGGATAGGGGTGTAGAAGGGTGAAGTACTGTTTGCGAGAGCATACAGGTACAAGGTGGGAAAGAGTAGGTCACGTAGTTGCAGTCAGGAACTAAAAGGAGTGTGGGTACCTTGGTGGAATATAGTGCTGAAGTGGGAACGGGGAAGGAGACAGGTGGGTGTGGCACAATACCTTGCGACAGCTGAGGCTAGAAGGATACAGGAAAATAGAATATACTGCAGGGAGATTCCTACCTGCACAATTCAGAAAATCTGATGGTAGGAAACATCCACATGGCACAGGCTGTGAAGCAGTTATTAACATCAAGAACGTTGTGTTTGGCAGCATGCTCAGCTACTGGGTTGCCACAGTTTACCGGTGGCCATTCATGCTGACATTTTGTTAGTTGTCATGCCCAAGTAGAACTTAGTTCAGTGGCTGCAATTTAATTTGTAGATCACTTGACTGGTTTCAAGTGATTGCTAAGCTTCACCCTCCATTGCTAGAGGTGGACGGTAGTCGAGGTCGCGACCACAGAATATACGTACCTGGCATACCAATGTCCAAACGCTTTTCCGTCGTCATTTACGGTGCGGTTCTTGTTTGCCTATGCCAGCTACTCGTCCTGCCGAAACGCCATAAAAATCATCAAAGAAGCGTCGGCCGAAGAATCTGGGACAGAAGCCAACAGGCAGTTTGTCAAGAAGTGTGCACGAAAGCCTTAACCATTTTATACTGCACCTCCATGGTAAGGAGATTCGTTGACCAGTGACGGAAGAAGAAAGCGCGATCGATGTTGGCTTTCACCTTTCTCTTGCGGTGTCGAGATGAACGGGCTACACCGAAGCTCTTGAAGCCTATTCACCACCGAACAAACACGTTATATCTACGACAGAATGGAATAAGCTTTTCATCGTCAGGAAATTCATCCAACACAGAGATACTTGGCAAGAAGGGATAAAGAACTTTTGGACATTTTTAATCAACTAAGTAACAGAATACATCGGTAAAACTGGGCCAAGATCGACAGCTTCACCCACAGGAGCATGCGGAACGAAGTCGAGAGCTGTACTGTTTGCAAGACACCGGAAGCAGATTGACAAGGAGATTGTGGACATGTCATTAACAGTACTCTACCTCACTGAATGAGGATTGACGATAGAGGAACATCTGTCGCTCAGAAAGGAGGGAATTTTGCTATCGTCTTGAGAACTATGTCTATGGAGGACATACTTGCTAATGCCGAAGTGGTCGTTAGGACCCTTTGTGAAAGAGCTGAGGATATACCAACTGAATCAACCAAGATACTGAACCAAGCAATACCACCAGCTTACAACCAGAATAAAGAAGATTTACAAGCTAACAAGAGTCTTAACACCGAAAATAGTATATTGGTGTTGGCTGCCAATAAGGGAACCTATTAGATCCGACGACGTACTGAAAACGAAGATCAGATCCGACGCAACGAATCACGTGGAATACGAATCAGTTAATCGACCTCTCTTCTCTCTCCATGGACATACAGAGAAACGCAGAAGCCCTATCACCTCGGCTGTATGGATTACCAAAGATCCATAACAATAATTTTCCTTAAAGCCCGACTGTTAGCGTTCCTAACTCACCGACGTATAAACTGGCAAAACACTAGACCCTCTCTCCTCCAGCAGCGCGTGGGGAAGAGTGACACACGCATGAACGACTCAGGACATTTCATTGAGAAGCTGAAGAAACTAAAAGTTGGACGAAAGGACATCATGGTCAGCTTTGATGTTGATATAATACATACAATTTATTTTATTTAATACAAATTATTATTTTAATAAAGTCAATTATTTTAATTACTATAATATAATTATTTACTTACCAATAAATATATGGTTTAGTTACTGAATATTTAAGTTAATTTAATATAAAGTTAATTTTATATTAATAACATATTATAATAAATTACATAATTGTGCGAAATATATTTAATATATTGTTTAATCTTTCTTTATTATTAGTGAAAAGAAACATTAAATAGAATGATATTGTGGTGTCACCAATAGACACCACACTTGCTAGGTGGTAGCTTTAAATCAGCCGCGGTTCATTAGTACATGTCGGACCCGCGTGTCGCCACTGTGTGATCGCAGACCGAGCACCACCACAAGGCAGGTCTCGAGATACGGACTAGCACTCGCCCCAGTTGTACGGACGACGTAGCTAGCGACTACACTGACGAAGCCTCACTCCTTTGCCGAGCAGATAGTTAGAATAGCCTTCAGCTAAGTCCATGGCTACGACCTAGCAAGGCACCATTAGTAACATTGCATGTATCTAAAGAGTCTCACTTGTATCGCCACAATCTCCAGATGTACCAAAAGGATGGATTAAAGTTAAGTATTACAGAAGCTACGTACTTTTCTTTATAGCATTCATTACTTCTCCTGTTTCAGACCTCACACACCCTGCTTTGGCTTAGCGCGTGCCTGTCGGCTTCCTCTCATTGTGTCTAGGCTGTCTTGTCTAGCACAACAATTTTTGGCGACAAGTCAACGGAAAGGGTCTTGTCCTTTCTAATTGCTTACATTTAATTGTATCATGGCTTCGCCAGATGTACTGTCCGAATTTTATCGCTTGCAGAATCAGCAGACGCAGGCGTTATTGGATGCCCTTGGACAGCTCGTCCAGGGTCAACGTGCACTGCAAGACGATGCGGCAGCCGCCGCTCCACCGCTACCGCAGCCACAACTCGCAGTTGCACCGCCTTTTAGGCCGTTTGACACAGCTCAGGAAACATGGACAGAGTGGTCACGCCAGTTTGGAGTTCATCTCGCCGCCTACAGAATTCAAGGTAACGAGCGGCAGCCTCATTTATTGGCGTGTGTAGGGGTGCAAACGTACCGTGTGATTGTGAAATTCTTTCCCCGACGCGACGTAGCAACTCTGTCCTACGAAGAAATTTTGTCTGCTATAGATGCCTATTTCAAGGAAACAGTGAATGTAATTGCAAAAAGGTATACTCTCTTTCGTACAAAACGTACGGCCGGTCAAACTAATAGGGAGTGGGTTGCAACATTGCAAGGCCTTACAAGGGATTGTGCTTTTGAGTGTGAATGTGGTCTCCCTTATTCCGATACTATGGTACGTGATGCAATAGCACAGAACGTTCCTGATGTTCGCATACGGGAACAGATTTTGAAACTAGTCAATCCCTCCCTTCAACAAGTGATAGACATATTGGATAGACAAGACACGCTTGACTTTGCTCAGGAATAATTTGCAACTTCACCAGCCATGTGTAACATTAACCGGCCCGCCGGGCGCGCTGCACGGCCCGGTAAATTGCCCTCGCGCACGTCCACGCAGCTGCCGCCACGCTCTAAACCAGGTGTGCCGCACCAGCATACAAATGCAGTGAAATCATGCCCGCGGTGTGCTACTAGACATTCGCGTGAAAATTGCCCGTCACGCCAAGCTATTTGCTTTTTCTGAAATAAGAAAGGACATGTTCAAAGTGTTTGCCAGAAAAAGCTCAGATCAGACAATCACAACCATTCCAGGCCCTTTGCTTCGCGCCGGAATCGAACCAAGAATACTCAGGCTCGTGAACCTTCGCCCATGGACATTCATGTAGTTAGTTCCACTTCGTCCAGTGCCACTCTTTCTGACAGTGACTGTGTTCGTCCCACAAATACTGTGCGTCGACGTCGCCGGATATCGCGTCAAGTCGCAAGTGCTTCTGTACCAGTGTCAGTTCAAATTGCACGAGACAGTCGCTCTTGTCGTCAGCAGGACAATAAACTTTTTGTAGATTTGGACTTTAATGGCAAGGTCATACCATTCCAGCTCGATACCGGAGTTGCAGTTTCATTGATCAATCACGACACGTATAAGCAACTGGGCAAACCTCCGTTGCATGCCGCAGATGTTAAGTTAAATAGTTATTCAGGTCAGAATATCCCTGTGTTAGGACAGTGCACTCTTCTTGCAACATATAAGGGACAAACAAAACTTGTGTCATTTTGCGTTCTTCGTTCTTCTACTGCAGTGAACTTGTTTGGTTTCGATTTATTTCAATTGTTTACCATGTCTATAGTAAATCTGGTCCTATCAGTGAATCAGACTGTGCCTTCCGCCAGTGTTTCTCGGCTATGTGAAGAATTTGCAGACATTTTTGCACCGGGCCTTGGTTGCACTAAGAACTACGAAGCACATTTGGAACTGAAAGTAAACGCGCAACCGAAATTTTTCAGAGCGCGCAATGTTCCCCACGCATTACGTGATGAGGTCGCAAGAACATTAAACGAATTAGAATCACAAGGTGTGAGTGAATGTGCGCAATGTCTCTTCCATTTCAGTTCCGCTTCATCGCTTACGCCGTACAGGTGTTCCGTTCGTCTGGACGACGGAATGCGACCGCGCTTTTCGCCTGTTGAAATCGGCGTTGCTTTCTAATACTTGCTCTATTTTCCTCTCGCAGTACCGCTACGATATCTTGTATCGGTCCACTGCTAAGCACAGAAACGCCGATGCGTTGTCCCGTTTGTCTGTTGCTGAGGATAGAGCATTCGATTCTTCCGAACTTGCTTGCATGTTCATTGATTCAGAAACCGATGACGTGGTCGACTCGTTTCCGATTGATTTTCGTCGTGTAGCTACAGCCACAGCTGCTGACCCGGTCCTTGCTACCGTTTTGCGTTTTGTTGCTACGCAATGTCCTTTGTCAAAGTCTCGGATCGAGGATCCGTTGGTTCGCCGATTTTTTGCTCACAGGGAGAGACTTTTTGTTCGACGTGGTGTTTTGTTGTCGCGTTCTGCTAATGATCAGCCCAGAGTCGTGGTTCCACGTTCATTACAGTCCTCTGTTTTACGGCTTCTTCACCAAGGACATTGGGGTATAGTGCGAGCGAAACAACTTGCTCGTCAGCACTGTACTTGGTTCGGAATCGATGCTGCGATTACGAATGTGTGTTCTTCTTGCATGGCGTGTGCCGAACAACAATCCGCGCCGCCACGGAAAGCCTTTGCATGGCCAAAAGCCACTTTCCCTTGGCAACGCTTGCACATCGATTTTGCTGGTCCATTCTGGAATGCTAGATGGTTGGTTCTGGTAGATTCCTTCAGTAATTTTCCTTTTGTTGTCCGGATGTCTTCCACGACGTCAACTGCCACCATCCATGTGTTGTCTGCTATCTTTTGCATTGAAGGTCTTCCGCAGACTATTCTTTCCGACAATGGCCCACAATTCATGTCCGCAGAATTTCAGTCATTCTGCCAGGCCAATGGTATTCAACATCTGACATCCGCACCGTTTTCGCCTCAGTCAAACGGTGCCGCTGAACGATTGGTCCGGACTTTCAAGTCACAGATGTTGAAGTTGAAAGAGTCGCATTCTCGGGAGGACGCGTTGTTGCTCTTTTTGTCATCGTATCGCTCTCAGCCCCGAGATGGTCGCTCGCCGGCTGCGTTGCTCCACGGTCGTCCTCATCGAACCTTGATGTCTTTGCTGCACCCGCCGCAGGCGACGTTGTATTCTATCGCAACTATCGAGGTTCACGGCGTTGGCTCGCAGGGCGCATTCTTCGCTGCCTCGGCCGCGCGATATATTTGGTTTTGGGGGCCTCTGGTGAGGTGCGTCGGCATCTCAATCAGCTGCGCCTCTGTCGTCGCCTGGGTTCTGCCGCTCCCCGTCTGCTTTCAGCGACGGTGCCGTCCGGTCAGCGCCCTGGGGACCCATCTACTGGCTCGCCTCATCCCCAAGTGTTACCGACGATGCCTTCCATTTTGCCCCATGGCGACGCGCCGCTGCCGCCTCCGCCGCCGCCGCCTGTCCTCCAGCCGGCGCTGCCCGCAGTGGACGCCTCGCTGCAGCCGCCAAGCGCCTCCCTGGGTCACGCGCCGCCGATCGCTTCCCGTCACCAGCTGTCCTCCGCCATGGAACACTTGCCTGCTCCGGACCACATGGCGTCTTCGCGCGTCGGGTACTCCGACGCAATGGAAGTCGACCCTTCGGCCCCTCCTGTCCCTTTACGGGCGCATACACCACATGTTGACGTGCACCCTGGACTAGGTTTTCAGGCGTTTCCTAGATCCCCTCGGACCGAATGGCCGGGTGCGGGTGGCACAGACTCGCCTGTTGTTAGGCTCCCCACCTCATCGCATACGTCAACATGGGGTCCTCCCCACGGCGGGCGGAAACCTTATAACACGACCGTTCGCCGATTTGTGGGGGAGGAATGTGGTGTCACCGCCAGACACCACACTTGCTAGGTGGTAGCTTTAAATCGGCCGCGGTCCATTAGTACATGTCGGACCCGCGTGTCGCCACTGTGCGATCGCAGACCGAGCGCCACCACAAGGCAGGTCTCGAGATACGGACTAGCACTCGCCCCAGTTGTACGGACGACGTAGCTAGCGATTACACTGACGAAGCCTCGCTCCTTTGCCGAGCAGATAGTTAGAATAGCCTTCAGCTAAGTCCATGGCTATGACCTAGCAAGGCGCCATTAGTAACATTGCACGTATCTAAAGAGTCTCACTTGTATCGCCACAATCTCCAGATGTACCAAAAGGATGGATTAAAGTTAAGTATTAGAGAAGCTATGTACTTTTCTTTATAGCATTCATTACTTCTCCTGTTTCAGACCTCACGCACCCTGCTTTGGCTTAGCGCGTGCCTGTCGGCTTCCTCTCATTGTGTCTAGGCTGTCTTGTCTAGACACAACAGATACAATATAATACATTCATTGGTATACTGAAGTGCCACTCTTTGACTCGCTGGAGCACATCGGCTCCATTTTCCCAAATGCATCATCATGCTCTTTCACTCATGTGTGCCACGAACTATTTGACGTGGAAAGGCTTCTACAAACAGGTGGAAGGGGTCATAATGGTTAGTAGTCTTAGTCCAGCGGTGGCCAACTTCTTCATGGACCATTTTAAAGCACAGGCACTGGACTTGGCACCTTGTAAACCTAAGGTGTGGTATGGTATGTCAGTGACACCTTCATTGTGTGGAACCATGGCGAGGAACAGATCAGTGACTTCCTAAGCACTTGAAAGCCCTGCGTGCCAACATGAAACTTACCATAGAAGTAGATGTCTTAGTCACGATGGTGAAAACCTGGGACACAGTGTATATCGAAAACAGATACACACGGATCGATACCTGCACAAAATTTAAAATCATCGCCAGAGCCAGAAAAGAGGCATGGTTAATACGCTCCTAACACGAGCAAGACGAATATGACAACTGCAGCACCTCAGACGCGGGATGCAACACCTGCTAGCGTTATGAGAAGCAATGGGTACTCCATCAGTTATTTAAGAGGTGTAACAGAGTCAAACACTCGGCGAATTGACATCGAAAGAGAAATATCGCGTACGCCCTCGTCGCCATACATTCCCAGAGTAACGGACGCTTCAGCCGTATAATGATCAGTCATGATTTTGTTGAGGGTGTGTAGGGTTTGTTGGAAGTCGCTAAGCGCTCTCATTCTCATTTAGTTGGTGAACATAGTGTGTATTTTTGTGTGCTGTCTCTCTCAAGATAAACACACAGTGTCTAATTATAATACTTGTACTACTGTGTTAAAATTTTAGCACAAAATTGTAGCTCTTAAGTAGTACATTACGAAAGAATTTCAGATTTTTAAGTACACTCAGTAACTACGCTGAATATTGAAATTAAAATCTTGTTATCCCTGGAAGCCGTTAGCTAGGCAACGTGTAATTATGCATGGACTCCGGTGTAACTGTTTAGTAAATATCGCAGCACCAAGGAGTTGTTCGACATAAACGAAAGTTAGTAGGTGTATTCCTACATCTGAAAAGCGACGTCTGTTCCAATTTCGAGACGGTGGCATAGGAGCATCGGCGGTAGCGCCAGTATGAGAAAGCAAATCAAGTTTGCTTTAAGTACACGCTGTAACAGTCGTAAGCGCTCGTTAACATTGGGAATGAAGGTGGTGAGTTGATATTCGGTCAAGAATGCCTCTAAGGCGACAAAGATGGCATTAGCGACACCCCACTGAGATCGAACGATGTCGTGGAATAGGCGTAACGAGAATCTGGATGTTCCTTCACGATACTGCAGAATGACTTGGCAAGAGTGTAACCACTGCACACGACTGCTGGCAGTGGTGGTCACGGGAAAGTACAGTCGCAAGAGGATCCGGCTCCAGGTGGTCACGTGGCACTACCGAGACGGAACACCATCATATTTGACGCATGACTCTGGCGCATGGTATTGCTCTACAGCAGAAATTTGAGCGGAGGTTGTTCTGGCGAGCAATTTCGTATGACAGCAGGAGCACTGTCTTTGTTATGCCACGTATCCTGACGGAAAATTTGTGCGTCAGTCATGTGTTTCGACCTGTTGTGCTGCCATTCATTAACAGAATTTCATGGGACGTTTTCCAACAGGATAATGCTCGCCCTCATACATTCTACAGATTCATGACATGCTGCCTTGTCCGGCTCGATCACCAGATCTGCCTCTAATCAAGCACTTATTGGACATCATCGGTCGACAACTGCTGCGTCACCCCCGATCTGCGTTAACGATGCCTGTATTGACCGACCAAGTACAACAGGCATGAAACACCACCCCACACACTAACACCCGGAATCTGTAATTCACAATGCATGCCCGTTTGCATGCTTAAATTCAACATTCTGGTGGTTTTGTAGGATATTAATGTGCAGCATTACACATTTGCAGTGGCTTATCTCACGCTTACATTATCCTGGTTCCTTGCAATGTTAGTCACTGAGATATGTTTCCTAGAAAAATATATTCTGGAAATTTCATTACTCTGCATTTATTATTTTTTGTATTGAGTTTCTTTTCCCGTCAGCTTAGATGTTTAGGAAGGGCTGCCATTTTTATCGGTAGTGGCGACCATGAACGCAGTACCCGTTGTAATCATAAAAAAAATGGTTCAAATGGCTCTGAGCACTATGGGACTCAACTGCTGAGGTCATTAGTCCCCTAGAACTTAGAACTAGTTAAAGCTAACTAACCTAAGGACATCACACACATCCATGCCCGAGGCAGGATTCGAACCTGCGACCGTAGCGGTTTCGCGGTTCCAGACTGCAGCGCCAGAACCGCGCGGCCACTTCGGCCAGCGTTGTAATCATCTTCACCAGTTCTAATCGTGTACCAGGTCCTGTATGCAAAATTATTGCCCCAGAAAACTGGTATGAATTAAGCTGAGCTTCAGTTGCGGAAGAAGTATATGTCTTAAACTTTTCGCGAAGTTAAATTGACCTAAATAGTAATCAACCTCTAGATGTGTGAAACACAATGCAAGCCCGTTTGCATGCTTGCAGTCAATATTCTGGAGGTCATGTAGTATATTAATGTAGCTACATCATTACACAGACAGCCACGAACAGACCAGACCTCATCGACGCTGTCAGTGTTGACTCAGGGATTAGCGATCATGATGTTGTCATTACGACTATGGTTACGAAAGTTAAAAAGTCTGTTAAGAAGGCTAGGAGAGTATTCTTACTAGTAAGAGCAGATAGGCACTTGTTAGCATCCCGCTTAGTAAATGAATCGACTTCATTTACTTCCGGTGCGATGGACGTGGAAGAACTATGGGATACTTTTAAACACATTGTAAACCACGCATTCGAGAAGTATGAACCGAAAAATAGGGTTACGGACGGAAAAGACCCACCGTGGTTTAACAGCGCAATTCGGAGAATGCTCAGGAAGCAAAGACAGCTGCACTCGCGGTACAACAAACATCGGGAGAATGAGGACAGGCCAAAGTTAGTAGAGATTCGTGCTGCTCTAAAAAAGAGAGCGATGCGCGAAGCATACAACCACTACCACCGTCATACCTTAGCCAAAGATCTTGCTGAAAGCCCAAGAAAATTCGGTAAGCGGGTCGAAGGCTTCCATCCAGTCACTCACTGATCAGTCTGACGTGGAAACGGAAGACAGCAAAACGAAAGTTGAAATTTTAAATTTAGCATTTGAGAAATCCTTCACGCAGGAGGATCGTACAAACATACCGCCGTTTGAGTCTCGTACAGATTACCGTATGGAGGACATAGTGATAGACATCCCTGAGGTTGTGAAGCAGCTGAATGGGTTGAAATTAAATAAATCGCCAGGTCCTGATGGGATTCCAATTCGGTTTTACAGAGATTACTCTGCTGCATTGGCTCCTTACTTAGCTTGCATTTATCGCGAATCTCTTGCCTAACGTTAGGTCCCGAGAGACTGGAAAAAAGCGCAGGTGACGCCTGTATGTAAGAAGGGTAGAAGGACGGATCCTCAAAATTACAGACTAATATCCTTAATATCGGTTTGTTTCAGGATTCTCGAACATATTCTCAGTTCGAATATAATGAATTTCCTTGATACAGATGTAAGTAGGCTGTTTAGGTTTTTTTATTGGTAACGCCACCTCTGTATGAAAATCACTGGCTGTGCTGTGGGCAGTCTGTGTCTGCTTTGCATTGTTGTAATACTCGCCATTGTAGTGTTGGGCAGCGGCAGCTGGATGTGAACAGCGCGTAGCGTTGCGCAGTTGGAGGTGAGCCGCCAGCAGTGGTGGATGTGGAGAGAGAGATGGCGGAGGTTTGTAATTTGTCATGAACTGCTATATTTATATATGATGATATCAAGGTAAATACATTGTTCGTTCTCTATTAATATCTTTCATTTGCTAACTATCCCTATCAGTAGTTAGTGCCTTCCATAGTTTGAATCTTTTATTTAGCCGGCAGTAGTGGCGCTTGCTGTATTGCAGTAGCTTGAGCAGCGAAGATTTTTGTGAGGTAAGTGATTTGTGAAAGGTATAGTTTAATGTTAGTCAGGGCCATTCTTTTGTAGGGAATTTTGAAAGTCAGATTGCGTTGCGCTAACAAAATATTGTGTGTCAGTTTAAGCACAGTCTAGTGTAGAATTGTTCAAAGGGGACGTTTCATATGTCGACCCTTAGCCGAGGATATCTCACTGGAATCTTCTGATTTTTTTTTTCTTGTAGTTTGTGTAATTAGTGTAGATTTTGTTTATTGATAGCGCGCGATCACAGAGAGAATTTCCTTTGTAGTTGTAGTTTTTCATTGTTGTACAGTAAAACAGTTGTGGCATGCATGTAGATTTGCAGCAAGTTTTTCGCAGCTGCGCTTGCAATTAACTAAATATTATTTTCAGTGCTATGTTAATGTGTTCTCTTATTTTTGCTCTTCAAATTGTGCTTTTCTGTGTTGTCATGTGAAATATTGTGACAATAATGGCGTGTGAAAAACGTAATACTAGGCTCCAAAGTAAACTGAGAAATGACAGTGAAGACGAAAGCAGTGTGATAGCGCCGCAGAGTAATGAATTAACTAATGTTCAAAGTAGTAATTTGGTAATTGCGCATAGGGAAATGGAGCGGGCGGCAAACAATGGTGTAGACAGTGAAACAGGTAGTGAACAGGGAGGCGTTATCGATCGATTGGTCGGCAACAGCTCGCCTCAGGAATCGGGAATGACAGAACACAATATTGCAAATACTGCAGACTCAGGTTTTGGGTTCTCACCGTTTTCTCAAATGAGTCAAGACACATTTTCTGCTTGTCAAAATGTGAATGTTGCCGGTGCTAATTCACTGCCGAAAAGCACTGAGGAACATGTTTCAGACACCAGTGCATTGTTATTACAATTAATGCAACAAATGGGACAAAAGCTTGAAAAGTTAGACACAATGGAACAAAATCAGAGACAAACACAGCAAAAGTTAGACACAGTGGAACAAAATCTTCAAAAGTTAGACACAATGGAACAACACCAGAGACAAACACAGCAACAGTTAGACGCAATGGGACAAAATCTTCAAAAGTTAGACACCACACTTGAACAAACACGTGAAGATTTAACTGGTGAGTTACATAACATTGAATCGAAATGTCAAAAAGTCTGTAATGACATAAAAACACAAATTTGTGAGCATTTTCAACCCATTTTTTCGCGGCATGAAAATGTGTTACAGAATCACGAAGCAGCCATAAAAGAACTGCAAACCATTGTTCATGAAAATCACAACACCTTGCAAGCTAAAATTGACTCAGTTGCATCTACCGATTCGGTTACGCAACTTGCAAAAACTCAAGAAAACTTAAAGGACACAGTAGATACGATTTCAACACAAATGGACACTCTGAAACTTGGTTCAGAAAAACACGCTGAGGAAATGTGTTCACTATCGGAGAAAGTAGCCGAACTTTCGGATAAGGTCACTAACTTATCTACAAAGGTAGATGATGATCTGAATGACACAACACCTGTAGCCTTCACTGACACAGAAGAGTATGAACAAATTAGGAAATTCAAACAAAATCAGAATCAAATTAATACGCAACACCAAAGAGAAATCCGGGAAGTACAAGATCAGTTGACACAGGTAATACAAGAATTACGTATTTCAGAGGATACTCGCGCCCCAATACGGGAAGAGGGACACAGAAATACGGAACAGCCACAAAATAATAACACAGGGCATTTCGGAAGTTATGAAAGAAATTGGGAATGTGCACCGAATTTTGAAATGGAACCGCCGAAACGACGTAACAATGACCGATATGAGACTCGCCGACATGATGACTTTGACTATAAGCTGTTCATTACTACACGTAAATTCAAAACATTTAAGAATTCTGGCAACGACATTCATCCACAAGCATGGCTTCATCAATTCTCGCATTGTTTTCCTCCCAACTGGTCGTTAGAACACAGATTAGAATTTATGTGTGGCTACTTGGAGAATGAACCAGCTGTAAGAATGCGATCGGTAATTCACGATTGCCACAGTGAAGGAGAGTTTTACCATGCCTTCCTCTCAGCATATTGGTCTCACGCTACACAAGACCGTGTAAAACATAGCATCATGATGATGAAACACTTTGAACAATCTGAATCTTCCAGTCTTGTCAAATATTTTGAAGACATGTTGCATAAGAATCAATATCTTTGAAACCCATACAGCCCCTCAGAACTCATCCGCATTTGCTTACTCAAATTGCCTGAACATTTACGACACATTATTTTAGCAGGACGTTGCAAAGACGACATTGAAGCATTTCAGGGGCTGTTAGAAGAACTGGAAATTGACACAGACCGTCGCGGGATGCGAAAACAGGAAAACAATCACTACAGGTCACATAAGTCACAATTCCGCGATGACAGAAACAATAACTGGACACGACAAGGCTATTCTTACAATGCAAATCGTGACCAAAACAGACACCACCCATATGACAACCACTGGCAGAGTAATAATAGTTACAAAGAGAGATCACATTTCCGTAGTAATGAATATGACAGAGACAATCATAGAAACAGACAATATGGTAACCAGAACTGTTATTATCAAGGGAGACAGAGTAATTTCAGACGCAACGGTCCAGCGCGCAGTTACGATTCAGGGAGAAATTCTCCACCACATGACCGACAAGAAAGAAACTACAGGAACTACCGACATGACGACAGACGATATAATCATAACGATAGACGTGAATTTCATCAGAACTGGCGGGACTCTAACAGAGCTGGGCCCTCTCGTCACGGTGAATTTGTAGAAGTTAGGTCTCCTAATCCCAATAACGACGCGCGCCAACAAAGAGGCAGACAATGACTCGCGCCGCAGGCAGCCACCTGCGCTGGCTGGCTCAGGAAAAATAACCTAGACGCTGACATTAAGAAAAATTCCAGTATTCTTTAAAGACGTATACCGCATGATAATTGCGTTGAAGTTGAAACGCTGTGCACTAGAAAGAGTAAAGGTTTACACCACATTTCACATGTAAAACCATTTATTGAAAGATAATCTGCTTTTTAACTTTGTCTTTGCCATAAAACTTTTCACTTCACATTTCTAGTATGCTTTGTCAGACTTAAGAATCTGTTAACATGCAACAATGTTTGAAGTTAAATATCCAGTCAAGAACCAAGAGAACTTATTTAAACAGAAATTACGAATGCATTGTTATAGTGAACAGACGACACAGTGTTGTATTTGTACATTCTTGCTTGTTAGTTGCACGATTACGTAACGACTATCAGGCTTACATACTTAGGACACATACTGGTACTGCTAATGAGATTTTAATGCAACATTTTGGTTTACTTGAAAATACATTCTGGGTTTAATGTACTTTCTGTGAGATACCAGACGACACAGTGGTTAGTTTAAGTGACAACTACACGGTTTTATCACGATGCTTCTAATGAGTGACAATTTACAATGTTGCTTTTGTAGTGTTTCTGTTTTATTTCTACACAGTTTTTCTGTTTTATTCTGCAAAGTAAAACATGTTTTAGTAGTAACTTTTGTGGTATAGCTACAATGAGACAGCCTTTTCCGTAGCACAACAATACGTTACAGCACAGTAATTTCTTCATCACAACAATAAGCGTAATAACTAAGATATCTATACGCAAAGCATTTCACTTTTGTTTATCATGAGGTAAGTACATTGGCTTCTGCAGAACTTAGCTTTTGGAGGACGATAACTACGAAACTTCCACAGAGATTATCTTACAACAAGATGCACATTTAGCGCTGCAGGACACGCATTTCAGTGATTAATGTTGTACTTAAAACATTTATTTTTAAAGATTTTTGAATTACAAAGAAAGTTTTCCGTGATACATTTCATTCCATTGCTGTAATCTGTAACACCTGAGGGTATAATTACATTAATCCTCAGGGGGGTATAAGCCTACTTTGTGTACCATGTGTGTGGCAACCACAAGGAACCCTAGCTAATATGGTATTTGCTTATACAACTTTACACATCAGTACCATATTTCTCTATCACACAAATTACACAGCTGTCTGATTATTTACCTGAGAGAGACAAGCATTTATTTTACTACATCAGTGACAGACGTTTACGTAATTACACCATTGGATAACTTCACACTTACAAAATTGTATGTTGTTTGTACTTTGTGAACTGTTCATATATTTTTGGAACCATTGTGATACTATGAGAGCTTTGAATGATGTATTTGGTATGGATTCATGATTTTTAAAGTACGTTTGAGGCAGATGACACTTTTGACATGAGCAGAGAATTTTTTTAATTATTGGAGGAAGCTACGACGATTTTGAGATTTGACTGAGGTGTTATGATGTTATTTTTACGACGACGATGTGTATTATGCTGCTGAGGTATGTTTATGATTAATAGGCTGAGGCTATATGAGTTATTTGATTATGCTTCATATTTATAATGACGAAATATTGACGAGTGTCGATGGATACGTATATGTGTAATAAGGTAAGGAGTGATGAATAGTGGGTAGGGACTCTTGACTTGTGAAACAGGATGTTGGAAACCAAGAATCGTACTTTAAGAGTTATGAAATGTGCGTAAATGCATGACTGTATCACAATGCTGACGAATATTTTTTTTGGAAACTTATATTTATAGGATTTGGTTTCTACAGATTTGCAACGCTAATTCTTGACCTGTGAAATATTTTTATGTGAGACTGTCACTGTAGCGGAAACTGCTGTCGTAAATATTTCCGTAAGAAAGTTAAGTGACCACCTGCACGTAATGCGTCGCGGGCACCCACCTGGGCGACAGCCGCCCGAAAAAAAAAAGCCATTAGCCTTTCAGCGGCACAGGTAGAAAAAAAAAAGGGAGGCCATTATCCTCGCTATTGACGTTCCTTTGTAGAAAGCATCGCAAAAACGACACGGTCGAACTTGAAAAATGCCACGTAGCTATTGAATGATGTTTTTATGCTTTGGTTTGCGTAATTGCTTATTTCATTTGATATCTGGTTTCCAGCTGTGTTGCAGCATTGCTTTTATAAAATAAAATGCATTTGCTAATGTGAACACTTTCTGTCAACAGATCTATTAAATAATTATTTTATGATCCACATTCTTTAAAAAAGGAGCACTTGGAAAGGAAAGAACAATAAGAAGGAACTAGTAACAGTAACACATAATTTTCTTTTCAAGTACATGGTAATATTTCTTTTTACAATCAGTTGTTGTGGTGCACCACTTTAATTACATAGATATTAAGATGTGAATATACATTTCCCTTATCTGCATTGTTGTTTTTACTGTAATATTTTTTCTGCTTGAGCTATGTCATGTTTAGGTATAAGTTACTGCTGTTTGCCAGGCGTAGTGTTACTGAATTTGACTTTGTGTTACTCTGCTAAGCCAATTTTACTACTCTTTTATTTTTCATGTTGCTGCACATTGGCTCATATTAGTTGTAATTTTGCATTTTATCTGTTAATTTAGATTTGCTGCTGCTTGCTTTGCAAATTGGCATTTTTTTGTCATTGCTGTTTGTGATAATTTGTTATGTGATGCTGCATTGCCTCGTCCCTTAATTTAGCATCTGAGCTCAGTAGATTTAAGTTAGCTTAAGAGTAGGTAGCCTCTAAGAGAATGAGTTTCGATGAATTGGAAGAAATGCATTGAGGAGTTATACAAAAAAAGGTACAGAAAACAGGTTTAGGTAGGATTTTCTTGGAAATAAATGTTGAGGTGAGAAATGTGTGAACATATAAATACAGAAAGCATGCTTAGATAGAATTTTTTTGGTGGAAACAAAGGATGAAATAAGAGGAAAGATATATGAAGTTTTGGGTTGGACTGCAGTAAAACAAACCCTGTCCTTTCCTTTTGTGTCATCCCTCTATATGTTTGTGTACTCTTGTATATTTGTGTTTTTCCTGTCTTTATGTGTTTAGCTGATGAGAGCTATGTTGTAGAATTTTTCTAATACTATGTTATTTACTTTGTAAAGATGTTTAGATATTATTTATTCTGTTTTGTTTTAATGCTCATGTGTGAAGTTGTTGTTTCCAAAGCTATTCTGATCTTTATGTAGGTACTTATAATTCCTGTAACACTGATGTATATGTTATTTCGATTCTTTTGTAAAGCCTGTATTACTACAAATGTTATCTGTATTGTTATGTTTTTAATGATGTATCATGTACCTTTGTTATTGTATTTTTATGTTACCAAATTGTAATTGTTACTAGTTCTTCAAATTAAGTAACATTTCACTGCACACGTTTCTGTTGGTCATAGTACATGGACAATATGTGAGAAGTAGGGACTGATAGTGTTTGCACGTGTGTTAATAATTCAGCAAGGGACTGGATAACAGCATTGTTGGTTCTAAGGACAGTTCCGAAAACTTTGTGAGTGCACAAGTGGTGGTTTATGGACTTGCTATATTATCCGCAAGACTCTTCAACGGTGATTGTGCACCTGCACAGTCACAACAGATGGCTGCTGGCTATCTCTCCAAGGACTACAGTGGGTCTGCATCTATGATGACCCACCATGCCATTATTTCTACAAGGACTGCAGTGGGTCTGCACCTCTGGTGGCCCACCAATACTGTAATCTCTACCAGGACTACAGTGGGTCTGCTCTGTGATGACCTACCTACCAATACTCTTCAAAATTTCGACTGACTCTGCTGTGGGTTTGCTCTGTTGTGGCCCATTACCTGTCTGCATGTCGAGAGTCAGCACTGTCTTTCCATTGGAAGGACAACACTACTTCTTCAAGACTGCATGGAAATCCACTACTTCCGTGTGCATTTTCTTTTACTGCTCAGACGTTGAGAAAAACACTGCTATTCTCCTGTTATGTACGATTAGGACTGTCTTTATGGACTGTGAGACAATTTTAGCTTTTGACCAACATTGTATCAATAAGTGTGTGCATTTGATTTCTTTGTTATTGTAATTATGAAAAATTTTTTTCTAATCTGTATTGGCCACTGCCCAATGCAATTTGTAAAAATTTTTTGTGGGGAGCATGGGGGCTATGTAAGTAGGCTGTTTAGGTTTTTTTATTGGTAACGCCACCTCTGTATGAAAATCACTGGCTGTGCTGTGGGCAGTCTGTGTCTGCTTTGCATTGTTGTAATACTCGCCATTGTAGTGTTGGGCAGCGGCAGCTGGATGTGAACAGCGCGTAGCGTTGCGCAGTTGGAGGTGAGCCGCCAGCAGTGGTGGATGTGGAGAGAGAGATGGCGGAGGTTTGTAATTTGTCATGAACTGCTATATTTATATATGATGATATCAAGGTAAATACATTGTTCGTTCTCTATTAATATCTTTCATTTGCTAACTATCCCTATCAGTAGTTAGTGCCTTCCATAGTTTGAATCTTTTATTTAGCTGGCAGTAGTGGCGCTCACTGTATTGCAGTAGCTTGAGCAGCGAAGATTTTTGTGAGGTAAGTGATTTGTGAAAGGTATAGTTTAATGTTAGTCAGGGCCATTCTTTTGTAGGGAATTTTGAAAGTCAGATTGCGTTGCGCTAACAAAATATTGTGTGTCAGTTTAAGCACAGTCATGTATAATTGTTGAAAGGGGACGTTTCACAGAGAAGTTGCTGTCCATGTATCAGCACGGCTTTAGAAATCATCGCTCCTGCGAAACGCAACTCGCCCTTTTTTCACATGATATATTGCGAACCATGGATGAAGGGTACCAGACGGATGCCATATTCCTTGACTTCCGGAAAGCGTTTGACTCGGTGCCCCACTGCAGACTCCTAACTAAGGTACGAGCATATGGGATTGGTTCCCAAATATGTAAGTGGCTCGAAGACTTCTTAAGTAATACAACCCAGTACCTTATCCTCGATGGTGAGTGCTCATCTGAGGTGAGGGTATCATCTAGAGTGCCCCAGAGAAGTGTGGTACGTCCGCTGTTGTTTTCAGCCTACAAAAATAATCTTTTGGATAGGGTGGATAGCAATGTGCTGCTGTTTGCTGATGATGCTGTGGTGTATGGGAAGGTATCGTCGTTGAGTGATTGTAGGAGGGTACAAGATGACTTGGACAGGATTTGTGATTGGTGTAAAGAATCCCAGCAATCTCAAAATATAGATAAATGTAAACTAATGCAGATGAATAGGAAAAAGAATCTCGTAGTGTTTGAATACTCCATTAGTAGTGTAGCACTTAACACAGTCACGTCCATTAAATACTTGGGCGTAAAATTGCTGAGCGATATGAAGTGGGGCAAGCATGTAAAGGCAGTTGTGGGGAAGGCGGATAGTCGTCTTCGGTTCATGCGTAGAATTTTGTTGAGATGTGGTTCATCTGTAAAGGATACCGCTTATAAAACACCTATTCTTGAGTCCTGCTCGAGCGTTTGGGATCCCTATCAGTTCGAATTGAGGGAGGACATAGCAGCAGTTCAGAGGCGGGCTGCTAGATTTGTTACTGGTAGTGTTACGGAAATGCTTCAGGAACTCTGGTGGGAGTCTCTGGAGTAAAAGAGGCGTTCTTTTCTTGAATCGCTACTGAGGAAATTTAGAGAACCAGCATTTGGGGCCTACTGCAATACAATTTTACTGCCGCCAACTTACATTTCGCGGAAATACCATAAAGATAAGATAAGAGAGATTAGGGCTCTTACTGAGGCATATAGGCAGTCATTTTTCCCTCGTTCTGTTTGGGAGTGGAACAGGGAGAGAAGATGCTTGTTGCGATACGAGGTACCCTCCGTCATGCACCGTATGGTGGATTGTGGAGTATGAATGTAGATGTAGATGTCAATTTACAGTGGCTTATCTCGCGCTTCCATTAACCTGTTATATTTGGTAATATATGTGCCATCAGTAAGATGAAAATTTACGTCCATAAATGCGGAGAATTAAAATTGCATACAGGTAAGGCCCTACAGGCGTATCTTGGTTGTGCCTACAAGATGAATCTTACACTAAATTCGAAATTACGTGACGAGGTTTGGAAAGCCGAAGAATAACGAGTAATCAGGTACCACAGTATCTGATGCGAGCTCATGCTTATAAGAAGTTACAAATCGTCACGGAGGCGAGGGCTATTGAGTGCTGGGGAAAAATGGCGATGATGCAAGAGTTTTAGAGAGTAGTCAATGAAATGCAGACGAAGAATAATGGTACTGTCTTTGTGAAAAACATATTTAGTAACAAATAAGATGTAGGAAAGCTTGCCGGCCTGAGTAGCCGTGCGGTTCTAGGCGCTACAGTCTGGAGCCGAGCGACCGCTACGGTCGCAGGTTCGAATCCTGCCTCGGGCATGGATGTGTGTGATGTCCTTAGGTTAGTTAGGTTTAATTAGTTCTAAGTTCTAGGCGACTGATGACCTCAGAAGTTAATCGCATAGTGCTCAGAGCCATTCGAAACTTTTTTTAGGAAACTTGCCGGGCGAATATTCAGTGTCCTACTGCTTTGCAGTGACCTTACGAATATCTGCCCATTACGCTCTTACTTGTTGCCTCTGGCAGTGATAACCTAGCTATACAACAGTACTTTATGTGAGAAAAACAGTATGGGTTTTGCTAATAAGTATGAATTGCAACAATTTGAAATACAGACCATTGTCTGTACTACAGTTTCTTCTCATTTAAAAGAAATTTATTCCCATTATTTTTCCGTCTTCTCAGTTGTAGATTTTTTATTTTTTACAGTTTGACTAATTTCAATCCATCTCGATCATCTTATGATGACCAGCACAGCTGCATAAACAGCTAGTCGTGTCTGTAAGGGGCTATACATCGAAGGGCCGTCATGTTCCAAATATTAATGTATAGCGTGTTCAGTAAGTTGCGAGCAAGAAACAAAAATGGATTTGTCTGATGTATTTTGTAGTAACTGATAAGGGTGTCTACTGAAACACATAATGTCGAAGATACATTTCTTAATTCAGGCAAGAAGACACCGAAGAAGCGAGAGTCAACGGAGGCAGAGAGCAGATCTGTAAATTACCAGCCCGCTGTGGCTGTACATAACACACTGCGGGAGGGTTTCAGTTCCGTGAATAGGGCGTCTGGGACCCGCTACTACGGCAACGACACGACACTACTCAGCTTGGTGTAGAGGAGCAGCATAAAGGGGAAATGGCCCGGGGGTGGAGCGGGGAGGAGCAGGGGGTGAGAAGTAGGTCTCACTGGTTCGGCGGGCGCAGGCTGCGCTGCTCCACGGTTCTAGGGGTCGCTGCCCCAGCTGCCGACGCTACCACGGCTTGGCATTCCGCCGCAGCTTCCGTAACAAGCTAATATCTCAAGCAGCGCATCACCGTGCACTTCAAAGGCCGCCGAATTCCTGGCCCACCCTAGCCCGCTAGGCATACAATATTGCGTTACGACCGCCTGTTGACTGTTTCTCAATACTGGTGAGCGTCAACCATCAGGTTGCAGCAGAGTGTTTCGAAAAATTTGGGGAGCTGCTAAGACGTTTGTATCTGAACTTCATGGCTTAAAACATTTCACAATGCATCAGCCTGCAGACTAGACCACTCGAAAGATACCACGATTTATTATGGTGCGATTTTTGTATATTGGTTAAGATGCAAGACAGATCCAAGTGTATCTCACAAGAGGACCATCAGACCTGATGGATCTTAGGTAGGTTGTTGAGTGATCTGCTCTGAGTAATTGGATAGCGGCTCTATTCACCTGCTCCTAATGTCCGAAATAATCGATGTTGAAGTTTTGTTTGTATACATATTATCTACAACGTTAGCCCCGCTTCGACCAAGCGGAAGTAGCACAATGACTAAGCTTCATGCATATCATGCTGATGGTACTGTTTCATATTCTACCCACGCACATTTTGTTTTCACCGAGCAGAACACCATTAAATAGTAACTTCTACGTCATAAAAACTTACTCAAAAATAGTCATTTCTGATTTAGTAGTTTCAATAATATACCAGTAATTACACCAGATTCTCTTCAAATGTGTATTCCGTTTTCGGTTCGTAGTTAAAATACCAGTTATCTGGATAATGCTCTCTTGATTCGTGGGGAGCACAGACTGATCAGACACTTTACGATCAAATTTTTATTGTTAAAAGGAAATCAAGTGCCCACACCGTAAAAATTATCTTATCCAAATGCACGCGACGTTTCTATCCCTCAGATGTTTATTTTTAAAAAATGGTTCAAATAGCTATGAGCTCTATGGGACTCAACACCTGAGGTCATTAGTCTCTTAGAACCTAGATCTACTTAAACCTAACTAACCTAAGGACATCACACACATCCATGCCCGAGGCAGAATTCGAACCTGCGACCGTAGCGGTCGCGCGGTTCCAGACTGAAGGGCCTAGAACCGCTCGGCCACACTGTTATTTTTACAAGACGATCAAAATTTACACGAAATGAATATAAAATTTCCCTAATTTGCTAAAGACAAATAGAAAAATCTCTTGCTGCCGAGATTCCATAAAGATAAATTCTTTAATTTGTATAAATTTAGTAAATCTCTTAAGCAAGTATGATCAAATATGCTTGATTTGCTTCGAAGTTGGTCGAAGAGAGAACAGCTTTTCTGAACCCAAACCAGCTGTACATTCCGATATCATTTATGAAAAATCTGTGTTTCAGTGCAGCGTAACCAGCCTGCCAGTGGTACCAATAAAATTCTACCGGGTAGGATGTTTAAAGTCGCTTATCGTGTCCTAATCCTTCTGGAAGATAATCTCTGTAGTACTAGCTTACAAAACTCGTGTGCTTCACAAAATTATAGGCCCCTGCGAGTTACTGCTGGGGTATTAGTAATCTTTAGCGGGTGGGTTTAACTTACCCGTAAAAATTTGAAGGCAGCGGATAAAGCAATCATTATAACAATTACAGAAGGCACCTATGCAGTGCTTAATAGATAGCATGGAGCTATATTTTTGTTGACCCAGCATACGACTGAGGTAGGTGTGGTGGTCAGTCCACCCTAATCAGGCGATTGCTGTTGAGCGGGAGGGCCGGGCCATATAAACAACATTCACAGTTTATAACAACAACACTTTTATTAAACTTTTCTTTAGGAAATAAATTTTTATCTTTAAAATTTTTGTGATATGGTAAGTTAGCAAAGAATTCTTACACGCACGGGCAAGCGCCCTATTCAAACAACAACATTAATCTTTAAACAGACATTAAGTGATTAAGTGATTCGCAAGTTAATTTAATTCTGTACACAGTAAAACTCGCAAAAGGAGACTACAATAATGAGATAAAGTTTAACCAATCCTTGATATCACAATTTTTAAAAATAAAATACAAACAGATAAACCCCTTCGTGACTGATTTTCAAAACAGGTGACGTCAGATTGGCACGGGCTAATTCAAGCAGCAAAAGGGGGGGGGGGCACTGGGCCCAGACAAGAGGCGGCTAGACGCAGAACCCACAGCAACCGGGTGACCTGGACAGAGTGCCGCACACAGTACACTGTAACACACTGGAAAAAAGGTCTTAGAGCCCGTGCTACTACACAATTTCAGAGAAAAGGGGGGGGGGGGGGGGGAGAGGGGGCGGTGGTAGAATACGGCAAACATTACTTCCTCAAACGTAAAATAACTTCGATGTATAAAATAGTAGCCTATTTCATGAACATTGTAATAAAATAGTCAAGGGTGAATCAATAACTAAAGCCCTTGACGTAACCTTAAAGGATGAGGGCGAATAGCATAATACCAAGTCAGCTTAGAAATTTAAACTACACTGGTAGGTTAACATATGCTCACTGAAACAGGGGAGCTCGTTTAAATTACCCCTTAACAGGATACTGATAAACTTAAACAGTCAAGTAAGACTACCATTTCACTGTTTACGCGTGAACAAGTAATTCAATGAGATAACACACAGCACTACATAGATGGGACCTTTTGGTTGGCAAGACAACAGTTTCCGGTCATGGTGCCGATACTTTGGAAGCAAGGATCAGTATAATATGCGCACCAAAAACATGACAAGCAATTCTGACCAAATATTTTATGAAATCCTTTACAGATCCAAATCAGGGCCGCACGACTCGATTCGGGTAATGTGGCCGAGTCCATTTCCCACACTACAAGCCAGGTTCGGTGTTGCAAACGTGTCAAACACACCACAACCTCTCCGTCGTGCCCCGGCCTGCTCAACCCCAGCGCCGCGCGGCTCTCCGGCAGTCCCTCTCTAGCGCCACACCCCGTCGCGGCGAAATGCAACGTCAAACGGCCGAGCCTAAAGATCACACCATGCCGACCCGATCGATCAATCGATACGAGCCGGCACGGCTCAGTTGGGACTACTTTCCTGGGGTTTGCCTGTCATCGGTAAGGGATATATTATCAATTCCTATTTTCCATTTTTTGGGGAGGTTCGTATATATTTGGTTTTACCTATTCTTTAAATTGTTAATGGTAAAGGGAGGAAATAACGTGTAGAAGATCTCGATTAATTCATATTTATTGATTACCTGTAGCATTTGAACGATTTGCTATGTGTCTGTTGGAACTAGTTACTGCCCATTCTTAGCAACAGCAGGGGCTCTCATATTATACATCACGACAATGGGTCTCTCTAATAAATAAGATTTACTTTCTCCAAGTAATTATGGAAAGGGAGAGAGGAGTGCAGACCTGGCTTCAGTGGAATTTTATGCAGGCACACAATTATGTCTAAACCCATACCTTCTATTGGTATTAAATTTAATTACTATAGATTAAGCAGAACAAGGCGCGGAAAAGACACTACAAGTGGACTCGGTCAGGGTGGAAGAGTATCTACCTAATTAATTCAAACTTCATTACAATTTGCCCCAAAGAGTGGGTAGCTAAATGTCCACTTGACCCTGAAAGGCAACTTCGGTTTAATGCTGCGTTCCGAAACACCACCACGTCACAGAACTGGGGGCGCTAGAACATTTACTATCATGTGGCGGCAAAATTTGGCAAGTCTCCATCCCAACAGAATAAATGTCAAAAAAATCGCAACCCTGAATATTTGATAGCATAATTCATTGAATTTAATCAAACTAATTATGGGGGCACATGAAGCACTGACTATCGAACGGCGGGAAAAATTATGCAACTCCACATTCGATCAATAGGCATTAAAATGGGAAGTTTTCATAGATACAATAGTTTAACGCGAGTATTTTGTGTAATTCATTTAATTATAAGCAAATCAAATAGTTATGGGGGTGACAAGAAACTCCTGTACGTTCACTGGGCTCCACGTCTAGATACCTTATAGCTATAAAGGTTATCACGTAATAAGTTGCAACGTCACAGACCCCCTAAGAATCTAAAATTTTTCCTGAATATATTTTACCGATCTTATCACGTCAAGTTACTATTAATGAATTGTTTAACCATACAGGCACTTTTAACTGTGGGATGTTCTAGTAAAAATTTGCTGTAACTAAAAATTTTTTTTCAAACAAATAAAAAGTCTAAAACTACATGACAACATTATATATGGTTACATCGAATGTCAAAAGCTAGGACTTGATAGCATATAATCAAATTAATTTACAAAAATTTTTTTCCTCAAAATCCCTTCTTCCTCATAATTTTTTATTTGCATTAAGATTTTTTTCCAAATTTAATTAAATAATTAATTACATTAGTCACCACTTTCGTTTTTTCTTGAAACTACAATATTTTCAAGACACAAAAATTTTTTTTATCTTTCACATGGAATTTAAGCAAAACCAACAATTTTTTTCACTTCACCCTATCAGCTTCCAAGAAACGCACTAAACAGTGGTTTCGACACTGTTGATGGTGTTCTTTCTATTCCCCAAATTATTTCCTACAATATTACATTTTTCCAGATTGCTACAAATAGCATCCATGAATTCTAACAAAGTATATAACTCGGTATGTATGGCGTTTTTTTTCTATCACTTTTTTCGCAATACTTTGGAGTTCTGATCACTGTCTCTGACGGAGTAAAAGGGGCTTTAATATCTTCTGTTCAACTGTTACATGTAGGTAGCGTTATGAGCTCGTCACTGGGATACAGCGTCCAGCTTTGTCTCAAATCGGGTTATTCACAGTCTCGTATCGCCTTCTTTGCCACTTTTTTCGTACCCGCAAAATATAGTATGTCTAAGTGTACATTCTTAATATCTACATCCTACCCTAACACATATACATACTTTACTCAGTAATTGCTGTTCTCAAATTCAAAAGCAAAAAGTTTACGGAAAACTTTCCAAAATCTGTAGCGTTCTTTTAAATTTTAAGTCTCATTTACTCAAAGCTCTTTTCCAAACAAATTCACAGTCATTGAAATCCTACATCTTCTTTACATCAGTTACATGTAGCATTAATTATTTCAGCAAAAAATGAATTAAGCATTTAAAAAAAAATACCAACAGTACCCAAATTGGCTCTATAAGTTTATTCTTTTTTCAACAAATCATTTTAAGCCTTAAGCAAGTTCCTGTTAAAACCATTGCTTGTTCAAAAAATGTATACACAGTTTCTTTCATAGCTTCCTTTCAGAAAATCAAAATTAATTAAGCTTTAAGCTTCATGACTTTACGTAAGGAGAAGAAAACATTATTATACACATTGAAAATCATTTCTGGCTCTCCAAAACATCCTACACACATTACATAAGGAGAATATAAAATTATTAAATACACTAAAAATCATTCAGGCCATCTTCTGCGGCTCTGCAAAATATCTTACACACATTACATTGAAGAATACACTCTTTCCAGAAAATACAGAAATGTCTCATGTCAGCTTCGATAGCTCTGAAATACACATCTTATACAAAATTCATTTACTACCCTAGCAGGCAACTTTCTCCTGCCTCTAACACAACCGCCTCATCACAATATTTGTTTACAGGTTCCAAAATTTTGGAAAACTGTTTACATATAGTATTCTATTCTGTCGAACTTTCATTCCTCTTTCATTCTGGTTAATTTCCTCTTAGTCATATTACTTTCAATTACTACTTTCAGACTTATCTACCTTATACTTCTTTACCTACCTACGTCTACTACATATATTTTTCTCTCTGTACCTACCAAATTACTTTCTGCTGAATCACAGACATCAAACATAAAATGGCGATGTTCATTTTCTTGAACTCTTAACAACTACTATTTACACTATTTACAATAATAGGGAGAAGGACAGATAATACCAAAATCTCTTAGTGATGCAGATGGAGGTTGAAAATACAAAATGAAATGGAAGGAATATTGCCAACAAATCAGGATGCCTGGTATTCTTTAAACACCTGACGATGCACAGAATATGCATCCCCTCAGGCTTCCTAGTTACTGCTACCTACTTGTTCTTTCAGTAAAAAATGGGCATCCTCTTTTACGGTTAAATGACATTCGTAATTCCTAACAAACACCGGTTCGTCTAGAAACACTTCACAATGCTAGTTCAAAACTTGTCTCGAATCATCCTTTTGTACATCAGTCAACTCTGTTAATTCCTCTAATTTTTCTTTGATCATAATTCTGACATTTTCTATCCCTGAAAAATACACTTACTTCCTTTCAAATGGTTCAAAAGGCTCTGAGCATTATGCCACTTAACATCTGAGGTCATCAGTCACCTAGACTTAGAACTACTTAAACCTAACTAACCTAAGGACATCACACACATCCATGCCACTGGCAAAATTCGAACCTGCGACCGAAGCAGCAGCGTGGTTGCGGACTGAAGCGCCTAGAACCGCTCGGCCACAACGGCTGGCTCTTCCTTTCGCCATATTCATTCTTGCCTTCTATTATCTCTTTGGTCTTAGTGTATCGTATCGGAATATGATTCTGTTCATTGTCTACACAATGTCTCTTGCCAACGAAAGCAATAGTTACCAGTTTTGCATTCATTCTAATCGTCGCATCATTAGTTCCAAAATTGACTCACCCTTTATATTTAGGTAAGAAATCGGCCTCTACCAACATCTCTACACTAAGTCCATTAATAATCAAAAGTTTTGTTCTGTTTGTACCACACCTAGAGTGATAGGTAACGTAATTTTTTGTTTAACTAGCTTTTTGCTTTTTCCAGTAGCTACAATAACTTTTAATCCGCTCACTGGCATGATAACAGCTCCTTTAGTTTCAGGTAGGGCATTTCGAAAATTTTGTAGCACTGAACACACCTCAGAACCTCTCACTCATTCTCTTTTATTCGCACAACATAACAAACAGGTAATATTTTTTTTAATTTTTATACAACGAAATGTTTTGAAAGTAAACGTCCAAAGTAATTGATTTGATATACTGAGAACTCTATGAATGATTTCAAATGGTAACAAAAGAAAAACTGTAATCTTTCCTAACTGAATTTTTCACCCTGTGTGTCAGTTTGGTGGGTTTCAGGTAATTTTCTGCATGTCCGAAACTATTATATGTACAACTTTGAAATTCGGAGGAGATCTTCTTCTGAATATCAAATAATAGTATAACAAGTTTGGAAATAATCGGTTAGTATATATATTCGTAGGGAGTGTATACATACGGTCGTTCTAAGTTACACAGGAGCTCGTTCTCACGCTGGCTGGTAGCAACAGATGTGCTATGAGTCATGGCTATGACACAAGTTTGCAGCCTCCCGTACGTTCATGTCTAGGTACCTTACTGCAATAACTGTTATCATGTAATAACTTGCTACGTCACAAACTCCCGCACTTCTGTATAATTATTTACTCATACCTTGTATCACTTGATCTGGCCCACCTTCCTATTAACGACCGTTGAGACAGTTTAAATCCGAAGTGAATACGTCCTAATTTCAT
This sequence comes from Schistocerca serialis cubense, assembly GCF_023864345.2. NCBI lineage: Eukaryota > Metazoa > Arthropoda > Insecta > Orthoptera > Acrididae > Schistocerca > Schistocerca serialis. The sequence continues at coordinate 200,966,249 of NC_064641.1, forward strand.
TATTCAGAGTTATAATTCTCCACACAAATATACTATCTCGGAATAGAGCTATACGAATCTGTAGTGAAGCTACTGTTCATATTTGGAGCGAAACTACACTTTACTAATGTGGTAGTTGCTCCAATCGACCACATGGCGGGAAACCAAGTACACGAAGAAAACATATCAGAAATTTAAAAAAGAAGAATCACCCAAAATATTACTATGAAAGAAACACTACATTAAAATACATTAGATGAATTAACTTTCGTTAGACTCAGATAGATAATACGACCATGAGCTTAAGGGCCATGGTACGTGCCTGACCAAGGCACAAACGCAAACTTCTTACTGAAATTGAATCAAATTACGGATATAAACTACCTTAGTGGCGTCTCACAGTAATCTCTCACTTGATTTCATCATTCTGATACCTTTGATGATATTACCATAAAATCGTCTGCGGCACTATCCCAGAACTGGTGTCCTGTGCGCCACATCGCCTAAACGTTGCACGTTTAAAACTGGGAGTGGAGGGGGTGGTTCGTCAACCTGACAGAGCCAATACTCGTGTCTTAGCGACCTCTCTGATGTGATTTGCGCACTTTATCTCTGCGAAACTTGTTCGCGCTTCGGGGTTGGTACCACCCTACCACAGAGATACTCTACTCATGCGATGCTACAACCGCTGACTAGAGCTCTCTGCTACTTTATATAATTCCTCACTCATACAGTCCTGGCCGCACAAGGAAAAGGATGCAGAGAAACGTGACACACACTAAATAAAATAAGGAAATAAGCAAACGCCATTTCGTCTATTCTCTCCTGCTTGTTACTAATTAATTGATTTCTGTAGAAAAAAACCTCTCGCTATTAATTTCCTTGTATCAGATATTTAATGAGAAAAATAGAGAGCCGTACAACAAGTTCTGTTTCATCAAGAAGGCTGAAGTTTTCATTAATTGCGCGTGGTTTTCTACATACATATTTGTGTTATGGCTGCTTCTAAGACAAATACCATCTCGAACAGTGATCTGGAGCAGCAAGCGATGGAAGTAATATCGGGTAAGGTGATTATGCAAGCTCTTCTATAACAAACAGGGTACATACTTGAAGGAAGTTTGCTGTAAAGATTGCTTTGTTAATGAAATTTCTGTAGGGAAAATTACTATTTGTTAATAACTTTGCATAAAATACACTATTGTATGGTATTCTGTAATACGGAATTGAAAGAAAAAAATACGCAGGCTACATACGAATCTGTGTCCCCAGAGGGATAGATGTGAACCATAGCAGCTGTGTTACTTTCACCTGGCCGTAACATGTCTATTGTTACAGGTATGCTCCTAAGAGCTAAGCACAGGACTTCAACATTGATTTTCAGGTAAACTGGAGGCCGTGGCATGGAAAGCCACTACACAGGTGCTCAAGACACGTCCGTCTACAACATACGTAAGACTCACCAAAATATGTGATTAAAGGGTCTGATGGAACCCTTGCCAGTAACGGAAATGATACGAAATTGAAATCTAGTTGGTAGAAATGGTGGTTAGCAGACTCTTTACAAAACGTTACTGCAAGTATGATCCACTCCATACAATGAAGAATAGCAACAGAAGATTACACAACTTTAACGAATGAATACACTAACAGCGTTTGACGTTGGTTGCTTTCTAATAAAAGCGGTTCTGGGCGCTTCAGTCCGGAACCACGCTGCTGCTACGGTTGCAGATCCGAATCCTGCCTTGGGCATGGATGTGTGTGATGTCCTTAAGTTAGTCAGGTTTAAGTAGTTCTAAGTCTAGGGGACTGATGACCTCAGATGTTAAGTCCCATAGCGCTTAAAGCTATTTGAACCATTTGAACCACTAGTCAATTACTATAGTTAAATACAATAAACAGTCATGAGAGCAACAAGCGACCTAGCCTTAGCAAGGCACATTTTAATGTACTTGGCAGGTAACTGTGGCCTCTTTGAAGTGATTCTCAAACGCTGAAGCAACACTTGTGGGGCTGTCTAAGTGATTGAGAATGTTGGCATAATTTTAGTCTCCTAAAACCGTTTCGTTTTTCTTTAAAACAGAAATAAGTTATGCTATACAGGTTATTGATTGAATGCCGTAAACAACTAACAGTTAATTAGAGACTGCACTAGACAAGGATCCTTGGTGCAAGAGACTGTATATTAGTGGGGTGAGTCGGGTACTCTGGCCCTAAAAAAGTGAATAACGCAATACGAATTGATCTGACGCTGAGCCGACTTTGATTGATCAAATCTACTGTAGTTTCTCTACAAGGGTGCAGCTAAGAGCAAGTGGCGATTGAGATCTGTACACCGTGACAATGCCAGAGTGGCAGTACGTTACCCTGTTTACTTCTTGCGGCGATATGACTTGCAGATGGCGAGATGTGTGCGGTGGAGGTGAGACGTGGAGGCTGCACCTGTGAATCGATCGCGGCCACGAAAGAAATGCAGAAGTCTCACGGTCCAGGGATCAAGCAATTTACTCTCTACCGGAGCCCTGAAATCACGGATATTTAGGTGTGTGACACGCCCGTTAGCTGGTCGTACCGAGGACCAATTTGGATCACTTATACGACAGAGCGCACAAGGATATCAAGCGTCGAGACTGGTAAACCAAAAACGAATACATGTGCCCTCGGAAAACGATTAGTCCGAGACGTTTGAAGTCACACTGTCGATACAGGCTCCCCAGTCTAAACTGCTCTCAAGTGAAGTCAGTCTCAGGACAGGTCCCAAGAACCAACCACACATGCCAGAGCTTTGATCAGAAGTGCTTCCTGACCAAAGTCCCGCACGAGTGCCACGCACCTCCCCAGAAAAAAGGAATCCGTTTTCCGAGGAAGTGCATGAACGACACCAGCTGCAACCCATCTTGAACCAATCACAGGCCTCTAGAGGCGCTAAATCTCCCCTCTTACACGACAGCACAGCCTCAAGTCGAACCAGGGCAAGAGTTACAAAACCTGCGTCTCTTAATTCAATCCATTCATTATTGTGTCTCAGTAAATAATTACGTGTGCGACGACATTGATTGTCCGAGGAACGCGGTGTGCACAGGTACTCGTTGCCGCATTAACGTATTATCGCTCTGTTGCGAACTATTAGGCTCTAGTAAACTGAAAAAATTTAGTGGAGATATTGGTGTTGTGTATGTACTGAAGCTATGATTAATACCGGGAGAGGAACTGATATATCCCTACACGTACCGATGTTTAAATAGGCCGTGGAGAGCGTAATTGCTTGACCTGATCGAGACAAATAATACGCACTCGATAGGCTTTCAGCGCAGCCCAAATAGATTTTTTATATAACGTCAATATATACAGCTCTACCGCTAGTTAACTAGACTGCGACTTTATAACTCTTGACTATTTAGCGGAACCTGGGAACTCACAACCTTATGGGGTAAATCGAGAAATCTGCAAACTACAGTGCCATTTGAGCCTCTTTTTTAGATCATCCATTCGGCTCTGTACCAAATAGCCACAGTCAATTCTATCGACGATACTACAGATGATAAGCACCATCTTCATCTCACAAGCGAAACTGGCAGTATTTGCTATTTAACTCAGCCGCTCAAAACTTGAGAGAATCTCTTCCGATCCAAAGCAGCATACACCGTTGATATAAACACGAGCTACCACATGCAGTAGGCTGCACTTGTGCTCTTCGTGATATCCTGAAGCACCCATTCCACATCTGGAATGACTCCTCCCGGTATGTACACAGATTGTACATTGGATTTCTTCCCTTCCTCTCAGCCATATCGCTAAGAGGCCTCATTACGTGCCTAACACTGGCTTTCCCAACTACTAACAATCCCACCTTCTATGAATGCCCAGATCTTGAAGGGCGAGGGATTTCTCTGGAACAGATCGACCGACTTCACTTGGCTCAGGGACTTCGTAAGACACAGATAGCGAACGAAACCTGTTTGTCAGATGAACCAGGGAGGCACTTCCATTGGCCCCTCAGGAAGTCATTCGCTACCAGTCACACCTTAGAAAGACATCTGATTCGACCACGCTTGAGGGATCTGCGTCAGTGATAGTAGTGGACCGATCAGTAGACACATGGGTCATGCTGGAGCTCCCCCTCGTATCGCCACGACCGCCTCCCCCCCCCCCCCCTCCACCCTCTCCAGTGATGGCTTAAGCTGCATGACTGAAGCCAACGCTGCCTCGAGTTGTGAGTGGAGGGTCACCAACTCGTTTTGCATCTGAATGCACTAATCACAGTTCCTTTCCCAACTAAAGAGGGCCCTGTAAATACGCAGTCACTCAAGAAATACCCCAGCAGTTGAAGCTAAAGAACACTGACAAAAAGTAAAGTAAGCCGCTTTTTATGAGAATCAGTGTCAACTCACAGCATTGTAAACCGCTGCTGCAATTGATAGGAGAGCTGTCATTTGACTGGGGATCCAAACATTACAAGATGCTCTTGAAACACAGAAACAAATGCCTGGTGCTCTGAAACAGTGGTTCTGTGTGCCACACAGTTAATAAAGCGCGGAACTCTGCCTGATGAATAAACAAACACGCACGAAGTATAGGAAATGAAGAAATGAATACTAACGGATTTTTTAATAAGTCGCTTCTTATGAGAAGATGTGTAACTCGGAGTACTCGTAAATGTAATTCGCAAACGAATAGTGAACTCGCCTTTATCTGCAGCAGGAACCCATAACCTCTTCCACTGACGGCCTAGCGAACATACTCTACGGCGATCCGCATGAGACCATGCTGTCACTGTCACCGCTAACTCCAGAATGACAAATCAAGGAGATGGACTGCCAGTCACGTTGCACGTCGATGCGTTGAGCATTTGCCAAAGCTGAGTTTCATTTTGATCGGGATTATCAGTCTCTGTTCTACAGACTTACCTGCCTGAGAAGCATGTCACTCGGATCTAGTAGAAGACGGCCTTGGAACATTTTTTGCTGTTTGTGTCTTCAGAGTTCATGAGCAAAGTGAAATTTTCGTGATGTAGTCATCAGCTCTTTTGGGTATATTTGGTGAGCTCTTTTATGTGTAGCCTGTCAGTCGTAATTTGGAGCTATCTGTTATGACATACATTTCTCTAAAATATGTATATTATATTATTTTAGATTGCAGTTAACGTGAATTTATTTGGTTTACCTGTTCCAACCTGGATAACTTACATTGAAGATACTGTTTATGTCACGGTTATTTGGTGTGGGTTCTCAAGTTCCCTTCCATCGGGTTTGCAGTTTATGAATAATGTGTTTGCTGGTCGTGTCTCATTTATCTTGTACTCAGAATTAATGTAAGTCCAATTTTAGCACCTGAAGCTCTGCTTTAACTAGAGTTCTTGTTTTGCTTATAGTTTCTTATACACATCTAGGCTGCGTTATCCCAACTTAAAAGCAACCTGTTTAAGTATGTAGAGCTACTATTTGCTGAGATTAGCTGCTTACTTAATCCTGTGTTTATCTAATTGTTCCTAATCTCGGTCTCTTAATTAGACGACTGTTACAACCTATGCTGCATAAGTAGACTCCCAATACTACGCAACACTGCTGCTTGTTTCGAGGTGTAAAGCGCCAGCGGCTGAAGGTGAAAACAGCAGCTGGTTACAGAGCTGTGAAAACACAGCGACACTGCCATAGGGACGTTTGCAAAATAGCGTTAATTTATTGGCGGAGGAATCCACGCAGAACTGCCGCGCCCAACTCACGGTCCTGTCAGAGATCAAGTTACACCGATTCAACTACTGCTCTTAATGACAGTTTAAACAATCTTCACCACTTTACTTATTTGAACATTAAGTTATCCAGATTCTTCTTATCAGTACAGTTTGCGTAAGTCATGCATTATGTATCAATAATACTGTTGCATAATTATTATAATTAATCTGATGAAGATGGACTGCTTGATTTCCTTGAGTTGCAGGTCAAACCACGCCGAGGCATTATCTATGCAGTTCTGATCATCAATCTGTCTGTCCGCAACACGTCCACAACGGTGGTCCCAAAATCACCGTCTTGCCTCGCCGTGGCCAAAGGAACCACCAACCATCACCAAAATCCACTATTTCTTAATTTCTGGCATCTACAGTAATGAAATATGGATGGAAACCTTTTTATGTCATACGTATACCATGCTACGAATACTAATTAACAAACTAAATCATGGAAAGTTTTTACTTTCGTTTTAATCTCATGAAGGAAAACATTTTAAAGATCCGTGCAAGCTGTACAAGTAAAGATATTTTAAACACATTGTGATAATACTATTGCTAAACACGAGTTGTGTCTAAGTCATTGTTAAACATGCGTTATGTCAAAATTATCCTGTAACAGGAATGACTGTTTTTCTAATGATTTAACAAATGTAAAAACGATTTACAACTCTCTCTTTTTCTCCTTCTTCTTCGACCCTCTAGACGAGCGTGTCCTGAACATTTCGTTAGCGTAATTTTGTAATCGATTAATATTTATGTGCTTAAATGCATTATATTTTATTTGCTGCAGATAGTTTGGTACCAGATTCCACCAGTAAAAAATATTTTATCCACTATTCAGCCTGTTAAATTAGTTACAACTGGTTGGTTAGGTGACGCAACGATCATACACTATAAGCATGTTATCGTTCCCGAATTACACTCCCCCTCCCCCCCCCCCTCCCCCCCCCCCCCTCCGCCGTGGGTCCGGGGTTTAGAATAGGCTGCTACAGACAGGTATTCCTGCCAGTCGTAAGAGGCGACTAAAAGGAGTCTCACACGTTTCGGCCTTTATGTGATGGTCCCTTGTAGGATTTCACCTCCATCCTTCTAAATTTTCCCGAATTGCGAGCCAATTGGGGAAGGGCGCCTTACATGGTGCATCGTGTCCATCATGCACTATAAGCCCACTTCATCGTTGTGGCATAGCAGCTCCATCTCTTGGGCGAGGATATCTTCCTGCTTGCGTTTTCCTCCATCCACTATGCAGCGTCGTTTTCTGCGCCGAAGATGAGCATGGAGTTGTTCGCACCTCATATACGGCACGGTAGCCAGTCCTTAGTGGTGGGGCCCCCAAGAACTCTGTTGGTTGTAGCCCCCTAACTACACAGGGATCGCTCTGCTGATGCCTGCGCCGTTAACTCCCCACGTATGCTAATGAGTAGATGCTCATCATCCTGGGGCATTGGGACTCCCAGCAATAGCCATTCTGCCAGGTGGCCTTTGGTGCTGCTAGGGGGCCCCTGTGGGTGGTGGTTGGGGGGGGGGGGGGACCTAGTCGGAGTGGGTAATATGAGAGTGGATGACACATGATGAAGCGTAGTACATCATCTCTTGCTGGTGTTCAAACACCAGCAGCCTCTATGCATTCATGGACTCAAGTCAATGCACAGAAGTACGACCCCAAATCGTTACCCTCCCTGGCCACACCATGGGATGAACGCAAGACTAAGGATGGCAGCACATCTTATTCGCCCCAATACCCTGTATGTTCGAGAGCTGCTTGGGAATGTTTCATGACGGTAGGAAGTCTCTGTTTTTTGTGGAGCATTTAGAGGACAAGTTTGGGGAGGTGGAGCCATTGTCCAAAAAGCGATCTGGGTCAGTCTTGATCAAAACAGTATCCTCTGCCCAGTCATAGGCTCTACTTGCCTGTGACAAGCTGGTGGATGTTTCTGATTCCATCAGGCCACATAAGAGCTTAAATATGGCCCAGGGTATCATATTTCACAGCGACCTTCTTTATCAGTCTGACGATGAGCTGCGCGTCAGCTTAAAGCGGCGAGGTGTTCACTCCATCCAGCGTGTCCACCAGGGTCTGAGTGATAGTCAGGTAGTCACTGGTGCCTTCATCTTGGCCATCAAGGATGACATTACCCGAGAAGGTCAAGGTCTACTGCCGTGATGTGAAGCCATATATATCTCCTCCAATGCATTGCGTTAAGTGCTGGATGTCTGGCCATATGTCATCCCACTGTACTTCCAGGATCACCTGTCGGGATTGCGGACCTCCTTCACATCCCAATACTCCATGTACCACACCTCCCAGCGCGACTGCTATGGTCGCAGGTTCGGATCCTGCCATGGGCATGGATGTGTGTGATGTCCTAGGTTAGTTAGGTTTAAGTAGTTCTAAGTTCTAGGGGACTGATGACCTCAAAAGTTAAGTCACATAGAGCTCAGAACCATTTGAACCCACCTCCCATTTGTGCCAACTGCAGAGAGCGCCATTCGCCTTGCTCGCCAGACTGCAGGATTCTCCAGAAAGAAAGGAAAATCATGGAATACAAGTCTGTGGACTGGCTGACCTACACTGAGGCTAAGAGAAAATTTGAACGCCTACATCCTGTACAGATGACATCATCTTATGCTGCTGCTACAACAGTTCTAACCCCATCAGTTCTGCTAACTCAAATCACTTCTCAGAGCCAGAAGACTACACCTGCCCCCTTGATGGTGGGGGCACCTCCATTTCTGTTGCTTCCACGCCACCTACCTCGGGAATACTGCTCCCTCAACAATTGGGGACACCAGTCCCGACTTCTCAGCCTGAGAAGCATCAGTCTTCTTCGGCTCCTCTCTCTAGGAAGGGGTCCCTTGTGTCACTCCCTTCCCAGGTTTCTATTAGTGGGAAAGATGACACCCACCAGCGGCTTGGAAAGCAGCTGGTCATAGGGCTTCACAATCATCCTCACTCCCAGAGACTGAATCAGTGAAGCCCTCCCAGCCAGAGAAACTCAAGGAGTGAAATCAAAAAAGAAGACCCCCAAGACAAAGGGAATTGCGGTGGCACCCACACCACCATTACCTACGAGCCCTGCGTCTCAGGATTAGGTGGAGATTCTGGCGTCTGCTCAGGACGTATATCTCGCCAGCCCCTCAGACACAATGGATATAGACTGCTGAGGAAGTAATTCGGTGACAGCAGATAACACAGAGAGGTAAACTGCCTCCTTGAGTCTACAATGCCTTCAAGCCTCCCAATCATGTCATCCTCCAGTGGAATTGCGGCGGTTTTTTCCGCCATCTGGCGGAGCTATTGCAACTGTTAAGCTTTACACCTGCTTTTTGGATTTTTTTTTTTTTTCGTCAGTCTACTGACTGGTTTGATGCGGCCCGCCACGAATTCCTTTCCTGTGCTAACCTCTTCATCTCAGAGTAGCACTTGCAACCTACGTCCTCAGTTATTCCAATTCCAATCTCTACAGTTTTTGCACTGTACAGCTCCCTCTAGTATCGTGGAAGTCATTCCCTCATGTCTTAGCAGATGTCCTATCATCCTGTCCCTTCTCCTTATCAGTGTTTTCCACATATTCCTTTCCTCTCCGATTCTGCGTAGAACCTCCTCATTCCTTACCTTATCAGTCCACCTAATTTTCAACATTCGTCTATAGCACCACATCTCAAATACTTCGTTTCTCTTCTGTTCCGGTTTTCCCACGGTCCGTGTTTCACTACCATACAATGCTGTACTCCAGATGTACATCCTCAGAAATTTATTCCTCAAATTAAGGCCGATATTTGGTATTAGTAGACTTCTCTTGGCCAGAAATTCCTTTTTTGCCACAGCGAGTCTGCTTTTGATGTCCTCCTTGCTCCGTCCGTCATTGGTTATTTTACTGCCTAGGTAGCAGAATTCCTTAACTTCATTGACCTCGTGACCATCAATCCTGATGTTAAGTTTCTCGCTGTACCCATTTCTACTACTTCTCATTACCTTCGACTTTCTCCGATCTACTCTCACACCATACTGTGTACTCATTAGACTGTTCATCCCGTTCAGCAGATCATTTAATTCTTCATCACTTTCACTCAGGATAGCAATGTAATCAGCGAATCGTATCATTGATATTCTTTCACCTTGTATTTTAATTCCACTCATAAACCTTTCTTTTATTTCCATCATTGCTTCCTGGATGTACAGATTGAAGAGTAGGGGCGAAAGGCTACAGTCTTGTCTTGCACCCTTCTTAATACGAGCACTTCGTTCTTGATCGTCCACTCTTATTATTCCCTCTTGGTTGTTGTACATATTGTATATGACCCGTCTCTCCCTATAGCTTACCCCTACTTTTTTCAGAATCTCGAACAGATTGCTCCATTTTATGTTGTCGAACGCTTTTTCCAGGTCGACAAATCCTATGAAAGTGTCTTGATTTTTCTTTAGCCTTGCTTCCATTATTAGCCGTAACGTCAGAATTGCCTCTCTCGTCCCTTTACTTTTCCCAAGGCCAAACTGATCGTCACCTAGCGCATTCTCAATTTTCTTTTCCATTCTTCTGCATATTATTCTTGTAAGCAGCTTCGATGCATGAGCTATTAAGCTGATTGTACGATAATTCTCGCACTTGTCAGCTCTTGCCGTCTTCGGAATTGTGTGGATGATTCTTTTCCGAAAGTCAGATGGTATGTCGCCAGACTCATATATTCTACACACCAACGTGAATAGTCGTTTTGTTGCCACTTCCCCCAATGATTTTAGAAATTCTGATGGAATTTGACCGTAAGTCCTCCAAAGCTCTTTTAAATTCCGATTCTAATACTGGTTCTAAATCGACTCCTGTTTCTTGTTCTATCACATCAGACAAATCACCCTCATAGAGGCTTTCAATGTATTCTTTCCACCTATCTGCTCTCTCCTCTGCATTTAACAGTGGAATTCCCGTTGCACTCTTAATGTTACCACCGTTGCTTCTAATGTCACCAAAGGTTGTTTTGACTTTTTCGATGTCTTCACATTTTTCCTGCAGCCATTTCGTCTTAGCTTCCCTGCACTTCCTATTTATTTCATTCCTCAGCGACTTGTATTTCTGTATTCCTGATCTTCCCGGAACATGTTTGTACTTCCTCCTTTCATCAATCAATTGAAATATTTCTTCTGTTACCCATGGTTTCTTCGCAGCTACCTTCTTTGTACCTATGTTTTCCTTCCCAACTTCTGTGTTGGCCCTTTTTAGAGATGTCCATTCCTCTTCAACTGTACTGCCTACTGCGCTATTCCTTATTGCTGTAGCTATAGCGTTAGAGAACTTCAAACGTATGTCATCGTTCCTTAGTACGTCCGTATTCCACTTCTTTGCGTATTGATTCTTCCTGACTAATGTCCTAAACTTCAGCCTACTCTTCATCACTACTATATTGTGATCTGAGTCTATATCTGCTCCTGGATATGCCTTACAATCCAGTATCTGATTTCGGAATCTCTGTCTGACCATGATGTAATCTAATAGAAATCTTCCCGTATCTCCCGGCCTTTTCCAAGTATACCTCCTCCTCTTGTGATTCTTGAACAGGGTATACGATATTACTAGCTGAAACTTGTTACAGAACTCAATTAGTCTTTCTCCTCTCTCATTCCATGTCCCAAGCCCATATTCTCCTGTAACCTTTTCTTCTACTCCTTCCCTACAACTGCATTCCAGTCGCCCATGATTATTACATTTTCGTCCCCCTTTACATACTGCATTACCCTTTCGATATCCTCATACACTTTATCTATTTGTTTATCTTCAGCTTGCGACGTCGGCATGTATACCCGAATTATCGTTGTCGGTGTTGGTCTGCTGTCGATTCTGATTTGAACAACCCGGTCACTGAACTGTTCACAGTAACACACCCTCTGCCCTACCTTCCTATTCATAACGAATCGTACACGTGTTATACCATTTTCTGCTGCTGTTGATATTACCCGATACTCAAGTGACCAGAAGTCCTTGTCTTCCTTCCACTTCTCTTCACTGACCCCTACTATATCTACATTGAACCTTTGCATATCCCTGATTTTCTAGTTTCCCTACCGCATTCAAGCTTCTGACATTCCACGCCCCGACTCGTAGAACGTTATCTATTCGTAGATTATTCAGTCTTTTTCTCATGGTAACCTTCCCCTTGGCATTACCCTCCAGGAAACCAGGTTCCCGGCAGTGTGAATCCCAGCCCTTCGCGGCTATAGGGGATATCACAAGAACCATAGTGAATATAATATTCAAATGAAGTTTGCATCCATGTCTTAAACTCGGTATGTAGTGAACCTGTACCCCTTCAAACTCCTCTTTAAGCTGTGGGTGTCAGGATACAGTTGACGCAGGAAATAACTGTCTTCAACGTATATCTCCCTCCAGATGGTGCAAATCCCCTGATCATATTGACTACACTGATTCACCAGTTCCCTAAACCTTTTCTACTTTTGAGAGATTTTAACGCCGATGACTCCCTGTTGTGTGGCACTGTGCTTACTGGCTGAGTTAGAGATGCCAAAAATTTACTGTCCCACCTCGACTGCTGCCTCTTAAGTACAGGTGCCACACACATTTCAGTGTGGCATACGCCATATATTCAGCCACTGATCTCTCGGTCTGCAGTTTTGGCCATCTCCCATCTATCAACTGGAGAGCTCATGACGACCTGTGTGGTAGTGACCACTTCCCAATCTTCTTGACACTCCTTGGCGTCATGCCCATCGACGCCTATCCAGATAGACTTTAAACAAGGCAGACTGGGTAGCCATCACATCTGCTGTCACCATTGGATCTCCCTGACATGGTGCCATCGATGTTGTGGTTGAGCAGGTCACTACAATCATCGTTCCTGCGGCGGAAGACGCGATCCCTCATTCTTTATGGTGCCCTCGCCGAAAGACAGTACCTTGGTGGTCGCCGAAAGAAGCTGACGCAATTAAAGAGCGTTGGCGAGCTCTACAGAGACATAAGCGGCATCCTTACCTAGAGCATCTGATAGCGTTTAAGTGGCTCCATGCCTGCATTCGCCAATTTATAAAACGACGGAAGCAGAAGTGTTGAGACAGGTACATGTCGACCATTGGGTGCCATACCTCACCTTGACACGTCTGGACGAAGACCAGATATCTTTTTGGGTACCAGACCCCGACAGATGTCCGTGGAGTTAACACCAATGGCGTGCTATCTAGCGACGCAACCGCGATTCTCGAGCACCTCGGTGAGCAGCATGTTCGAGCATCTGTGTCGGAAATTACCCCCCAGCCTTTCACACCCTTAAACTGGAGGTGGAAAAGAAAGTACTGTCGTTTACTACAAGCCACAGTGAACCATATAACGCTCCATTTACATAGTGGGAGCTCCTCAGCGCACTAGCACATTGCTCCGACACGGCTCCGGGGGCTGGATCGGATCCACTGACAGATGATGAAACATCTCTCGTCTGACTACAAACGATATATCCTCGTCATCTCCAACCAGATCTGGTGCGATGTCGTGTTTCCGGTGCTCAAACCCAGTAAAAACCGGCTTGATGTAGATAGCTATCGGCCTGTCAGCCAGACCAACGTTCCTTGTAAGCTGCTGGAACGTATGGTGTGTCGGCGGTTGGGTTGGGTCCTGGACTCACGTGGCCTACTGGCTCCGTGTCAGGGCGGCTTCCACCAGGATTGCTCTACCACTGATAATCTTGTGCCCCTCGAGTCTGCCGTCCGAAGAGCCGTTTCCAGACGCCAACTCCTGGCTGCCGGCTATTTTGACTTCCGTAAAGCATGCTACACGACCTGATGGTATCATATCCTTGCCACTTTGTGTGAGTGAGGTCTCTGTTGCCCGCTCCAGATTTCTGTCCAAAGCTTCGTGTCGCTCCATACTTTCCGGGTCCCAGTTAGTGCCTCTCATTGTTCGCCCTCCTTCCCCCCCCCCTCCCATTTTCAGGAGAATGACGTTCCACAGGCACCCATCTCTCTAATTTTAGTGGCTATTAACAGTCTAGCAGCAGCTGTAATTCCGTCGGTCTCACGTTCTCTGAATGTGGATGACTTTTGCATTTCGTAGCTACTGCAGCTCCACTACTGGTGTTGCATAGCGGTGCCTACAGGGAGTCATTCACAAGGCGCAGTAATGGGCTCTAGCCCACAGCTTCCAGTTTTCAGCCACGAAGCCGTCATTCACTTCTGTCGGCGTCGCAGGGTTCCTCCATAACCAGAATTTTACCTTAGTGACGATCCACTCGCTGCAGTTGAGACTTATCGATTCTTAAGACTTTTTCGACGCCTGATAGTCTTGGTTACCTCTCCTACGTCAGCTTAAATGGAAGTCCTGGCCTCACCTCAAAGCCCTCCACTGCCTGAGCCACACCAACTGGGTTGCAGATAGCTCTACAGACCACTTGTTCAATCCCGCCTTGACTATGGGAGTGTGGTTTATGGCTCTGCGGCGCCTCAGTGTTGCGTTTACTCGATCCACTGCACCACAGTGGCGTTTGCCTAGCGACAGGAGCTTTTAGAATAAGTCCGGTGACCAGCGTCCTGTTGGAGGCTGGAGTCCCTACATTGAAGATTAGGCGTGCACAACTGCTAGGCAGTTATGTTGCGCCTGTTCGTAGTTCTCATGCACCTCCGAATTGGCCGGCTGGTGTGGCCAGGAGGTTTTAGGCACTTCAGTCTGGAATCTTACCACGGGCATGGATGTGTGTGATGTCGTTAGGTTAGTTAGGTTTAAGTAGTTCTAAGTTCTAGGGGACTGATGACCTCAGAAATTAAGCCGCATAGTGCTCAGAGCCATTTGTACCATTTGAACTTCCGAATTACCGTCTCCTTTTCCCACCCATGGCGGTTCATCTCCCGCATCGGCGACCCAGGTCAGGGCTTACAACTGCAGTTCGCGTCCGATCCCTTCTATCCGAACTGGAGTCCTTGCCTTTACCACCTGTATTCAAGGTCCATTCACGTACACCTCCATGGTGCACACCTAGGCCACCGCTTCGCCTGGACCTTTCATATTGCCCTAAGGAATCTGTTAACCCTGCTGCTCTTTTCTGTCACTTCCTCTCGATTCTTAGCACAAGCCGGGGCCATCAAGTAGTTTACACTGATGGCTCGATGGCTGATGGTCACTTTGGCTTTTCCTATGTTCATGGAGGACATATTGAACCGCTGATGGCTGGAGTGCAGAGCTAGCGGCCATATCTCGTGGTCTTGAGCACATCCGCTCATGCCCCTACGAGTCATTTCTCCAGTGTACTGACTCCTTGAGCAGCCTACAAGCTATTGTCTAGTGATACCCTCGCCATCCGATGGTAGCGACCATCCAGGAGTCCATCTATGCCCCGGAACGGTCCAGTCGTTCCGTGGTGTTTGTGTGGACCCAAGGCCACGTCGGAATCCCAGGCAACGAACTTGTCCAGAGGCTGTCGAAACAGCCTACATGAAAAGAGCTTCTGGTGATCGGCATCCGCGTAAATGACCTGCGATCGAACATTTTCCATATTTGGGAGACGGAATGACATAATCTCAGTACGCACAACTAACTGCGTGCCATTAAGGAGACTACAAATGTGTGGAAGTTCTCCTTGCGGGCCTCTCGCAGGGATTCTGTGGTTCTCTGCCGGTTCCGCATTGGCCTCGCTTCGGCGACCCACGGCTACTTCCGGCGCCTTGAAGACTCGCCTCAGTGTCGGTGTGGCTCTCGTTGACAGTGGCCCATATTCTGGTGCACTGTCCCACTTTGACTGCTCTGCGACGAAATCTTAGATTACCGGACTCGTTGCCGCTAATTTTATCTGACAACGCCTCATCCGCTGATTTAGTTTTACGTTTTATTCGTGAGGGTGGGTTTTATCGTTTGATCAAAGTTTTAGCACATGTCCGTTGTACCTGAGTGTCCTCCACCCTAATGCTTTCAGGGTGCAGGTTTTAATGTGTTGCAGAGTGGTTGGCTGCTCCGTATTATTCTAAAGGTCAGCCAGCCATGGTAACCTGCTTTCATGTTTTAATCTCTTCTAACTGTTTCTTGCGTCTCTGGCCTTTTCTTGCCCCCTTTTCTCCATTTAATTGTTTGTTGCCCGTCGTTCTTGTAGTTTTTCCTTTTTTCCGTTTTGTGTTGTAAGTCTCGTTTGTTTTATCCTCACCATAGTGCCATTGTTTTATTCGGAAGAAGGGACCGATGGCCTAGCAGTTTGGTCCCGAAGCCTGTTCATTATATTACTATTTTCACAAAAAGATGACTTTCGGCATTAACCGGAAAACTGTCGTAATGTACGAACTACGAGAAACATTTCTTTCTTCGAAAAATTGCCACCAAAACTGAGGTGCGTCTTATACTCGAAATTAATATAAAAATGTCCAGTGTTAGACTTGGAATTTTCGCTGGTCTTAAAAATGGACATATTCGATTCCGCGGTAAACCTCTCTCTGTCTGGCAACATTGGACTCAATTGGTAGCTCCAGTGTACCGATACGACGTATATCAGTGGCGGGGATTCACAAGCTTGCTAACACTGGCCCCCTCCCGCCCCCCATTACAAACCGAGGCCCATGAGAAAGACAGACAGCGTCGCGTACGTCACAGCAGGAGACACTGCAGGTCTCACGAGTACAAGCAGCAGTGTACGACGGCGAGAAGCGAGTAACTATTTCAGACGAGTTTTGTAATTCTTGATTGATTGCACTCCATAGCACACGACAAAATTATGGCCTTTAGTGGGTACATTTGCAATTACATACTGATTTCTCGTGGGCCCTGCGTAGAGCGAGCGCTCGCGAATTGTGTCGGACAAACCGACTAGAGAGACGATACAAGTTGGTTTCAGGACCCCGTCGCAAACCCAAAATACTGTCTAGCCTAAAATAAAAGTTATTCATATGATGCGGGCTGTAAATGGAAAGTAACAGTCTTTGCACGAAAACATGGAAACAGAGTATCTGAGCGGCATTTCGTCCCTCGATCAACGGAAGAAATCCTTCACGACTGGCGTGCTAGTAAAGAAGAACTGAAAAATGAGGAAGACTAAAGGAGCAAATAGAGGACTGAATGCAAAATGGCTAAAACTAGAAGATTACTTATTGAAATCGATTCAAGGACACCGTCAAAATGGCACTGAAAATAATATGTAAAAGATTCAAGTACACCCTCGTAAGCTACGAGGGCAGTTCAATAAGTAATGCAACACATTTTTTTTCTCGGCCAATTTTGGTTGAAAAAACCGGAAATTTCTTGTGGAATATTTTCAAACATTCCCGCTTCGTCTCGTATAGTTTCATTGACTTCCGACAGGTGGCAGCGCTGTACGGAGCCGTTAAAATGGCGTCTGTAACGGATGTGCGTTGCAAACAACGGGCAGTGATCGAGTTTCTTTTGGCGGAAAACCAGGGCATCTCAGATATTCATAGGCGCTTGCAGAATGTCTACGGTGATCTGGCAGTGGACAAAAGCACGGTGAGTCGTTGGGCAAAGCGTGTGTCATCATCGCCGCAAGGTCAAGCAAGACTGTCTGATCTCCCGCGTGCGGGCCGGCCGTGCACAGCTGTGACTCCTGCAATGGCAGAGCGTGCGAACACACTCGTTCGAGATGATCGACGGATCACCATCAAACAACTCAGTGCTCAAATTGACATCTCTGTTGGTAGTGCTGTCACAATTGTTCACCAGTTGGGATATTCTAAGGTTTGTTCCCGCTGGGTCCCTCGTTGTCTAACCGAACACCATAAAGAGCAAAGGAGAACCATCTGTGCGGAATTGCTTGCTCGTCATGTGGCTGAGGGTGACAATTTCTTGTCAAAGATTGTTACAGGCGATGAAACATGGGTTCATCACTTCGAACCTGAAACAAAACGGCAATCAATGGAGTGGCGCCACATCCACTCCCCTACCAAGAATAAGTTTAAAGCCATACCCTCAGCCGGTAAAGTGATGGTTACAGTCTTCTGGGACGCTGAAGGGGTTATTCTGTTCGATGTCCTTCCCCATGGTCAAACGATCAACTCTGAAGTGTATTGTGCTACTCTTCAGAAATTGAAGAAACTTCAGCGTGTTCGTAGGCACAAAAATCTGAACGAACTTCTCCTTCTTCATGACAACGCAAGACCTCACACAAGTCTTCGCACCCGAGAGGAGCTCACAAAACTTCAGTGGACTGTTCTTCCTCATGCACCCTACAGCCCCGATCTCGCACCGTCGGATTTCCGTTTGGCCCAATGAAAGACGCAATCCGTGGGAGGCACTACGCGGATGATGAAGAAGTTATTGATGCAGTACGACGTTGGCGCCGACATCGACCAGTGGAATGGTACCGTGCAGGCATACAGGCCCTCATTTCAAGGTGGCGTAAGGCCGTAGCATTGAATGGAGATTACGTTGAAAAATAGTGTTGTGTAGTTAAAAGATTGGGGAATAACCTGGTGTATTTCAATGCTGCATAAGACATCCCCTGTTTCAGAAAAAAAATGTGTTGCATTACTTATTGAACTGCCACAGTAGATTACACGGGAATTTAACAGACTTCAATGGTGGACTTGGCTGGTGCTAAAGGTTTATGAAGCACCGAGGACTAAGCATAAGTACGAAGACAAAATATTACATGTACATCGCTTTATTATTTAACATCGAAATAAACCTGTGTGGAACTAAGCCAAATGGCGAAAATGGACGAAACTCCTCTGACATTGATGTGAGGACTAAAACAAATGTTAGGTGCTAAACCTGTAACTATAAAAACAAATGGACATGAAAAAATTCACTGCACTGCACTCCTTTCATGTTGTGTTGACGGCATTAAACTTAATCTTGTAATCATTTTCAAGAGCAAAGCAATGCCAAACCTTCTGAAATGCCGCCAGGGATTGTGCACGTACATGGTTCAAATGGCTCTGAGAACTGTGGGACTTAGCTTCTGAGGTCATCAGTCCCCTAGAACTTAGAACTACTTAAACCTAACTAACCTAAGGACATCACACACATCCATGCCCGAGGCAGGATTCGAACATGCGACCGTAGTGGTCGCGCGGTTCCAGCCTGTAGCGCCTAGAAAAGCTCGGCCACTCCGGCCGGCTGCACGTACATAAGGGTTTGTTGGAGGAGGCAGATATGAAATTGTGGATTAACAGAGTGCGGGAGTGAAGGAAAAGTGTTCTGTTGAAGAAGAGCTCCCTTCTTGCGCTAGACCATTTTAGCATTCACCTGAAAAGTTCTGTGGAAGAAAATTTGAGACAGCCGAATACAGAGGCTGCTGTTACTCCAGGAGGACATCCTTCACAGTTGCAACCCCTGGATGTCTCGATAAGTATCCAATTTAAAGTATATATGAGAGAGGAAAGGAAGAAGTGGATTATGGGTGAAACCCAACATGATTTCACTCCGAAGGTAACTTTAAAACGACCTACACTCAAGCAGGTGCGTCAGTGGATACAACAGTCGTGGTCTAGAGTGAGAGAAGATATTGTTGTTAAATGTTTCAAGAAATGCGGCATAAATAACGCTCTCGATGGTAATGGAGAACGTATTACATATGAAGAGGACAATAATGACGACGAAGAAGAAGAATAAGAAGAAAAGAAGAAGAAGAAAAATATTCAGGGGTCGATTTTCAGGGATTTTAAAGATCAGTTCGGTTTTATAAACTAATAATTTTTTTAGTCTGGCTTTGCAGTCTAGTAATAAAAATAGTGAAAACGTTAATATAAAAATTGCTTAAAATTAAGGTGACTCTTATAGTTCTTAGCGTCTTACAGTCCGTACAGTACGGGAGGTGATATGGCGTCACCGTGTTACCATAATCTCAATGTTCCAACTAGGAAAGATAGCTAATGGACCTGGAGAACTTACACTACGTAACTGAATATAGCACCAAATATTTATCCTTATGTAGTTGCCATATGATATGACCCTCCTTCATTAGCAGAATTAAATCGCAAACATTTAACCTTTGAAGGATGTAATGCCACATAAAAAAGGGACACATTGCAAAGAATCCGTGTTTTCTTTGGAAGAGAAGTGGGGTGTAGCCACCACTGTTCAAGTTTTTGTAATGTCTGAACGAAGCGATATAGGAGGACAAAATCAGCTTGCTCGATCCTTATAGAACGCACCCTGATACGTCATAGTCCATGTGACATTATTTGTAACCAACCAACGTTAGTTTTTGTGTGATGTTTGACACTGACATTAAAGTATAATTGACGATTAAAAGTAAGACTAGCCGCGAAGTTTTATTCAAGACATTTACTTATTTCATCAGATAATCAAACATCAGTTCCGATAAAATGCTGTCCCTCTCAGCTGATGAGGCCACGGCGATGACTGACAAAGAAATGGGCTTCCCGAAAGAATCAGAAACAAGAATGGTAGGTTATTGTCTTCTCAATGCACAATTCATCAGACAGATCTTCGTGGCAAAGTCTGTACTACATCGAAATGATGAACAGTTTGGTGAAGAAGATCAACAAATTTTCCATCGTTTGGTGAACCACAGCCACATATTTCTTATAATATATTTTGAAGTTGGTGTCGATGTCGAAACAAACTACAAAAGTTATTTGTTTGAATTTATTTTAGTGAAGCTGAATCTGAAATTTTGATTGTGTTTTTAGTGTTTAATTGACTGTTAGATGCTAAACACAGGTTGCCTGATTTGGATGGTGCGCACACCAGACTTCAAAGCTAATAGCTTGCGTAACGCAGACGAATTTCAACTGCGAGAATGCAGTTGAAATCTAACTGCGAGAATTCTAACAAAAACATGCCCTGTCCGAAAATTTTGTTATCACAAAACCTGACTAAGAACATTAACGAAACGCTGATTACTTTGAAACTAAAATTGGTTTATGTGAAATTTAACTAACGAAAAAATCTGTTTTATACAATCCATGCCTTAGCTGGGTCGCACAGGATAATGCCGTGCAAACAGATCTCGCAGCAGCAGCGCGTCTCGGTAACAGAGTTGCTACATATAAATACTGAGACAGGCAAGGGTTCAGTGCGTCCCCTAAAAACATTGCTATCATTCTTGTTTCATAATTTTAGAAAATGGATTTAAATAAATTGAACTCAATTGCAATCTCATAAAATTTGACTTATTAACATTTAATCAAACTTCAATAATAGTTTATCTTTCTCTGAAATCACGTAACTATACTCCAAGAATTAGAAAAATTAATTTTACTTGTATAATCCTTCCTTAATCAGAATTCCAAAATCTAATTCTTAAATCCAATTCTCTCACAACCACTGATAAACCCAAACAAATAAGTGGAAGGCCAAAAGATCTCTGATCTGGATGTCTGACGAACCAAGAACGTTTCAGTAGCAAACCACCCCAAATAAGTTACCCGTAATCCATTCTTCACAAAGAGTGCAATCGTACCAATGTGTTCTTTTTCCCTCAACAATAAATTGTATGTTAATCTGCAATAGAATTCTCAAAAATCTCCCTTTTGTACTGCTTACCAATACTAAACCAGAACTCGACTGTTCACATCTAACACCGAAGCTCAACTGTCTGTCTGCACTCCTCTCCCTGCGACTAACTGATAAATCTGGCGTGCATCTTCGTAGAGCGAAGATGCAAGATGTCTAATATAAGAAAAATTCAAACCAAAATTTACACACTCACCTCTCAGTATCCGTCGGTCTCAGCAGCCAGCTTGTCGTATGAGTAGGTTTGTAATTCATAAAGATTTCACGGCAAAATTTGCTAACATAGTTAGAACACAAAGTACACTAGTAAAAGTAAAAAGATATCCATGAAATCATAAAAGGAAATCATAATTAATATTTTTTAGAAACTGTTTTCTATTTTCGTGCACAGGAGCAAAAATAGTCCTTTACAAATTGTTTTAAATTACTATACACAGGCGCGTAAGCAGTCCATAACAAAATGGGTTTAAACCATTGAACACAGGGGTACCAACAGTCTCATAAAATTCTGCGTGCTCAAAGCATCAACAAGGAAACTGATTTTGTGATATCACTCACGGTAATTGGTAGACAGTTTTACACTGCACACAGAATGTGAGCTAAATGTTAAGAAATTTCTTGCGTCACAGAGATTAATATGATACTGTACTGAAATGTCACATTTGTGACACTATTTCAAAAACTATGTTGCCATCGTTCAGTTACATGTATGCAGTGAAAATCGTCGTTAACTTTAGTGTACCCAGTAAGCCACCAAAGAAAACTCGTCGAAGCGTGTCTTGAAGTATATATATTTTGTCGAAGATTCAGTACATAAACATGACTTATATCATAGTACAGGTTTATTTGTGTTGACGCTGAGAGCGGACTTAGAGGATGCAATATTTGTCTATAAATATTCCACTAATAACTCATAGCCAACGTACCTTACTACAGTAATGTAAATTTTCAAAGCAAGGGGAAAACGTAGGATTGGTTCACCAAATGTCAGTGAAATGATTGTTGAAAACCAGATAAAGGCCGGCCGGAGTGGCCGAGCGGTTCTAGGCGCTACAGTCTGGAGCTGCACGACCGCTACGGTCGCAGGTTCGAATCCTGCTTCGGGCATGGATGTGTGTGATGTCCTTAGGTTAGTTAGGTTTAAGTTGTTCTAAGTTCTAGGGGACTGATGACCACAGCAGTTTAGTCCCATAGTGCTCAGAGCCCGTTGAACCAACCAGCTAAAGTGGCCGATTATACCATTGTAAGAAAAGCACTTTCATTGCATAAGTGTCTCCCAGTTCAGAAGAGTATGATTCAATAATTCCATGAATGTTACACATCTTATAGACAAACAATGAATAAATATGTAAGCTGGAATAAAATTTTAAACCTCTGTGTGTTACCATTTAGGTATGCCAACATATAGCTTAAGTAAGTTTCCGTATGAGAATGAGATTGGTGGTGGCCTTTAAGACCAGTCAACAGTATACAGGTATAGATGATAAATTACGGTGAAAGTAAAATGTAAATGAAATTCCTTAAATCAGTGTTACACATTATTCTTAGTAAGGAAACTTGAGTAAAACACTGTGTGCAGTCCTAAGGCATTGACTGCACACCGATCAGCGCAGTGTCATGAAACGCCACCAAGTGGGCACTGACCTGCACTCCAATGGAAAGAGTGACCACCGATACACCAGAAAGTCAGAGGTCTGCGCGCCCTGTCAACGCTGACTTAACCAGCTGCCCATCGCTGGTCGGGCCCATTTCGGTCACAGACTTCGAGAGCATCAGTACAGAGTAGTAGGAAAGTATTACTACCCGCGTTCCGGTAGTAGTAAATAAATATATGTCATGTGACTAGCGCCACCCGCCTGGTAGATAGTTCACCGGGTGCCAATCTTTCAATTAGACGCCACTTTAGCGACGATGAGGATGAAATTATGATAACTAGGACAACGCAATACCAAGTCCCTGAGCGGAGAAAATCTCCAACCCAGCCGGGAATCAAACCCAGGCCCTTAGGCTTGACAGTCTTTTGCGATGACCACTCAGCTACCGGGGTGGTTGGTAGTAGTAACAGTGTGTAATAGTAATTGCACGTAGGAGGCATGGGAAGTACATCAAACCACCTGGTAACGAGAAGTTACGTTTCCTTCCTGTTTAGAAATAAAGTCTTCTATTAAAGTGGCAAGTGTTACTCACAGGTCATTTCGAATTCCTCTCGCCAGCCATTTCAACTTTTCTCATTCCTTGATTGTGTCGGTGCTGACTCCCACAGCAGGGGACACAACGTCTGGCGCTGCGGATTATAGAACCAACGCTGCTTAGCGCTTCGTCGCTTCGTCACACCGTGCCACCAATATTCCTCTCTTGCCTTCCAGAAGCACATTCCTGCTAATTGTGCTCTTTCTTCGAGACAGTCGCAATGCTCCCGCTATTTGTGTATTTGCATTGTATATAATTAATTTGTTGCGGCGCTCCTCTCATTCAAATGCTCTCTAATCCGACTCCTGCACCACCTGCGCCTACGGTTCCAGCTGCTAATGGCTTTGATCTAATGCTATTGATTCCATTTCAGAATCACCAAATTTCGCAGCTGATGACGGCACTCCAGTAGCTCAATAATTTACAAGCAGTCACAACAGCCAGCCTCATCCCAAACACCGCCTTCGTGCAATCCACTGTTCCGAACTTTCAATGTACAACAAGAGGAGTGGAACGAGAGGTAGGCACAGTTCGATGATCATTGTACTACACATCAAGTGCAAGGTACAGGAGATCTCCTGTCTTATTCAGAAGTTGTACCCTACTATTAGGGCAGAGTTTCTGGTTTGTGAAGATTTAGTTTCTGCCCCCACCAAGTATTACGGGGACGAGGTACAGGTAACTGCAGTTCGTTACACGTTCTTTCGATTGGCGAAAAAGTCAGAACAGACATATTGTCAGTGGGTCACTGAACTTCAGGGTTTGACATGACACTTTCAATGTAGGTGTGGACAGTGCTATAGTGACGCAATGCTTTGTGATGGAATTACGTACAAGTTTCATAAAGTAGGATTCATAAACAGATCCTCAAATATTCCGATCCTACATTGAAACAAGTATTACCCATTATTGAACATGAGAATTTTGACGAAGCTTCTATTTGCAGTATAACGCAAAGTGACAAATAAGTACGGCCTTGCGACGGACTACTGCGAGCAAACAGGCCATCGCGCCGTGGACAGATTAAACTGTTTCAACACATCTGTTGTGATATCATGTTCCCGTTCCTTTTCCACGCACAAGAGGCAAATTGCCCTTCGCGGGACACGACTCACTTTGCTCGTTGGAACGCTATGTCATATACAATCTGTGTGCTTGCGACAGAAAAAGAATTCGACCCACAAGCCCTCTCGTAAGTGCGGAGCGACTTCTCGCTCAGTGAATGTAGTTTCTTCTAAACCGGCTGCGCTACTAATAGCGACCAAATTCAGGATGTGCCTCATATCATCAAACCGGTCTTAACTTCTGAGGTCATCAGCCCCCTAGAACTTAGAAGTACTTAATCCTAACCAACCTAAGGATAGCACACACATCCATACCCGAGGCAGGATTTGAACCGGCGTCCGTAGCGGTCGCGCGGTTCCAGACTGTAGCGCCTAGAACCTCTCGGCCATAGAGGCCGGACTCTGTGTGCGACTTCAGGTAGACACTGGCACTTCCATTACATTGCTTAATGGTGCCACTTATGAACAATTTAGCTCGACGCAATTGAAAAAGTTTGCACCTAACATACAGCGTGTAATGATCAGGAGATTCCTTTGTTTGGTACATGTAGTTACCTGACATATTCCAGTCTCCCGCCGTGCGGGGTAGCAGCGTGGTCTTGGGCGCCTTGCCATGGATCGCGCGGCTCACCCCGTCGGAGGTTTCTGTTTCTGCTTTCAACCCAGAAGACAGCGTTACTTGATATAGTAGTTTCCAGATTTGTTTTCTGAAGGACGTGGCAGAGCAAATAATTTTGTGGCTCACGTGACGATGAAGGACAATGCACAACCTAAGTTTCTTCTGCCGCGTCCCGTCCTCCTTGTACTTAGAGGCAAATGTTGCAAGCTAACTTAAAGAATGATTAGACAACGGTGTTATTGTCCCCTCCAGGATACTGACTGAGCTTCTCCCTTAGTAACCTTACCAAATACTTCCGGAAGGCTTCATCTTTTTGTTGACTTTAAATCCAATGTAAATCCCCAAACTGTAAGTGATACCTATCCGTCACCTGACCCTGAGGAATTAATGGACAGTATACGTGGAGACCGTTATTTTTCAAAAATTGACTTACGCGATGCATATTTGCATATTCCGCTAGATAAGGAGTCTCAGAAAGTGTTTACGGAATAAACAAGTTTAGGCTTGTTCAGATTTTTGCGCTTACCCTTTGGCAGCGCTTCCGCACCTGCCATATCCCAACGATACTTAGAACAGCCAACTGCAAAAGTTTCATTCTCCTCAAATTACCTGGACGATATTGTGGTGTCAGGACGTACACCGGGTCAACATATCAGTAAACTCCGTATGCTTTTTCACGTACTATTAGCTGCAGGTTCGATACGTCTCTTGGACTAATGTGCCTTTTTCCACACTGAAATTCAGTACCTAGTCCTTGTTCGTAATAGTCAAGATGTTCATCTCCTTCAGTCATAAATGTTGACCATCTGGAACTTCCCCGCCCCGCGGAAAGTAATTGCATTCAGTTCTCGAGAAGATGATATACTGCATCCGGCATATTCGCAACGCAGCCAAGATCGAGGCTTCGATGCACCGTTTGCACCAGAACAATGTGTCTTTCGTTAGGACCAAAGCGTGTTAGGATGCATTCCAGAAAGTTTTGTGACAGATGCCTTGTTTATTTCTATCCAAGCCTAATGTTTCGACAGTAAGCGCTTCTTCGTACAGGATCGGAACTGTGCTCTCGCACAGATTCTGTTCGCAGTACAGGCAGATTGCTTTTGCTTCCAAGTTATTGATGAAGACTCAATATGACTATTCCCAAATTGAGAAGGAAGCGCTCGCTGTTATCTATGGCGCGACAGATTTTCGCCATTATCTGTTTGCTAGGAAGTTTTACCTAGTGATGGACCATAAGCCTCTTTGGTCTTTGTTTCATCCGCCAAAACTTGTTGCGCTAAGCACGGCTTAGAGGCTGCGACATTCAGCTTTGTTAATGTGACAGTATCAGTACGAGATACTGTACTGGCCCACGTCGAAGCATGCAAA
Organism: Schistocerca serialis cubense; assembly: GCF_023864345.2. NCBI lineage: Eukaryota > Metazoa > Arthropoda > Insecta > Orthoptera > Acrididae > Schistocerca > Schistocerca serialis. The sequence continues at coordinate 200,992,604 of NC_064641.1, forward strand.
TGGTAACGCCCCTTCTCACCTTCCAGTTGGTTCTGACTCTGAATTCGATGCTACTGCCGCATCTTGTTGTCAGATAGAAGAGCGGGGCACTGGACTTTTACAGACTTTTCCATTGCGCTGTAGGAAACCGCACAGGCCCTGAAGCAAATCCTGACATGAACCTTTTGTTGCACTACATCCGTACTGCTTGGCGACGATTAGTGGAAAACGTTCAGAATTGTTTTCTTCATCGATAGTTTGATCGTCGGCATAGCCTCTCCCTCCAAGATTGTGATTTCGTTGGAAAATGACTCTGGACAATCACATGTGCTTATTTCTAAAATGGCGCCAAAAATTTGTTCCATTGCTCCACAAAGGACACTGGGGAGTTGTACGCACAAAAGCATTACCATGTCGGTGGTGTACTTGGTGGAGCTTGCAGGTCCACATTTAACAGTGTCGGGCTCATGCCGAAAATCTTCGGAAAACGTTTTAGAGCCGTCGCAACGAGTGCATCTTGGCTTTGTTGGTCCCTTTTGGAACACCATTTGCTTACTACCTTGGATTTCTTTAGCAAATACCCGTTTGCAGTGACTAAGAACTCGACTGCATCGCATAGTACCATTCAGGATGCTATCTATTTTTTGCTTGGAAGGTTTGCGTGAAGTGTTGGTTACAGACAACGGACGGCAGTTTACAGCTCACGACTTCGAACAGTGTCGTACAGCCCACGGTATCACTCACCTAACCGTCGTTTCATTTCATCGTTAGTCTAATGGAGAATCTGAACGATCTGTGCCTACGTTCACGTTACAGATGAACAAACTAATTGCCTCTCATACACGAGAGCAAGCGCAGCTGCTCTTCCTCGCAACCTATCGCTCCCAGCATCGCGACGGTCTGTCGCGGGCGGATCTTATACATGCCCGGGCCGCCGCACGCTGCTGCAGCTGCTGCACTCGCATGCATCGCTTTGCGCCTAACTGCGCCTAACGATCCAATTTTTTTCATAGTTTTTTGTCGCACCAGGCTCTGGGAAGAGGGACAATTCTTCGAAATTAGGGCCCTTGGATGTATTTAATTCAAGGTGCTGTTGGGTTGGTGGGCCGCCGTCAGAACCATTTTCGTGCTTGTCGAATGCGACATTCTTCAGCCGATTTTCTGTCCCCATATTCACATGCTACCGGGATCTTGCGGCCCCGGCGGCTGATTCCAGGTGCCACTTCGGCCTGACCTAAACCACCGTTGGAGCTGGACCCATTGTCTTCGCCGCCGCAGTTGGTCTACTTACCCGCACGCCTCCCGCGCCGTCGTCGTCTTCGTCGCCTTCTCCGTTTTTCGTCGGACAGGCTCAGGAAGAGGGTACACATATTTTCGGAGGTTATCCAAACGACTTTCCCTTTCGAGCGCCGGAGGGATGTCGGCGTGTGGCCAGAGGCTCGGCTTCGATCCCATTTGCGGCTCCCGGCTCGTCACAACACCCAGCTTCCTGCCTTCACCTCCCTCCCCCCCCCCCCCCCCCCCCACCCTCCCGTTGTCGTAAGATGGCGTCCTACACGATAACGATGCCGCATTTTGGGGGAGGGGGAGGGGAGGACTACGGTGTCCCAAAGCATCGACTGCACACTGACCGGCGCAGCGCCGCGAAACAGCACCAAGAAGGCCCTGACCCGTGTACCGCTGGAAAGAGCGGGCAGCGGCAAACCACCTGGAAGACAGAGTTCAGCATCCCGTGTGAACATCGACTTAACCAGTCATCCATCGCTGGTCTGGACCAGTTCGATCGCAGCATCAGTACTGAGTAACAGGAAAAAGATACTTAGCCTCAGTTTAGGAGTCACAGGAAGCACATCAAGCCATCTCATAACGAGAAGTTAAGTTATGTGTCTTTCCTTTTTAGAAATAAAGTGTTATGTACAGATCATATTGGATTCCGGCCACCGATCATCGTAATTCCTTTAATTTCTTGTTTGTGTCGGTGCTCACGCTCACAGTAGCCAACACAACATATTGTTTGCCAACACAACATATTGTTTGCATACAACGCATGAACTGAGAATAAAAAATTATAGCATTAGGGTATAAATATACGTCAAAATACAGTTACAAAAGTAATGGCTTCCTTAATGTTTGTCTTACGGACAGCGTACAGTAACCATAAAATATAATACTACTGCCTAAGAAAATTTCTAGTTCGAGCAACTATCAGAAGGAAAGTCGATGAAGAAAAGGAACAATGATCTGTACACAATATTTTGTTGTAACTGCCAGAAAAAATTAATTCCATTTAAAAGTCAGTCGTGAGCCCACCACACAACATAACGAAACTGAAAACGTGGCAACTCATATATCATTCTATACACATGCTAGTTAATCACTATGACTTAAAAAGATGATTGGCATATTCCAAATGCAAGACAGATAGTGTTACCAAACTACTTACAGCTATACATGAATACGGTAAAGAATAGTGGTGCTAATTGGCTAGTAAACGTATTTAAATCTGTTATGTGAAGCTGAAAAACTAAAACAGTCATAACGTGTTAAGCAGGAAAGAGATGTTGTTAAGACAAGCAAAACCAAACAGTCGTCAAATCAAAGACATGAAGAGAAGTGTTATATCTAATAAATACAGGGTAAATACAAAGTCTTGCCCTGATTATAACAATTTATTACAGGATAACCGTTTGACATAATGATTTACATTTGATGCCGTTACATAGGTTAGTGTTACTAGTTTTTTTTAAGACCACTTACGTCAGTAAACCTCATCGTGTGCTCCCTTGGTAGCTCGGAGAATGTCGAGGCGGTATTCCAGTTCCCGCCTGGTGTTTCGTAACATGTTTTCTGTCACAGTACCCACAGCAGCTTGTATCCTGGCCTTAATTTCGCCGACGTCTGTAACTGGTGTGAGGAAGGCTCTGTCCTTGATTTAGCCCCAGAAGAAGTCAAGGAGCGCAATGTCTGGAGAGCGGGGTGGCCAGAGTGTTGGACCGTTCCTTACAATCCACCGATCCGGAAATGTTTCATCCAGGATATCATGCACCACTACCAAAGCCCAGTACGGTTGGGGGGGGGGATGCTCCATCTTGCTGGGAAAGTGTCCCTGGTTGATACTCTTCTAACTGTTGGACAATGAGCTGTTGCAAAACGTCTAAGTAAATGTTAGCGGTAATGGATTTTTCCGCAAAGAAAAATTGTCCAAAAAACTTGTTATGCATGACGTCGCACCAAACATTCGCTTTTTCGCTGTCTCGCTGTAACTGTGCAGCAGCATGTGGAGACTCTGAACCCCATATACGGGTACTAGGCGTATTTACCATTCCACTGACATGAAAGTGGGATTCATCGGTAAAGCATATGCCTTGTGGGTAATCGTTAGCGCAATCAATCCTGTTGACAAGCTCAGTTGAAAATTCAGCACGTATCAGAAAATCATTCGGTTGCAAGGCCTGCACGATTTGCACTTTGTAAACACGCAACCAAATCTTTCAAGAAGAATCTTCACCACACTTGCTTTCGACATAGGAATTTCACGTGATGCTTGACGAGTTCATTTAGACGGACTCCGTTGAAACGCTTGTCGAACATAATCAACAATTGCATCGCTCGCAAGAGGCCAGCCACCTCGAGAACGATCTTCAACGCTGCCTGTTTCGTTAAACTTTGCATACCATCGCTTTCTTGATTTAACGTCAGGGGGGTTGCGTCCATAAGAGTCCCGAAATTTACGCTGAACACTGATGGACAATTTCGTTTTGTGAAACCAAAGCACACATTCACTTCCTCCTGCTTCGACTCCATTTCGCCAACAACTAACGTGACCTAACAGACCGCTTGGGTGTTGTGGATCACTAGCGCCATCTATTGGTCACAACAACTAGGAACACTAACCTATGTAACGGCACCAAATGTAACTTACTATGTAAAACGGTTATTCTATTATAAATCTTTGTAAGCAGGGAGAGACTTTGTGCTCACCCTGTATAATAAACTCAAAGAGGAAAATGCTTATAGACCAAAACGTCCTAATCACATTGTATCAGATAAAGCGGCAAATTTCCCGACACGTCTCATCTCTGTTCATATGAAATCTCCTATCCCCAGACAAAAACCAGTGAACGACAAAAAATCTAATTGTCCGCGTCACTGAATCACTAACAGCCCCTAACCACAGTGCATATCTCTTGACGTCTTAAACCATCTCTCCTCGAATATATAATTCATGACTCTACAAGATCATCAGCTTCATCGTGTTATCCAATAATCATGAACTCATAGTTACTTCCATCACATACTATATATTATTTAAGAAAGTCACGTTATACTCAGTGCTCTATGTTGAAAATAAGAAACCTCCGATTATTAACGAGAGATGTTAAACTCAACCAAAGTTCTCCACCTGTTCCACAACTGCGTACTGTACGACACTTGCCAAATACCATCAAACTGTAGTATAATTCATTGTTACAGTCTGTAGCAAAAATTCCATTAATTTACACAGTACCCGTTGTTACCATTGATCCCTCATCGCTTTGTGTCATCAAGCACTCCTACTCGCCTAAAAGTTGCTACTTAATTATTTCTTTCGCAGTATAGTTTTGCCACAACCTTTGTGTGACACATACCGTATTAGTGACAAAATTGCTCTGAGCCCTATGCGACTTAACTTATGAGGTCATCAGTCACCTAGAACTGAGAACTAATTAAACCTAAGTTACCTAAGGACATCACACACAACTGTGCTTGAGGCAGGATACGAAACTGCGACCGTAGCGGTCGCTCGGCTCTAGACTGTAGCGCCTAGAACCGCACGGCCACTCCGGCCGGCCTATTAGTGACACTGTAATTCATATCTGTAATACTGAAGTACAGTTGTTGTTGTTGTGGTCTTCAGTCCTGAGACTGGTTTGATGCAGCTCTCCATGCTACTCTATCCTGTGCAAGCTTTTTCATCTCCCAGTACCTACTGCAACCTACATCCTTCTGAATCTGCTTAGTGTATTCATCTCTTGGTCTCCCTCTACGATTTTTACCCTCCACGCTGCCCTCCAATACTAAATTGGTGATCCCTTGATGCCTCAGAACATGTCCTACCAACCGATCCCTTCTTCTGGTCAAGTTGTGCCACAAACTTCTCTTCTCCCCAATCCTATTCAATACTTCCTCATTAGTTATGTGATCTACCCATCTAATCTTCAGCATTCTTCTGTAGCACCACATTTCGAAAGCTTCTATTCTCTTCTTGTCCAAATTATTTATCGTCCATGTTTCACTTCCATACATGGCTACACTCCATACGAATACTTTCAGAAATGACTTCCTGACACTTAAATCAATACTGGATGTTAACAAATTTCTCTTCTTCAGAAACGCTTTCCTTGCCATTGCCAGCCTACATTTTATATCCTCTCTACTTCGACCATCATCAGTTATTTTGCTCCCCAAATAGCAAAACTCCTTTACTACTTTAAGTGCCTCATTTCCTAATCTAATTCCCTCAGCATCACCCGACTTAATTAGACTACATTCCATTATCCTTGTTTTGCTTTTGTTGATGTTCATCTTATATCCTCCTTTCAAGACACTGTCCATTCCATTCAACTGCTCTTCCAAGTCCTTTGCTGTCTCTGACAGAATTACAATGTCATCGGCGAACCTCAAAGTTTTTATTTCTTCTCCATGAATTTTAATACCTACCCCGAATTTTTCTTTTGTTTCCTTTACTGCTTGCTCAATATACAGATTGAACAACATCGGGGAGAGGCTACAACCCTGTCTTACTCCCTTCCCAACCACTGCTTCCCTTTCATGTCCCTCGACTCTTATAACTGCCATCTGGTTTCTGTACAAATTGTAAATAGCCTTTCGCTCCCTGTATTTTACCCCTGCCACCTTCAGAATTTGAAAGAGAGTATTCCAGTCAACATTGTCAAAAGCTTTCTCTAAGTCTACAAATGCTAGAAACGTAGGTTTGCCTTTCCTTAATCTTTCTTCTAAGATAAGTCGTAAGGTCAGTATTGCCTCACGTGTTCCAGTGTTTCTACGGAATCCAAACTGATCTTCCCCGAGGTTGGCTTCTACTAGTTTTTCCATTCGTCTGTAAAGAATTCGTGTTAGTATTTTGCAGCTGTGACTTATTAAGCTGATAGTTCGGTAATTTTCACATCTGTCAACACCTGCTTTCTTCGGGATTGGAATTATTATATTCTTCTTGAAGTCTGAGGGTATTTCGCCTGTTTCATACATCTTGCTCACCAGATGGTAGAGTTTTGTCAGGACTGGCTCTCCCACGGCCGTCAGTAGTTCCAATGGAATATTGTCTACTCCGGGGGCCTTGTTTCGACTCAGGTCTTTCAGTGCTCTGTCAAACTCTTCACGCAGTATCGTATCTCCCATTTCATCTTCATCTACATCCTCTTCCATTTCCATAATATTGTCCTCAAGTACATCGGCCTTGTATAGACCCTCTATATACTCCTTCCACCTTTCTGCTTTCCCTTCTTTGCTTAGAACTGGGTTTCCATCTGAGCTCTTGATATTCATACAAATCGTTCTCTTATCTCCAAAGGTCTCTTTAATTTTCCTGTAGGCGGTATCTATCTTACCCCTAGTGAGATAGGCCTCTACATCCTTACATTTGTCCTCTAGCCATCCCTGTTTAGCCATTTTGCACTTCCTGTCGATCTCATTTTTGAGACGTTTGTATTCCTTTTTGCCTGTTTCACTTACTGCATTTTTATATTTTCTCCTTTCATCAATTAAATTCAATATTTCTTCTGTTACCCAAGGATTTCTACTAGCCCTCGTCTTTTTACCTACTTGATCCTCTGCTGCCTTCACTACTTCATCCCTCAAAGCTACCCATTCTTCTTCTACTGTATTTATTTCCCCCATTCCTGTCAATTGCTCCCTTATGCTCTCCCTGAATCTCTGTACAACCTCTGGTTCTTTCAGTTTATCCAGGTCCCATCTCCTTAAATTCCCACCTTTTTGCAGTTTCTTCAGTTTTAATCTACAGGTCATAACCAATAGATTGTGGTCAGAGTCCACATCTGCCCCTGGAAATGTCTTACAATTTAAAACCTGGTTCCTAAATCTCTGTCTTACCATTATATAATCTATCTGATACCTTTTAGTATCTCCAGGGTTCTTCCATGTATACAACCTTCTTTCATGATTCTTAAACCAAGTGTTAGTTATGATTAAGTTGTGCTCTGTGCAAAATTCTACCAGGCGGCTTCCTCTTTCATTTCTGTCCCCCAATCCATATTCACCTACTATGTTTCCTTCTCTCCCTTTTCCTACACTCGAATTCCAGTCACCCATGACTATTAAATTTTCGTCTCCCTTCACAATCTGAATAATTTCTTTTATTTCATCATACATTTCTTCAATTTCTTCGTCATCTGCAGAGCTAGTTGGCATATAAACTTGTACTACTGTAGTAGGTGTGGGCTTCGTATCTATCTTGGCCACAATAATGCGTTCACTGTGCTGTTTGTAGTAGCTTACCCGCATTCCTATTTTCCTATTCATTATTAAACCCACTCCTCCATTACCCCTATTTGATTTTGTGTTTATAACCCTGTAGTCACCTGACCAGAAGTCTTGTTCCTCCTGCCACCGAACTTCACTAATTCCCACTATATCTAACTTCAACCTACCCATTTCCCTTTTTAAATTTTCTAACCTACCTGCCCGATTAAGGGATCTGACATTCCACGCTCCGATCCGTAGAGCGCCAGTTTTCTTTCTCCTGATAACGACATCCTCTTGAGTAGTCCCCGCCCGGAGATCCGAATGGGGGACTATTTTACCTCCGGAATATTTTACCCAAGAGGACGCCATCATCATGTAATCATACAGTAAAGCTGCATGCCCTCGGGAAAAATTACGGCTGTAGTTTCCCCTTGCTTTCAGCCGTTCGCAGTACCAGCACAGCAAGGCCGTTTTGGTTATTGTTACAAGGCCAGATCAGTCAATCATCCAGACTGTTGCCCTTGCAACTACTGAAAAGGCTGCTGCCCCTCTTCAGGAACCACACATTTGTCTGGCCTCTCAACAGATACCCCTCCGTTGTGGTTGCACCTACGGTACGGCTATCTGTATCGCTGAGGCACGCAAGCCTCCCCACCAACGGCAAGGTCCATGGTTCATGGGGGGGGACTGAAGTACAGTATATTACCAAAAATACACGAGGGAAACAAACAGAAATAAATGGTCAACCTCTTCTACCTTAACTAAGGGGAATAATAGCTATCTATGCATACATAGGAGGAGATGGCTCATGACTTAACTTCCATATATTTTCAAAAATCCACTCGTCAATGAGATAATCACATGCATCACACCATGATAATGCTCTGAAATGTATACTGACAAACAAAAAAAGTACAAATAATTTCTCTACGATATATTTTAAACTGGGAATGTATTGTAGACAACGAGAAATTTTTTGATCGACATTTTGACTTCGATTTTTTTTTTGTTAACAACGTGCAACTGACTGTTGTAAGGGCTAGTTGCTGTTTCAGTTATGCCTTGTTGGAGCTGTTCCCTGTTTTAGTTTGTCTCTAAAAATGAGTGGAATATTGTCATGTCTAGAAAAAAAAGTATTTTTGGTTTCACTTGAAATTCGTACACAAATCCGTACATAGTTCCGGGAACGTTGCACAAAGCTTGAGAATGAGTCTGTAGAACTACCTGTAATTATTTCCTGTCTCTGTCTGTTACAGCTTACATCTTCTTATTTTCGCTGGGATTGTTTACGAAATTGCTAAATTTCATTCTTATTTTCATTAATATCAGGAAATTCTGCGTCAGTGGAGTATGACGTGTAACAATTCATGTTTCTGGTTGACGTGAATAACTGTAGCTTGTTAATGTCCTGTTTCTCCAGTGATAAGACACCCCTCAAAACGCAAAGTAGCATGCATATCATTGTTTTGAAGCTATCCGACTTTTCGAAATCCAGTACATCATTTTGTCTGTTTAAGAAATCTATGCCAAGCATAATCACTGTTGTTAGTAGGGGAACGATAGGTAAATTCGTAAGGTAAGCATGACATTTTACAGTAAATTGTAAATGTGTTTGCGATTTTAAATCGACACCTTATCCTGACAGAGCTCCTCTAATTTTTGTTCTACCTAATGTAAAGCAGTGCATTTTTCATCTAAGTTGTTGTATCGACATCCTTCCCTGAAACAGCTCCTCTAACTTTGTTCTAAGTAATGGTACAATAGGGCATGTTTCATCTGAATTGCTACATCGACAACTTTCCCAGAAACAGCTCCTTTAATTTTTGCTCTGTGCAACGATAAAGTATGACAAGTTGCATCTGAATTACATTTTATGAACGCTACATCAGTAATTACTGAAACTGGAAAGCGTGAATCTAAAACTGCGTTTGAAGTACGTTTGCCGATTTGTTTGATGATATCTAGATGATAAATTTCATTCTGAGATTCGTCGTTTTCTTGTAACACCGTGCCCCCTATGACTTCCAAACAAATAACAATTTGAGAATTGTCGATGCGATTGGTAGTACATCGTGTGTGTGAATCTTCTGTAGTCTTCTCCTCTAGTAATTGTTGTGCACCACCGCCGCGTGGCTGTGAGACAGGCCGTGAAAGGTCAGCTATTTGTACAGATAATCTCAGTTCTGCATTATTAGAAATACCGTCGTGGATGAAAACAACTGTCTGATTCGTGCAAAACTAAATTTTGCTACTGTCTATAATATTCACATCTTCTATTGCAATATCAGTCAGTTTCTCGGGAATCGTTGTTTTGTTGGCTGTTGTAGTGACAGTTGTGACTGGTTTCTGCTTATGCATTTGCAAATGGTTACTCCTTTGCAGGTAATTCTTTTCAAAATTACTATGCAGCTGTGGAGGATCGTTCATGCTGCACCTTGAATTATGAAAGTGCTGGTTAATATGATAAAAATTCGGATTTAGAAATACATAGTTGCTGGTGGCTGGTGGCCGAGCGGTTCTTGGCGCTTCAGTCTGGAACCGCGCGTCCGCTACGGTCGCAGGTTCGAATCCTGCCTCGGGCATGGATGTGTGTGATGTCCTTAGGTTAGTTAGGTTTAAATAGTTCTAAGTTCTAGGGGACTGATGACCTGAGACGTTAAGTCCCATAGTGCTCAGAGCCATTTGAACCATTTTGATTAAAGCAGCCTGGCTGTACGGTTCTGTCAAATGTTAGTTCTGTCGGACCACGGACTCGAAGAACTATGTCAAGGTTACAAACTGTGGACTTTCAGAATTTGGCAGACTGACGAGTTGGTAGTTAACTCCATGCTTTATCGTCTCTGACCAGCATGTTGCGAGAAATGCATTTTGAAATTTCTCTAAGGAAAAGCTTTGTCTTGCTAATCACTGCATTTGTATAGCCGCTTCACCTTCCAAGAAAACTGCAAATAAATTGAAACTTGTGTGTCACTGGTCCAGCTGTGGGTAAAGGATAGCTAAACGTTGGATCCAGTTTAAGGGATGTAAATCATTTATACAACTTAGAATAACTTTAAACTGTTTGACCGATAAAAAATTTTTGTATTCGAATCCGTCGTGTATTGTTTAGACGTTAAAGTTCTGTCTGTTGAAATACATGTGTAAATGTTCACGTTCATTTTCTGAGTTTCTCTCACATCTAGGTCAGCCAAAATGTTGTTCTTGCACGAAATCTTTTTGTCGTCTGTCAGAGCTCTCACTTATCTCTTGTTCTTCTGTCAAATTCACTTTAATGTCAGCTAGATGTGTGCGTAACCTATTGATTTCTTGTTTGTGTTCCTTCTTTACCATCATTGTTCTCCTTTAAAGGGCTCTAAGGATTGTCTGAATTCTGTGTTTGTCCATATTGCTAGTAACCTGACTCGCTGAGAGTGAAGCGTCTACCTCATACATTATTGTGTCTGAATTAGTCTCTGTGGCATTAATAACTGACTCGTCAGAAATTTAGGTATAGTTGTCACTTGAATTTGTCATATATGCTGTCTGAGAGTGATTGCTACTACAGTTGCTATTTACTACGTTATGGAGCGCGGTAGTAATAATAGCAAAGAAAATTATTGGAAACAAATAAAGAATTTTTGAGAAATTATCCCAGTGAGCTGTAAGGAAAACAACTGCAAATTTGTGGTAAGTTCTTATGGGACCAAACTGCTGAGGTCATCGGTACATAGGCTTACACACTACTTAATCTAACTTACACTAACTTAGGCTAAGGACAATACACACACCCATGCCCAAGGAAGTACTCGAACCTCCGAGCCGTGGAAGGCACCTGAGACCGCGTGGCGAGTTGTAGAGGGAACAGATGTGATTGGTAACGAGCACATCAGCAAAACAAATCTATAAGCAAAAAGCGATCGAGAGCTCCCCGAACTAGAAAGAATGTCGTCAAGCAAAAGTTATCAGCTAAATTTATTTCAGGCACTGTACATCTATAATGTTGATTGTGTATTTACATTTGATTTCTCTGTTTGATGCTCAACTTCGGGCCTTCTGTGTTAATGGTGCTGATAGTTTGCGGAACGCTAATTCTTGGTGACAAATTTCAACTGTGCGAATGCGAGAGAAATGTAACTGCAAGAAATCTGACGAGGCCATGCCCTGTCTGAAACTTACTGGATCATAAAATCTGACTACGATCATTGATGGAAAAGCTTAGAAGCTAAAATCTGTCTCTGTGATGATTAAAGAAACAATCTGTTTCGTATACTACACTCCTGGAAATGGAAAAAAGAACACATTGACACCGGTGTGTCAGACCCACCATACTTGCTCCGGACACTGCGAGAGGGCTGTACAAGCAATGATCACACGCACGGCACAGCGGACACACCAGGAACCGCGGTGTTGGCCGTCGAATGGCGCTAGCTGCGCAGCATTTGTGCACCGCCGCCGTCAGTGTCAGCCAGTTTGCCGTGGCATACGGAGCTCCATCGCAGTCTTTAACACTGGTAGCATGCCGCGACAGCGTGGACGTGAACCGTATGTGCAGTTGACGGACTTTGAGCGAGGGCGTATAGTGGGCATGCGGGAGGCCGGGTGGACGTACCGCCGAATTGCTCAACACGTGGGGCGTGAGGTCTCCACAGTACATCGATGTTGTCGCCAGTGGTCGGCGGAAGGTGCACGTGCCCGTCGACCTGGGACCGGACCGCAGCGACGCACGGATGCACGCCAAGACCGTAGGATCCTACGCAGTGCCGTAGGGGACCGCACCGCCACTTCCCAGCAAATTAGGGACACTGTTGCTCCTGGGGTATCGGCGAGGACCATTCGCAACCGTCTCCATGAAGCTGGGCTACGGTCCCGCACACCGTTAGGCCGTCTTCCGCTCACGCCCCAACATCGTGCAGCCCGCCTCCAGTGGTGTCGCGACAGGCGTGAATGGAGGGACGAATGGAGACGTGTCGTCTTCAGCGATGAGAGTCGCTTCTGCCTTGGTGCCAATGATGGTCGTATGCGTGTTTGGCGCCGTGCAGGTGAGCGCCACAATCAGGACTGCATACGACCGAGGCACACAGGGCCAACACCCGGCATCATGGTGTGGGGAGCGATCTCCTACACTGGCCGTACACCACTGGTGATCGTCGAGGGGACACTGAATGGTGCACGGTACATCCAAACCGTCATCGAACCCATCGTTCTACCATTCCTAGACCGGCAAGGGAACTTGCTGTTCCAACAGGACAATGCACGTCCGCATGTATCCCGTGCCACCCAACGTGCTCTAGAAGGTGTAAGTCAACTACCCTGGCCAGCAAGATCTCCGGATCTGTCCCCCATTGAGCATGTTTGGGACTGGATGAAGCGTCGTCTCACGCGGTCTGCACTTCCAGCACGAACGCTGGTCCAACTGAGGCGCCAGGTGGAAATGGGATGGCAAGCCGTTCCACAGGACTACATCCAGCATCTCTACGATCGTCTCCATGGGAGAATAGCAGCCTGCATTGCTGCGAAAGGTGGATATACACTGTACTAGTGCCGACATTGTGCATGCTCTGTTGCCTGTATCTATGTGCCTGTGGTTCTGTCAGTGTGATCATGTGATGTATCTGACCCCAGGAATGTGTCAATAAAGTTTCCCCTTCCTGGGACAATGAATTCACGGTGTTCTTATTTCAATTTCCAGGAGTGTATTTGGCTTACCTGGGTCGCAATGGATCACGTCGTGAAAACTACTCTCGTAGGATCTCGATAACAGATGCGCAGCATTTAACTACTGAGATACGTGAAGGTTCAATGCGTTCCCTAAAAACATTGTAGTCATTCTTGGTTTATAAACTTTGATAATGGTGTTAAATAATCTAAAAATTGTTTGATTATTGGGATGTGGACAAGGACCCTGGGTTAAATGAAATCGTTAGCAATATAATATCCTTTGACTTAATAACATAATAACTTAATAATATTTAATCAAACTTCAACAACAATTATGCTTTCTCTCAAGTCACGTAAAATTGAAGAATTACAAAAATTAATCTTCACATGTATAGTATTTCCTTCAACAAAACAGAAAGTTAATTCTTAAATCTACCGAAAAAAACCTAACAAATAAATGGGAAGCAAAACATTTCTGATCTGGCTGTCTGAGGAAACAAGAATTCTGCATTATTATCAAACCCTTGCCCCAAATAAAACAAACTCAATCCTTAACTGTAATCCATTCTTCACTAAGGGTATAATAGTACCAAAGTCAACGCCAATTCTTTTTCTCGTCACAATAAATATTCCAATAATCCATAAAATAATTCACGAAAATCTCCATTGATGCTTCTTATTGCTACTAAACCAAACTCAACTGTTCACATGTAACACCGAAGCTCAGCCGTTTGTCTCCTTTCCTCTCCATGCAGTCAACAGCACAGCCTAACGTAACAGTCGAAACTCTCCGTCTGTTTTTTGTTACCCACAACGACTGCAGCGCACCAAGTGGCCAGGAAGTTACAATATTGAGTTGGGTGACAGCCTGTGAAAGCGAAAGCCAGTCGTATTGTTTATATTGGTCTGTAGAATGGCTTTTACAAACGGCAGTGTCTATAATGCAAAAACTTGGAGCAACAACAAGAAGGCACCAAATTGGTCTTCTTCTAGGTTTCCTAACGACCCTAGGTCTGAACCGCTACGTTACAGAAAAGGGTTATTTCGATTTTACGCTTATATTCTCTTGTTTTCATTTGAGGAAGCTGCAATTACACACATATTCGAAAGTATTTAGTCATTATAAAGTTGTAGCTCATGTCGGCTGTTTTTACATGTATTTCATGGTCATGTCTCTTGATAATTTACTAATGCGTCGAAAGCAAAAATGCAAGCACTGTTTCTCTAATTAACTAGAAAACCAATCAAAAATCAACTTTAATTTACGGCTGCTTTCTCTCCGCTTTTGGCACTAGTGTCGCACCAAGTGGCGTACATCTTCGTAGACAAAAGATCACCTCCATCTGTACAGCGCAACTTTCCTGCCGAGACTGCGCGCGCATGTCAAAGCAAACCAAACTTTAGGAACCCGATTGCAGACACCCACAACAAGAAAAATTAGCACGAAAAATTACACACACACACACACACACACACACACACCGACACTCACCGACACACACCTCTCTTAACTACGCTGGAAAATGCCTGTAAGACCGATAGCGGCCAATCGTACAAAACGTTTTATGGTTAATTTTTGTAAAAAACAGACGAGGTGGGCACTTCAAAATATCTTTTGAACAGATTCGTGAGGTCTTGTTCTGCTCATTAGCTCAGGTAGATCAAGGAGTTCCTCTCTGGATGTGATTCGCCAACACAAGAATATACCGTGACGAAGGAAAGGCATGTAGTAGAAAATTTCTGGTAAATAAAAAAGCACTAACCTTATTTTTTGAAATCTTGGATACGTAGGAACCAATGGAATACTATGAATTCGTTGCAGATGAGTGCCGTAAGCTTGCTGTTACATCCTCAAATACGTCCTGGAATATTTAAATGCGCTAACTACTGAATTTCGAGGAATCAGGAAGTTCGTGTGTTATCTGATCCGATGTGTGTCTACTTTCCGTCACAAGCTGGATATCGGTTAAAAAGTTGTTGGCCATCATGAAAAGTTGATTCCAGAAAAAGACTAATGTATTTTTAAGCAATCTAGCGTCTGCTAATTTCTTTCCCTTAACATTACGACGTTATAATTTGAATGACTGGAATGACTATTCTTGCCCTTTCTGCCATCTCACCGAGGATAAACGTAAGTTCTGCTGCCTGTTCTGTAGTAATTTATTGCACTGTCACACTAATTCGGTGAGAAGTAATATTTACTACTGTTCTAACATATAAACAAAACGCTGCTATTAACTTTCTATTGTTGCCCTTACGTCTGTTCTGATACTAAGAGCCTCCAATGTTCCTTTGAACTGTCTCACATGTACCATTCTTTCTCCGAGTAGAACAACCAGTCACTACTCACAGACACTCACGTATCTGTACCATGCAGCAGCATACAGACTTTAAATTACAAAATAGTGTTATCATTTACTACCTTAAATGATATAGTTGGCTTTGAATGCGAGTGTTAATACGCGAATACCCTAACCTAAAGTTAAAATTACTTATTTCTAGTGATGTCTTAAGAAAAATTACAAAACAATTTGCTTATGATCAGTAGTATTTGAACTGATACTGTGTGGGAATTAGCTGCGAGAAACCCCACTGTTGATTTGTACAGAACTATATTCATTCGTAACAAGGAGACCCATACCAATGGGCCAGGGCGGGGGTGTTTAAAACCCCCTAGTTCTGAGGGAAAGAAAAGAACATAATGTACTCATGTGTCTTTGTTTCAAGAAAAGTGATTTAAAAGTCGATTTTATGAAGGTTTTTAACAGGATCGGAACTGGAACATACTTATGACCACTTAGAAGTCGCTTTTAGTCTTCCTGAATACTAAAAATATCCCATACCCCGAGGTCTAGGCCCCCTCTGCAAACTATCGTATGGTCTCTCTTGATTGATAGTAATTTTTTATTTCCTTTACTGTTATTTCATCTCCCTCGCTCCATATGGGCTTTGCTGGGGAGGGGGGGGGGGGAAGAGATAGGGCCATCAGCAGTACATTTCCCTGCTCTTTCGCCAAACGAATTAAAAAGGTTACATTGCGAAATATAAGTAGAAACTCGGATTGTGTTCTGTTTCAATTAATTTCAAAAACAGACAGATATAAAATGGATGTATATAAATTTTAATAACACGTTGTGGGGAGGTGAAAACACCAAAGCACTGCACTTTCACTTAAAAACTGAAGGACCTGCACTAGGACGAGAAGTATTGCCGGAGGAAAGAGTATGTTCGAGAGGGTTGAGAGTTGTAGATAGAAAAATAGGGATCTGTTACATAGGAAAAACTATAAAGATGAGAGGTAGGATCTGGGGCGGACAGTGGGAAATGCAGTCGGTGGGGATGACACAGGGTGACGAGTAGCATGTCATATGGGTAGAGCAGTGGCTGCTAGAGGGAAGGGGGATGATGGATGGATTCCTAGTACTGACAGCGTGAATTTATTCCTATAGTTTTTATATTTCACACGAGATTAAGTAATTATTTAGTTGATGAATGCGTGGATTGTGTTCTTTCACACATGCCCGGAAGAACAGACACCACGAATCCATGTAACTGATTGACTCAAAGGCAATGCATTCATCACTTTCAGTTCACATGCACAATTATGTTAGACGTCCTGTGGGAATCTTAATGTAGACAGTATGGATGGCTACAGCAAATGGGAAGTGCTGATTGGGAATGTGAGTACTGGGATAAATATGTTCTGGCACAATTTATTGGTGCGGGTTGAATACCTTCAACGGCAAATTTGATTGATTCATGACACCTCCCCCTCACCATAACCTATTGTTCATAATACCATAATCGATTCATGACCCAATGGGGATAATCTGTCCTTATGAGAAAGTCCCAAGAAAATTGTTCAAATGGCTCTGAGCACTATGGGACTTCACATCTATGGTCATCCGCCCCCTAGAACTTAGAACTACTTAAACCTAACTAACCTAAGGGCATCACACAACACCCAGTCGTCACGAGACAGAGAAAATCCCTGACCCTGCCGGGAATTGAACCTGGGAACCCGCGCGCGGGAAGCGAGAACGCTACCGCACCCAAAACTGCCCCTCCCTCTCCCACTCCACCAACCCTCCCCCCTCCCCCTTTAGAATACAAGTACACTTTCAGGTCTGAGTTATTCGAACAGCCCCCTTCCACTCTATCAATTTGATTGAGTAATTAATTGAATTCATCAATTGATCAACCCCTCCCACTGTCGCAAATTCCCCAGCGCCTCCCTTCCCTCCCCCATCTGGCAGCTCGCGGATCTTTGCTGTGGAGGAAGGATTTCACCATATTCATTTTAATTACTTAGCAGAGGGTATGTTTTTTATAAAATTAAATTGCAGAGGTTGGACCTCTATTGCTCATCCTTCTCTGCTGTGTTGGAAGATGCACATCTTTAAACACGAATCAAAAGAAAGTACGAGTAACTAAATAGATCGATTTTTGCATTCCTCTCATGTAAGTAATATTATCTACATAGTTCTCCGAAAGAAATTATAAAGTCAAAAATCATTTACACTGATGCAGGACATTGCGCCCTCTTACTGAACCGCTTCACTGGGCTGCACCATGTGCAGGTGTGCAAGCGATTGCACATGTCCACTCGGGCTCCACAACTATTGTTGGCGGCCGCAGCACCAGATGGAAGTCGCGCTGATCGCTTAACAAAGCATTAGGTGGTGGCAACCCTTTGGGGTTTAACACCTGGGAAATTGCTGTCGAAACACATGCTCTACCTCTCCATCTCTCCCTCTGATTCTCCCTCTCACACACAAACACACACACCACTCTCTCTCAAGTTGGTGCTTCCTTTTGTGTGACCCACCGTATGCAAACACACATGGACTAAGTTGTCCCCCTCCACCACACCTCCCTTCCCTGCCCCCTTGCCTTTCATGCTGACCTGGCGTTAGTAATCAGTACGTCCTTTTGTTCTCACACTTCCACTGCTCTGGTAATCTGTAACGGATGGAAAAAAGACATTCAAGAAGAAGTAGGTTTCATCTGCCATGTACTGAACAAAGTAGTTCATACCTGGTCAATCCACCGCCCCCCTCCCTACACCCCACAGCTGAGGATGACTTGCAAATATTGCCTCACTCTATGAAATTGATTGACTAATAAATTAAGTCGATACTTTATATGTGCAGTCAGCTTTTTTTTTTCATGCATCCTATTGGTGAACACTACGACTGGTATATTTGGCTGGATTCTATTTTGCAACACCCTGTTTTCCAAAACCCACTTTTCCGCCTTCCATTTTTTGTCCCCCCTTGCCTCCTATTGGTGGATACTATAACAGTTAGGTCATTTGGTGGGAGGTTCATTACGCTGGAGGTAGCTGAAAATTTCTAAATTGAGCTCAATCGCTTGCTATGTCCTTAAACGATTTGTGGGAAGGACTAGACAGACGCGTGCTTGAAACGTATCTGTTGGAAGAATAAATTGATCATCTAGTAATCTGATGGGTTTTTAAAGCCCAACGGAGTTCCTAAATTGTTTCTCTCCACTACATTTGGAAGGAGGAGTAGAAGGAAAGGCCGACTGCATTATAGGATACAGACAACAGAAAATACCCTGCAAGACAGAGTCCTTGGCGATGTAGTGGAAAGCAAAGTACTAAACACGCACACGTAAACCACGATCCAGCCCAAAGTAGTAGTTTTCATTGCTAGATGTCGGATATCAGTGAATCACTCGCACAATACCCATGCACTCATATCCTGATGTTCACATGCAGCGCTCCAGTCCCCTCATACACTGCCGGCACCAATGCTCAGAGGCCAGAGAAGACTTCCGCTGCATTTGCAGCTGCAGTCGCGGACATGTGTGTATGCCAGAATGCGCCACCCCCGACCACGGAGGACATCCAGGGATGACTGGAGTAGTAGGAATTCGGATGTTATCAATACATCGACCATCAACGCTTGGCAGTGACAAATTCTGAATTGCTCAACTTTCTGTGGAGAATACTTGCAACACACACGATCACTGAGACACCACAGTACATACTGGGTATTACTTCGCTATTCAGCTACCCAGAGGGTGTCGCCGCCGAGACTTGCCCCTGCAGCTCCGGGCAAGGACGACGAGTAGCTAGCCAGAACTTTCCTTTGTACCCGCCGCTCGCGAGAGCCTGAAGCTGGAAATACCCATTCCTTCCAGCCACATGCAACCTCTGACACCCGTCCACACGCCAAACTGTGCCGTACTAGGAAACCAGCCACATATTTTCGTTAAAACATCAGTCGCGATCTCAATTGCATTTGTTTATTACGACTGGTTTCGGTTTATGTTAAAGGATCCTCAGACAGTGTGCGATCATGGTACCATGTGAAAGGCAAGGGAGCCTCCAGCACCAGCCATAGGTTGCCCAAAAAATCTGATGATGTCCTTAACATAAGCCGAAACTGACCATAATAAACAAATGTTATTGCGATCTCGACTGTTGTTTTAACCAACGTATAACACCAGATCGCTATGCTCCATGGGCAATGTTATCTAAATTTATGAACTAGCCACATATTTATCACTGTAATTACAAGTAAGTATTACGACTGAAGGCCCACTCTCATGACATTCGACAGTGAGCGAAGTATCAGAAATACCTCCTCCTGACAGCTGTGGTTCTGAAAATATCAGTATCTATACCCCTCTAACGACTGGACGTAGTTTTTTACATAAAATCCTCATCCATCTTACGCCTATCATTGCGCTGAAACCTCACCCACCTAAAATTCTTACCTCCCTTACGACTGAAAAATTACCACAGTAACTTTACACCCCAACACCAACTTCAGAAGCATGCTGATTATCGCGAATCTATCACACATCCATTATTCAGTGTAATAATTGGCCTATAACTCAATGCTGATGGTACCAAGCAATATTAAGTAAAAACTTGGGATGGATGGACTTACCTCACTTTCTTTTCTTGCAATTGGTACCAGTGTGTCCTAGGAAGAGAGACGTAATCGTCTTACATGCAACCAGATGTTGAAAAGAGGATCTCAATGACCAAGTTATTTTCAAGCTGCATAAAATATGGTCTTGGTTCTACAGCCTCGCACAAGTATCGCTAACGATGTCCGTGTTAAAAACTATACATGCCTTATAAATCGAGGTGTGGTATTTTTTCTGAATGAAGTGGACTTCCACACAAATACCGCCAGCAGTGTTAGCTCGTAATAAAGTCAGCCATCTCACTGAATTTATAAAGTGATTCGACTAAGGAACGTGGTACTAAGCCGGTATTCCCAACTCCCCCTTGCCGCTGCTAGATATTTTCCAAGTTATCGACCAGTATTTGTAACGCATTTTATCTCAGTACCATGTAGACAGTGTGACAGAGGTTCTACGATATACCCACGGTGTCATAGGCCAGGAAGAATGATGGTTGATTGAGAATGATCACATACAGGAGATCGCGAGCTATGTGAAGAATCACTCAAAACAGCAATGAAAGACTACGGTTGTAGGAAATGTACAAAATCCTTTGAAAAATACAATGGATTTTCGGATCTATAGTGTTACGATTTCTGGTAGAAATGCTGTCTGCGATTTTGAATCAAGCTTCTCCATTAAACCACATACTTCCGTTGGATCCAATGGAAATATTTGTCAATGATTACAGCCACTGATGAATAATATTCGTGGCAAGTTCATACCTGGAAATGAGTCACCTTTTTCGAACCTATATGCTGAGGATCATGGACAGCAAAACTCTAGCGTGGTTTTAGATGGTCCCTCTCCATCTTCTAACGGTTTCTCAGACTCAGCCCCACCCTCGCTGTAGCTTTGTCCACGTGACGATTCCAATTTAAATCGGAACTGAATGGAAGTTGGAGAGCGCTATATCTAAGACCTTCTGTATTCTGTGGAGAGACAGGGTGAGCTGACTTAATATGACAGGATTGTGGTTTGACCACTAGGCGGAAATGATAACATGTTCTTGTAACTCCACCAACTGTGTACAGTGTGTAAAGCCAGCACCAAACTAAGTTTTCCCCTGAAACAAAAGACAGTAGGAAAGACAGTTCGAGCAGTTGCAGTAGTGTTCCTTACTAGAGAAATTAGGGAGATTCGACATCATACGGGAACTGGAAGAAGGACAAGGATTTTGCTACTGCATTGCAGTGCATCTCTGAACTGACCGATGGAGAACTGGATCCCTCAGGGTGTATTCATGTTTGCCATCCGAACTTTCTTTCTGTCCTCATCATTTTGTGCCATCCTACAGAGAAAAACTGCGAAGTATAAAAGTGCCGCTAACGTCACACAGTAGAGAACTCCTTAAGGTATTATATGTCCCTCTCCTCTGGTATGTCGATGACACATACCACCTGCATGCTGACATGGTGAATATGTTGCTATCCCATAAACTACGCAAACATTGGTCATATGGAGCACGTGGTCAGCGATCGAAGACCAGTGTACAGTTTTGTCATCCATACTATAAGACGATTATCCCTACAGACGATCAGTCACAAGAGAGGATCGCTGTTCTGTTATTTCGTCAGCAGTTTGATATGTTGCATTTTTTTATGTTGTAACACATCCAAGAAGTAACTGACTGCAGCTGGTGGGTCTATGATTACGTTGGGTTTGCGCCACACTCGAAACCCACCGTGAACTCTTACCACTTGAAACCGAGACTCATCTTATAAAACTATCTTGCTATGAAACACGCTAAAGTTACTCTCTGAGAGAATTTCGAAGCCTGACCACGCGTGTGTCTAATGGACAAAGGTATCGGACTATAATTTTGAATTAGGTGAAATTGGCAGAGAAACCAGACGGTCTTTAACCTTGTGAGTTATTGAAAGAGGTAAAATCATGAATGAATTAAAAAAATTAAAGGTCGCCAACTTCATTAGGCACATTAATATGGAAATATATTTCAGAGAAAACTGAATATTGGTTACTGAAGTTACCTTCATTGAGATTCCCAAACACCATACAAACTGACACAGTGTACTCTCAACTGTGTGTAGCATGTGACGGTACGTCACATAAATGGACATTTGGAGAAAGGGAAAGGAAGTTTTTGTTATAAGACATGTGAATTATAAATTATTTCAAGACTGTGTACGTGTGCGCGACCTATAACAAATAGTAAAGAACGTAAGTTATTATTATCAAAACACAAATATCGATGTAATTAACAAAACATAGTTTTTTGGGATAATCTCTGTGTAACATAGGCCATGAAGATCAGAAACAATGCTTTGGTTGAACTAGCTCTTCTGCTTTCTTTCATCTAGCGGTAGGCCGCCATTGTATTGCTGTCTGATAATTAACGTGTTTTATCTGTATTTTTGAAAAATATAATAGAAATTGTCATTAGAAAGTGTGTGTTATTGACTTTGTCGTCAACTCTCATGATGGCAACCATTAATTATAATTAACAAAATTTTTATAGAACGTCGTAGTGCAGAGAGTTCATCTTCCCTAGCACGATTTAGTCGGCCATTACGCTGACTGTATTATTTCACTAAATATCATGTCATAATATTAAATGTAAATGCGAGAGACTTCTCAGCTTTCATCTTTCATTGATTTAAAAGTTAAAAAGAGTCAAAATAGATTTCGTTTATTAATATTTAGAATACTGAGTGAGTTCAGTATGTTTCATTTTGGCCGCCTAACGGCAGACGAGATTCTCTCCAGTTTTGCCTTGCAAATAATGAAAAATAAATATTGAAAATCATTACATTATGCAATTTCTCAGTTAATCTTTATGTACATAAATAACCAGTAGCCCCTGAGACTCATATTAATAATTACAGTTTGCGTAAGAATACGCGTATTTTCTTTTCTAAATAGCAGCGCTCGCGCAAACTATTTAATAGAAGGCGGTGAGTCGCGCGCTGTGTTTAAAAAATATTATATCGTACGTTCTTCGGGGCAGCCGATGTCCGTACGAGTGTTATCGCGCTATAAGTTAATTAAAAGTCTCAGGCTAGCCCACAATATTTAAAGCCACCCCAACCAAAATCATATAATATATAACTATAAAAATAAAAAATATACACATATATCGTGATAAGTGGTGACCAACAACGTGGGGCTCCAATTTTACGTACCAACACTATATACAGAAATATTCAGTACATAAAATTAACTGAGGTATAGTCGTATTTATAAAAAAAATTTACAAAAATAGTAGTAAATATTTATGTATTTAATGATGTGTATGATGCAAGAACTAATACCATATATGTAACATTGTTTCATGTACCCACTGAAGTTTTATGGACTGCACCTCAATCAGTACATAAAATTGTCTCATCCAAGATATATTCAGCAGCAAGCAATACTAATTACTACAGGTAAGGGTCTTAACAACATGTGGGCTGGAATCGAGAAGAGGAAGGAATCCGGGGGCCATGCACTGTGCTAACTTTCTTGGCACAAATTTGTCATAATTGTGAATTGCGTTCTTTCACCACAGTGAAAATTTGCTCAGATTCTATAACTTAGTACTAGTGAGTGAATCAGTGATATAATTTGCTAGACAGCGAATTGTATTTGAAATAGAGGTCACACAATCAGCTATGTGGATTTCAGATAAACTCAAGTGCAATTAACGATAGGTTCACTTGTGTGTGTACTGACACCAAAACAATATTTCTGTAAAGACAGATTTTTTGCAGTACACAAGAAGTATTGGAAAGGATTACGTCATAAAGTGAGTGTAAAAGGATAGGTGATCGCTTCATTTGTAGTAATTAGTAAATTTCATTATATTATTTCAGTATTTGTGTGTGTGTTTTGTATATTTTGTGTATTTCTTGTGTGTGTGACATTTTGGGGGAAACAGGTTTCTGTGTATATTTGTGCCCAGTTAGTGAATGTAAATTTATGCAAACATGTTTTAGACACAGAAGGAAAAACTAGTAGAGAGCGATAATATGTCTGGGTATGATACAGATAATAATGTACAGGAATTTCCAGTAAAGAATCCGCTCGAAATGTCAGGCTCTCAAATTCCTCGACAGGAAGGTGAGCAGCCTGTGACAGATAACGTATCAGGCAATGCTGAGGATCAGGCTCAGATGAGCAGAGAAGTTCACTCAGCTGCTGGGACAGGGAAAGATGATGCTACTGCATCAACAGCTAATGTGTTCAAGTACCTCCGCCAACAGCTAATTTCTTGACTGTACTTATAGCACAATTAGATCTAAGGGAGAAGCAACGTGAGGAAAAGGAAAGACAGGAACGCCTTGAACGCGAACGCAGGGAACAGGAGTGTGACGCTCAGTTCCTGGCAAAAATGAATGAAATGTCTGAACAACGTGACAAGGCGCTAGTGTCGTATTTGTCACAGGAGATCGATGTGGTAAAACAACAAGTCGCAGAATTGGTGAAACAAAACAAAGGAATTTCGCAAAATCTAACACAACCAAAATCATAAAATATATAATTATAAAAATAAGAAATATACACTTATACCGTGATAAGCAGCAGTTACCAATAACGCATAAGCCAGTAAATTATAAGAAGCAATTTTCCACCAAGCTCATACTAATAATATCTACGCTCAAGAGCATTACTTAATCAAATACTGAAATGCTACTATATGTAGTGCAGGACTAAATTTGGACATGAGGGATTTTTATCTTGACTGACATGAAAAAAAACCACAAATAAGTATGAATAAAATCATAAGCTCCTCTACATATATCAGTCTCCCAACAACAGTAGAAGTTCAATTTTTTCTTAATAGGTGGAGAATATGATGGGGACCCATAAACTAGTATAGTTTCACTAGTCAACGTTCTTTCATTATTATAGTAGAAAAGACTAATTCAAAAATCAAATCATTCACTTCACTTGGAGTATTTCATAATTTACTTTGCCAGACAATAAATTACAACACCCGGCTTAATTAACTTAAAAAAAGCGAACCATTCATGACAGGAATCAAAACCACACTAATTTTGAAAATGAACTCAACGTATTTGCCTTTTTATCTCTTGTGAAGCAGATATTTTAGACTATGACATTCACACACCCTTGCCCTGTAATCCCGCAGAACTGTATTTTGTAATAAAAACTTTAGCAAGACCCATCCAACTTCACTTTTGTGATTGTAACTTTAACTACTCATTTTAATTTAAACAAAAAATCACTTTTGGACACTTGAATGCAAGAATTGTTCATTTAAATCAGAATACTCGGTTGTAGTAGCTCTTACCTGAGGTCCCTGCATAGGCTCGTGATCAGGATAGAAAATATGGTTCCGGATACGAATTTGTGTTTTTGTAAGTATTATTGTAACAACACATAAATTAATTAGTCCATGTCCATCTACATTACTGAATGTTTGAAGTTAGTGAAGCAGTGACGAAGATTGGTGGCAAGTAACATGGTGGCTAACTGTACTCACAGGTCTTGGTGATAGAATGCTCTATAAAATCTCTTTTTGGCGTCGGATAATCAACATATTAGAGCCATTCCTTGCGCCGAGAACACCTAATAATAGCCCGATCCACATCCAAGGCAAATCCGTTATAAAGCAGCTTCCAATTGCCGCTCTCAGCACCGTCGAAGTGTACCGTGCTACGGCTAGCCACATACTGCGTGTCATTCACACAAAGGAGCCTCTCAGTTCGACCGCCAAAACCATCTTTTACATCGCGCCATGACACTTCCGTTGCGGAAGGATTTCCCTACGGCTTTTACATGATACAAGTGCCCGAAGCATGAATCAGCATTCAATAAACATCTTCTTTTTATGCACATTCTCATATTATAATAATTTATAATTTTAACGTATCCTTTAGCTTTTGTCATATATAATTGCTAAACCCTAACTTTGTTGCCACAGACCAAGGAATTTAAATAAAACAGAATACACACTTTATAATTGCAGATACACAGTTACATATTATAAACCTGCTTCTGATCGATATAAGTGTTGCAATCTGGCCAGACGAACGTTTTGCAGTCGTCTAGAGTCCAACCGATATAGTCCAGGAGACTAGGAGAGCCGCTGCAGGCGATGTCGTGATGTTAGTAAAGGCACACGCGTCATTCGTCTACTACCATACCCCATTAACCCCAAATTGTCCTAAAGGATACATTAGTTGTACATACCACACTGATTTCTGTGGTTATTTCCTGCAGAGTTGCTTGTCTCTTAGCACTAAGAATTCTACGCAAGCGCCTCTGACCTCAGTAGTTAACTGTAGGCGGTCGGTCAATGCCTTGTCCATGGTGAGAGGTAATATCTGAAATTTTCTTTTCTCGTCACACTCTCGACATGGTGTGTCTTGGAATATTTAATTCCCTAAATGTTTCCGAAATGGAATGTCCTACACGATTAGCTCCAACTACCATTCCGCGTACAAAGTCTGTAAATTCCACTCGTGCGGCAATAATCAGGTCGTAAACCTTTGCACAGGAATCACCTGAGTACAAATGACAGCTCCACCAAAGCCCTTTTATGCCTTCTGTACGTGAGACTATCGTCATCTGTATACGTGCACATCGCTATCCCAATACTTTTCATGACACATTTTCAAAACAATGTGTCAAACATAGTAAGGTGAAACTGCACTTCTAGACCTCAAGTCATGGAAATAATTACCTGCAGGAAGGTATTTAAGCATAATAGATGAGTTCTGCATTCGTGGAACTGCGATTCTCATTGTATAATTTTGTTTTTGTAGTCATGATGATACGGGCGTTGGTAGAAATTTATCTGTTTGGAGAAGGGGAGAGGGAGAAAGTGCCTATGTATGGGGATGCCAGTGCATGGGAAGAACCATTTACGGTAATGTATCAAATGATGGACCATCAAGACACAAAAACTTAAATGGTCTGCTTGTTTCCGTTCAACGTCAGTTCTCTCAAAAAGTTACCTTCAGTTATCTATAAAGTTAATTGAAGATATTTTCATCCCCCTTTTGCTTCTGCTTACAATAAAGTAGAGCAGTTATCAAGAACAGCTGCGTCTTCATCGTCCATGGTTCAGCATGACAGTAAAATTACACATGATTACGCATGATCATTGACAACGCATCAGACGGTACTACTGAGCAGCCTAAGAAGAGCATCAATAATACAAATGGTTCAAATGGCTCTGAGCACTATGGGAATTAACATCTGCGGTCATCAGTCCCTTAGAACTTAGAACTACTTAAACGGTCGCGTGGTTCCAGACTGAAGCGCCTAGAACCGCTCGTCCACACCAGCCGGCCTCAATAATACAAGAAAACCTTCACTTAAGATGTGGATAATCGAATAGCAAGAAGATGTTCTCCCGCGGATCTAAAAAATTGCATCCAGTGAAGAATTCTAGGATAAATCTTTGTCGGAAAAATATGAAAACTGCCCAAAAAAGGGTCGCTATTGTGATTGCCTTCAGGTACATCAAGTGAAAAAAGTTTCAGAGAACTTATTCCACCTTGACGACACTGTTCGCATAAGTTGTTTTCCGCGAGGACTGAATTATATGAATTTTTAAGATTACAAATAAAAACAAAAAATATTAATTCACAGAACATTAGCTTCTATAAACAAAACTAAGCCTTACTGAAAAACGAAAATTTACCTACATTTATCTGTTATTTTCTACCTAGACTTTCATAAAATTTTACAGAAGTATCCGGACTCCATTAAAATCTACTTACCATCACCTGGGCTAGATGTAAGAGACACGGGGAAGGCCATATCTTGTAAGGTGAAAGTGATGCATAAATAATTAAACAGATATATTTAAAAATCCTCTTTTGCTTTGTTCTTACCATTTTACTTTTCATTACTTTTGAGCAGTTTCTCAGATGCATGAGCCGTGTTGACCTACTACGAAAGTCTAATATGTTCTCTGACCTAAACTGTAACATCCGATCCAATGTGGCATGAAATATGAAATGTAAAAGTCCTGATGGTTTTCTATTTCCCTGGACGAACAAAACCGGCAAGAATTAATGTATGAAATTCAGTACAGCAAATTTGTCATACATTTCTTGAAATTTATACATGCTGGTGATGTTCACCAACAAAAATATTTGATTGCATTATTGTTCCGGTAGTTGCTGCATCGTATCTCACAGTGAGTAACGATAACAATTGTCGACAGTTGTTGCGATTCATGGTAAGCGTGCGCCGCGAAAGTATCCAGGAATTAGTTGCATAAATGGTGACATTGTTCTTAAAATAAGAATAAAATACCTCTACTTTAAAGTCGCAATTGATAAATAAGGTACAGATATAATATGATCTTCACTTTCTGTTAATGAGTGCATCCGAATGTGAAAGAATATTTTTTCCTTTTGAAGGAGGAAAATGACTAGACAGCACATTCGCAGAAACCACAACAAGTGGAAAGAAAATGGGGTTTACCGTTTACTGACGTAATATAGCGGCTTTGCGCCTCTGTAGACCTCTGTGGCTGGCCGGAGGCTTCCCTGCTGTTATTGCTCTAATCCTCTCTGAAATTGAAGTGGGAATTCAGAGGTGAGGAGCACACGAAACAAAATGCTCAAATGATGAGAGAACGGAAGGTCACGAGGGAGCCGTGGGTTCTATAAACGACTGGAATGGGGCCCGAGCAGCAGAATTACGGAATGAAAGCATTATATTGGTCTGAAAACGGTAGACAGTCCTCCATTTCTGATGTGAGGAAAACACAAGGGAAGAGTGTAAACAGGGATGTGTACGCTTAATGTACGAACCTTCAGAGAGGAGAAGAATACGAGAAGTCCTCTAAGGTTATATTGAGCCATCGTGTTTCTACAGCTGTTCTTAACAAGGCGAAAGTGAAGCCGGTGCAAAAGTTTGGACAGGAGTGACCTCTAGATTATGTCCCGTAAAAGTTCGGTGGAGTTCATGTCTTGCGATATGGGTGGGCAAATCATTCGCTCGAATTGCCCAGAATTTTCTTCAAACCAGTCGCGAACAATTGTGGCCCGGTGACATGGCGCATTATCGTTCATAAGAATTCCATCGTTGTTAACACGATGTCGATGAATGGCTGCAAATGGTCTCCAAGTGGCCTAACATAACCATTTCCTGCCAACGATCGGTTCATTTGGACCAGAGGACGCAATCCGTTCCATGTACAGCCGGACCACATTATTAAGAGATACCATTAGCTTGCACAGTGCCTTGTTGACAAAGTGGGTAGATAGCTTTTTTGGGCCTGCGCCATATCCGAACCCCAGCATCAGTTCATACCAACTGAAATCGGAACTCCTCTCTCCACGCCACGGTTTCCAGTCGTCTAGGGTCCAACTGATGTACTCACAAGCCCAGGAGAGCGTGGCAGGCGACATCGACCTACTAGCAAAGGCATTCTCATCGGTCATCTGCTGCCATAGCCCATTGATTCCAAATTTCGAGGCACTGTCACTCTTAATACGTTCGTCGTACTTCCCACATTCCTTTCTGTGCTTATTTCAAGCAGTGTTGCCTGTCTGCTAGCAAGAAAACACTAGCCAAGATCCGCCGCTGTTGGTCGCTATGTGAGGGCCGTCGGCCTCTGCGTTGCCTTCATATGAGGTAACGCCTGGAATTTGATATTCTCGGCCCACACTTGACATTGTGGACCTCGGAGAATTGAATTCGTTAACAGTTGCCGTAATGGAATGGCCCGTGCGTCTAGCTCCAATTTCCATTCCGCGTTCACAGTATGGCCATAATCACATTGGAGACCATTTCACATGAATCACGTGAGTACAATGACAGCACCGCCAATACACTGCCCTTTTATTCATCCTGTACAGGATGCTACCTTCATCTGGATATGTGCATATCGCTATCTCATGACTTTTGTTACCTAAGTGTAATATGACTGTTGTCCCTGGACGACGATCTTGGACAGAAAATGATCGCTGAAGTGAAATACGTGGTGATGACGGAATAGGTACCTTCACAAATCGTGTTGTATTGGGTGATACATGGAAAATGATGTTATTTTGTTGTTCTGATTCAGTTATTTCGTTTCTTTCACCTTTGCGCACTGCAGAATAGTCCTCAATATTTTGATACCGAATAAAGTTCCAAATTAATGGCGAAACCGATTTCATTTCTTGTTCCTCCCCTCACAGTCTGATTTTCTGAACAATGTACACGTTTTCGCACTCGGGTCGTAATATTTTTTAAGGTGTTCTCCTGGCAGCGTCATATATGACGTCACTGAGTAGAACCTTAATAAATAGTACGACTTGATTCCGGAGGTGTAGTCAACCTCATTCAGTCAACGGCGGGGTGGCAAGCTGCCTCCAAAGGCGGAATTATTAGCTATGATCATCGTCGTCGTGAGGATGTAGAAGGCAGTGGTAACCACTGCATTAAAGATACAATGTGTATCTACAAGACAAGTGGCCTGTAATCGAAAAACTATCATGATGATCTCTCTATTGGCAAAAGATTCTGGAATAGTCCCCATTCGGATCTCCGGGACGGGGCGGCCAAGGAGGAGATGACCATGAGAAAAATATTGAAAAACAAACCCAAGGAAAACGTTCTACAAGTCGTGGCGTGGGATGTCACAAGTTTGAACGTGGCAAAGAAGATAGAAAATCTGACATGGGAAATGCTAACGCTCAATCTAGATACTGTAGGAGTCACTGAAGTGAAACTGAAGGAAGACCAGGTTTTCTGGTCAGACGAATTTAGGGTGATGTCAACAGCTGCAGAAAATTATATAACTGGAGTAGAATTCGTTAATGATAGTTCAGATATACATACCAACGTCGTAAGCTGAGGATGAAGCGATATAGAAGGTACATGGTGATACTGAACGATTAATTCAGTACGTAAATGGAGATCAAAATGCGATACTAATGGGGGACTGTAATGCAGTTGTATGCAAAGGAGTAGAAGAAACGCTTACGGGAGAATAAGGGCTTGTTAGTCGAAACGAGAGTGAAGACTGAATGATAGATTTCTGCCAGAAATATCAGTTAGTAATAACGAATATTCCGTTGAAGAAATGCAAGATGAGGAGATATACTTAATAAAGGCCGGGTGACAGGGGAAGATTTCACTTAGATTACATCATGGTCAGACAGAGATACCGAAATCACATACTGGATTGTAAGCCGTACCCATGAGCAGATATAGACTCAGACCACAATTCAGTAGTGATGAAGAGTAGGCTGAAGATTAAGACATTAGTGAGGAAGAATCAATACGCAAAGAAGTGGAACAGGGAAGTACGAAGAAATGAACAGATACTTTTGAAGTTTCTTGAGGCTATAGACAATGCAATAACTAATAGCCCTCTCTAAAGAGGGCGATCTCAGAATTTGGAACCAAAACCGTGGGTACAAGAAGACAATTTCTTAGAAACCATGGATAAGAGATGAAATACTTCAGCTGATCGATGAAAGAAGGAAGTACAAAAATATTCAGAGGATTTCAGGATTACAAAAACACAAGTATCTTAGGAAGGAAATAAATAGGAAGTACAGGGAAGCTAAGACGAAATGGCTGCATCAAAAACGTGGAGAAATCGAAAATGAAATAATTGTCGAAAGGAAGGATTCAGCATCATGAAAAGTCAAAACAACCTGTGTTACTTAAAATCCGTCTTGATTTGGACGGGTTACTCCTGTAACTGAAATATCAGATCTGAAGATGGTTCTGAATGAACCGAAACCGGTCATATGACTAAAAAATTTGCAATCAAGACGGATTTTAAGTAACATTATAAAATCACTGATTGCTGTTATCCCATAAGACATTATGTCTGTTTTTGCAAAACAACCTTTGTTGAAATTAAAGACAAGTGCTGTAATGTTAAGAGTGCAATGGGAATTCCACTGTTAAATGCAGAGGAGAGAGTCCATAGGTGGAAACAATACACTGAAGGCCTCTACGAGGTAGAAGACTATTCTGATGACGTGATAGACAAAGAAACATTAGTCGGAACAGAAGAGATAGAGTTGCAGTATTAGAATCAGAATTTAAAAGAGATTTCGAAGATTTAAGGGATGGATAACATTCTATCGGAATTTTTAAAATCACTAAGGAAAGTGGCAAAAAAAAGACTATTCATGTTGGTGTGTAGAATGTATAAGACTGGGGACATACCATCACACTTTCGGAAAGAAAAGTCATCCACATAATTCTGAAGATAGCTAATTGACAGACAGGTGTGAGAATTATCGTTCATTCGGCTTACAGCTAATGCATCCAGGATGTTGTCATGAATAATATACAGCAGATTGAAAAAGTAAAATTGAGTTTCTGTTGGATGACGCTGGGCTTGGCTTTAGGAAAGGTAAAGGAACTATAGAGACAGTCCTGACATGCAGTTGACAATGATAACAAGAAAGAAGAAAAATCAAGCCATATTAGTAGGGTTTGTCGATCAGAAAAAGCTATCAGCAGTGTCAAATGGTGCAAGTTGTTCGAAATTCTAAGAAAAATAGGAATACTCTCTTTGTACAGTACCCTTTAGACAAAACTTTTTCTTGTAGCTTCTCAATGCATTTCTTCCCAACTCATCATATTTTCTTATGTATTACACCACTTCTTTAAGTTAACTTAAATCTACTGAGCTCAGATACACCAACAAGAGAACGAGACAATGCAGCAGCACGAAACAACTAGCACAAACACTAACGACAAAATGCGGCGGGGTCGGGCGTTGGACATCGAAAGAAAGCGAAGACAGATGCGCAACTTGGGAACGGCAGTTTCAAACGTGGCCCCTGCCCCTGGCAGAACACTGTTACTGCACGTCTGATGATGTCATCATGCCTATATAAGGGAGAAACCGTAGCTGCCCAGACAGTCAGTGAACTCCTAACGACGATGGCGGAGACGGTCATCGAAAGCTCGAGGATTTATTCGAATTGACGCAGCTTGAAAATCGAGAACGTCTTATTCAACGACAAAAATGCAGATCCTAAAGTGAGCAACAGCATATCTAAATTATCTAAAATATAAGCAAGAAAATGCGACATTACAACTAATATAAGGCAATATGCAGTAACCAAGAAAAATAAATAATTAAAAAGACTGGTTTAGCACTGTAATACAAAGTAAAATTCATAGGACATCATCTGACAAATAGCAGCAGCAAATGCAATAACTTACACCTAAACATGAGAAACCACTAGCAGAAAAAAATATATTACAGTAAAAACAGCAATGCAGATAAGGGAAATGTCTATTCACATCTTAAAGTCTATGCCACATCTTAACACTAGAGTGGTCCACCATAACAACTTACTCAACCATAAAAATTACCAACTCCTTGATTAGAAAATTATGTATGCAATTCTTGTTACTAGTCCCTTCTCCTTCTTATTGTTCTTTCCTTTCTAAGTGCTCTTTTTGAAGAATGTGGATCATTAAATTATTATTTAATGGATCTGTTGACAGAAAGTGTTTACATTTGGATATGTATTGAATTATATTTTATAAAACCAGTACTGCAGGGCAACTATAAACTACATACCAAATAAAATAAGCAAAAGTGTACAAAGCAAAGCATAAAAACATCATTCACCAACTATATGGCATTTCATAAGTCAGTAAAAATTCTCTCAACTCTCGCATAAAGACAGTTGTCACAATCAGATGTGTAGACGTAAGAATATTTCTCATCTGTTAATAATCTTATGTTTCCAGGTAATAGTGTGTGTTGTGTTTGTGGTGTATTCTGCAAAGAAATGTCAATAGTGAGGTCAACGGCCTCTCTTTCCTACAGCTGTGCGTTTGAAAGCAGCACAACAATGGTTTTTTCCAGGCAGTTAGCACGCTTCCGGGCACAACAGAGTATTACGTCGTCACCTATACTCTTTACAAAAATATTTACGACAACAGTTTCAGCTACAATGACAGTTTCATACAAATAAAAAACATTCACGGATTGAAAACTTACAAAAACTCATCACAAACAGTGCCCAAAAATTTCCGTCGGCATTCTGGTACTCACATTGACGTATATACTCCCTTTTCATAGCACTTTAATTGCGATTCTTGGTTTCCAACATTTTTTTTCACAAACCAGAGTCCCTAACATCTACTAATTATTCATATATATATAAACACATAGGATAAGCACATTCCTCATATAGCATCACCTTATTGATCATAACATATTCCAACATCATAATACGTATCATCAGGATAAAGACATCATCATAACAGATCAATCTAATCTCAGAACCATCATACCCTCCTTCAATAACCGTAAAATCTCTAAGAAAATTCTCTGCTCGTTTCAATAGTGTTATGTAACTCAACCGTACTTCAAAAATGATGTTCCCATACAAAATACGTCAATCAAAACTCTTACAGCACCAAAATGGTTCCGAAAATATATGTGAACAATTCATAAAATACAAAGTACAGTTTCCTAAATGTGAAGCGATTCAACTGTGTACTTATATACATATGTGTGAGAGACATAGTCGAAAAAATGAATCTTTCTCTCATTTAGTGACCAGATAGCTCTGTAATTCTGTGTTAGAGAAATATGGTAGCGATGTACTGTATAAGCAAATACCATATTAGCTAGTGCTCCTTGCGGTTGCCACACGCATGGTAGAAGAGTAGGTGTACTCCCATGAGGGATAAAGTAATTCTACCTCAGATGTGACAGATTAAAACTGCGGACAGAAATGTATTGTCGAAAACCTTCTCTCTATCATTGTAATTCAAAGATATTCATAAAAATGCTCCAAGTACAAAAATTAATCATTCAAATGCGTGTCCCGTAGCTCCAAACTACGATTCTTGCTGTAAGATAATTTCTGTCATTGGCTAACGGTAAAAATGTGCCAAGTGTCGTAGCTATCGTCGTTCATAAGAAAAGTCATCCAAACATTAATGTACTTACCTAGGTCATATACAAAAGGAAAGTGTTATGCATGTGAATGTCGTAGTTACTACGTTCATTGCCGGGACAATGAAACTACTATACTGTGGGGTATTGTGTTACGAAAATAAGTGTGTAACTGTAGCTATGCAACGAAAGTCATTACCAAAACATGTTTTACTTCCCAGAAGAACGTAAAACACTGTGCAGACATAGAACAGATACAGCACAGAAGCAATAATGAAGATTCTGTCACTCTTAAGTAGCATCGTACCATAATCATTTAGCTATCAAACAAACCAAACACGGTGTCATCTGTGACCTCTACGGAACTACTTTAAATAAAACAATTTTTATTTTCAAATAAACTAAAATGTTGCAGTAAAACCTCATTAACAGTATATGTTCCAAGAATATGGATTTTATAGTCGTGACGTAATCGTGCAACTAACAAGCAAAAATGTACACACAATAAGACTGTGTCGTCTGTTCCTCATAAAAATGGACTCGAAGAATTACTGTAATAATTGATATTCACGCCAGCTACGTCGTCAGTTTCATACGTACGTTTTGTGGGTGCCTGCAGTGCAGGTCATTGTCTTTTACCTCTTAGTTGTCACCAGTCGTTACTGGGATTTGGAGATCTAAGTTCTACAAATTCAGCTTGACGAGAGGGCCTTGCCCTATTTGAATTACGACACTTCTGACTGAATTCAGGTCGGTTTCATAACTGTAGCGTCTTTCGTCATGTCGGTAATTTCTGAAATTTCTTTCTTGTCGATCATGTTGTGGAGAATTTCTCCTCGAACTGTAATTACGAGGTGGACTGTTACGTCTGAAGCCATTATGTCCCCGTTGATAATAATTGTTCTGGATCCCATATTGTCTGTTTCTACGGTTATGTCTGTCATAGTCATTGCTACGGAAATGTGATCTTTCTTTGTAACTACTAGTATTCTGCCAGTGGTTGTCATAAGGGTGGTGTCTGCTTTGATCACGATTTGCGTTATAACAGTAGCCTCGTCGTGTCCGGTTATTATTTCTGTCGTCACGGAAGTGTGATGGACGTGGCCTGTAATTGTTGCTTTCCTATCATGTGATTGTCAGTGTCAATTTCCAACTCTTCTAAAAGTCCTTGAAAAGCTTCGATATCATCTTTGCAACGTCCTGCCAAAATAATCTATCTTAAATGTTCAGGCAATTTAATTAACCAAATGCGGATGAGTTCCGAGCGGCTGTACGGGTTTGACAAATATTGGTTCTTGTGCAACGTATCTTCAAAATATTTTACGGGGCTGGAAAATTCAGACTGTTCGAAGTGTTGTATCATTATAATACTGTGTTTTACATGATCTTCAGAAGCCTGGGACCAATATGCAGAAAGGAAGGCATGACAAAATTCTCCTTCGCTGTGACAGTCGCAAATAACTGATCACATTCTTACGGCTGGTTCATTCTCTAAATAGCCACACACGAATTCTAATCCATGCTATAATGACCAATTAGGAGGAAAGCAATGAGAAAACTGAGGAATCCAAGCTTGTGGATGTATGTCATTACTGGAATTCTTGAATGTTTTGAATTCGCGCGTTGTGATGAAGAGCTTATAGTCAAAGTCATCGTGACGCCGAGCTGTAAATCGGTGATTCTTACGTCGTGTCGGCGGTTCCATCTCAAGGCTCGCTGCACCTGGCCAACTTCTTTGAAAATCTCTGAAATACCCTGTGTTTTTACTTTGTGACTTTTCCGTAGTTCTAAATCCTTCTTCCCGTGTCGGAGTGAGAGTATGCTCTGAAATATGTAGTTCTTGTATTACGTGTACTAACTGATCTCGTACTTCCCGTATTTCTCTTTTGTGTTGCATATTAATTTGATTCTGACTTTGTTTAAATTTCCTAATTTCCTTGTACTCCTCTGTGTCAGTAACGGTTACCGTCTTGTATCATTCAAATCATCATCTACCTTCGTAGATATATTTGTTAACTGATCCAAAAGTTCGGCTACTTTCTTCGATAATGAGCTACTTTCCTCCGTGTGTGTTTTTTGAACCAAATTTTAGAGTGTCCATTTGTGTCGTAGTCGTATCTAATGTTTCCTTTAAGTTTTCCTGATTTTTTACAATTTGCGTGACCGTATCGTTGGATGCAACCGTGTCAATTTTAGCCTGGAGGTGTGACTTTCGAGGACAATTATCAGCAGTTATTTTATCTCTGCTTCATGATTATGTAATGCGTTTTCGTGTCGCGAAAAAATAGGCTGAATATGCTTACAAATTTGTGTTTTAACATCCTTACAGACATTTTGACATTCCGATTCAATTTTAAGTAACTGAGTAGTTAAACCTTCACGTTTCGGTTTAAGCTTTTTCTGAATTATGTCTAACTTTTGGAGTTGTTGCTGTGTTCGGTTTGGTTTTGTTCCATTCGTTGCTGTGTTTGTTTCTGATTTTGTTCCATTTGTTGAATTAATTGCAGTAACAATGTACTACTGAATGAAACATGTTGCTTTGTGCTTTTCGGCAGTGCATTTGCACCGGAACTATTCGTATTTTGAATTCCAAAGAATGAATCTTGACTTAATTGAGAAAAGGGTAACGACGAAAATCCTGAATCCACGGTATTTGCAAGATTTTGTTCTGTTGTTTTTCATTCCTGAGACGAACAATTACCAACCGATCGATCGACAATACTTACCCGTTCCCTAATTGTTTCAATGTCTACACCGTTATTTTCTGCCTGATCTATGTCCCAACGCACAGTAACCAAACTAATGTCTTGAACATTTGTCACCTCATTATAAGGTGGTGCTAACAACCTACGTTCATCGTTACTGTCATTTCTGAATTTGCTTTGCAGCCTAGTTTTACGTTTTCCACACGCCTTATCTATCATACTATTTCACACGATAACACCGAGAAAACAGAATCTGAAAAGCAAAAAATAATAAGATACACTAAAATAGCACTGAAAATAATAAATATCTAATTAGTAGCAAAAGCGACTGCGAAAGACTTAGTGGAAATTCACGTGCATGCCGCAACTGTTTTGCTCATTACAATACAGTACCACAATAAGAGATTACAACTACAAAGAAAATTCTCTACAAACAATTACGCGCTAGCAGTAAACAGCAACTAATTTATAATCATGCACTAACTATTCAAACTACGAGAAAATCGGAAGATTCCAGTGGGGTATCCTCGGCTAAGGATCGACAGGTGAGACTTCTGAGTATAAAGTTTTTACCTAAACTGAAATAGCTGAGAAGTGAAATTTCCACGTTTTTACTTAAACTGTTTAGTGCAACTGAACCTTCTATAACTGCTGAGTGAAAATGTCGTACTGTCATTTTCCTTGTCTTTATCGTTTGAACACTAACCTACAGAATTTTCGCTGACAAATACAGCTCATAGTTACTCTGTTCATTAATTACCCGCAATATACAAGGATAACGCAATCTGACTATAAATTAACACAGAAGAATGTCCCTGGGTTAAAAAAAATTCTAATAATAATCCTTACATTTTATGTCATTTACCTCACAGAAAATCTTCATTACACGAACAACAGCAAGTACAGAAAGTATACAGGCAGCTAAATAAAATGATTCTAACTACTGTATGCTCTAACTACCAATAATCATGTGATTAGCATAGCAAAGACTTTGTTGTAGAACAAACAATGTACTTAGCAGATTTTGCCTTCATCATGTGACATCCAATTCGAAAAAAATATATAATTGTCAGTAATTCCATTACCCACAGTCTATACCGCTGCATAGCGCTGCCAACATACAAACATATAAACAGGATACTTACAAAGTACAGAATATATATTCACAGTAAATCGAAGAAACACGAAAGTAATGAGAAGTAGGAGAAATGAGAACAGCGAGAAACTTAACATTACAATTGGGGATCACGATGTAGACGAAGTGAAAAAATTATGCTACCTATAGCAGCTAAATAAACTACGATGAACGGAACAAGGAGGACGTAAAAAGCAGCCCAGAAATGGGGAAAAAAGCATTCCTATCCAAAAGAGGCCTGCTAGTATTAAACAGGTCATAACTTTGAGCATATCCTTGTATGGAAGTGAGACAAAGACTGTGGGAAAAGTAGAAGAGAAGAGAATCTAAGCCTTTGAGATGCGGTGTTACAGAAGAACGTTGAAAATTCGGTAAACTGATAAGGTTCTGTGCACAATCAGAGGAGAAAGGAGTATATGTAAAACACTGACATGGAGAAGGGAAAAGATGATAGGATATCTGTTAGGACATCAAGCAGTGATTTCCATGGAATATAAGAAGTGAAGTTTCCTTTGAACTAGATCCGGGCATCAGCGATTCAGCAAAAGCTGATGCTGATGTCATCAAGTCCTGTAATGCTGATGGTGACATGGGGGAGCTCCTGCCTGAAGGTTGCAGTGATCCTCTACTAGTGTAACGAATTTATCTCAAAATTCCTGGTGATTTACAATAAACTAGCACACTACGTCATGTAATTTTGAAAGTACAGGATGTGTGAAAAAGTATCATCCGATTTGGCAAATCTATATTTCTGAAACTAATAAACATATACAATGAATTTTGTTTTCTGATGAACGGGAAACTCAAAAAAATTTTCTTTCATACCTTTTCATAGGTGTTCATTATGCCCTCCTTGAGATTCACAGTGTACGTCAATGTGATATTCAGATTGGTCCTACACTGCAGCGAGCTTGTCTTGAGTTACAGCTTCCACAGTTGCTGTTATGCGATGTCTCAGTTCATTCATTGTTGTTCGTAACGGAGGCACGATAACAGAGTCTTTTATAAACCCCCACAAGAAATAATCACAACACTCAGGTCCGGTGAGCTCGGAGGCCAGGACTATAAAGCTAAATCATTTGGTCCAGTGCGACCGATTAATCTTTAAGTAATCATTTCATATAAAAATTCCCGCACTTCCAAATGCCAATGTGGCGGTGCCCCATCCTGTTAGTAAATGAAGTCGCTCGAATCATTCTCCAACTGTGGGAAACAAAAGTTCTCAGTCATACCGAGATACGTGTTTCTTGTAACAGTGTTCTCGGCATAGAAAAATTGACCATACATCTTTTCCCGTGGAACTGTACAAAACACATTTTGGAGAGTCCCTGTCATGATTTACAACTTCATGTGGTTGTTCGGTACCCCATATCCTCACATTACGACGGTTCACCTTTCCATTTAAATGGAATGTTACCTCTTCATTAAACACTAAGCGCAGAAGATAACTGACATCCTCCATCTTGCCGAGAATGAAATTACAAAACTCCACACATTGTTGTTTGTCACCTTCAAGAAGAGCTTGCAGTAGCTGGATTTTGTATGGTCTCATGTGTAAACGTCGACGCAACACGCGCCAGGCGGACATCGGGGCAGGTTGAGCTGTCGAGCTGCACGGCAAACGGATTTCTACGAATTCCTTGTTAAACTATGGTGGATGCGTTCGACATCTGTGTCAGTTACTCGGGAATGGACTTGCGATTTGCCATTGCACAAACAACCTTTTCCTCGAAATTGTTCATGCCATCGTCTGGTGCTCTGTGCCATAGGGGGTCCACACTATACCTAGTACGAAAGTCACGGTGAACAATTACTGCTGACCCGCACGGCGCAAAACGTAGAACACAAAACGCTTTCTGTTTTCTCGACACTATTTCTACTAGAACTGAAGTGGCCTCACAATCCTGCCACCTAGCGGGAACTATGTAAAACTCGAGAGTTTGCTATTTTCAACAGTTCGTTGTTCACGCACATATCTCAAATAAGATAATAGTTACGATTTTTTTTAAATCGGATGATGCTTTTTGATTCACCCTGCATAATAACTCCAAGTCGCTATTTTTACTACAGGACATATTGTGTAATCTGCACTTGATCAGCATGAGTTGTAACAATGGCTAGCAGTTCTCCTGTGCACAGTAGCGAGGTCTTGCTATAACTGTTTTTTTAAAACTTGGCTTTTAGCCAGGATAGTATGCAGTCACACTTGAATATGAGAAGGGCGGTAGACATATTTTAAATACCATGGATATTTATGTACAAACTCTTCGATTTTATTTTTGGTACGCATCTGCACTTGACAATAATATTGTTACGAAAGCGACTGGTTATGCAGAATACATTAAAAATATTTTATCTAAGCGAACAGCCTTTTCGGAACAGTCCTTCAGAGATTTTTGGTGGCATTAATACTGACTAGGTTCAGCAGTTTTCCATCAGCGGTAGCTCTAATGCAGTAGAGATGCTCCTCTATGCGATCACAAACATCTGCCAACAAATCAAGTTACCCAGTTAACAACGAGACCGCAAAAATTCGCGATGACTGGAGGGTACAGTGACTGTAAATGTGAAGGTCCCTCACACGTTGGAGGTGCTCGCGATTGTTTTGAAAGGAACTTGTGTACTGAACGAAGTTTACCAGGTCAAAATCGGTAACTGTGTATTGTGCAAATGACGAAATGTGCGGCAGATTAACAGTGTAGTCTTTTCCAAATATGTATGGTCCTGAAGTGGAGGTACCGTACTTAAGTAATGAATGGCAGAAGACACCAAGATACCTCACTTATAAATAACAGTGTTACATACATGTAATGTTGGTACTGGTTGATGAAAGTATCAACAAGAATTCGAGTTAACCCACGTGAGATGCGAAACGGAGGCTGAAAGCCAACGGTCGTTTTTGTTACTTAAAAACTCAACCCAAGGTAGAACAATTTCCAGAATGAAATTTTCGTTCTGCAGCGGAGTGTGTGCTGTTATGAAACTACGCTGGCAGATTAAAACTGTGTGCCGGACCGAGACTCGAATTCGGTACCTTTGCAATTTGGTTACTGTGGTGTCAAAGTTAGACACCACGCTAGAGGTTGCGATAATCGATAGCGGTCCAGCACTTGCAACCTCTCTGGACGCGCTGGCGCTTGCAGCACCGTCGTATGGCACAGACACAGAGACCTGCAGATCGCACCGGCCGAGTCAGTTACAGGTCGTGACCGAAGTCAAATTAGAATAGCCTTCAGCTCGCTAGCTTCGCAGCCTCTAGTTCGCGCATGTACACTCCTGGAAATTGAAATAAGAACACCGTGAATTCATTATCCCAGGAAGGGGAAACTTTATTGACACATTCCTGGGGTCAGATACATCACATGATCACACTGACAGAACCACAGGCACATAGACACAGGCAACAGAGCATGCACAATGTCGGCACTAGTACAGTGTATATCCAACTTTCGCAGCAATGCAGGCTGCTATTCTCCCATGGAGACGATCGTAGAGATGCTGGATGTAGTCCTGTGGAACGGCTTGCCATGCCTTTCCACCTGGCGCCTCAGTTGGACCAGCGTTCGTGCTGGACGTGCAGACCGCGTGAGACGACGCTTCATCCAGTCCCAAACATGCTCAATGGGGGACAGATCCGGAGATCTTGCTGGCCAGGGTAGTTGACTTACACCTTCTAGAGCACGTTGGGTGGCACGGGATACATGCGGACGTGCATTGTCCTGTTGGAACAGCAAGTTCCCTTGCCGGTCTAGGAATGGTAGAACGATGGGTTCGATGACGGTTTGGATGTACCGTGCACTATTCAGTGTCCCCTCGACGATCACCAGTGGTGTACGGCCAGTGTAGGAGATCGCTCCCCACACCACGATGCCGGGTGTTGGCCCTGTGTGCCTCGGTCGTATGCAGTCCTGATTGTGGCGCTCACCTGCACGGCGCCAAACACGCATACGATCATCATTGGCACCAAGGCAGAAGCGACTCTCATCGCTGAAGACGACACGTCTCCATTCGTCCCTCCATTCACGCCTGTCGCGACACCACTGGAGGCGGGCTGCACGATGTTGGGGCGTGAGCGGAAGACGGCCTGACGGTGTGCGGGACCGTAGCCCAGCTTCATGGAGACGGTTGCGAATGGTCCTCGCCGATACTCCAGGAGCATCAGTGTCCCTAATTTGCTGGGAAGTGGCGGTGCCGTCCCCTACGGCACTGCGTTGGATCCTACGGTCTTGGCGTGCATCCGTGCGTCGCTGCGGTCCGGTCCCAGGTCGACGGGCACGTGCACCTTCCGCCGACCACTGGCGACAATATCGATGTACTGTGGAGACCTCACGCCCCACGTGTTGAGCAATTCGGCGGTACGTCCACCCGGCCTCCCACATGCCCACTATACGCCCTCGCTCAAAGTCCGTCAACTGCACGTACGGTTCACGTCCACGCTGTCGCGGCATGCTACCAGTGTTAAAGACTGCGATGGAGCTCCGTATGCCACGGCAAACTGGCTGACACTGACGGCGGTGGTGCACAAATGCTGCGCAGCTAGCGCCATTCGACGGCCAACACCGCGGTTCCTGGTGTGTCCGCTGTGCCGTGCGTGGATCATTGCTTGTACAGCCCTCTCGCAGTGTCCGGAGCAAGTATGGTGGGTCTGACACACCGGTGACAATGTGTTCTTTTTTCCATTTCCAGGAGTGTATTACGCACGTAATACCAGAACTGTTTTATTTTGCTTGTTGTATAATCCAGCTAATGTTTGCTAATGAGTCATTTGTATTCAAGAAAGATAGTTCTTATTAGTTATGCTCCTGGAGTGCAGTAGCAGAACTGAGTTAAGTAAAAATTATTTACTAAAGTATTCCAGTACTATTTATTGTAGAATGTTCCAGTTTCCTGCAACTCCCCCGCTCATGCTAGCCTCTATCATTCCACTGCAAATGCCAGGGGTACCGATCGAAAAGCATCCTGCATTTGTCTGAGGTCTTCGACCTTCACATCAGTTACAGCTGTATTTCCCGTAGACTCATATAAAGAATACGTATTTGGGTATTATTTAAGTGGCGACAACAGTTAACCTGAGCAACCGCAGACGAAAACACATTTCGTATCAGCAGGAAATAATTCATCTTGAGAATGATTTCTTCGTTCAATAAAAAGTTTCAGTTAACTTTAGAGTGCACATATTGTGAACTCTTTGTCAAGTTGAGATCTTACAGGAAGTCGTCCATGCCAAACAAATATTTGTGCAAACCGTATATACCATAACAACTCTGAACATCATTCAAGTACGCGAACTATAGTCTACGATTATAAAATTAACTTTTACTTAAGCATGTGGTGAGAGATGATCTGCAGTGAATGCCAGCAGTGCTGATGCTTTTACCATCAGTCTCTAGTATGATTGCTTAATTGAAAACGAAGAAAATGACGCATTATGAAACACTGCGGTATTTGTAACATATTTTTGACTGGTGGTTGTGAAGACGTCGTTATTTTGCGATATATATATATATATATATATATATATATATATATATATATATATATATATATATCGTGTTTGTTTTCGTCTGTTCCTATATCTTTGATGTTGTAGCGCATTTTGCTTTAGTCCTGTAATGTAGAGATAAAAGTTGTTTTCTAGATGTAATATGTAACTGGAAATTATTTCTTTTTTAGTAAGTAGATAAATACGTTTAGAGTTTACTGATTGTGGAATGCTTTAATTTTTTAGTGTTTATCGTTTACTGTAATAAGTTTGGTAGAGGATAGTTGTGTGAAGATATATGTAATTTACTTTGATGTTGTATAAACTGTGGGCGAGAGTATTGAGAGAGAGAGAGGGCAATATCGATAGTCGATCCTATCAGGGGGGTTTGTGTTGTTGGGTAGCTAGAGAGGCGGACACTTGTTTTACTGTGGCAGTTATCACGTTTACGAACTGGTGAAGATTGAGTTTAGTGGCAAGCGATGTGCATTTTGAATGTCTGTTTTATACCAGTACGTGATACGATAATAGTGAGTGCAGAAACTGGGCGAAGTAACTACTGAGACTGTGCCGTGAGACGAAGTTACTATGACAATGCCACCGAGAATGGGCGGTATTGTAGCTCTGTGTCTGTGAATTGAACTGCACTTGTATTTTGAGTGTGTTTTCGTACACTCAGGTACTGTGAACTTACATACTTATTCGTGTTTCGATGAACTGTCGGACGCCTATAATCAGTAACAGTCGTACTGAATTTATGCGAACTGTCTATTGTGTGTGAGTACATTCCCGCCCAGGACGGTTTTTCGCTATCGC
This sequence comes from Schistocerca serialis cubense, assembly GCF_023864345.2. Taxonomy (NCBI): domain Eukaryota; kingdom Metazoa; phylum Arthropoda; class Insecta; order Orthoptera; family Acrididae; genus Schistocerca; species Schistocerca serialis. The sequence goes on from NC_064641.1 coordinate 201,037,597, forward strand.
GACAGTCATAATACGAATTGACTTTCTATAGAATTCGCCGTCGGCAAGTTTTATAAACTGTGTGTGGCATAAGTAAACTTAAATTGTGTGTGCCAGAAACATTTATACTGTGCGCATACGGACATATGTAACAACAATTACATCGACCTACCTGTGGCCTGCAAAACGCCACTGTAATCAGATTTGCAGCTTAATGAATACCACCGCCAGCCCAATTACGAGGAAAAATCATCAGCTGCAGTGACATGACCGTGGGAGCAGACCTCAGCGTTTCACCAGGACCAGCCAGCTGCCGTCGATATCGCGACCATCGTCACAACACACGACATAAGATTTAAAAGCAGCACTCTCTTCTCAAAGACTCAAAATTATTGCAAACAATTTTAATTTCCTTTTAGCTGACATACACGTAAGATTTGTCTTCTTTACAATAAAAGTGTTCCCCACGAAGTGGTGTGTTCTATGTAGACATTGTTGACTTTCATTAGAAGTAGCCATTTCCCTTTTAATTATTTCCATTTTTTTTTTTTTACATTTTAAATCCGGTGCCGCTACATGTATATTATTTTATAACTTTTGGAGGGTATGTGTCTAAATTCGTGTGCCGTAGCATTTGCCAGAAGTATTGTAATGCTTTGCTATTTGGACAAGGGCGCCCGCCATTAATTTCTTAAACGTCAACCAACGACAGTGAAGCTCGCTTGTTATTGGTGCTAACATTCTATAGTGGGTAACTGAAAGGTGGGTAGCTGTCAAACCACACGGGTTGTGATTACTTTGAATGAGAGTCGTGTAAAATTGTGGGTTCATCACTCAACTTTGGTTTTCTTTTGTTTATTGATGTTAGAAATAAATATTTTTGTCAATGTCCTTAAATCTTATTTAATATGGTTATTCTATGCTAAACTGGGATAAATGCACGGTCAGATATTGTGTTGGGAAGTAAAATTTGGAGAAACGTCTATTTAGATACGGCTTGATTTGGACTGCATTAGTCAACACGGTATTTTTCGGGTATTTTGGCGATACTAAGTGACAGGGTAGAATCGCAGTCGTCACATGGTACAGTTAAACAGGGCACGGAACAATAGTAAGGCCTTTTGCTCACCGTGATCTTACATAGCCACGTGCTTGAGCGAAAACATAAAAAAATCGTAAAACAGTCATATGAATAACAGGTTTGCTAGTAACTTGTCCTAATGGGTACGCCACACCTTTTACAGAGTAAGCAAATGTACATTGAAGGACACTGATCAAAGTCGAAATCTAGAACTAAGTTCAAAAATTAGATCACTTTAAATGATACATAAAATTACGGTATCAAAACTACGGAGTAATTTATTATCAAATGACAGGGGCCTTCTATATCTAGTTTCATCTTGGATGCCGATAGAATGCAAGGATATCACGATTCAAGTACGTATACGACTCTTAACATATCCAAAGCGAACTAAGTTCCGTTTTCAATCAGAATACTATGAAAAAAGGGAAATATTTACACTGCTTAACTAGAATCCTGAAGAATTAAGTACTTCATGTAATGTGATATTTAACGCAAAACCATGTACATGGGTTGTACAAACATATGGAAATCCCACAAACACAATACGTTACCATGTCTAATATGGTGCAGAATAAGAGTTGGTATTCAAAACAACTTCTAGTTGTCTCGGATTAGACAGATAATTATGGTGTTCAAGCGTATTTTATGCCATTCTTCCATCAAAATGGTGCAACTTCAGGTACCGATAATGGAGGTACCTGCTCTCCTCTTCAAAGTAGGCAACAAAAACTCGACAACTTTTAGATCTGATGATTGTGGTGGCCAGAGGCGATACGACAGTTCATCCTCGTGTTCATAAAGGCAGTTCTGGATGATGTGACCTCTCTGATCAGGGGCCCTGTAGTGTAACAAATGCATGAGGGCTTGATTAAATACAATAAAAGTAGTTTTGGAGCTGGCTGTCCAGTTACGAAGTCTCGTAACAGGTTTGCCCTGACTAGTATTAGTACGCAATCTGGCTGCATAATAAGGAATGAAAGAAGAAAATTTCCGTTAACACAATTGATTAATTAAGTCCCCTGCAACTATAAAAGCTACGAAACAATAAAGCAAAAGTGTAACTGTTGTGTGTGTGGTCGTGTGACTCAACGTACATGTATCTGTCATGGCTCTTCCTCAATACGACAAAAAATTTTAAACACAATTTACAATGAACTAATAGAAAAACCATAAATACTATAATTGCACATAGAAACCAAGAAACCAGAATTACAAGTCTAATACATGAACACGAGCCAGACGCTTTGTTGACTGAACCTGTGACCAAGATGCATTGTTATCAGGGAGATTTGAAATAAAAAATTTTTATTACCTCCATATATATTGACGAGAAATACACTATGATCATTGCAACATCTTCCATATATACATTACACCAACCGAACAGCATCGACTCTCTCGCCCAAACGAACAATAACTGCCCACAACATGCTCTCAAATAGTACTGCTCTCGATATCCTCTCAACAAGCACTTCCCACAGCAACCTCTGAACTACTACTGCCCCAGTGGAGGCGGCGGAATAATACTCTTTGGCGCAATCTCTGGCGCTGTGACTCAGTGTAGCCACCTTTCACACGGGATCACCACTGCGAAATAAACACTGTACAGTAGGGTGAACCTAATCAGCTAGTGAGGCCGGGCAATCCGTGGCAGTAATGTGAGGGGCTCCATTATCTGGGAACAGATCATTACCATTGGGGCACATACGTTATGCCACAGTATGAACCTCATCGGCCGAAATCGTCACATAATCTTTGCCAGTAAAGCGAAGCTCTCTATTAGCATAAATTTATACAGCTTCCATAAAACCTCCACCTCCTGCGACTTCAATGAAGTTTCTTGTACCAATGTAGTTCGTAGAATTATAGCAGTTCATTTTCTTATCTTAACACACAAAGCACTGAGCGTAAGCAAAACAAGCAATAGCGAGTAAATATACCAGTAGAGAACAGAATGTTAACAAATGGATGTAGCACAATCCCTACAACGAGGCTCTGCCAAGCGAACAGTCTATAATTAATACCATAGCGTGACCTAAACTCCATGTTCGTACACCGTATATCAGCATTTCTATATACCAAATTAAAGAGTAGTTATGACAACAAAACAAAAATGTATAAACATGCAATCCATATGCAAAGCAGCAAATATATATCTTACATAATATACAGGTCATTAGCACCATATCAGCATAAGCAAATAATGTTTATATGTAATCTTAATAAGTAAACATGAATGCGCAAGCAGATAAATCACAAAGTATGACTTACATACATAACCATATCAGCACAACTAATCAGGTGACAATTATAATTTAAATAAATAAGCACAGTAGGCTATTAATAAAAAAAGGGTGACATCAGTGAAAAAGCAGAGCAGCCAAGCAATGCATAATATACATAAGTAACAACCCTGTTCATTAATCAATCATTGTCAAAATCAGTTAACACAAAGTATAAATCACGTAATCGCGAGCAGAAAATTACGTATAAAGTACGTACCTAAGTGTAAATATGTTACCTGAAAAATAAACTCAATTAATAGTTACCTTTTTAGTTTATTACTTTCTTCTTCGAAATTACATTCTTCCTGAAATTTTCTTGATAGCATGTCCTCTTAACATCGGACACACACAGAATTTACCTGAAGTTCTTCAATATTTTATACAACTTTATCCTGAAAAAAACTGAACGTTAATAACTTAATTTATCAAGTCACTATAGCTTAATACTGAATTTAATGGGAGAAATTAGACTGTGTATTTGTTTACAGCTCGATCAGCTGTAGGTACGCGTGACGTAGGAAGTAATTGTTTGCGGTCAACGACTGCCTTGTGCGGCGCGCAGACTTGACTGTTGCTTTGAGTATGTGCCACCGCCAGAATACGGCGCCGTATCCTTGTATTCTCTGCGTGTTTACGTGTAATTGTTAATATCTCAAAAGTATGTCATTCCACAAAAACTTTAACGTTCGATATATGATGTACTCCCTTAGAGCGCCGAGATTTAAGAGTTTCTACTTCGACAGTGTTATCATGAATAATTTCTCGAACACTATATGGACCGTTATAAAGCAGAACAAAGTAGCGACACAAGCCTTTTCCTTTGTGAGACATACGATGAGACTAAATTAACACCTTTTGACCAACTGACAAAGTTTTTAAACGACCAGGACGTTTAGCTGATTTCTCTCTTCTAGCAACCGCAGATGCAATATTTTGTAGAGCCAGGCTGACAACTTCAGAATGCCGCAGTTTCCGTGTAGGCGGAAAAGGAACGATTTCAGAAATGCGATTTGTCGGTGCTTTATTTTTTAATATCAATATAGGCGGTAAAGAAGTTGAATCATTAGGGATTTCATTCAGAATGTTTTGAAAAATATGAAGATACCGATCCCACGTTCTGTGATTCTGACAATAAAGACGACTAAATTTATTGATTTCCTTCAGCCATCTCTCTGAAGCGTTAGATTCAGGGTGTAAAAGTGATATAAAAATTGGTTTAATCTTACGAAGCCGTAGAGTACGAAGCCAAATTTTAGAACGAAACTGTGATCCATTATCTGATATAACCTTATCAACATGACCCACTTCTTTAAGAAAATGTTTGATGAAAGCATTAGATACTGAACGATCTGTTGCTTTGCGTAAAGGTGTAAAACACACATATTTTGATGTTAATTCCACTGCTACCAAAATGTACGCAAAACCATTAGTAGAACGAACCACTGGACCGTACAAATCGACTGCAGCCATCTCCTTCAACTTCGCTGGAACGATACGTTTTTTCCTTATTACTGAAGTAGCAATTTTCTCGTAATTTATGAAAGAATCTTCTGGGACCAAAGTGTATATAACTGAAATGTGTATACCAAATCAAGTTATTAACCCACTCATCAGGAATGTAAACGAACCAAACAGAGATGTTGAACGATTTTCGTTTAAAAAGAATGCCATTGCGAACTAAATAATACTGTCTAATCGCCACGCCTTTCTTTGTCCTCCACTTTTCCTTAATGTCCTTCCAGATTGGATCCTTATTTTGCTCCTTAGCGATGTCCTGGAGCGAAGACGAAATAAAATTTTCAAACGCAACACCTTGTATATACATCAAACAATAATTGTTTTCCTTGCAGTCCTCCTCAGCACTTCGTTTCAAACCCATAGGTGCATGTGATAAAGCATCAACAATAACATTTGAAGAACTCAGTACGTAAAAATTACTAAAATCAAATTCCTGTGGATACAGCGCCCATCGTGACAATCTTCCATGTGTTAATTTTGTTGACATATGAAATTCCAGAGCTCGATGATCGGTGTAAACCTTTATAGGTTTGTCATACAAAAATATGCGAAATTTTGTGAAAGCCCATACAATAGCCAAAGCTTCAAATTCTGTAATCGAATAATTCATTTCTGATTTAGAGAGAACACGACTTCCAAATGCAATAGTCTTCTGTACTACAACGCCATTTTCTTCTATCTCTTGAAATAAATGTGCACCTAGGCCTTTGTATGATGAGTCCGTCGCCAAACAAAAATCTTTAGATAAATCCGGATGTGAAAGAAGTGGAGCAGCAACTAAAGCATCACGAAGTTGTTCAAATTCCGATTGAGCTTCCTCATCCCAACACCAATTAGAATTCTTTCCAGATAGTTCACATAAACTAGGTGTGGCCAAATTGTCCAATCTAACAAAGCGTCTAAGAAAATTACAGACACCAAGGAAACTACGAACATCAAGTTTTGTAGTAGGAACAGCATGATTACGAATAGTGCCTAGTTTTTCTGGATCAGGACCTTCTGTAGAAATAGTATGACCAAGAAATTTCACCTGAGAACGACGAAATTCAGATTTTTCCAAGTTCACTGTAATGCCAACTCTTGCAAAAATAAGTAATAATGAATCCAAAATTCTGTTATGTTCATTCCAAGAACGTTTAGCAATAAGAATATCGACAACATATGAAGTAATATTGTCATGAATATAATGAGGTAAAATTACGTTTAAATTACGAATGAATGCTGCAGAAGATATAGTAAGTCCAAACGATAATATCCGAAATTGATAACAGTTACCAAAGGCTAAAAATGCAGTGTATTTTCTACAATCAGGGTGGAGTTCTATTAGCCAAAAACTTGCGCGCATATCAGTCATGGACAAAAGTTTAATTCCGTGGAAATGTTGAAGAAGTTCATCTAAATTTTGTGAACGGTGAGTATCAGGAATGATGATATTATTTATCTGTCTGGAATCCAGAACCAAACGAATTGACCCATCCTTTCTAAGAACGACCTGTAACGGGCTGGTATAAGGACTGACTGCTGGCTCAATAATGCCTTGATCTAACATACATTGAAGTTCACTCTTAACCTTGTCTCTATAAGCCAAAGGAATACCGTACGTTTTTCCTCGAAATGGTGTGTGTTCTTTTACTTTAAATAAATATTCTAAGCCTTGTATAGTTCCTGTGTGATGACTAAATACTGTAGCATGGGAAGTCAAAATTTGGTGCAGTTCTTCTCTTGCAACGTCATCTGGCACTTCAGCTTTGTTAACCTATTCATTAATTAATTCTTCAACATTAATTATATCATCCACCCCATCTCTGTATCTACTGTCGTTGTCACGAATGAACACATTGTCGTCATAATACTCAGCGAAAACATCAGAAGAAAGAAACCTTAAACATTTTGTGTCTGATTCAGATTTCGTTAAACACTCGAAAAATTTCAAACATCTCGGCATTCCGGCAACAGTCAAGTTCACACTTCCTTCCTTAGAGTTTACAATTGCCTTATGTGTGTTAAGAAACTCCATACCTAATATAATTTGTGTACTGAGTAATGGAACAATAATAAAAGTAGCAGAAAATTCATATCCTTGACAAATGAAATTTAGGTTGGTCTGTTGTTTGACTTCCACACTTTTTCCAGAAATAGCTCCTCGAATTGTAGTTTTAGAAACAGGTAACACAGGACAGGCAATAGTTCTTACACATATACGAAAAACTGATTCACTAATAACATTCAATGGGCTCCCAGAATCGAAAAGCGCAGTGAACTTATTCTCACTCACACATACCTCAATAACAGGATGTAAAAATGCGTGTACATTATTTTCCTTTCCGTCTAGCAAAATGTCTCTCATGTCTTCCAGGCGTACGTAGTGTAAAGTCGTAGTGTCATTACTTTCTGAACCGTCTATATTGCTACCAGAAGCCGAAGCTGCAAGTCATTGTCGATTGTTTGCGTCACGTCTTTGATTATTCGCGTCATTTCGCGGATCAATTTCTACGATTTGCACTTGTCTCTCTGAATTTCTGTCACGTGGAGGTTGCCAATTAGGTCCCTCCTGTCTGTTACACGTAAATTCTTGGTTATGTCTGTTATTAAAATTTCGATTTTCCTGTCTATCTGCATGACTACTTCTTGTGTAATTTCGATTGTCACTTCTGAAATTATTGTTGTATCTACTACCCTGGTAATTTCTGTAGTAAAAATTTCTATTATTGTATGAATAATTTCTATCTTGATGATACCGATTACTATTTCCGTATGATTGATCATTACGGTAGGAATTTCCGTTATTATAAGTATATGTGTAATTTCTGTTAGACCGTCTGTTATTGTCAAAAGGCTGGTATCTATCAGCCTGTCTGTTTCATCTGTCATTCCCAAAATTACCGCTATAACGTCCGTTCCGATCATTATCCCTTTTCTCTGAAAATCTAATGTCATTACCGTTACTGAAAAAATTACAAGAAGTCCCTTCGTCGTTGTCATACACACGTTCTTGTAGCAAAGTCTTAAAAGTTTCAATGTCGTCTTTACATCTTCCGGCTAAAGCAATGTGTCTTATCGATTGTGGCAGCTTAGTTAAACAAATGCGAATTAGTTCAGTCGGGATATAAGGGTTAGAAAGGAGTTGATTCTTTCGAATAAGATCTTCAAAGTATTCTGCTGGCGTGCAGAACTCACACTGTTTAAAATTACGCTGCATAATAAGACTATGTTTGACTCTGTCTTGCGTGTTTTCGGACCAATATGCCGATAGAAATGCATGATAAAAATAATTTAAATTATTACAATCTCTAATAAGTACACGCATGCGCGTCGCCGGTTCGTTTTCTTAATATCCACCATAAATTCCAGTTTGTGACTTAGTGGCCAATTTGGTGGAAGTGCGTACATAAATTGATCTATCCATGAACATGGATGTACACTCCTGGAAATTGAAATAAGAACACCGTGAATTCATTGTCCCAGGAAGGGGAAACTTTATTGACACATTCCTGGGGTCAGATACATCACATGATCACACTGACAGAACCACAGGCACATACACACAGGCAACAGAGCATGCACAATGTCGGCACTAGTACAGTGTATATCCACCTTTCGCAGCAATGCAGGCTGCTATTCTCCCATGGAGACGATCGTAGAGATGCTGGATGTAGTCCTGTGGAACGGCTTGCCATGCCATTTCCACCTGGCGCCTCAGTTGGACCAGCGTTCGTGCTGGACGTGCAGACCGCGTGAGACGACGCTTCATCCAGTCCCAAACATGCTCAATGGGGGACAGATCCGGAGATCTTGCTGGCCAGGGTAGTTGACTTACACCTTCTAGAGCACGTTGGGTGGCACGGGATACATGCGGACGTGCATTGTCCTGTTGGAACAGCAAGTTCCCTTGCCGGTCTAGGAATGGTAGAACGATGGGTTCGATGACGGTTTGGATGTACCGTGCACTATTCAGTGTCCCCTCGACGATCACCAGTGGTGTACGGCCAGTGTAGGAGATCGCTCCCCACACCATGATGTCGAGTGTTGGCCCTGTGTGCCTCGGTCGTATGCAGTCCTGATTGTGGCGCTCACCTGCACGGCGCCAAACACGCATACGATCATCATTGGCACCAAGGCAGAAGCGACTCTCATCGCTGAAGACGACACGTCTCCATTCGTCCCTCCATTCACGCCTGTCGCGACACCACTGGAGGCGGGCTGCACGATGTTGGGGCGTGAGCGGAAGACGGCCTAACGGTGTGCGGGACCGTAGCCCAGCTTCATGGAGACGGTTGCGAATGGTCCTCGCCGATACCCCAGGAGCAACAGTGTCCCTAATTTGCTGGGAAGTGGCGGTGCGGTCCCCTACGGCACTGCGTAGGATCCTACGGTCTTGGCGTGCATCCGTGCGTCGCTGCGGTCCGGTCCCAGGTCGACGGGCACGTGCACCTTCCGCCGACCACTGGCGACAACATCGATGTACTGTGGAGACCTCACGCCCCACGTGTTGAGCAATTCGGCGGTACGTCCACCCGGCCTCCCGCATGCCCACTATACGCCCTCGCTCAAAGTCCGTCAACTGCACATACGGTTCACGTCCACGCTGTCGCGGCATGCTACCAGTGTTAAAGACTGCGATGGAGCTCCGTATGCCACGGCAAACTGGCTGACACTGACGGCGGCGGTGCACAAATGCTGCGCAGCTAGCGCCATTCGACGGCCAACACCGCGGTTCCTGGTGTGTCCGCTGTGCCGTGCGTGTGATCATTGCTTGTACAGCCCTCTCGCAGTGTCCGGAGCAAGTATGGTGGGTCTGACACACCGGTGTCAATTTGTTCTTTTTTCCATTTCCAGGAGTGTATGTCATTCTTAGAATTACGAAAGATCTTAAATATTCGAACAGTTAAAAAGTGTTTATTGTCAAAGTTTTCGCCTCGTGGCGACAAAGACCTACCGCGTCAGTCCCAGTCCGAATGTCGATTATTGTCAAGTTCGCGCGCCTGGCGCTCTCTTGTTGCATTTCTTCAATGAAATAAATTATTTTCTTCAAAACCCGCTGCTATCTGTGATTCAAAATTTTTTCTACTGTCTTTTCCTACGATTTCGCTTTCAGTTTGTTTGACTTGCTTTCGTAACGCCTCAAATTTCCTTTTAACGCGTTCATTAATTTTTCCCTGATTTGCAACATGATTATTTATGTTCTGGTACTCTTCGATTTACGCAAATAGCAGTGGAGCTGTATCGTCTGAATCTCCGTCCCCATTTAAACTAAGATTTGTCAATTTATCAGAAATCTCCTCAACTCTTTCCGATAAGTCACCTATTTGTTCTTTCTGTTTATTTACGTCTTCTGTAAGTGTCGCGACTCGGGTCTTACGCAATCTGACTGCATAAAATAACAATAAAGAATGAAAGAAGGAAATTTCTGGTACCACAACTGATTAATTAAGTCCCCTGCAACTATAAAAGCTAAGATACAATAAAAGACAAGTGTAACTGTTCTGTGTGTGGTAGTGTGACTCAACGTACGTGTATCTGGCAGGGTTCTTCCTCAATACGACAAGAAATTTTAAACATCATTTGCAATGAACTAATTGAAAACCCATTAATACTATAAGTGCACATAGAAACCAGAACTAGAAGTCTAATACATGAACACGAGCCAGATGCTTTGTTGACTGAACCTGTGACCAAGATGCATTATTATTAGGGAGATTTGAAATAAAAAATTTTTGTTACCTCCATATATATTGACGAGAAATACACTATGATCATTGCAACATCTTCCATATATACATTACACCAACCGAACAGCATCGACTCTCTCGCCCAAGCGAACAGTAACTGCCGAAATCGTCACAAAATCTTTGCCAGTAAAGCGAACCTGGGAATTTACGACGGAGTCTATAGAGTTTCAAGATACAGCTTCCCAAATCATCACTGAACCCCCGCCATGTTTACTCTTGCGACGTGAAGACGGCCAGAAGTAGGAAACAGGTTGGAACAAGACACGTTCGGCCCAAAGACCTTCTTCCTTTGCTCCTTAGTCCAAGTTTTATGACTTCGGCACCACGTTTGCCTGTTAGAGGCTTTTGCATCACTGATGAGTGGATTCAGAATTCCAGTTTGCCCTGCTGTTCCCAATTCGCCCTGCTATTCCCGACTTAGGGATCTCCCTTAACACATTTTTGGTGCTGAAAGGGCTAGCGTGTGCGACATTCAGTTTCGCAGTGACTTTTCCAGCCGTCGTCGTCTTATTTCTCGCCACAATCCTTTTGATGATCATCTGTCACAGTCACTAACACAGATTTTCGGCTTCGGCTGATGAAAGATTTTCGCTTTCGCTATATGCAGTACTAGTCTTTGAGGCGATACCTGTTGAAAGACGGAACCCTTCTGCTCCCTTAATTACGGAAGCAACTACTATACGATCGTCAACAAATTGCCCATATTCAGATTTACTTAGGTCTGACATAATGCACTCGTGAAACTACACAGAACATTCCTCTCAGGGTGACTTAACACTTGAAACATACCGAGGACACATTCGTGGTCAAATACATCTGCGTAGTCTACAGGTTGGGCTAGCTTGCGCAATTACGTTCGAGCATGCACTTGTTTCGGTATTCCATGTATTTTTCCAACCTCTGTAGTACTCACATAAAGAGATTTGTGGAAACAATGAGAGCACAGCACAGCACAGTGATCGACAACTGATGATTGTGTGGCCCACTTGAACCAATATAATAACAAGAGTGTTGGTATTACATCACACGAAAGTTCTGCTGCAGTAATCAGAACTCTCGCAGCAAGCGTACGATGGGGCCGAACCATCAAAGAGCTTCCCGTGAGACATATCACGCATTCGACTACTGCCAGTCCAAAGAGCTTCAGAGGGCTCTGCAGTGTCGATCCATAAGTGTATGCGTGGGTGGCTCATTGTATGTGGCAGGGTAGCGTAAAGTCAATGTGTCAATGAAACTAGCCGAAAAGCAGATCCCTTTCGTAGTGGAATACGAAACTGTATGTCGGTCCGGTAAAGGTATTTTCATAGCATACACATGATGTCAGGTAACACGCCTCGACTCAAAAACAAACACACTGTTAAGAGATTAAACAGTAGATAAGGACTGGCATTATCACAAGACTAGATGGCCTATGTGAGCTCAGAATGTATGGAGACAGATATTGGGACGAAAGCAATACCGCGACGTAGAAGCCGTCCAGATAGGATAGGATGAATAAATTCCGTCGAGAGAAATATAAAGTGTACGCAAATGACAGGAAGCTTTAGACTGTAAATGCTCATTTCATGTGATCAACTGTAGGAAACAACTGAGTTGCATATATACCCGTAATGTTGTTACAATACTTACACACCTATTGTTTGAAACTGCTAAAAAACATGTTATTCAGATAATCTCCATTGCTATTTATAGATTTCTCCCAGCTCTCCGGCAGCCTATGAATGTCACGGCAAAAATACAGTTCTTCTTCTGAAGCTAACCAGTCAGCGAGCCATTTTCGCACATTTTCATACGAATTGAAGCGTTGTTCAGCGAAAGCGTGTCCCAGCTATGCAAACAGGTGACAATAGGACGGAAAAAAGTTGGGAGAATACGCCGCATGCCGTAGTATTCACCAACTGAACGCCTCGATCGTTCCCGTGACCCGTTTTGCTGTGTGTGATGGTTCACTGTCATGGAGTAAAATGACTTTGTGTTGCCTCTTTCCATATTCCGGTCGTTTTTCTCGTAATGCTCGATTTAAATTGATCATTTGCTATTGGTAGCGATCAGCGTTAATGTCTTCAGCAAAAGATGGTTCAAATGGCTCTGAGCACTATGGGACTTAACATCTGTGGTCATCAGTCCCCTAGAACTTAGAACTACTTAAACCTCACTAACCTAAGGACATCACACACATTCATGCCCGAGGCAGGATTCGAACCTGCGACCGTAGCGCTCACGCGGTTCCAGACTGAAGCACCGAGAACCGCACAGCCACACCGGCCGGCATATATGCACTTCCTCGTGCAATTACGTTATTATTGGAAAGTGTATTGGGGTGCTTTCGAAAAAAGGTGACGTGTAATGGTGGAAGTAAGAAATGCTGTTGTGAATATTTATTCATCTGTTTATCTTAATAAATTCTTAAAAAGATCAATTGTTAGTTTTGTTACTGCTGTCAGAAGCAACCCGAGGACATGTGATCATAGCGGTCACGCGGTTCCAGACTGAAGCGCCTAGAACCCCATGGCTACACCGGCCGGCCTGGCTCCAGCACGTTATAGCAACTCAGAATAGATTACACCCTTCTGACCCCACCAAACACAGAGCATTCTCTTCTTTCCAAAGCGATTTGGACTTGCAGTGGATATCGATGGTGTGCCTGGATTCAGCCATGATTTATTACGCTTAGGATTCTCGAGATATATCCATTTTTTATCACGTCACTATTCGATGGAGAAACGCCTTTCTTTTGTATCTGGCGAGCAGAATTTCACAAGTGGTCTTTCGATTTGCTTGCTGCCTTTCATTCAGTTCGTGCGGAACCCATATTCCCACTTTCTGAACCTTTCCCATGGGTTTCTACCGTAAAGAAACGGCTTTCTGCGTCCCATTCAATTGTTCAGCTTGTTCCTGTTGAGCTTGAGTATCACCTTCATTGCCCGCATCTCGTGGTCGTGCGGTAGCGTTCTCGCTTCCCACGCCCGGGTTCCCGGGTTCGATTCCCGGCGGGGTCAGGGATTTTCTCTGCCTCGTGATGGCTGGGTGTTGTGTGCTGTCCTTAGGTTAGTTAGGTTTAAGTAGTTCTAAGTTCTAGGGGACTGATGACCATAGCTGTTAAGTCCCATAGTGCTCAGAGCCATTTGAACCATTTATCACCTTCATCCAATAAGGCCAACAATTCATTCTCTTCGAACTTAATCTGTGGTTTCCCGCTCTCAGCCTTTCTCGCGTCAAAATCACCAATGTCGAATTTTTTGAACCATTCGAAACATTTTGTTTTCCCAACAGCACGTTCGCCAAAAGCTTCGACAAGTATTCGATTCGATTCTGCATTAGTTTTCTTCAAATGATAACTGAAAAACAGTGCTGTCGGCAAATCGTAGTTCGTAGGCAGAAAACTCGCGATGATCACTGGTTTTAAACAGATACCAAGGTATGGAATTGGGGTTACTGTGTGTTGACATTCCTTGACAGTCATTACAGGAAGCTCAAAACAAAATTGTTCAAATGCCTCGGAGCACTATGGGACTTAACACCTGAGGTCATCAGTCCCCTAAAACTTAAAACTACTTAAACCTAACTAACCTAAGGACATCACACACATCCACGCCCGAGGCAGGATTCGAACCAGCGACCGTAGCGGTCACGCGGTTCCAGACTGAAGCTCCTAGAACCGATCGGCCACAACGGCCACCATTACAGGAAGCAAATGACGCTGCAAACGCGCTCTCACCTGGGCCCTACACTGACGGGTAGCACCGTCTATAGGGCAGTTCCAGTCTCATACTTCTAAACTTGGTCGTGGTTGTTTGAAATACGACGCAGTAGTTGAAGTTTTTGTAGTCTACCTTTTGACATACTACTAGAGTGATTTAGTTTCACATTTATTTTCTGTTTCACTGGTTTGTGTCTTACTGTACTGGAAAAAGGGAGGGAAGCTATGAAGATTAAGGCTTAACGTACCACAACAACTAGCTTATTAGAAACGAGGCACAAGCTCTCGATGTTTCAAGGATGGGAATCATTCCGACATTTGACAGGAGTGATTTAGGATATCACGGGTAACTTTAATCTGGGTCGCCGGAAGTGATTTGAAGCGTCGTCCTTCGGAATGGCAGTCCAGTACGCCACCTTGCACAGTAGTGTTGAACAGTGAGAGACGTGATCATGCTGACGAGCCAAAATGTTCGAGCCGTCTGCTTAAAAGCGTGTTGGCTGAACGTTTGAAAGGCAGTCCATCAGCGATCTGCTTGGCGTGGATTCGGCATTACGCCAACGTAACAAGGAATTTATGTTTAACTATTGATCCACAGCAGGTAAGTTCTACTTGGGCGTGCTGAAAAGTAATGCATCCAATTTCTTTTATTCTGTTCTCAATATTGGTTGAGGTATTACATGCCACGCAAATTACCAGTCGACCAGCGGCCTGCCGACGCGTGAGAAACAGCGTGCTAGAATCGACATTCTAACCGCATAAAAGACACCTCCACATGACGCACCCTTTCCTTCAGCATGACAACGCCAGACCGCACACGAGCAATGCAACATCTGCAACAATCCGATACTTTGGTTTCACTGTCATCGATTACTCTCCATGCAGTCCCGACATGACTTCTTCCGATTTTCGTCTTTTTCCAGAACATAAAAAACACCTTCGATGTCTTAACGCTGTCTCCCAGTACACGGGAATTGCATGAACTGAGCACAGGTATCCGGTGCAGCATAACTCCTGAAACCTGCAAAGGATTTGCTGCAACGCCATCAGGTGTCATCAGTCTCGCTGCAGACAGTGGTCACAATGTCTTGGCTCATCAATGCGCTACACAACAGGTTCATCACTAAATCACAATGATAATACAGTACATACCACATGAACAGAAATACAGGCATTAACATCTACTCGTAGAACATACAGTTGAAAATTGTCCCCTCTGAATCATAATTTACGTATTAATTCATTCTTAGGCGAGAGAGTCATCTACCGTTGCTGAGAGCTCAGCGTAGATTCATGGTATTGCCAAGGATTCTTTCCTTTGTGGGAGGACAGGTACAGGGTGCTCTCAGCCTCGTGATGCCAATTGAGGAGCTAACTCGACCGAGTAGAGCGGCTCCACGGCCCGGGAAATTGGCAAAACGGCTGGGAGAGCGGTGTGCTGACCACATGCAGCTCCATACAGCATCTGCGACGCAAAGGGTAATGCGGCGGCCGGTCAAAGTCCCTTGGGCCTTCACAGATAGAGTGATATGTTCTCATATAGGACGCTTCCTTAGTGTTTCACCAATTCCTGCAGCGATGGAGAGATTTGTAAGATACTGTTTGAGTAATCGTCGATGTTCTCATTCAGTATGTCTGCTCAGAGAATAAGCTCTCACATAGGTTTCCTGCTCAGTGCCGATGAAGAATATCATGTGAAGGGTCAGGTTGAAAGCATTTAGTCTTCGTTATAACATATTTGGAAATTCATTTTATGTATTTTACTGTAGCAGCACCTCGTGACTAAGATTCATCTGAGATTTGTCTATAGTCAGCAATGAAAGCAAAATGAACTTAGGGTTGTGGATAGATATTCAGTTTTCTATGTGATATTTTCTGTGTCAGCACAAGGGTTTATTTACATAGTTCTCAGTGATAGCTTGGGATGTTTAACTAAAAGATCAATTATATCTTTAATGCTGATTAATACAGAACAATTATGAGTAGGCGCCGAATGCTACAGTGAAATTCAGTTATCTTGTGCCAAAGGCTTATATTAAAAATTTTGACTCTTCGCTTCGAGCAGAAATAATGTATCAGTGGCAAAAGTTTGTACATGGTTGCACGTTCAGAGACCGTGAATAGTTACAATTGAAAGAAAACAGCCCTCGGTCACTACTTTTTAACGAATTAACCGGGTTTCAACACTGCCGGGAGTGTCTTCTTCTGAATTTAAACCAAAGATAATTAGTATCATACGTTTCTAGTCATAATTCTGTGACCAAGTTATAGACCATTCATTAGTTTAAATTCTGAGGAAGACACTCCTAGCAGTGTTGAAAGCCGGTTAATTCGTTAAACATTAGTGACCGAGGGCAATTTTCTTTTAACTGTATCAGTAACAAATGCATAAAGGTTTGAGAATGTTCTTTATTCTCTTTCTAAATTAAGAACATTTCTGCTGCTATTAGACGCTCTTGAGGCGTTGTTCAAATAGTATTTTTCTTGTTTACTGCAGAAAACTGCCGCTACGCTTCAGACGTTGGTGTAGTAAAAATCGCCATCAGAAGTTTAATTGTCTCTCCAAACGGCCCCTGCAAACCAACAGGAACAGAAGTACTGCGCAAGCGCCTGTTGGAGTTGCAAGTTCTCTGCTCCTCCAGAGTAACTGAAGCTTCATTCCCAACTTACTGCTTTGAGTGGAGGGAAGTGCTCCCCAAGACCTCTGCAGCAGTGAGTGCGGAAATAGAACTGCGTACTGAACAAACGTTCCGGAGTTGAATTAATTCCCTGCGACAAGGTGGCCTACAAAGTCAAAGCGTTCACCCGTGTGCGAGAATTGAGTTGCGCATTTCTTGCGCAGTTATCTTTTCCGTAATAACGCTTTTCTGTCTTCGTCTCGTCGTACGAAGGAACTCCACTCTGTAAGGGAATTTTGTCACCGATGCTACCTCCGCTAACTTGCCAGCTATATTTCAAATATTGTCCCGCCTCTTTTACAGACAGTGGGTGACAATGCGCCTTTTTTTTTTAATTTACCTTGCAATACAGAAATTTACGTTCACTAATGTAATCACGGTTGATGTTGATAAACAAGGCTATCTAATTTCAGAAGAAAATTGATTACTTCTTAGCGCCGTATTCCTTTTCAAAAGCCCGCGGTTAGCGGCTTTTTAACTTTGCTGCTACTGCTGCTACGTAAGCCGTTCTTGACATGAGAGCTGTGTGGCTAAACCTAACATGGGGGGAACTGCTGATAAACTACGCCTGCCTCTATAATTTCGAGGCTGTGAAATCGTCACATCAACACAGTTCGTAAAGTCAGTCACTTTAGCGTTGATTCAAAGCACATCGACACCCCATGCCGCTCATACACATCAGCAGTACAGTGCACAGGTGAAGGACATCATAGTGTTCAATAAGTTACGAACAACTTGAGTATCGCGACAAAAAATAAAAACACCTACAGCCGTCCTAATAGTATCATTTTATTTTGTCGCTACCAGTTTCAACGCTTCATTCTTTAGGCCTGTATGCAAAAAATATTAAAGATAGCATTATCAACTTATCATTCATGTTACATAGAAACAGATATTTGACAGTCGGAGATGCATTATCTAAACAACCCTGAAATAACTTACTGTAAGACAAAATAACTGTTGGGGTTGTGCAGATAATGCATATACTTCTGTAAAAAAAAATCATAAATAGTATTTAAAGAAGTTTTAATAGAATGTATAATTGTACAATGTATTGAGTGGATATTCGTGATGGTACAGTTTAAATATGTGACAGTGGATGTATCTGGTCTTTCTGTCAAATGTTCGGTGTAAATTTATTTGTAGAGTCTCGCCATTCTTCTCATTCTGTTTTAATCTGTTTCTATGACAGGGATGTAGTCTTTCGTTCCTACTGTTTAGTCTGTACACCGAAGAAGCAATGGCGGGTTTAAAGAAAGGTTGAGGAGTGGAAATAAGATTCACGGTGAAAGGATATCAGTGATACGATCCGCTGATGACATTGTTATCCTGAATGAAAGTGAAGATGAATTACATGATCTGCTGAACGGAATGCTCAATCTAATAAGTACAGATTATGGATTCATAGAAAATAGATGAAAGACGAAAGTAATGAGAAATAATAGAAATAAGAACAGCGAGAATCTTAAGATCAGGATTGATGATTGAGAAGTAGATGAAGTTAAGGTGTCCTGCTACCTAGGCAGTAAAATAACCAATGACTGACGGAGCAAGGAAGACATCAAAAGTAGACTTGTAACGCCAAAAAGGGCATTCCTGGTCAGGAGAAGTCTACTAGTATCAAACATAGGCCTTAATGTGAGGAAGAAATTTCTGAGAATGTAAGTCTGGAGTACAGCATTCTATGGTAGTGAAACGTGAACAGTGGGAAAACCGTAGCAGAAGAGAATCGAAGCATTTGAGATGTAGTGCTCCAGACGAATATTGAAACTTAGGTGGACTGAGAAGGTAAGGAATGAGGAGGTTCTGAGCAGAATCGGAGAGAAAAGGTATATAGAAATCACTGATAAGGGGAAGGGACAGGATGATAGGACATCTATTAGGACATCAGGGAATCACTTCCATGGTACTACAGTGAGCTGTAGAGAGCAAAAACTGTAGAGGAGGACAGGGATCCTAATACATCCAGCAAATAATTGAGGATGCGGCAAATATCTCAGATATTGACGCATAATCGCTGCAGTTATAAGAGTCTAGGGACATGAAAGGGAAGCGGTGGTTGGGAAGGGAGTGAGACAGGGTTGTAGCCTCTCCCCGATGCTATTCAGTCTGTATATTGAGCAAGCAGTAAAGGAAACAAAAGAAAAGTTCGGAGTAGGCATTAGAATCCATGGAGAAGAAATAAAAAGTTTGTGGTTCGACGATGACATTGTAATTCTGTCAGAGACAGCAAAGGACTTGGAAGAGCAGTTGAACGGAATTGACAGTGTCTTGAAAGGAGGGTATAAGATGAACATCAACAAAAGCGAAAGAAGGATGATGGAATGTAGTCGAATTAAGTCGGGTGATGCTGAGGGAATTAGATTGGGAAATGTGACACTTATAGTAGTAAAGGGGTTTTGCTATTTGAGGAGCAAAATAACTGATGATGATCGAAGTAGAGAGGATATAAAATGTAGACTGGTAATGGCAAGGAAATCGATTCTGGAGAAGAGAAATTTGTTAACATCGAGTATTGATTTAAGTGTCAGGAAGTCGTTTCTGAAAGTATTTGTATGGAGTGTAGCCATGTATGGAAGTGAAACATGGACGATAAATAGTTAGGACAAGAAGAGAATAGAACCTTTCGAAATTCCATAATCCTCGTTTCGCTTTTGTTGATGTTCATCTTATATCCTCCTTTCAATACACTGTCCATTCCATTCAACTGCTCTTCCAAGTCCTTTGCTGCCTCTGATACAATTACAATGTCATCGGCGAAATTCAATGTTTTTATTTCTTCTCCATGGACTTTAATACCTACTCCGAATTTTTTTTGTTTCCTTTACTGTTTGCTCAATATACTGATTGAATAACATTGGGGACAGGCTAATACCCTGTCACACTCCCTTCCCAACCGTTGCTTCCCTTTCATGTCCGTCGACTTTTATAACTGCCATCTGGTTTCTGTACAAATTATATATAGCCTTTTTAAAGGCGCTACAGTCTGGAACCGAGTGACCGCTACGGTCGCAGGTTCGAATCCTGCCTCGTGCATGGATGGGTGTGGTGTCCTTAGGTTAGTTAGGTTTAAGTGTAGTTCTAAGTTCTAGGGGACTGATGACCTTAGAAGTTAAGTCCCATAGTGCTCAGAGCCATTTGAACCATATATAGCCTTTCGCTCCCTGTATTTTACCCCTGTCACCTTTAGAATTTGAAAGAGAGTATTCCAGTCAACACTGTCAAAAGCTTTCTCTAAGTCCACAAATGCTAGAAATGTAGGTTGGCCCTTCCTTAGTCTATTCTCTAAGACACTTCGTAGGGTCAATATTGCCTCACGTGTTCCAACATTTATGCGTAATCCAAACTGATCTTCGCCGAGGTCGGCTTCTATCAGCTTTTCCATTCGTCCGCAATGAATTCGCGTTAGTATTTTGCAGCTGTGACTTATTAAACTGATAGTTCGGTAATTTTCAATTCTGTCAACACCTCCTTTCTTTGGCATTTGAATTATTATTTTCTTCTTGAAGTCTAAAGGTATTTCGCCTGTCTCATACATCTTGCTCACCAGATGGTAGAGTTTTGTCAGGACTGGCTCTCCAAAGGCCGCCAGTAGTTCCAATGGAATGTTGTCTACCCCCGGGACCTTGTTTCAACTCAGGTCTTTCAGTGCTCTGTCAAACTCATCACGCCGTATCGTATCTCCCATTTCATCTTCATCTACATCCTCTTCAATTTCCATAATATTGTCCTCAAGTACGTCGCCCTCGTATAGACCCTCTATATACTCCTTCCACCTTTCTCCTTTCCCTTCTTTGCTTAGAACTGGGTTTCCATCTGAGCTCTTGATATTCATACAAGTGGCTCTCTTTTCTCCAAAGGTCTCTTCAATTTTCCTGTAGGCAGTATCTATCTTACCCCTAGTGAGATAAACCTCTATATCCTCACACTTGTCCTCTAGCCATCCCTGCTTAGCCATTTTGCACTTCCTGTCGATCTCATTTTTGAGACGTTTGTATTCCCTTTTGCCTGCTTCATTTACTGTGTTTTTATATTTTCTCCTTTCATCAATTAAATTCAATATTTCTTCTGTTACCCAAGGATTTCTACTAGCCCTCGTCATTTTACCTACTTGATCTTCTGCAGCCTTCGCTATTTCATCCCTCAGAGGTAGCCATTCTTCTCCTACTGTATTTCTTCCCCCCATTCCTGTCAATTGTTCCCTTATGCTCTCCCTGAAACTCTCTACAACCTCTGGTTTCGTCAGTGTCAGTTCTTTCAGTTTGTCCAGGTTTTATATCCTTAAATTCTCACCTTTTTGCAGTTTCTTCAGTTTTTATCTACAGTTCATAACCAATAGATTGTGGTCACAGTCCACATCTGCCCCTGGAAATGTCTTACAATTTAAAACCTGGTTCCTAAATCTCTGTCTTACCATTATATAATCTATCTGATACCTCCTAGTATCTCCAGGATTCTTCCATGTCTACATCCTTCTTTTATGATTCTTGAACCAAGTGTTAGCTATGATATAAGTTATGCTCTGTGCAAAATTCTACCAGACGGTTTCCTCTTTCATTTCTCTCCCCCAATCCGTATTCACCCACTATGTTTCCTTCTCTCCCTTTTTCCTACTCTCGAATTCTGGTCACCCATGACTATTAAATATTCGTCTCACTTCACCATCTGAATAATTTATTTTATCTCTTCATACATTTCATCAATTTCTTCATCATCTACAGAACTAGTTGGCATATAAACTTGTACTACTGTAGTAGGCATGGGCTTTGTGTCTATCTTGGCCACAATAATGCGTTCATTATGCTGTTGGTAGTAGCTTACCCGCACTCCAATTTTTTTATTCATTATTAAACCTACTCCTGCATTACCCCTATTTGATTTTGTATTTATAACCCTGTATTCACCTGACCAAAAGTCTTGTTCCCCCTGCCACCGAACTTCACTAATTCCCACTATATCTAACTTCAACCTATCCATTTCCGTTTTTAAATTTTCTAACCTAACTGCCCGATTAAGGGATCTGACATTCCACGCTCCAATCCATAGAACACCAGTTTTCTTTCTCCTGATACCGACGCCCGGAGATCCGAATGTAGGACTATTTTACCTCCGGAATATTTTACCCAAGAGGATGCTATCATCATTTAACCATACAGTAAAGCTGCATGCCCTCGGGAAATATTACGGCTGTAGTTTCCCCTTGCTTTCAGCCGTTCGCAGTACCAGCACAGCAAGGCCGTTTTGGTTAGTGTTGCAAGGCCAGATCAGTCAATCATCCAGACTGATGCCCCTGCAACTACACGTTTGTCTGGCCTCTCAACAGATACCCCTCCATTGTGGTTGCACCTACGGTAAGGCCATCTGTATCGCTGAGGCACGCAAGCCTCCCCACCAACGGTAAGGTCCATGGTTCATGGGGGTAGGATTAGATGGGTAGATCACATAAATAATGAGGAGATATTGAATAGAATTCGGGAGAAGAGGAGTTTGTGGCACAACTTGACTAGAAGAAGGGATCGGTTGGTAGGACATGTTCTGAGGCATCAAAGAATCACCAATTTAGTAGAGGAGGGCAGCATGGAGGGTAAAAATCGCAGAGGGAGACCAAGAGATGAATACACTAAACATATTCAGAAGGATGTAGGCTGGAGTAGGTACTGGGAGATGAAGAAGCTTGCACAGGATAGAGTAGCATTGAGAGCTGCATCAAACCAGTCTCGGGACTGAAGACCAGAACAAAAACACACAATCAATGATAGGTTTGAGGACACACCGACAATGCGCAGAGGTACCCATCATTGTGAGACCATAATTTGAAATGTTCAACGATAAGGTTACGTGGGAATGGCAGTGTGCTTTCAATGCAAACGTAATAATTCCTCAAGATGAACTGCAAGGTGAAGTGCCAAGGCAATTTTTGTAGATAATTTTTACATCCAGTGAAGCCTGGCAGAGCGGGCAGCAGTTTGGAACCATTTCATATTTGTATGGGAAGTCAGTAATTACTAACTCAGAATGAGGCGGATATAGTCTCGACTGCGTACAGTGACTGGCTGTTTTAAATATTGTTCAAAATAAGCCAATGGGCTTCGCTGGTTTAGGAACATTTCTCCACACAACCGTTGTATCGTTTGGCGTGCTCGAACCCTACAAACAGATATTATATTGTTTACCTTTAGCTGTTGAAAGCATCTTTCAGAATAAATCAAAATCTATTGATTCTGTAGATGGTCTCTCTTATAATGAAATTGCTACATAGACTATCCTGACTAACAGAGATAAATCTGTGAATCGTATTCCAAAGTAGAAAAAAGAATCCTTTACATTTAAGGTAACTGCCAAGATAATTCATCAGCGGCGATGGTCGTGTCATGATGTATGCAAACAAAGAAGGTCTCATTGCGTTCTGCGAAAATATGCAATTTGAGTAGTGAACTGTAACAAAATCACGGCAAAGTACAAGCTTCCTTCCTTCCTAAAATTATGGTTTTTCATCTTTTGGCAATATTGCGTGTGTGTGAATGTAATGTTTATACAGAAAATATTATATTTATTACATATGGCCGTTAGCTGGTAGTTTACCTTGAAAAATACAGTTACATAGAGCCTTGGCACAATCCATCAATTGGCAAATATTTCCTGAGATGTTCGTCTTGAATTTAGTCTTTATTATACCTAGTTCAAATGTAAATATAAAGCCGCAGTTGACATGTTAATATCAGTGATCATATTTTATAGGGAGACAATATTTTGTTTCCTTTTATTTTGCTTCGTGGCAAGGTGAAACATTTGTGAAAAACTTGTAAAAACATTAAATGGTGGCAGCATATTCTATGAACCGAGAATAACACAGCATCAGATTGAAATATCGACAACCTTTATTTACTTGAGATGTGGAAATACCACTGTAAACATAACAATCATGATAAAATAATTCGTATGTGGAAATATTTTAATATTGGAGCATTGTGCCCTACACCTGTAATAGATCTAAATGATCGAATTAATTGCAGTCTTCCAGCAGCTGGCATTAATTCTGACTTGCTCGTTATTTGTATGTTTGCTTGCTTCATATAAAGCTTGATCAGGTCTGTCTTATTACGGCAATCTTTTAGGCCTAATTTGATACGTCAACTGTTTGTCTAGCTTGATATTTGACACTATCTAGACATGGATATAGCATTACAGTATCTACATTAGAACATACTTTCAAGTTTTGCACACCAATGTGATGGATATGTGTTGAGTACATGTGAAAAATGTCACTGTGACTCTTTACATAAAATCTGCACTTTAGCATTGCTCACATATTTTTGTACTACACTTTAGACTTCAAAAGATGTTTGAAGTTTGACAAGCAGCTTAGAACAATATTAGGTGGGGAAAGTGATTAGTTTATTATCTTTTGTGGCTTCCACTATAAGTGGAAGAATAGTTGTTTCCACTTGTTGTCAATGAGAAATAACACAGCATAAAGTGGCAGTTAATTTTTTGTGCATTTTGAAATTTTGCAGAATATTAGTTGAAGTGGAACTCAATCTTCAGATTTACATGTTTCTGATCATTAATGAGTATGTATTAGCAAATTTGTTTTCGATTATTTTTATAGAGTGTGTTTTGTGTCATTCTCGTTTTCCATAGGACATTTACCAGCCTATTTAGCATGATATTTTTCTGCCACTTGCGTCTACGTATTGTAATAGCATTTGAGTACATTCTGTAGAGTCTATAATATGGTTTTGCGCACCAGTGTGTTTGTGTGTATGTGTGTGTGTGTGTGTGTGTGTGTGTGTGCGTGTGTGTGTGTGTGTGTTGTGTGTCACTTTGTGACGCTTATATATAAGAAAACACTGACAGATTTGGTCTGTACACTATTATTTATTGATTTAATTATTGATTAAATTATTTAATTATGTAAATACTGAATGATGCATTTGCAGGGTATCTGGAACTTTGAGTATAACGAATGGAATTCACTGTTTCTTTTTAACACTACGTTAATAATCACTCAAGAGAAAATGACGTGGGTGCGAGATATGGTTACAAAACTATAATTGGTCTGGTGCCACCATTTTGGATTAGCTTAAAATTTTAAAATAGTTTTTTGAATGCGTTTTTAAACTTTATTTCTCACCAGCTTGTATTTTTCAACCTCCCACCAGTGTTACCTCTCGTTTTGTTATTTCCCTAAATCCACCATCTTGGTTCTCTTAATTTCCCATAATCTGCCATCTTGGATTTTTAAGTTTCCTGACACCAGTGCAGCACAAAGATTGTGGTTACACTAGCTATGGAAACTGGAACTATGTGCTCCAAAGTATCTTGGTGTACTAATGCCCTGAAAACTAATTATGCACTTATACTTGTGCCACTTTGGTCTTTAGCCAACCATGATGGGGATTGTTACTAGAAAATCTCTTCAGTATTCCAATTCAGTGTTATTACTACACTGTGTAATTCGCAGAGCATATTCAGCATCTACAGTGGAGGGTTGTGGTGGTGGGTACGGGAGAGGGGGATCGTATATTCCTTTCCTGTGAATGGAAAAAGATTATACATATTTAATGACAATGGCTGGTCAGCAGTGTCCATTGCATGCTATCCCTGCCTTCTAGTGTTCTTAACTGATGCGATTCTTGTTGTGTGAAAGGACAAAATGCCATTTCGGTTCATTAAAATCGTTGGATTAGATCTGCAACCATTATCCAACAGTAGTTATTCTTCTTATGTGGTTGAAAGGTTGTGTTCTAGTTGTGTAATGACTTTCGTTTCGAACTGATTATGTTTCTCAATACTCTGCTGTAGTCGCCGAAACAGTCACATCTATTGTTCAGGCCATTTCGCACGTACTACTGTTAAAAAGAAAGCGCGGATTCGGATTGAGATGAAATTACGAAGGAGGTATACCTCATTCATGTCAATGGAACCTTTCACCTTAAGTGATTCAGGGAAAGTAAAAGAAAAATAATATTGAGATATTCAGACGACAATATTAACCCAAAACGTATTAACTGCTGTACCACTCGCCCCATATATCAAATGACACTGTACGTTTAATTTCATTCGTTTGTATGTAATTGTTCATTGGTGAGGATGTTGTCATTATTGTCGTCGTCTTGTGTCTGAAGACTATTTTGATTCAGCTCTTCTGGCCAATCTGACCTGTGCTAGCCTGTTCATTTCTGCATAAATCCAGCAAATACTTCTATTACTACCCATTTATTGTAACCAGACTTCCACCACCTGCAGTTCTGACGCCTCACACATGGCCCCGTTATCAAAGTGACGAATTCCAAGTGCCTCATGATGTTACCTATCAAATCATTCGTTTACTCAAGTTGTGCCGTAAGTTTCTTATCTTACTGATACAGTGCGGCGTCATTACGTACCTCGTCTACCTACACCGAATTTCAGTATTTAGATCAAGTAATGATCAAGTATCTCTGCTAAGAATAGAATGTGTGGAATTCTTAAGTAGCGCGACTCTTTAGAAGTTTATATTCTCATCATATCTGTGTTATTTGCCACTAAGGCTAAATATCAAACTCTGTCTCTAGAAAACACCTCTTTACGTATTTGTAATTTATGTTCAGAAATTTATCTTTTTCAGAAACTCTTTTCTTGCTATGGCCGGTTTCCTCTCTACATCCTGTTACGTCATGAATCGACTAGTCAATTGTTTTTTAGTGTCTCACTTCCTAATCTCATTCCCTCAGTGTCGTGTGATTATTTCGCTACACTTCATTACTATTTTTTTTTGTTTTATTAAACTTCACACAAAACCTGTTTACAAGACTGAATACCCTCAGGTCAAGTAATCTCTCTAGTTCACTGCTTGCTCTCATAGCTACAATCTGGTTTCTGCACTGTATATGGATAACCTTTCGCTTCATTTGCCCCATCCTTTATACTTCGAAATCCGAAGACTATATTTCAGCCTATATTGTGAAAACTTTCTGTAAATCTACGAATGCACCAAAAGTAGAAATGTAGTTTGGCCATTCTTCCTTATTCAATCTTCCAAGATTAATATAGATGACTAATTCTTTGCATATTCCTACACTTCTCTGTAGTCCGAACTGTTTTTCCCCAAAGAGTGTATCTGGTAGTTCTTGCATTTTTCTGAATACAAGTCGCGGCTGTCATAGTTCAATAATCTTATTATCTACAATGTTGTCATCTTCAGAACTGGAGTTGCTATATCCATTTCGAAGTGTGAGGGTATTTTTTAAGTCTCACATATTTTACATGTTATGTGAAATAGTTCGATCATGGTATATTGTCCTATGGATCTCAGTAGTTCATAAGGAATATCGTATAGGTGCAAGTTATTTATTTCAATCTAGGTCTTTCACTGCTACGGGCAATTAACACCGAAATTGATATAAAATCTCTTTTATAACGTAATATGCACATCTCAGTAGTCAGTAAGTAAGTTGATTCTTTAACCCTGCATGAAAATTGCAGACAGTATTCTATAGCGGTAATGACTGCACAGCTAATAATTTCTTGTGCTTCTTTCGCTCTTTCAGTAAGTCGATTCTTTAACCTTGCATGAAGATTGCATACAGTATCCAATAGCGGCAATGATTGTACAGGTAATAATTTATTTTCTCAGGTTACCTTCCATTCGGAAAGTGGGTGCACTCAGCGACTGTTATGTGGCTTATAGATTGTCGAGTGTAGCAATCACTCGTCCTTTTTAAATTTTATTACGCAAATCCAGAATTCGGCTCAATGCACTGTTTTCTATTCTCGATGTATGTAGGTCCCTGTTGTTCGTGCATCAGTAACATTTCAAAGAAATACAAAGTAGTGCATTGAGAACGGCTAGCCACTAGCAGAAATTTGGATTTGCGTAGTAAAATCTAGAAAATGATGACTGATTGCTGAATTCCACAATTTAAAAAATTACTTTTCTTCTTTCGTAATACTATTGTGATGGGGCTCTCTTATTTCCTTTGGCCTTGAAACCTTTCTTTAGCTGGCTCATGACACTGAAATCAACTTAGAAGACCTAAAGTGTCATAAACTTGTTTTTTAACTGAAAGCAGCCCCTGAGCAGGTAAAAGACAAGGAAGCGATAGTATCACATACCCACACAACAAACCTAGGAATGCGGTCTGTGTTCCATAAAACAGCATTGTGTGAGACACTACTGGGAATTCTTTCTGGCGAAATAAATTTCTGAAAGTACTCTGAGCTGAGAAGTCTTCTACCTTCCTTCCTCTACAGAATCAGTATTGGTTAACCATGACAAAATGTGCAAGGGCAGGAATTCCTTAAATTTGTTAATATAATTGTTATTGATCGGGAATCACGAGGTCTGCTGCAGTTGACCAGGAATCTTACTATGCTGTCAGAACTAACTATCCTTCAGGGAGTAAAGTTACACTTCCTGGAGAGACATAGAAGATTAGACTTGCTCTAGGGTGATTACAGAGTTCTGCAGAGAGATATACATGTGACTTAGGTCATTGAACACAGATCGAGTGGGACTCAGACTTCCCAGATCTCACTGTAGCTATATATCTTCCACTCTCATTCTGCCTGAGTGGGGTGAGCATGAGTCGCCGATGTAATCAATCAGCCAAAGGAGACGGAAAGCCAGTTAAAACTTTATCTATCATTGAGCCCTAGACGTCCATCCGTGACGTTTAATTTATTGTCTGTTCGTAAAAGTACCTCTTAATTTAATAAAATTTTATGACTTTTCCAAATTTTTCAAGGAATTCATAATTTGGGAAAAAACTGACCAAAATTAAACTATGGCCTTGGGCTAAAGTGATGGTGCATGTTTCCTCCAGTATGGGCCTTGCATGATAATCACGGAGAATCCATTTACGAAGATGGAAAGCCGGCCGCTGTGGCCGAGCGGTTCTAGGCGCTTCAGTCTGGAACCGCGCGACCGCTACGGTCGCAGGTTTGAATCCTGCGTCGAGCATGGATGTGTGTGATATCCTTAGGTTAGTTAGGTTTAAGTAGTTCTAAGTTCTAGGGGACTGATGAACTCAGAAGTTACGTCCCATAGTGCTCAGAGCCATTTGAACAATTTTTTTGAAGATGGAGAAAAACAATGTAGTGCTGAGTGTGACTTATCGTTGCGTCTTAAAGTAAACTAAATATGGGCTACAGCTCCTCAAGCTGGAATTTCTGGCAGCTGGAGCTAAAAGGGTGTATCGAAAGAAGATGAAGGGCCTACAAGTTACCCAATTAGTATGTGTGACAATGATAAAGCTTGTTTTATGTTGGTTTTTCGTGTATCCCTCATTGACGAAGTGTGTATGTGGACCAACAAGGAAGGTCGAATCTTTATGAGGACAGTGTGGATATAGATATGCATGAAATGAAATAGTTTCTTGGTGTTCTAATCGTGACCGGAATTCACAGATCAAGAAATGAAGATGTCAGTCGTCTATGTAGTGTTGAGAATGGTCGACTACTGTTAAATGAAATTATGTCTCGCTACCGCTTCCATGGTATTCTGAGATGTTGCACTTCCACAATGCAGCAGCTCGACGTGAACATAGGTCAGATGACAACTTGGAACCACTTAGAGAAGTTTTTGAGGTGTGGGAAATTACCTTTAGGGATGCCTAAATACCAGGATGGTGCATGACTGTGGATGAACAGTTGGTCACATTTCGATGTCGTTGTCCCTTTAGACAACACCTCCTATCAAAACCTGGTAAATACGGTATCAACTTCTGGACAGTTTTTAATAGTGCAACAAGCCACTGCAGGAAGATGAGAGCGTATATGGGGATGGAGGAAGAAACCAGAGCCATGTGGCTTGGAGAGTAAACTGTGAAAACCCTAGTGATTGAACTTGGAAAGTGTGGACGTATTTTTTTTTACATTTCTCGAATTAGCTTATTATTAGTTGATAAGAGGTCTTACACTAGTTGGTACCGTCCGAAAGAGCAGAGGTGAACTGCTTGCTGATTTTATTACACCTGAAGGACGTGAAGTGTACTCTACATTATTTGGTTTTTAACCACATGTGATGTTTCTAAGAAAAAGAAAGCTGTTACAATCCTTAGCTCTCTCCATGACCGGGGCAACGGTGTCTTCATCACAAGTAAGGAAGTATGAAATTATAATGACAAACAATGTCAGAAGGAGCGGCGTTGATACACTGGACTTGAAGACGCGATGCTATAGTGTGAAGAGATAAACAAAGGGCTGGCCATTGGCGGTTTTCTTCAACTTGATCGATGTAAATGTAATGAATGTATACCTAATTTGGATGACAGTTGCTACCAATAGAAAAATAAGACATTGTCACAATGGGACAGCATGTAAGAGATTAAAGAAGTCAACGAATTCATTAGTACCATCTGACACTGAAACTACCAGCTACAAAAAAGAGAAGTTGTGCAAACTGGGTAGAAAAGAAAGACAGAAAAGGTAAATTAAATTTTATAAGTGCACCGAACCTGTGTGCTCGGATCGTTCTGCTATTGTCCGTAGACACTGCGCAAAACTGAAACAAGAATAAAATGGTATAAAAATTTGGTTTTTAAAATGTAAACTTTAAATAATTGAAATTATTTTAAAAGTACTTATACCTCAAAAGTCGTTCACATTGTAAGTAGCCAAAATAGTGTCCGTTTAAGTCACCTTAAACTACATAGGTGCGAGAGTAATCGGTGGCAGGCACCGCTATATAGAATTTCTCTTAAGCAGAGGGTTAACTTACATTAGGGATTAACTGCGCAGTTCTAAGATTTGCAGCCAGATAGTTGCATTCATCATACACTTCGGTGAACCTACTGCTGTTTGTACCTTCTTTTTCAGGGTTACTTCTACAAATCACTAACAATTTTCGCAGTCACTGGCCAGTCGATGATGTAGTTTCACATCATATTTTCATGTGTCCACCGACCTGTGTCGGTATCATTAAATATTTGTGTGAGTCAGTGGATATGTCACCAGATTTGACGTTTATGATAATAAATAGAATTGCTATAGTGACCACTAGTGTCCTTCGGTAGTTACCTGAGCTTCTTCAATAACAGATGCCTATGAGCAATATTGAGGATATTCAGTCCACTTGTCCATTGTGTAATTATTGCCACAACATGTTCCTGGACAACGTTATTCCATTTTCAAGTGCTAAAAACAATACAGCATGTGCTAAATGAATGCTTAAACCATTTGGACCTGAGGATCGAGAATATGAATTACAAGCCCGAGATAAGCATTTTTAGAAAACTCACCTTCACAGGGGCGGTTATTGGTAAGTTGTCATGCCACCCTCATAAAAATAAATTAGCATTTTTCAAAAACACCGTTCCCAGGGCTAATTCCACACGAATGAGGAAATGATAGCGGCTTTGTCGCGGGCTTGACAGATAGGTTGGCTGTAGCAATTAGGCATGGGGACCAGCAAAATGAGAAAAATCCAGATAAGTGTAGTCATGCCGTATTGGGGGATAACCTTACATAAATTAGCGAGGTTGTTTAACAAAAAAGGGACTAGCATTGCTTTCAAGGTGGTCAAAAATTACGACAGAGGCTGAGGCATATGATCGACACAGGTGAGAACTGGATGAGGAAATCGGTTGTGTATGAAGTAAAATAAGAGAAATGTGAAGCGCGATGTGTGGATTAGAGGGGACGGAATTTTATAGTTGGAATTCAAGAGCATAATAATAGAGAAAACGGCTCGTCATCTATAGCAAAGCATCTCAAGAATGAACTGCAATCGTAATGGGTTTTAACGGAATGCATGAGGCTGTTGCACGTTGAAGGAAATGGGTTGTCGCTATCAAATTTAGAGGAGGTAGAGATTTATTGTACCTTGAAAACGGAATGCGTTGGCGTTTTAACCGAGATGACGGTAGTGCCTAAAAGGCACTTCTGGACACACTTCGGCGATATCCTCCTTAAGAAGCAGCCACCAACGGATTTTACCTAGTGACAAAGGATTACCGAATGCTACGAGGCTATTCAGAAAGTAGGGATTGTTTTCGCATTAAAAGAAAACTAAGAACAAGAAATACATTTTATTATATACTTTTGAAAGAGCGACTGACGTACTACTTTTCCACATAGTCACCAAAGACATTAAGGCACTTACCATAGCGGTGGACAAGCTTTGAGAAACCTTTGTCGCAAAATTCAGCCACCTGAGACTTCAGCCAACGAGTCCGGCCGCCTGGAGTTCCGCGTCGTCATCAAAGTGCTGCGTTGCAGTCCAGTTCATCTCCCGAAAGAAGTGGAAGTCGCTTTGTGCAGGATCGGGGCTGTAGGGCGGATGAGGGAAAATTTCCCATTTGAATGAATTAAGGAGTTCTTTACTGCGGTCGAGCATCGTCGTGCGAAATCAAAATTTCTGACGTCAACTTTCATCGGCGTTTGTTCGGAACTGCTGTTTTAAGGCTGTGCAAAGTTTGACAGTACTGGGCAGAATTTGTGGTTGCTCCACGTTCGAGAAAGTCAGTAAGAAGTACACCTTGCCTATCCCCAAAAGACTGCCGCCATCAACTTCCTTGCTCAAAAGGTTTGGAAACATTTTCTTGGTTTTTGGGAGGACCTAGCGTGCCTCCAATCCATCGACTGTAATTTCGTCTCGCAATTGACGTTTTTTACCCAAGTCTTGTCACCGGTTATGATTCGATCCAGTAATAAATCACCATGTTTGTTGCACGCCTCCAGAAATGTCAACATTGCCCCCGTTCACTGTTCTTTATGGTGCTCTGTAAGCATTTTGAGCACCCATCGTGCACAAAATTTGTGGTAGCCTAGCTTTTGAGTGACAATTTCAAACAACAACGTCCGTGAAACTTGTGGAAAAGAAAGCAAAAGCTCCGTTATTGTGAATCGACGGTTTTCACGAATCGTTTCACCATCTTTAGCGACAAGATCGTCATTCACAATGCTCGTGCGTCCACTCTTCTCTTCATCATGAACATTGGTTCGGCCAGCTTTAAACCTAATGCACAATTTCCAGGTGGAACATTCACCAATTACGTTGTTTCTGTACACTTCGCACAGTGCATCGTAAATTTCTATAGGTTTTAGGTTTTTTGCCAACAAAAATCCGTATCACAGACCGCACTTCACAACTGGCGCGATTTTCGATTGCAGCGCACATTTCAAATTCGAATATTGAAAAACCTAGACGCGCACAGATGTTCCCGCTGTCACGGATGGATGCCGACTGAGCTGCCGAGCACGTACATACCAAAATATACGTCATCGGCGAGCACCTAGCAGCGTCACACGGAAACGTTCCCTACTTTCTGAATAGCCCTCGTATTTGCTTTGAGGTTGCACAGTAGAGGTAGTTTTAAGTTAAAATGGCCTTAGACCAGACAGGCGTTTCTCAAAGATTTTATACACCCAGTAGTATCGTTCATGCTGAGCATTAGGCTTTAAGTTAATATCATCGTTGGTACATAATGCCGACGGCTTTCAGTTTGCAACTGAACCACGGGAACGGTGGATGCACCTGCTTGTGATGTCTTATGTTTTAAGGATTGAGTTGACAAGGCACAAATGCAGTTTGTTTTTAAGTTCTGATGAGGCGTAATCGCATGTAAATACTTTTTATAGTAGGTTATAACTTAGAACGCCTGTAAGACTTATATGTATGTCGGTATAAGGAGGATTGTTTTATCTGGTTTCCTTGTTTTTAGCGCCTCAAAATGGGAAAACGTTGTTCCGAAAAACTGGGCTGAATATCGTCAATATTGCTTGAATAACGGTTGTACGATGGGTTCACATCAATTATCAGACATCCGTATGACGCGCTGTACCCATATTTTCATACTTAAATCGGCAAATTCTAGTAGTTTTCATTCAATAAGACTTTATATGTTGAGCGACACATATACTCTTATATTTGCATGATCTTATGAGTAACTTGACTTCCCCGTAGGTCACTGGGGAACAGGCTAATATCATCCTGAGAGTATAGTAAACATCTCAATTAATGCCTCACACTCTAAAAATTATTCACGTTATGTTTTATTTCTCGCTCTCTTCATTTAATTTCCTTTCATTATATTGTCTTCTATTTTGTTTCTTTTCTATACACATTTAATATGCCTTCCATTCTTACATTACAACATGTTGTAGAGACTTGTGACTCAATTGTTAATATTCGTAAAGTTACTAGTCTCTTCTACAAAGGCGACATTTAAGTTTCAGCATCTATTTCTCCCATAGTAGTACATGCTTCTGCAGCAATCTGTTTATTATCATCGCTGCTTTGCTATATTGCCCCCCTGTCAATATCTTTTACCAGCTTCACTTAATGTTTCTATATTTTCTTCTTCCCTCGGTTACATTTAGAATTTAATGTGTTATCCAAGGGTTTCTACTGCTTTCTTTAACTGATTCTCTGCTGCCTTCCCTAGTTCGTCTTCCAGTTCATTCGTTATCTACTGGAATCCTTTCTTCTGCTTTAATCAATCTTATCTACTGCTCCCTTGGAAACGCACGATAATTCGTCATTGTTTTAATTTGTCCATGTACCAATTTCACAAATTACGTTTCTTCCGTTTCTTCGGCATTGAACTGCCATTGATAAAATATATATTACGTTCAGAGCTCACATCTACTCTTGGTAATGCTGTACCTAATAAAACTAGGTTTCTAAATCTCCGTCTTAGAAGTAATCTTTTGAAACTCTTCTGTATCTCCTTGACTCTGCGACACATACTATCTAATTTTTTGATTCTTATATCAAGTGCTTGCAAATATTAAATAGTGCCTGGCTCAAACTTGTGCCAGGTGCCATCTCCTTTCATTCCTTCTCTGTCTTTAGACATTTATTTTCCCCTCACCTCTTTCTGACCAATCCCAGTCCTCATCGCTATTAAAGTTTTGGCTTCTTTAACGGTTTCAGTTCATTTGTATCCCATCACACATTACTCAAACCTCTACATGTGTGGAGCGAGTGCGCACTTAAGTCTGTAATATTATCACAGTATTTGTCTAGTTGTCTCCACTAAAATAATGTGTTCACTTTGTTGTTCAGAGTAGCATACTTGTAATCTTATTTTCTTATTCATTAACAGACCTACTGTTTCTGATTTTGCACTTATAACCGCGTAATCAAGTACTGCAGCACTACACTAATTCCCGGTTTATTTTACTTCCTCCTCCTGTCTATCCGATTACGGGATCTAACGTTTCAAGCTCCGTCCTCCAGAGCACTAGATTTGTTTCTCCTTGATATAAAATATTCCTTAGCAGTCCACTAATGAAGATACGAATATCACCTGCTGAATATTTAACTAAAGATAATGCTGTTGTCATTAAACTGTTCCGTAGAGCTGTATGTCCTGGGACATCAAAAATGGTTTTGCATCACCTCGAATCCGAGAGTTCCGGTTTTGATTGCTCATGAAAACCACATACTGCATGTTGTGCCCCCATACAGTGACACCTTCGGAGCTGGTGGTCCAGATTGCTGCACTCACCGGTACCTCTAATACGCAGTAGCATGTCCTGTTGCATTGATACATGCATACTATCCACCAGTTCAACATGGCACTGTTGGTCCAGAGTGTCCCGCTCCTCCTCCTTTTCAATCTATCTCAAGCACGTTCGATAGGTTTCATGTCTGGAGAACATGATAGCCACGCTAGAGCGATGCCGTTATACTGAAAGAAGTCCTTCACAAGATGTGCACGATGCGTACACGAACTGTCGTCCATGAAGACGAATGCCTCGCCAATATGTGGACCATATGGTTGCACAATCGGTCGGAGGATGGCATTCACGTATCTTAGAGCCCTTACGGCTCCTTCCATGACCACCAGCGGCCTACGTCGACCCCACATGATGCCACCCCAAATCAGCAGGGAACCTCCACCTTCCTGCACTCGCTGGACAGTATATCTAAGGCGTTCAGCCTGACCGGGTTGCCCCCAAACATATCTCCGACGATTGTCTGGTTGAAGGCATATGTGACATTCATCCGTGAAGTGAACGTGATGCTAATCCTGGACGGTCCATACGACATGTTGTTGGGCCGATCAGTGCCGCGCTGCATGGTGTTGTGGTTGAAAGGATGGACCTCGCCATGGACGTCGGGAGTGAAGTTGCGCATCATGCAGCCTATTGCGCACAGTTTGAGAAGTAACACGACGTTCTGTGGCTGCACGAATAGCATTATTCAACATGGTGGCGTTGCTGTCAGGGTTCCTCCGAGCCATACTCCGTAGGTAGCAGCCATCCACAGCAGTAGCAGCCCTTAGGCGGCCTGAGCGAGGCATATCATCGACAGTTCGTGTTTCTCTGTATCTCCTCCATGACCGAACTACATCGCTTTGGCTCACTACAAGACGCTTGGACACTTCCCTTGTTGAGGATCCTTCCTGGCAGAAAGTAACAATGCGCACGCGATCGAAACAATGTATTGACTGTCTAGACTTTGTTGAACTACACACAACACGAGCCCTGTATCTCGTTCCTGGTGGAATGACTGGAAATGATCGGCTGTCGGACCACTTGGTCTAATAGGAGCTCCTCATGCATGGTTGTTTACATCTTTTGGCGGGCTTAGTGACATCCCTGAATAGTCAAAGAGACTGTGTCTGTGATACAATATCCACAGTCAACATCTGTCGTGAAGAGTTCTGGGAACTGCGGTGTTAAAAAACTGTTTTAAATGTGTGTATAACTGGTTCCCATTGCCTTCAGATGTTCACAGTGTTAACCCGTTCAGTAGAGCTTTACGGCCTCGGGAAATATAACTGGTCCCTGTTGCTTTCTGATGTTGAAAGTGCCAAAATAGCATGGTCATTCTGACCAATGTTATATAACTAGGTCAGTGAATCATCGAGACTGTTGCTCCTGCAAATGTAAAATTCGTGGCAGCCTATGTTTAGGAATCATATCCTAGTATGGTCTGTTCACATACCCCTCCTGTTGCTACCTCGGATCGTCGAGTCACGCAAGCAACTCCACCTCAGCAAGGACCGTCCGTGGCTCGTGAGGAGAGTACTTTCAACTGAGTTTCATTAGTTAACAATGAGCTAAGTTTTCCTTCTTGGGCGTTATCCGTTTAGAACCCTCCAAGAAAGCTGTTGCGCAAAAAAATAGAACCACAGAAAAATACAGAACATCTTACCAAGTTCTACTGACCCTTCAATGTGAGTCACTTGGGACGCAACGTGCAGCTAAGCTTTTCCATGCCTTTGGGAGGGGGAGGGGAGAAGATCATATGGGCAGATTGTACATGAATCTCTTCATTTTATGTTACAGTGCGACAGAGGAAACGGCTAGTGCACCGTTCTTCTGGAAAAGACGACTTCCTCCACCACGACCGCGGCTCGCTTTTCAGTTTGCAGACAGAATATATCTCTACAGCATTTCCTGTCCAGTTTTCTTATGTAAATAGACAAAACTACATCTGTGACTACGTGTCAATATATGAGTGTTACTTTTACATTATTGAGTAATTGTACAATATTGTTAAGTGATCTTTAGTGTAAACAACATTGCCACAAACAATGGCCGAGAAGTACTTAACTAGTAAGTCTGATTTTGTCGGAGACCCGTACTGTGTTGGTCACAAAGGGTATGGATTGTTAAACGTGATTTCCTGCTGTTGTCTGTCGTTAGCAACATATTGAAAACCCAAGTAACCGTGTTGTAGTCACTAGGTGGTGAATTAATGAATGACCAGAACGTTCCTGCACTTCTCTCATCATTGCCTTGCTGCTAGACTGTGAAAATACCTTCCATTCATAAATTGCCGCCACTTGTAACGTATGCTGTTCCGAGTGGAAATACGTACCACACATCCACAGTATGTCTTGTAATTTGAGTGTCAAAATGTTTGATGAATTACAGACTGATGCTTAAATCTAAAACATTAATCTCCTGTAATTCGTTGCTTGACTTGTGGTGAAATATCTGAAGTCCTATAACATGCCGGTGACTTACTTCTGTTCTAGAGGAAGCCACTTTAAGTCACTGAGCCTCTTGAGATGATAGGAGAGTTGAGGTTGTGTTGATGCTTGAGCTGCGAAAAATATTCCAGAAATTGATAGTGGAGACAATCAAATCGACATTGTTGAGTACATGTTAACAGCGTATTACATTTGAGGCAGGCTTTCCAGTGCAGTAGACAGACAGACAGCTGACACCTGTAACTATTTTTTTACATTATAGGTAACCTAAAAAATTGTTCAAATGGCTCTAAGCACTGTGGGACTTAACATTTGAGGTCATCAGTCCCCTTAGACTTAGACTTACTTAAACGTAACTAATCTAAGCACATCACATATATGCAAGCCCGAGGCAGGATTCGAACCTGCGACCGTAGCAGCAGCGCGGATCCGGACTGAAGCGCCTAGAACCGCTCGGCCACAGAGGCCGGCATGTAATCTAACTACAGCAAGTAAGTGCTCACTTAATAAAATTAAAATAGCTCCACTACATAAACACGAGCTCATTGTAGCTACACTCCTGGAAATGGAAAAAAGAACACATTGACACCGGTGTGTCAGACCCACCATACTTGCTCCGGACACTGCGAGAGGGCTGTACAAGCAATGATCACACGCACGGCACAGCGGACACACCAGGAACCGCGGTGTTGGCCGTCGAATGGCGCTAGCTGCGCAGCATTTGTGCACCGCCGCCGTCAGTGTCAGCCAGTTTGCCGTGGCATACGGAGCTCCATCGCAGTCTTTAACACTGGTAGCATGCCGCGGCAGCGTGGACTTGAACCGTATGTGCATTTGACGGACTTTGAGCGAGGGCGTATAGTGGGCATGCGGGAGGCCGGGTGGACGTACCGCCGAATTGCTCAACACGTGGGGCGTGAGGTCTCCACAGTACATCGATGTTGTCGCCAGTGGTCGGCGGAAGGTGCACGTGCCCGTCGACCTGGGACCGGACCGCAGCGACGCACGGATGCACGCCAAGACCGTAGGATCCTACGCAGTGCCGTAGGGAACCGCACCGCCACTTCCCAGCAAATTAGGGACACTGTTGCCCCTGGGGTATCGGCGAGGAACATTCGCAACCGTCTCCATGAAGCTGGGCTACGGTCCCGCACACCGTTAGGCCGTCTTCCGCTCACGCCCCAACATCGTGCAGCCCGCCTCCAGTGGTGTCGCGACAGGCGTGAATGGAGGGACGAATGGAGACGTGTCGTCTTCAGCGATGAGAGTCGCTTCTGCCTTGGTGCCAATGATGGTCGTATGCGTGTTTGGCGCCGTGCAGGTGAGCGCCACAATCAGGACTGCATACGACCGAGGCACACAGGGCCAACACCCGGCATCATGGTGTGGGGAGCGATCTCCTACACTGGCCGTACACCACTGGTGATCGTCGAGGGGACACTGAATAGTGCACGGTACATCCAAACCGTCATCGAACCCATCGTTCTAACATTCATAGACCGGCAAGGGAACTTGCTGTTCCAACAGGACAATGCACGTCCGCATGTATCCCGTGCCACCCAACGTGCTCTAGAAAGTGTAAGTCAACTACCCTGGCCAGCAAGATCTCCGGATCTGTCCCCCATTGAGCATGTTTGGGACTGGATGAAGCGTCGTCTCACGCGGTCTGCACGTCCAGCACGAACGCTGGTCCAACTGAGGCGCCAGGTGGAAATGGCATGGCAAGCCGTTCCACAGGACTACATCCAGCATCGCTACGATCGTCTCCATGGGAGAATAGCAGCCTGCATTGCTGCGAAAGGTGGATATACACTATACTAGTGCCGACATTGTGCATGCTCTGTTGCCTGTGTCTATGTGCCTGTGGTGCTGTCTGTGTGATCATGTGATGTATCTGACCCCAGGAATGTGTCAATAAAGTTTCCCCTTCCTGGGACAATGAATTCACGGTGTTCTTATTTCAATTTCCAGGAGTGTATTTTAACTATTCACATGAGGAAAACAAAAAGGAAATGCTGTGGAGTATCTAAGTAAACAGAAAGGTGAGTTGTACTCATCGTAGTTCCCGGAGGAACCCTACAGCTGCCATATAGGACGACCAAGAACTAATGTCCCCCAAACATTTGTTGAAAAGTGTGCATATAAATACGTAAATTCTGTCCATATGCGTTCCTTGCGTTAATTCACATCTGTATTTCATGCAGTGTTAACGCACACCATGAAAAATGAACACCACCGTGCATGTCCGCGCACTGCATAGCCTGTGAATCACAGGGCGCGATGCAGAATGGTCGGTATAACTTTGTGGTACACCCTGTAGTTGCTCTTTATGACGTAGTACGGTAAAGAGAATGTGGAATAGTCTGTTCGCTCTTCGTTTAACACGCCTGTGAAGGAGTTAAGTGCATGACCACACTTTAGCGTCGTACCTTCCTTCATCGCTTTAACCCACACTCCCACCTTTCCAATCTGTTATCCACCGAACATAATTTTATTCAGTTAGATGTGTAGATATATTTAATATTCGTTTTCAACCCACGTTAGTACCCACTAAACATTATTTTTATAGCGTTTCATTTATTTATTTATTTATTATTTACACGTCGAGTTCCGGCGGACCAAATTGAGGAGCAAATCTGCAAGGTCATGGAACGTGTCCGTAAATGAAACTACAACACAAAAGTAAGAACAGATAAAAGCAAAAATGTTTATGAACCCGAGAAATGTCAATCCGTAAGTCTGAGTCAACGCAATCAACAACTCAACAAGTGTCAGCTTAATTTTTCAAGGAACTCCTCGACAGAATAGAAGGAGTGACCCAAGAGTAAACTCTTCAGTTTCGATTTGAAAGCGCGTGGATTACTGCTAAGATTTTTTAATGTTACTGGCAGTTTCCTGCACAAGAATTAAGGAAGTCCGATCCAAATGCAGGTTTGATACCTACCGAGTATTAACTGAGTGTAAGCTGCTTATTCTTGGAAATAAGCTAATATTGTTAACAAGTAACGACAGGAATATATATATTGAGAAGTCAATTGCAAAATACCCATACTCTTGAACAGGGGTCGACAAGAGATTCGTGAACTTACACCACTTGTGGCCCGAACCGCCATTTCTGAAACAAAAACATACTTCTAGAATGGAAAGAGTTACCCCAAAATATAATACCATACTACATAAGCGAATGAAAATAAGCAAAGTAGAATAATTTTCGTGTCAAACGATCACTTACTTCAGATACCGTTCGAATAATAGAAGTGACAGCATTAAGTCTTTGAAAAATATCCTGAAAGTGGGCTTTCCACGACATTTTTACAATCTATCTGAATAATTAGAAATTTTAGCTGTTCAGTTTCACTAATCATATGCCCATTCTGTGAAATTAAAACGTCAAGTTTTGTTGAATTGTGTATTATAAACAATAAAAACTGAGTCTTACTGTGATTTAGCGTTAGTTTATTTTCTACAAGCCATGAACTGCACTATTTGAAACCGAGCCAATGCTGTACACAACATCCTTTACTACCAAGCTAGTGTTATCAGCAAATAGAAATATTTTAGAGCAACCCGTAATACTAGAGGGCATATCACAAATAAGGAACAGGTGTGGCCTCAACACTGATCCCTGGGGCACCCCCAGCTTCACCATACCCCACTCAGACCCTACATCACATCCACTCTGAACCCTGTGAAAAATTACCTTTTGCCGTCTGTTGCTAAAGTAAGAGGTGAACAAATTCTGAGCTACTGCCCGTTTTCTGTAATGGTCCAACATCTGGACCAATATTTTGTGATGAAGAGAATCAAATGCCTTAGTTAAATCAAAAAAAATATGCCCAGCATTCGAAACCTTTTGTTTAATCCAACCAGTTTCTCACATAGAAAAGAGAATATAGCATTTTCAGTTCTTAAACGACTTCTAAAGCCGAACCCTAAATTTGATTGCAAATCGTGTGATATAAAATGATCAATTAACCTTACATCCACAGCCTTCTCAATAACTTTAACAAACACTGATGGCAGAGAAAAAGGTCTAAAATTGCCTACATTATTCCTTTCTCCTGTTTTACTATGAGGCTTTAAACTGACCATTCCTGAAGGAAATATTAGAAATGTGGCTAAATAGAGGGCTAACATGTGCAGCACAGTACTACAATATTCTGATAGGTATCATAACCATGAGAGTCGTTAGTCTTTAGTTATTTAATTAATGACTCAATCTCCCCCTTGTCAGTATCACAGAGGAGTATTTCAGGCATTAATCTCGGAAAAGCATTTGCCAAGAAAGTTATATGATTCCCTGTATAAACTAAAGTTTTATTTAATTCACCAGCAATGCTCAGAAAATTATTGTTAAATACTGTACATATACCTGATTTATCGGTAACAGAA
Organism: Schistocerca serialis cubense; assembly: GCF_023864345.2. NCBI lineage: Eukaryota > Metazoa > Arthropoda > Insecta > Orthoptera > Acrididae > Schistocerca > Schistocerca serialis. The sequence continues at coordinate 201,079,838 of NC_064641.1, forward strand.
ATATTTTTTCTGCGAACTGACTTTATATCATCGATCTATTGCTGCTGAGCAGATACTTCTTTCATAACTAAGCATATGGTTTTAATTTTATCCTATGAATTAGCTGTTCTATTTGCATACCACATACTCTTTGTCTCCCTAATAACTTTTTTAAGCATCTCACAATACTGTTTGTAATGGGTGACTCTAACTTGATTGTGACTACTTCAAACATTAGGATGTAATTCCCGCTTTGTTCTACATGATATCCTCATCCCACTTGTCAGCCACCACGGGTGCCTATTACTGCTAGCACCACGTGTAGAATGTTCTAACGGAAAGCAACTCTCAAAGATCATCAGAAATATGTCAATGAAAGAATTATATATATCATCTAAGTTATCGGCACTATAAACATCCTGCCACTCTTGCTCCCCGACAAAGTTTAAAAAACTCTCTACTGCTGTTTGATTAACTTTCGTACATAGTTTGTAATTACATGTGACATTTGCATTTGTTTGAGTACAAAAGCCTTTTAGCGTTAAAATTTGTGCATCATGGTCTGAAAGGCCATTCAACATTCTACTAACAACATGTCCATCTATTAATGAATAATTAATAAAAATATTGTCTATGGCTGTGCTGCTGTCCCCTGAACCCTAGTTGGGAGAAACACAGTCTGCATCAGATCATATGAATTTAGGAGATCTACCAGCATCCTTTTTCTTGCTCCATCATTTACAAAATTTATATTGAAGTCACCATATATAACTAATTTCTGGTACTTGCTACCAAGTGAATCAAGAACCCTCTCTAGCTTGAGCAGAAATGCTCTGAAGTCAGAGTTGGGGACCTATAAATAACAACGATTAGAGGTTTAGTTTTACTAAATTCAACTGCTCCCGCACGACATTCAAATATCTGCTCAGTGCAGTGCAGTTAAAATACCATTTTTAATAAGCTGTGATTTTTCCATGCTGTGCAGCACGGAAACGGTTAGTCCAAGAGAAAATGTGAATGGTAACATTTCTGTATGACAGTGAATGTAGTTTACTCTTTGTGCTGCGAAACAGTTGTGCTGGATCCGTGGTTTACTGGGTGCTCAAGAAAAAAAAAACTCACAACCCACTAGTTAGTAGTTTTAGTAAACTGCGGTGACGTAAGTACACTTATTGTCTTTGCATAAAGCGTGATTTATGTTGGTCTCATTGCAAATTTCTTTCCTTACTTCCTCTACTACACTTCAGAAATTCATCCTCAATATGGTCTCAGTATGATCGATCCAAGTTATTTGGCAGTGTCACATCATGCGAATTTTACAGTCATCCTTAGGTTTTGCACACCAGTATATATTCAAAAGCATTGGTAACAAACTTGTCTAATATAGGAGTTTTGATCATACGTTTCCGAGCCACTTGTTATCTGTATTCAATTTTTATGGATGGTCTTCACCACGATAATGTTATACTCTAGAAAATTCGATCATAAATTCTGACTAATGCCTTCACAGGCTCAATATATGCTCAGTGAGTTTCGTTAATATGTTATTTTCTTTTGTCCCACAGTTGTTTTATAATGAACCCGTTGTCACGGCAAAATCTGCTCTACCTGAGACTATTGTACACATCTGAAAGAATAGTCTCATTTATCGTTTGCACACTCTTATAGTTCATTCTTGTGTACATTTGGCTTACGTCCACCAAACACACCAATTTAATTTCTACATTCATTTCTATTTCCTGTTTTGTAGATGGTTATGAAAAATTTCATTCCTACACTCATATGGAGTCTGCGTAATGCGGAGCTTATAAAATATGGTGTCATGTTTCAGAAACTTCTGTTCCTCCTCTAGCTTTTCGGTCTTTTGCTTCGAATAACGTTCACTGAGGGTACTGTACTAGCTTCTTCTTCTTCTTCTCTGGTCTCAGACCTTACGTACACAGTCGTCATGCTACAAATTTGTGTTATGTGTTATCCCTTTCCTTAACGATATGCTGTTTTGTCCTTCCCTTTCTAAGAAGTTTCATAGAGGTGCCGGTCACTAACACCGTCTATGATGCTAGTCAGGAAATCATCGTAAAATCTTTTAAGGGCTTTCCTCGTTGCGCTTTTAACAGTACTTTACCTAGTGTTCTACTTCACACGTTCGTAAATGGATTCAGTTAGTTTTTTATGTCTTCCACGGCCCTAGTTTTAGCTGTTTCGTAATTTCAGATTCTCAAACTCTTTTATGCCTTATTTAACTTATTCTCCCTAGAGCCTTATGAATACAGCTTTATATGCTCATCCACCCAATTTATTTATTTGCATTGGTTATTTTCTGTTTGTTGGCGGTTATTCAGTCTTCTGCTGTAGAGTTCTATTATTCCTCAATCCTTCAGTAAATATAATTTATAGACTGCTTCTCTGTATCTGATTTTACGTTACTTTCCTCTTTCCAAACAGCAATTCTTGCGTTCGATGCTACGGAAGGCTCTCCTATCATACTTATAATCTTGAAACTGAATCTTACATTTTTCACATCGTTTTTGTAGCTACTACCTGACTTTTTCGCGTCCCATTCCGAGACTCCTTTTATTGTTCTTGTGTTTTGGTCGCTCTTAATATTAAACAGTACATTGTAACAGATAATAACAGGGGAAAGTGATTTAATCAAGCGTATGATACCAGTTTTTACACCTTATTTCAAATGACGTACTCCATTCAGGAAGCTGAATTGTGAAATTGCATAAGTTTCAAGTATATTCATGAAGTTAGGCAACTAAATACAAAGTAGCAATGTGACAACCATCCTATCAGTTATGATCTAAAAGAATCCGAGAACAATTTGAAGAACATCAGTATGCGAAAAATATGTAATTTAATTTCAATTTGATAACGATTAATTTGAAAGGAAGCGTGTACTTATGAATTTGCAAATCTTTTAGGTAACGTATTCAGCAGTATTTTATTACTCGCTTGTTAACATTTGATCACCTGATTGTAAATATGTACAGAATTTCACTAAAAATTTTGTCACGGGCGTAAAAATTACACTTTTGTAAAGGTAAACAGTTTTCAGAGTCAAATATCTTGGACACATACATGGTTAATCAAACGTTATTTAAATTTTTACCATCACAAATACGACATACAGACTTTTTTAAGACCCAGTAATGCACTTTGTTGACTTCTCTTTGCAGTTTACAAGTACCGGGTGTTAAATATGTAGATTAGTGCAATAGTGTTATTCCAGAATATTCTAGAACTTTGCACTTTATTATAAATAATAGCGCTTGACACGAAATAGAGCTCAGTCGTGTTCCATGTTATCAGACTAAAAACGTGTGGTATACTGTATTGTGGTTATATGCACTTCAAATCAAATGGCTCTGAGCACTATGGGACATAACATCTGTGGTCATCAGTCCCCTAGAACTTAGGACTACTTAAAGCTAACTAACCTAAGGACATCACACACATCCACGCCCGAGGCAGGATTCGAACCTGCGACCGTAGCGGTCACGCGGTTCCAGACTGAAGCACCGAGAACCGCACGGCCACACCGGCCGGCATATATGCACTTCCTCGTGCAATTACGTTAATATTGGAAAGTGTATTGGGGTGCTTTCGAAAAAAAGTGATGTGTAATGGTGGAAGTAAGAAATGCTGTTGTGAATATTTATTCATCTGTTTATCTTAATAAATTCCTAAAAAGATCAATTGCTAGTTTTGTTACTGCTGTCAGAAGCAACCCGAGGACGTCGAGAATGACTCTGAAGACGACTACTGCCACAAACTGATCAAGATAAATTTTGTATTTTATTTTCTATTTCGAAGTGGGGCTCTGCACAGTATCCGTTAATGCACAGAATGTTAAGAAGTGAATAACAGTTAACAACTGAACTTACTTTTTCGAAACAGCTGGTAAAGGGTCGTTTCAGGCACCACCTCCGAAAATTCCATACGCATTACATTAACATCCACATTAAAAATGCTAGAAAACTCCGCCCAGGAATTAATCCCCCTCAGAACAGGGAACAACACTTTTGTCTTCGGAGAGAAGAGCGTTCCACGCCGCCTTGGAGCGGCCGTGTTTCTCCGCGGCGCTCATTAAGCGATTCACAAAGGACTCGGTTAGCCCCTTCCCCGTCGGCGGAGATCTTCCTTCGCAAAATTAAACGCACCGCTCGCCGCTGCCGGAAACGCGCTGTAGCGTCTCGCAGGTGCCGCAGTCCTAATCTCCTCAGAGACAAGACTGTCTCTCCGAAGGTGGTGCGGAGGGGGCCGGAGGGGAAGAGAAAGAGGAGGGGCTGTTCCATTCTTTCCGCTTCCGCGCGGGAATCACGCCTCTGCCTTAATATTTCAGCGGCACTTCATCATCCTGCGCGTCCTCGCGTATTTTCCGGAGTTTTCCGCCGCCCGTTGCGGCGGCGGCGTTATAAATCCAGCAATGTCGCTGTGGCCGGCGGCACGGATTGGCCACCTCGACACTTTCCCCTTACTACCCCTCCTCCCCGTCCCTTTCCGCTCCAACACACACGCACAAATATGTATGTGCCCGGTGGTCTCTCACACAAACACCGTGCACCGTGTTCCCCACTCTCTCGGCAGTGCTGCTGATTTAAGACGCGTCAGCCTGACAAGGACACAGACTGTCAACGCCGTGCGTGCGTTTTCGCTGCCCGCGCAATGCCTCACAAGATGTCCGTATACGATCCTCCGAGGGGATTCGGCAGCGATTGCTCCTACCCCGCTGGGACCGCCTGCCGTGTTGCATATTTCAGAGGCTGCGTTGGCGTCCAGTCTCTAAAGGGGACGCTTTCCCGCCTCGACGGGACAGACATCATCAATCCCGATACGAAGGCGGATGGGACGCGTCGTCTAGCATTTCGCCTGTATTCGCTGTCCACGGCTGTAAAGAATACGATATTGCTCAAGATATATACCGTAGGCGAGATCGCTTGTTGTGTTGCCAACTCTTGTGTGATCGATCATAGTACAGTTCTCTTCCATACCGTATTGTGAAGCATAGAAGGCTGACTGTTAAATAAGAGAGGAAGATTACTTGGCACTGATATTCTCTATTCGATTTTTCCTGCGCATTATGTTTTCTCACGCATTATGTTTTCTCACAACCTGGATCTGATAAAACTATTTCTTTGCAGTCCCTAACTCTCCAGAACACGACCTCATCGTTACTTTGTGATAGATATTTTTCCCCAAATTTTGTCTCTCTCCTAAAATTCTATACATTATTGTTAACGATTTACTGCCGGATTTTCTTTAAGTATGCAAGCCTCCATTTTATTTCATCTCCGCATAGTTTATTCCTCATTCAGAGTCGTTACTTACGTTTACATACGTTAACAACTTTCATGTTTATACCTACCTTTCCTCGTATTCCATAAAGCTTGTGCCCTGAGTCACAATGTTCACTTTTCTACGAAAATCTTTTGTTCCACAAGGGTGCGAAATGCCCTTTTGGCAAAAGGAAGAAAGATCACAATCAGCGTCCCATGGAAGAAAAAAAGAAAAAGAGAGAGAGAGAGCCATCGCGACATTGCATAAATGTGACGTAGAGGACTACTCGGAATGTAAGGTCCGATCCACCGCGAAATAGAAGCCACTGTGACATTTAGAAAATGTTTTATTTGCAGCAGTTAGCTACAACTTCCAGCCACTTTTCTACACAGTCGCTGCTCCGACTTAGACCTCTGTCGAAGAGCGGTATCGACTTCCCAGTACCGTGGTCATAGAAAGGCAGCCGCCTGTGCCTGCCATCAATTGTGCTCGTTATCTGTACCAGAATGTTATCTTCATATCCAGCGGTTCATGAAAGCGGAGACGAAACTCAGGGGTGCCAATTCGGCATCTGTTGTGGGTGATCAAACTCTGAAATCGCTACAGGAGCATCTTCGTTGCCACTGCCGAATGCGCCCCACAATTGCAATTAAGACGGAAACGCATGGCAGTTACATTTAGTGGGCTGCACATAACACGAAATCTCTCCCACGGCCGTCGTACCTGGCGGGAGACAGTCTTTTCTAGATATTTTTATGTGGTTGCTGTGCGCTCAGTACTGAATACAGTAACTCCACGCAATCGATGGGCATACTGCAGACACACATCTGTGCAAATCTTCAACGGATTTTCACCGTGATTTCCATTTCGCACCCGATTGAAAGCTCACTTTCCGAATAATACTCGTACATACTCTGGAAGCCACCATAGTGTGACTGGCCATTTCCCTTTCTACTCCATTCTTAAGAACTGTAATTTCCTCCTAACTAAGTGGGAAGTGTGCGACTCCATTGCTATAAACCCCACTCCCCCTCGCTTTTGGTCTCAGCCTAACATACATAAACAGCATTGTTCAGTCAGGCCTATTGTTAACTCTAGGAACAGCCCTTCATATTTATTAATTTATAAACTGCTAACTCTTCTGAATACCCAATATACTTTTGAAACCAACTACTCCATTAGGAACACATATGAGATCATTGGCAAAATAAGGATGTGCACATTCCACCGACGGCCAGATTTGCATCGCTTGACATTGTAAATCTCTATACTCACATCCCTAAAGATGACACCATAAATGTAATCAAGATCAATCTGCTTAAACGTAAGAAACTGAGTATGGCAGAAAACTATGAGCTCATTCAGTTACTCACATTGGTGCTGTCATACAGTTACTTCCGTTTTAATAACAAAATTTACAATCAGAATGAAAGGTTGGCAATGGGTAGCAGCCTAGCTGGGAAGCTAGCAGACATTTACATTACCCACTTAGATCACACAGTTTTCAAAACTAACTGTCACATCAACAGCAAAATCGTTTACTGTAAAAAAGTATGTAGATCATACAATTATTCTTTTTGATGGCACTAATGAAGAAATTGACACATTAGCAACCAAGCTGAGCAGCATGCACAATAACATCAAATTCACTGTAGAACATGAATCCAGTAACAGCATCAATTTCTTAGATTTAAGAATTTCCTACAAAAACCAGAAACATCACTTTGAAATTTACAGAAAGCAAACAGCCACAGATGTGTGCATCAACAACTCATCTTGCCATCCAAAGCAACATACATAGGCATACTTCAGGACCATGCTTAATCACCTGCATACAATTCCACTGGAACCAGTTGAACAACATAAAGAAACCAATATGATCAAAGCCATAGCTCTAAATAATGGATAAAACCTCACATGTTTGATAAATTATCACAAAAATATCCAAAAAAACAGCAGACAACAAATCCCCACACCAGACACCTAAGCAGTCAACACAAAAGTCTGCAGAAAGCAGCAGAAAATATGTCTCACTTCCTTTTCTAGGAAGCATATCCCATAAAATAAGTAATCTTTTCAAAAACACAAACATACATATAAGCTTTCACACAAAACATAAAATTCAGCAGCTAACCATTCATAACACAAAGAATAACAGCCCTCCATGCAAAAGATCAGGTATATATAAACTCAGATGCCGAAATTGCCCTAATTCTGTATTGGACAGACTGGGAGAAATTTTGAGATTCGATTCAAGGAACATTTAGATGCCATATGTTTAAACAACCCTTCAAAATCAGCATTTGCAATGCACACAACTCTCAGTAAACATGGAGTAAAATATACTGAAGACCACATCCAAATATTGCATCATGCTGAGAAAGGTAGCCTCATGAATCTGCTTCAAGAGATAGAAATATATACACATAAAAGCAAATCACTACATCATATTCACAATGAACAGAAAGAGCTAGCCAATGCAACCTTTCTACAAAATTTCACACACCTGTTATCCAGTTCAAAACATAATAAAACTACTCTTTTTAAGAACATGCAATCAATAATCCAAACAAAGTATTACATCATAATGTGGCTACTTGCTCAGTCACACATTACTGCAACTGTAAAATTGCTTAAAAAAGTAGTGTGCCTTACTACTTTAATACAATTTCTACTGTCAGATTATTCATGTATCTCATGCATCTATTGTTGCATGTTGATGGCATCGTATTTACACAATACCATATAAGTAACATTCATACAAAATGGCCACCACATTTTCCCAATTTATTTGTACTTAATATGCACCCAATATGGTATGCTCACAATGCACCATTTATTCTTTTTAGTATAAATACTTGTAACGTACCTTGATTCTTTGGAATAAAAATTCACTGCCAAATTAAAGCAATGTATATATTGTAATACAAGAACTTATTTGGCACTGCTTTACACCAAAAAATAGCTACCGGCTTAGTCACACTTTATTGCAACTATGTTGTTGTTGTCTTCAGTCCTGTGACTGGTTTGATACAGCTCTCCATGCTACTCTATCCTGTGCAAGCTTCTTCTTCTCCCAGTACTTGCTGCAAACTACATCCTTCTGAATCTGGTTAGTGTATTCATCTCTTGGTCTCCCTCTACGATTTTTACCCTCCACGCTGCCTTCCAATGCTGAATTGGTGATCTCTTGATGCCTCAGAACATGTCCTACCAACCGGTCCCTTCTTCTTGTCAAGTTGTGCAACAAACTCCTCTTCTCGCCAATTCTATTCAACACCTCATTAGTTATGTGATCTACCCAGCTAATCTTCAGCATTCTTCTGTAGCACCACATTTCAAAAGCATCTATTCTCTTCTTGTCCAAACTATTTATCGTCCATGTTTCACTTCCATACATGTCTACACTCCATACAAATACTTTCAGAAATGACTTCCTGACACTTAAATCTATACTCGATGTTAACAAATTTCTCTTCTTCAGAAACACTTTCCTTGCCATTGCCAGTCTACATTTTATATCCTCTCTACATCGACCATCATCAGTTATTTTGCTTCCCAAATAGCAAAACTCCTTTACTACTTTAAGCGTCTCATTTCCTAATCTAATTCCCTCAGCATCACCCGACTTAATTTGAATCCATTCCATTATCCTCGTTTTGCTTTTGTTGATGTTCATCTTATATCCTCCTTTCAAGACACTGTCCATTCTGTTCAGCTGCTCTTCCAAATCCTTTCCTGTCTCTGACAGAATTACAATGTCATCGGCGAACCTCAAAGTTTTTACTTCTTCTCCGTGGACTTTAATACCTACTCCGAAATTTCCTTTTGTTTCCTTTCCGGCTTGCTCAATACACAGATTGAATAACATTGGGGACAGGCTAAAACCCTGTCTCACTCCCTTCCCAACCGCTGCTTCCGTTTCATGCCCTCGACTCCTATAACTGCTATCTGGTTTCTGTACAAATTGTTAATAGCCTTTCACTTCCTATATTTTACCCCTGCCACCTTCAGAATTTGAAAGAGAGTATTCCAGTCAACATTTTCAAAAGCTTTAAGTCTAAAAATGCTAGAAACTTAGGTTTGCCTTTCCTTAATCTATTTTCTAAGATAATTCATGGGGTCAGTATTGCCTCACGTGTTCCAAAATTTCTGCGGAATCCAAACCGATCTTCGCCGAGTTCGGCTTCTACCAGTTTTTCCATTCGTCTGTAAAGAATACACCTTAGTATTTTGCAGCTGTGACTTATTAAAATGATAGTTCGGTAATTGTCACATCTGTCAACACCTGCTTTCTTTGGGATTGAAATATTATATTCTTCTTGAAGTCTGAGGGTATTTCGCCTGTGTCATACATCTTGCTCACCAGATGGTAGAGTTTTGTCAGGACTGGCTCTCCCAAGGCCGGCAGTAGTTCCAATGGAATGTTGTTTACTCCCGGGGCCTTGTTTCGACTCAGGTCTTTCAGTGCTCTGTCAAACTCTTCACGCAGTATCGTATCTCCCATTTCATCTTCTTCTTCATCCTCTTCCATTTCCATAACATAGTCCTTAAGTACATCGCCCTTGTATAGACCTTCTATATACTCCTTCCATCTTTCTGCTTTCCCTTCTTTGCTTAGAACTGGGTTTCCATCTGAGCTCTTGATATTCATACAAGTGGCTCTCTTTTCACCAAAGGTCTCTTTAATTTTCCTGTAGGCAGTATCTATCTCACCCCTAGTGAGATAAGCCTCTACATCCTTACATTTGTCCTCTAGCCATCCCTGCTTAGCCATTTTGCACTTCCTGTCGATCCCATTTTTGAGACGTTTGTATTCCCTTTTGTCTGCTTCATTTACTGTATTTTTATATTTTCTCCTTTCATCAATTAAATTCAATATTTCTTCTGTTACCCAAGGATTTCTACTAGCCCTCATCTTTTTACCTACTTGATCCTCTGCTGCCTTCACTACTTCATCCCACAGAGCTACCCATTCTTCTTCTACTGTATTTCTTTCCCCCATTCCTGTCAATTGTTCCCTTATGCTTTCCCTGAACTCTGTAGAACCTCTGGTTTAGTCAGTTTATCCAGGTCCCATCTCCTTAAATTCCCACCTTTTTGCAGTTTCTTCAGTTGATAACCAATAGATTGTGGTCACAGTCCACATCTGCCCCTGGAAATGTCTTACAATTTAAAACCTGGTTGCTAAATCTCTGTCTTACCATTATATAATCTATCTGAAACCTGTCAGTATCTCCAGGATTCTTCCACGTATACAACCTTCTTTTATGATTCTTGAACCAAGTGTTAGCAATGATTAAGTTGTGCTCTGTGCAAAATTCTACCAGACGGCTTCCTCTTTCATTTCTCTCCCCCAATCCATATTCACCAACTATGTTTCCTTCTCTCCCTTTTGCCCGCAACTCGTGGTCGAGCGGTAGCGTTCTCGCTTCCCACGCCCGGGTTCCCGGGTTCGGTTCCCGGCGGGGTCAGGGATTTTCTCTGCCTCGTGATGTCTGGGTGTTGTGTGCTGTCCTTAGGTTAGTTAGGTTTAAGTAGTTCTACGTTCTAGGGGACTGATGACCATAGATGTTAAGTCCCATAGTGCTCAGAGCCATTTGAACCATCTCTCCCTTTTCCTACTCTCGAATTCCAGTCACCCATGACTATTAAATTTTCGTCTCCCTTGACTACCTGAGTAATTTCTTTTACCTCAACATACATTTCATCAATTTGTTCATCATCTGCTGTGCTTGTTGGCATAGAAACTTGTACTACTGTAGTAGTCATCGGCTTCGTGTCTATCTTGGCCACAATAATGCGTTCACTATGCTGTAGGTAGTAGCTTACCCGCACTCCTATTTTTTTATTCATTATTAAACCTAATCCTGCATTACCCCTATTCGATTCCGTATTTGTAACCCTGTATTCACCTGACCAAAAGTCTTGTTCCTCCTGCCACCGAGCTTCACTAGTTCCCACTATATCTAACTTCAACCTATCCCTTTCCCTTTTTAAATTTTCTAACCTACCTGCCCGATTAAGGGATCTGACATTCCACGCTCCGATCCGTAGAACGCCAGTTTTCTTTCTCCTGATAACGACGTCCTCCTGAGTAGTCCCCGCCCGGAGATCCGAATGGGGGCTATTTTCCCTCCGGAATATTTTACCCAAGAGGACGCCATCATCATTTAACCACTTGATTCAAAATTTCAGTGCGCCATATGATGTTAATATAATTGTTACTGTCATATTATTCATTTTATTTTACCTCTATGTTGCTCCCTGTATATTGCACAGTATTTACATAATACCATGTAAGTAGCATTTCCACAAGCTGGTTACTGCATCTGTCAACTTCATCTGTAATATTATACGCCCATAATGTATGGTATATCTTTGTGTTTTAATTTTCATTGTGTTATGTCTATTCTTTAAAAACATACTGTGAAGTCAAAGCAATCTGTATATTGTAATTTCTCTGAGACAGAACATCTCTGGCACTGTTGTATCTGTAAAACAGCAATCTATGTGTCAACTTCACATGTGGCAAATACCTTTTGGTGGGTGTGGTGCAAATGGCTCTGAGCACTATGGGACTCAACTGTTGAGGTCATGAGTCCCCTAGAACTTAGAACTACTTAAACCGAACTAACCTAAGGACAACACACACATCCATGCCCGAGGCAGGATTCGAACCTGCGACCGTAGCGGTCGCGCGGTTCCAGACTGTAGCGCCAGAACCGCTCGGCCACTACCGTTGGTGGGTGTGTGTATGTGGTGCTTTGCAAAATATGGTGACGTGCAAATCATATAAGTGCTGCACATATTTGAAAATACAATCCTGCTACTTCGCAACAAAACTGCGCGGAATTTTCCATGTAAGTACCATACCCACTTAACCTCATATATTTATTTACTTTGTATTTCATCGTTTGGTGGTTAGTTACGTTCACATAGGGCACTTCTAACACTGTATTCTACCCAAGGGCACCAACACACCAAGAATATTTCGCCACAGTGGAAGAACGAAAATCGAAAACTGACGATTATGTAAAGTGCATCTTGTAAATCTTATGAACAGCCGTCTGATGATGAACTTGTCAGATCGAAACCGGTTACAGCGGTACACACTTTAATATATAGCAATACTAGTAGGGGCTGGCTGCTGTCTTCTTCTTTGTAATACGCTACCATCTGGTGAGTAAAATGTATGAAACAGGCGAAACAACCTCAGACTTCAAGAAGAATATAATAATTCCAATCCTAAGGAAATCTAATGAAGACAGGTGTGTAAATTCCCGAACTATCAGTTTAATAAGTCACAGCTGCAAAATACCAACTCGAATTCTTTGCAGACGAAAGGAAAAACTGTTAGGAGCCTACCTTGGGGATGATCAGTTCTGATTTCGTAGAAATGTTGGAACACGAGAGGCTATACTGACCCTACGACTTACCTTAGAAGACAGGTTAAGGAAAGGCAAACCTACTTTTATAGCATTTGTTGACTTAGAGAAAGCTTTTGACAATGTTGATTGGAATACTCTCTTTCAAATTCTGAAGGTGGCAGGTGTCAAATACAAGGAGCGAAAGGCTATTTACAATTTGTACAGAAACCAGATGTCGGATATAAGAGCCGAGGGGGATGAAAGGGAAGCAGCGTTTGGGAAGGGAGTGAGACAGGTTTGTAGGCCATCCCCGATGTTATTCAAGCAATCAGTAAAGGAAACAAAGGAAAAATTTGGAGTAGGAATTTAAAACCATGGAGAAGAAATAAAAATTATGTGGTTTTCCAATTACACTGCAATTCTGTCAGAGACAGAAAAGGACCAGGAGAGCAGTTGAACGGAATGGACAATGTCTTGAAAGGAGGATATAAGATGAACATAAAGAAAAGCAAAACGAGGATAATGGAGTGTAGTTTAAATAAATCAGGTGATGCTGAGGGAATTAGATTAGGAAATGAGACACTTAAAGATTAGTTGAGTTCTGCTATTTAGGGAGCAAACTAACGATGATTGTCGAAGTAGAGAGGATATAAAATGTAGACAGCCAAAGGTAAGGATAGCGTTTCTGAAGAAGAGTAATTTGTTAACGTCGAGTACAGATTTAAGTGTCATAAAGTCGTTTCTGAGTGTCTTTGTATGGAGTGTAGCCATGTATGGAAGTGAAACGTGGATGTAAATAGTTCAGACAATAAGAGAACAGAAGCTTTAGAAATGTGGTGCTAGAGAAGAATGCTGAAGATTAGATGGGTAGATCACGTAACTAATGAGGAGGCACTGAACAGAATTAGGGAGAAGAGAAATTTGTGGCACAAATTCACTAGAAGAAGGGATCAGTTGGTAGGACACGTTCTGAGGCGTCAAGGGATCTCCAGTGTAATGTGGAGGGGAGCACGGAGCGTAAAAATAGTAGAGGGAGACCAAGAGATGAAAAAACTAAGCAGATTCAGATGTGGGGTGCAGTAGTTACTTATAGATGGAGAAGCTTGCACTTGGTAGAGTAATATGGAGAGTTGCATCAAAACAGTCTCTGAAGATCACAAAAACAACATCCTTGTTGTCATTATATGAAATTTATGAAGCGGCAGTAGACCCGGCCTATGGGTCAGCTTTAAAAGCTTTCTGGAACACTGTTCCTCAAAAAGTACGTATCATTAGTTTTCTCAAAACATATCCATAAAACCTGTGTGTTGATTGAACCTACCAGTATGAAATCTAGCCGACCGCTTATGAATCGCTTCAATGCCTTCCTGTAATTAGGTCTGGTGGGGATCCCAAACCCTCCATCAGTACTGATGATTAGTTAGCACTAGCGTCCTATATGCGGTCTCCTTTACAGACGAACCAAACTTCCCTACAATTGTCCCGGTACAACTAAGTCGACAATTCACCCTCCCCACTACCGTTCTTATGTGCTCGTTCCATTTCAAATGGCTTTGCAATGTTACTCCTAGATATTGAATCACTGCATCACATTACTAACACTGTATTCGAACCTTATGGGATGGCATTTTCTATGTTTCAAGCTAGCTGTCATTCATCACATCAACTGTAAACTTTTTGAATATCGTCTCGAATCATCCGTTAGAAATTAAATGCAAGAGTGAAAACACTAAGAGTGCAACGGAAATTCCGCTGTTAAATATAGAGGGGAGAACAGATAGGTGGAATGACTACACTGAAGGCCTCTATGAAGGGGAAGACTTGCGTGATAAGATGATGGGGGAAGAAACGAGAGTCTATATAGAAGAGATAGTAATACAGTACTAGATTCAGAATTTAAAAGAGCTTTGGAAGTCTTAAGAGCGAATAAGGCAAAAAGGGTAGACAACACTCCATCAGAATTTCTAAGACGATTGGTGGAAGTGATAACAAACCGACTATTCACGTTCGCGTGTAGAATGTGTGAGTCTGGCGACATACCATCTGATTTTCGGAAAAAGTATTATCCGCACAATTCCAATGATTGCAAATCCCGACAAGTGCGGGAATTATCATACAATCAGTTTAACAGCTCATTCTTCCAAGTTGTTGATAAGAGCAGTACATATAACAAAGGAATAGAAAACTTAGCACCTATTAGAAGACGATCAGTATGGGTTGGATGCAAGACTCAAGGAAAATCAGGACACGTTCGTAGAACTTGTCGACCTGCGAAAAGAGTTAGACAATGTAAAGTTTTGCAAGATGTTCGAAATTCTGAGAAACATAGTGGTAAGCTATAAGTAAAGGGGGGTAATATACAGTATGTACAAGATCCAAGTGGGAAGAATAAGAATGGGAGAAGAAGATCGAAGTGGTTGCATTAAAGAAAGAGTAAGACAAAGGCCTAGTCCTTCGCCCCTATTGTTCGATGTGTACTTCGAAGAAGGAATTACTGAAACAAAAGAAAGGTTCAGGAGTGGAGCAGATATTCAGTGTAAAGAGATATAGATGATAAGATTCGCTCATGACATTGCTATCCTCAGTGAAAGTGAAGAAGAATTACGGGACCTGCTGAATGGAATAAACAGTCTCATGAGTACAGAAAATGAACTGATAGTAAATCGACGAAAGACGAAAGTAATGAGGAGCAGCAGAAATGAAAATGGTGGGAAACTTAACATCTGGCTTGGAGTATAGAAATTTTAGAGGAAGACAAACACTGGAATACATGCTGGAAATAACTGAGGACGTAGGTTGGAAATGCTAATCTCGAATAAAGAGGTTGGCACAGGAGAACAAAAGAGCGAGAGAGAGTAATAGCCGTTCCAGCTCGTTTCCTATTGCCGATACGTCTGTTTCTGATGAACACACCCGCAGTAGAGGACAACGTGCTTGGTTGTATTGCTTAAGGAGCCCTCGAGCCACACACATTTTAGGAAATTACATCGTTAACAGTGTACAGTGCGGCACGGTGTGAAATGCTTTCCGAAATCTGTGACTATAGAATTTGCCTATTGCCTTTCATACATGGTCTGCAAGATATCTCGTGAGAAAAGTGCAAACAAAGCCTCGCACGAGGGATGCTTTCTACATCCGTATTGTTTTGCGGACAAAGACTTTCCTCTCTCAGGAAAATTTTTCATATTTAGACTGAGAATTTGTTCAAGAATCCTAAAGCAAAACGACGTCATGTTATTCGGCCTGCAATATTTGCGGGCCCGTTCGTTTATCCTTCTTGTGTACAACAGTCGCCTGCGATTTTTTCGGTCACTGGAACTTTCTGCTAGGCGAGAGATTCACAATAAATGGAAGTTAAGTAGTATTTCTCCAACTTTTTACCTCTGGAACCCACTTCACTAGGATAAATCGTATCAGGCCCCCAACCCAAGCCATTTTAATAATAAAAATAGTTGTGTTCTTATATAATCTCTGCTTTATTTTCTCTCTTAGAAAATTCAGTTTAGAGGGATATCATGCAACAGAAACGAAATGAATTATTACAACGACGATACGTAAGAAATTGTTTCTCTTTACCACATTTTCATTTTTTTAAACATTTTGAAATGAAGAGTATTTGCAGTTCACCTAATAAGGATTTGAAGCTCATGAAAAAGTTTAAGTTACCAAGTTCAATATGATAGATGAGTCTGGTTTTGAGAAGGAAGTTTCTAAAGACGCGGTGAAACGGTAGAAACAGGGAGTCGAAGTTCTTTACTTACATTTATCTTTGAAAGGTAGATCGACTTCGTAGCTGCCAAAGCTGAAAAACCCTCTCGCCGAAGCATGTAGTTCTCAGAGTCTGAGATTCCTTTCTAATCTGTATGCAAAACTATAAGAAAGACACTCCATTACTTGTACTCTGAAGTGAAGTATTGCAAGCCAATTTTTCTTGCTCTTTTATATTTAGATATGATGGTTGAGTTGCAATTTTGATGGATAATTACTCCAATTTAATTCATCAAAACTGTAGCCGCAGCACTTTCAAAGTGAATCATTAGCATTGCACTATGATGAAGAAGAAAGGCTTTTATCTCCATTGAAAGTATAGGATGACCTGTTTCCTCCAGCAGTAACGCCACGATAGGGAACATTTCTAGCATGCTACTTTCTATTCGGTCCCTGCCACAGCTCAAATTTTTTTATGAAGGCATTCTCTTTTTCACTCCAGTATAGTACAGTTGCCTAATTACCTTAAGGTGAAGTGTTAAGAACATTTAGTTTCTCAAAATTAAGTAATGTAAAACATTTTCAGCATAAAATCTCTGTTGCTGCAACGGTCTGCCTGCGAGTGACTTTCCTCGCTTAACAAGCTCAATACCTCATTTCAGTTAAACCTTTTTTTTTTAGTACTTTACTCCTTGAAAAATCTTGGAGTATTACTACAAAACGGCACTGGATTGTGTTTAGCACCCATATCCTCTCATGGTACTTTTGCCCTAATAATGATAACTGTTCGTACAACCGTTTGCAGCACTTCACGAAGTGTGAACCAAGTTCCTTAGCGTCCAGAGCTTGCCGATGTATCACGTAGTGAGGCAATGCCGCATCAGGAACTGTGACTTTCACCTGCACCCCACCATGGATTCCAGACACCGAGAGAGCTCCATCTGTGAATAACCCAAATACCTATTCCATGATATCCCGTTTTGATCGTGTGGAAAGGGCTCGTAGAAAAGCAAATGTTAGACTCATCAATGTAACGAACATAAGCAATCAAATGTGCAACTTTATGAATATCAGTCGCTTCGTCCACTTGCAGCACAAAACAGTTGTAATGTACTTTATCGATTAGCTACCCACTGAAATCCTCAGAAATGTCTAAAATTCTTCTACGCAGTGTGTGATTAGCGATATGAATATTTTTCAACTGTTGAGCAAATGAGTCACCAAACATTGTTGATAGTATATCAATCTTTTCTTATGAAGCAAGAGTTTCTGCGACCGCGTGATGTTTCTTGCATTTAGTAACCCCATGCGAAATATGGTACGAAGGTAAAAGGGCCTTATAAATCACATCCATCGTTTTAACGAAATTCTTCAGGGTAGTCCGAGCGAGGTGGCGCAGTGGTTCGACACTGGACTCGCATTAGGGAGGACGACGGTTCAATCCCGCGTCCGGCCATCCTGATTTAGGTTTTCCGTGATTTCCCTAAATCGCTCCAGGCAAATGCGGGGATGGATTCTTTCAAAGGGCACGGCCGACTTCCTTCCCCGTCCTTCCCTAATCCGATGAGACCGGTGACCTCGCTGTCTGGTCTCCTTCGCCGAAACAACCAACCAACCATCTTCTGGGTAGACAATAAAATATTTAGCGTGCTGACAAAAAATTCTTGTGGTTTTCCTTTTAATTCAGGATGTTTGTTTTGAACATGTCTCCTTAACTTGTTAGGCTTCATCCTATCAGCAGCTAAAATGGTCAAACAAATTACACACTGAGGACGTTCGTCACCACTTTAGTTTTCGTAAATAAATTGTTCTCATCCCATCTCCTCATTTTCGCCTTTACGATATCTCCCTCCCCACCGCCAGTTGATGGACTACTAGTATCTTTGTTATTAACCAGGTACCGCTCCATTCTGCAGTCAAGTCCTCCTCGCGAAATCCGAAAGACTGTAAAGAGATGTCGAGAGATACGAACCAAAGCTTGCAATTCTAGCTATAATTAGGCGTACAGTCACAGAACAGCCAACAACTGGCAATTCCACCGACAGCCGACGTCGCCGATCATTCGACCAATGGCAAAAATATGACAGCTGCTTCATTGTCGTCGACTACGTCGGACGAAATTCAATCCAGATCGTCGGTATCATCTTGTTTCTAAGGAACAGACTATCGTAATTGTTAGTTACTGACATTAAGAAAAAATACAGCGAATCTCTTCCACCATATTTGTGCTTCCCCTGGGATAGAACCTCGCAGTTCGAGAACCACTACTGCAGAATATGCCTTCTCGCTGTAAAACCGAAAAGTACTTTCATCTGGGCCTCGCGGCTTATTTGTTTTCAACTTTTTCGGTTGCATCTCTAAGCTGGGGATGCCTGTTCCTATGTCCTCCATAGTAGAGTCCGTGAGATGGTTAAACGACAGTATGTTTACACGATCTTCCTGTGGGAATTATTTCTTAAACGCGAAATTTAAAACTCCAGCTATCCTTTTGCTACACCAGTCTGGTTAATGAATGGCTGGTGGAAGCCTTTGACCTGGTCAGTGATTTTAAGCAGGACCAGAATTTTCTCGGGCTCTCGGCAAGTTCTTTGGCTGTGGTATGAGGATGGTAGGTGTATGCATCGCGTGTCGATGGTCCTACAGATGCATAATCTGTAATAACTTCTGTCTGTTGTCATTTGCGCGTTCTCTGACAGGGATTTTGTATTCGTTATTCCTGCATGCGAGTTCAGTGTCTCACCACTGGACCCCTGCACTCCGTTCTATTTCCAGAATCATTTGTGCAAAAGCTAATGTAGGCACGTCATTCATCTACGACCAATGTGCTACACGTTATTCATAAAAATCGTTATAACAGTCGCAGCCAGAAGGAACTAGAATAAGAATTAAATTTATTCAGTTTGTTTTTCTCTGCTGATTTAGATGTTTGTTCTAGAATGACAAAATTATTGTTGCAGCTTGTTCCACTCTTCTCTTTCAACTAACTATAACCTCAGTGAACAACAGTGAAGGTCTGTTATCTTCTGGTGCTCTAGGTAATTACTTACACGTTCTTACTGAACTGCACTTAAACGTAACAAAGAAGTTTCATTGTCAACAACAGTGAAGGTCTTTTATCTTGTGGTGCTGTGGGTAATGACATACACGTTCCTAGTGAACTACACTTAAATGTAACAAAGAAGTTTCATTTTGGATATTATGTTCTGCTAAATTGTAGTTATAATACGTAATCTGAATGAGGTGATTTTCAATGGAAAGAAATCGACACCAATAACGAGTTGTGCGACGTAAACGAAGGTTGGTAGGCCTGTTTCTGCATCTGAAAGATGATGTGTATTCAAATTTCCGCCAGTGGCATAAGTTGGCACTAGTAGCGCTTCCATGGGGATCCAAAACTGGTTTGCTTTGAATACTCGTTGTAAGGGTCGTGGGCGTTAGTTGTGTTTGACGTAGGACGTGTTGAGATGATGTTAGTCAAGAATGTCTTTAAGGCGACACCCCACTGAGTCTGAACGAGGTCACGTAAAGGGTTATGAAAAGCTGGCTGCTCTTTCCGCGGTATTAGAAAAACTTGGCAGGAGTATAACCACTTTACATGATTGTTGGCAACGTTGGTCACGGGTTCCAGACGGCTATGTGGAACTACCAAAGGGTAAGACCATCGTGTTTGGTGTATGGCTCTGGCTCATCGCGTCGCAATCAGAGCAATCGGAGTAGCAGTTGGCACCACGGAGAAACAACTAACTGTTACAAATCGGTTTCTTCAAGGACAACTTGTAGCGTGAATTCTACTAACCATAAATTACCGCCATTTCGAACTTCAGTGGTGTCAAGGTAGATCTCCTTGGGGGGGGGGGGGGGCGGCAGTGTGCAGGCCGTATTTTCTGATGAAAGCTGGTTTCGCCTCGATGCCAGTGATGACCATGTGTTGGTTACAAGGAGGACAGTTGAGGGCCTGCAATGAACCTGTCTACGTACTACAAACACTAGACCTACACCGGCACTTACGGTTTGCGGTGCGTTTTTCTATGACAGCAGGAGCACTCTCCTGGTAGCACCATGACTGATATTGAGTATGTAGTGATTCTGCCATTCATGATCAGGAATACACGGTGTGTAGGATAATGTTCGCCCATATACCGCTCTTGTAACCCACATGCACTACAGAGCGTCGTCTTTTGCTTTGGCCCGTTCGATCGCTATACCTGTCTCGAATGTAGCATGCATGGGATATCATTGGTCGACAGATCCAGTGTCATCGACGAACAGCATTAACTGTCCCTTTAATGCGCGACGAAGTGTAAGAGACACGGAGCTCCATCCGAGAAACTGACGTCTAGCACTCGTAAAACACACTGTATGCACGTTTGCATGCTTGCATTCATCGTTCTGGCGGCTATAACTGTTATTAACGTACCAGAATTCCACATTTGCAATATCTTATCTCGCTTTTACATTAACCTGTAGTCTTGCAATGTTAATTACTTAAATATGTTACCTAGGCAAAATTATTCCCGAAATGTCATTACTCTACAACAATCAATTTTTCTATTGCTGTCTTATTTTAAGACAAAAAGTTTTATAAGTTTCCAAGAGCTGTTCACCAAGATTGTAACAGACATATAATAATTAAATGCAATACCTACAAAACTTTGAATAGTAGTTAATGCACATCACAGCATTTTACTCGAAAAAAGTAATGTGAAGATGCTTAACCCGTTTTACACATGTTTATCTGTTTATTGTGAAACGGTGTAAAATGAATGTAGCAGTAGAAGGACATTGTATGTTTTGGTGGCAATAAATATCAGGAGATGAAGCAGTTTTAATGATCTCAGCATCAGCACTATTTTAATGCCAATTTCATTCCAGGAACCTTAAGATGCTGAGGCGATTGTGTCTATAATATTCCACCGTCAGGAACATGACATCTGGCTAAGTGTCAGGGTCAGTGAGGGGTGGGGGGGAGGGGGCTGGATGGTGAGGAGGGGGAAGAACAAGCGCTGAGTCACAGCCGCATCAGCACTGCCCAATTCCATTTCAGGAGCAATGAATTCAGCACTTTCACATCTGGCTGCATCCCAAGGACAGGGTGAGGAGTAGGAGGGGAGTGGGGGGACCCTGAAAGCCCACCTTTGCCTGGAGCTGACGAAAATTTGTCAGCTATGTTAGCATTATTGACTTCCAAAATTTCGTTTATAGACTGGCTCTCAAGTTACTTCGGTAATATATTTTCTTTGTTGTTATTTCCTCCTCCACACCGCATTTGGGATTTGGGCGGGGGGGGGGGGGGGGGGGGGGTTGTCGTTCAGTGATATAACATTCACTCATTGACTGGGAGAGGTAGTTCGTTGAAGTTGTGTCACATTGCTACATTGCTTTTGGAGCTATAAATCTTTCACCGTCGAATACTGGTATGAATAGATAGCACATTTCTCTATAAATAATTTAAACACCAAAATTTGTTAATAAAATATACGTAATGAATTACAAATTCATAGTTATTGAAAACGAATTTGACTGTAAAAACTGCCTGACAGACATTGAAAATGTTAAACAAATGCAAGTCATGATTCACATCCCACATGCTCCTGTCGCCAGCAGATAGCTGCACTGTAGGAAATGAGCGCTTACTGCCACCACCAGATGAGTGCACTGTAAAATTCATCAGTGTACCACCACTTTTTATTGCCACATACACTTTGGAGCGAGGTTAAAAAACGTAACACAGTGGTAAATTAATTTTTTTCCTCATATAGGGTGTAAAATAACTCTAAAATGTCTGCAAAATACGTCGGCATCACGAAAAGTGGGATGTTTACGTCAATAATTGAGGTTACTAAGTGACAAAAACGCTGTATTACTGAAATCAGTTATATACACTTAATCTCCAAATCAGTGCTCAAATTTCGAAAGTGTGTATCCCAAAGCTAAATTTCAATGGCTAACATTACTTGACATTTGTGAACATAGGCTTAGTATTTCGACGTTGTAAACAAAACTAGTCAGCTTTACGACTGTAAGAAAGTGTGTGTTAGGTAAAATACTGCACTAATCAGGCCAATAGACAGATGAATATAAGTAATTAGGCTTACAGTTGATGTGATACACAGCACAACCTCAAAGTACATATTCCCATATTTAAATTGTTCTCGCCATTTTAGGAGGGACAAAGGTATTGTACCATTTTATTCACTAGAAAAAATGTAAACAATACTACTGAAAACCCGCTATTGATATTATTACAAATGACACATTTCTACTAAGGAATAAGTAAATAACAACTCTAAGCAGGCAAAAGTGTCCCTAAAAGCCTTATATTTTTCCTGTATTCTTGCTCACAATATTCTAAGAATACATCAGCAGTAGGAAAAGTGTGATGTTCACGTTGTAGTTGTATCTAAATACGTAAAATGTGTATTCAATCTGAGCAGTTGCATTTCGGGAAACCATGGGTCTTTAAAATAAGAACTTGTCCCCAATTACACTACCACATATAGAATACAAAACCCGTTTCAGTTGCTAGTAGGTTTCTCAATTCATGCTGCGACCTGTTTCGAAGCTTAAGGCTTCGTCGTCAGTACCACAAAATTATGATAGGAACATAAATTTGTGGCAATTAGGACAGTCAGTCACGGAGGATCACACCCAGATCAAACAAACCAATGGGAGTGTAGGATAAGCAACCACATCACCCTTCTGGAAGGCACGACGTGGAAGTGTCTAGTGATTTGCGTGTCATGCTGTCCAGTAGGAGGCTGCAGATGCTCCTCCTACGCCCCCTTGCGATTATTTTATTTGGCTGTGATGTCCCATGACAAAGTGGCCTGAGTACCACACATTTACTTTCTCATAATTATTTGGTGGCACCGGATGATACAGGTTTAAGTATTAAAACCGTTCACGGAATTAATTAAGAAAATTACTAGCAAGTGAAGTTGGTCTTTACTATACAAATATGTTCACTTGACCAATTCTTTTATAAACCACAATAAACACTCTCAAAACACAATTTTCTTGTTAAGAAAGAATTTAATGAGGTGTTTTTATTACCAGAAAGACACATAAAAAGCAGAGGGTATCGGACTCCTAGTAAACACACGCCCAAAGACGCTAACAGTGAGAGATGTGACATTTTCAAAAACAATGTCAGATTCGCTATCTCGGAAAATAAATAAAACAACCTATCATATATAGTGAGAAATCTCCCACTCTCCAAGCGCATATTAAATGTTGCGGCATCTAAAGTGTTTGTATAACTCAGTAAGCAACAAGGCAACGGAATGCGATTCTGTGCGCCTTGGCAGTTCAGTGAGCTGTAAAATTAGTATGCTTAACGCTTAACGCGTGATATTGTACGACCATACTCCACTGCTAAAAATTCAAAACAAATAACACTCTAAGTGTTACCGTGAATTCATGCTTTATAACGTACAGATATGTAGACGTAGACACGGAAAATGTCATTTCTAAAATTTAGTGGGCCACACAGGAAATGTTGAAAATTCCACCTAGTCATAACTCGACCTCATTCGAAATACATGCTTAGTAAATTGAAAGGAAGGTCAGCGTTGGCCGTGTTATCGACGGTTTATTGATAGCATATCGATTTTCAATCACATAGTGATTATCTTCAGTGCTGGACATTAAAAATTTCACATAGCGATCAGTGAATAAAAAACAAAAACCACAAATACACAGAGTATAAATCAGTTGTTGGAAAGAACATACCTGTGGTGTACAAATTAAACTCATAGGCCCTGGTATCAAGTTATTATCAGTAACGAAAACTGAGAAATGATCACAATACCTGAAGCTGCTGTTTACATTAAACTATACAGCAGACCTCGGTGTGACAGGGTCTTGGAACGCCCTCTATGTGGCGTGTGTCACGTGAAGACATAACAACACTTTATTTGGGAAGAGATTACCACAAAATACCAAAGTGCACTTGCAAATGATTAGTTGAATATTTCAATTTTAAAACTGTACATTACAAAACGCATAGCGAAAAGGAAAGGGAGAAATATACATCTTGCCAACATAACCTGGCGTGTTATTTTCAAACAACTTAAAAAAAACATGTAGGAATAAAAATCAACAGGTATAGTTATATGGTGTCAGATTACAGGACGAGTAAAGAAGAAAAATATACAAATAACATGACATCAAATGTAACAGAATTTGCTATAACAGGAAATATGGTATTTTCAAAATCAGCTTTTATGTTATAAGGGGTCCCACTGCTGCTATAAGACATGTAATAAAATTATCCTCTTCATACGAGTATCCAAAACCGTTTGCTTGACACTTTTCATTTCTGTTGTATCAACTGTAAATGTAAGATGGGTTCTGAACCAGTGCTTGTGCAAAAGGGTGTAACCAGAGTGCCATGTATTTTTTTGGGACAAAGCTTTTATACTTTGAAGAAAACACTGTTTCCTTGTACACAAGTTCTGTTTGTATCATGTGAGAAATTTTTCTGTAAATAATACGTGTGATAGTGGCGGTATCTACTAAGCTAGCTTATTTCGTCTGCTTGTCTCTATCCAATATATAACTATTTCTTTGCCATTTGTAACAGTAGTTTTCATTCACGAGTGCGCCAAACGATCTCTGCATCCACAATGTGCTTTTAAAACATTCTGTTTTCATAATTACGATGATTTTTTAATTTCTATAAAGTGTTCACATGTCCCAACGGAACTAATGAGATGTGTGTATCATCACGTCATTAAATACGATAAAAATTGTTAGTCTGCACCCTAAAATAAATTTTTTATAACACGTAATGTGTTTCATGGCATTTTGACCTGCTATATTGTGACATACATTGTATAATTATCGCTATTTATGTATTTGACTTCTTGGTTTCAATCTAATATTTTACATAAATTAAGAACTTTATATCTCTGACTCCTTACGCCAGATGGCGGTTACTGTGTTATAAGAAATTCTGTTATATTTGATGCCATGTTGTTTGTATATTTTTCTTCTTTACTCGTCCAGTAATCTGACACCTAATAATTTTACCTGTTGATTGTTATTCTTACATGTTTTTTAAGTTGTTTGAAAATAACACGCCAGCGTATGTTGGCTAGATGTGCATTTCCCACTTTCATTTTCGCTATGCGTTTTTTTAAGTATAATTTTAAAATTGAAATATTGAATTAATGACTTTGAAGTGCTCTTTGGTATTTTGTGGTAATCTCTTGCCAAATAAAGTACTGTTAAGTCTTTACGTGACGTACACCAGATGGAGGGCGTTCCAAGACCCTGTCACACCGAGGTCTGCTGTATAGGTGAATGTAAACAGCGGATTCAGTTATTGTGATAGTTTCTCACTTTTGGTTACTGATAATAACTTGATACCAAGGCCTACGAGTTTCATTTGTACACCAAAGTATGTTCTTTCAAACAGTTGGTTTATACTCAGTGTATTTGTGGTTTTTGTTTTTTATTCACTGATCACTATGTGAAATTTTTAACTTCCAGCAGTGAAGATGATCACTATGTCATTGATAAACGATTGTGCTATCAATAAACCATTAATATTACGGCCAACACTGACCTTCCTTTTAATTGAACGTATATGGTCGCTGTGCACACAGCACTCCATGAAGTCGCCAATCAATAACATGCTTAGTATCAAGCCCTCCACCATAGCATTCTTGTTCAGATTTCCAGTAAGCAAATCTTAAACAAAATGTTGGCAAATATTACTGTGTATGGTACCTCAACATTGCAATGTGGCAGCATGACAGTACCGATTTGCCGAGACGAACGTATCGACGTCATCATCTACGGAAAACAGAGATGAAATAATGCGTTTACAGCATCAGTTAGCGTTGAGGAATTACAAGTAATTGCTGAAGTGACGTAATTATATTCCATAACACGGTAGCTCTTGTGCTTGTGGTCTGACGCACATAAACATTATATAAGTTCTGCTTTACAGCTGGAGGTCACCCACATTAAAAAAATCTATCCTAACTGTCTTATCGTATAGTAAACCCCTAATTGTCGCTTTGTGTGTGAGATGTCACCTCCAAGGGAACATCAAGCTCCACCTAGAAAGAACTGTATATAACTACCGAAGTACGCTGGTTCAACACCCATAATAAATTTGAATCCCGCAAGTGCTGTGTGTAAATTAATGATCGCATGTCATATTCCACATAAATGGTTGTGATTAATAACGTAACAGGATAATTTATCAGTATATTCCGATGTATGTTTAGACAGAATCCAAATCGTAATGGATGGACTACAGCTTTCACAGTATTGTGGGTGAAGAAGTTTTCTCCCCACTTTTAATACAGCACTTCTATCAGGGTCATAGTACCTTGCGACGCTGTGAGCAGATAGAATACATTTAATGGCGACCTACACAGCAGTAGGGAGGCAGCTGAAACGTCGTTAAACAACAGACACTTACGTTGTTGCAAGTTATTTATTAAGTGAGACCACATGAAAGCAACTGGCACAGAGTAGATTGGAGCACCTTGTAAATACTCTGAGATGGAGTTTTAATACACTTAAGAAGTCTTGCAGTAAGTCAAAACACACGGTCCATCCTGTTCCTAGCTGTAAAATTCCGCTGTACCCTTTGTTTGGATTCTGAATGCAGTGGTATTCTATCCCAACGCACACAAGCTGCAAATGATATTCTGGCAATAACAACATAACAACCGCTTACTGAGCTTAAGACTGATGGGTTATACGCTTGCAACGGTAATTCAGAAACGCTAAATAGCAGCTTGCTGTCATATTCCAGTGCTGAGCCTCTCTGCATACTTAAAAAATATCAATCAATGTATGGTGTAGTATTTGGCGTGTGAGGTATGTATTCAAAAGAACTGAAAAACCGAAGTGTACGACTTCGAAGTCATATAGGGATTCTCATCTCCAACTTCATTAATTCTTGCATGGACATTACGCATTTTATTTTTTTTTGGTCTGGTTTTAATTATATCTAGCTTAACTTCTAACTTATGATTTAAATCTACATTAGTCTCTTCTAATTCTTTCTCCAGCCAAGTACGAAGAAGTTATAATATCGCGTTCCATAACATCTATGTTTATTTGCTTTGATATAGAACACCATGTAATAAGTATGTCATCTTTGTTGGAGTCAGTGTTAAGAATCTCCACATAGTTTACAGGTATCTAATTACATCTGTAACAGACAGAAAGTAATTTATACGCTTTTCTCTTTCTTTAGTGACACGATTGGTTATCTGTACAACAATCAGTTTAAGCTCCTTCATTCATCTAGTGTTGAAGCAGCACAAAGCTGTTAATGCCGGACAGCAGCTGTTGTGCAAGTTATTGATTAACTGGCACCACATGGACATTATTGGCACTGAGTACAGTGGTTCACATAGTAAATACTGTTTGTTAGAGTTTAAAACGCTTAAAGGGTCTCGCACAGCGTCAAATACACGATACACTCTGCAGTTGTATGTTGTAGCCTCCAACCTGGTAATAACATCCTCTTTAGCCAAGGAGGATGAAAGAGTTTCCGTAGTTGCCTGTCTGAACACGCTATAAAATTTGTAACGTGGACACCGAAAATTTTGTTCACGCATGGCCTTGTGATTTTTCCTATAAATTTCTTATTTATTTTTACTCTATAATTCGAGGTCACCCACATTCAACAGTCAATCCCAACAGTTATACCATTTCTCCTCAATCACCTTACTGTTTCCCCGGGAGCCTCCTTTCATGCAGCTCAAGTGGTTTGACACTAAGTAGTTGCACAACTCCACTTTACTAAATATTCCGGAAAAATCTTCTGTTACGTCCAATTCCAAACTGTCGTCTCCTCAAAGCTGCTGCTATATTTCAGGCAGCTCTTTCATTACAACGTACATTTTAAAGTTAGCTGATTGCACATTGAATGGAATATCAACAGAATGCTTATATTTCCTCGAAATGGTTACCAGAGTTTTGTTGCCGTTTTTTTCTAGCATTTTTCTAGTGGATCACGAACTTGGAGTGATTAATTCTTAGATAATAGTTAAACGATTCCCACATTTCCATTAGCATTACAGACCGTCCCTTTCCTAACTGCTCCTGACAGTCCATTTGATCACAAGTTTTATCAGCCATAATTATATCACAAATTTAAATTCTTATTGCTAAGAAGTATATCAGTTTAGATTTAATTTATGCCATCAGTATCAGTAAGAAGATTGTCCAGGACCTCCAGTAATAGCCACAAACCAAAATGCTCGGCAGTTGGTTTCACCCTCCTTCCTAATAGCTGAGGGATGTTAAGCTGTTTGGAGGAAGACGTGTTGATATTTTCCACTACCACCGCAGAGTGCTAGACTGCGCATATAAGTATCCTTGTATACTCTAAAGCACCGATATGTTGGTATTTCTGCCCGTGTGATCTGCTCTTCCCTTCAAAATTTGTTTCTAGTAGCAGTCTGACTGTAAACTCATAGCTCAACTGCACCATTGTCTGTGCGCATCTGTTCTTCTTCTTGTGTGTTCCATCAGGCGTCGGTGATCAGGTGTCGGGCATCAGGCGTCAGCCGTCACACGTTGGACGTCAGGCATCAGGCGCTAGGCATCATATAATCAGCACATTCCCTCAGTACTATGTTCGAATCAAGAGGTCCAGACATTATGTATCGGTGCAAGCAGAAGGGTTGTGCTGATTGCCTGACGCCTACTGGCTAATGCTTGTGGCTGATGCCTACTGGCTGATGCCTGATGCCTAGTGTCTGAGGCCGGACGCCTTACGCGTCATATCTGACACCGAAAAACTGACGCCTAACACCTTACGCCGGATGCTTGACGCCCAGTGCCCGTCGCTTGATGGCCCTGTGAGAAAACATCACATGCGCATGCACAATAGTGAAACTGAGCTAGGAGTTTGCAACTAGATTTCAAATTCAAGCAAAGTTAGGAGGAATTAGCAGAAGATCACGTGATCATAAATACCGTCCTCTTGTATATTTAGAGTATAAAAGAAAGGGATCACCAATTTAGTATATGAGGACAGCTTGGAGGGTAAGAATCATAGAGTAAGATCAAGAGATGAATACATTAAACAGATTCAGAAAGATGTAGGTTGCAGTAGGTACTTGAAGATGAAGAGGGTTGCACAGGATAGAGTAGTATGGAGGGATGCATCAAACCAGTCTCTGGACTGAAGACCACAACAACAACAAACGGAGGATTGGCAGGCGAATGCGAGAGGTCTTTTGTCGTTGTGCAATGTGTCAACATATCTTCTTTCAATATGCTTAACATCTCTCAGCTGTTATGAAGACGATACCAGCTGACAAACGCTTTGGTTTATGGTTATTACTGGAGAACTTGAACAACCTTGTTACTAATACTGATAGTATAAATAACACCGACAATGGCATGCACCTCAGCAGCAAGAATTCAAGTGTTTCTATGTCCACTGCAGGACCGTTTTGCGATAACATTATTGTTGTTAAAATGCGTGATCAAATAGACTGCCAGTAGCTATTACGGAAGGGTTGATCTGCATTGTTATCTTGGTAGTAAATTCCCCAAGTTCGTCACTGTCAAACATGGTGTCAAGATGAAGTCACCTTTCTTTCTTTATTGGAAAGTCTGACAGGAATAAGAATTTTGTCAAAAGTTGGTAAGGAAGCACTGGAACCGATTTGGAAGAAATATCAAAAATTATGTGGCGAAACCATATTAAGTGGAACTAGCCGAAATAAAATTAGATCTTCTAAGGGAAGAGCTGCCTGGTATATTACAGCAGCTTTGTGTGGACGACTATTATATTTTGGATTAGGACATAACAGAAGATTCTTCCGGAATTTTTTGATGAAATGGAGATGTTCTGCTATTTAATATCATATCTTGACTTCTGCATGGAGAGAGGACAGACAAGGAAACAATGTAATTGGAGACAACGTAAGACAATTGGTATTGACTGTTCAATGGGTGACCTCCAATTGTGGCGTAAAGACACATAAAAAATTTATATCTAAAATCACTAGTCCAGGCGTGAAAATAGTTATCAATAACCACATTAGAGATTCTATAACGTGTTCAGACATGCGACTATGAGAAACTTCCAGTTCCTTCTTGGCTAAGGATCATGGTACAATTTGTCTGCATGCTACAATAAACTAGAGAATATATCTTGGGTTTTCCTCTGTGCAAGACTCTTTAAGCATTTTAAACTCTAACAAACAGTATTTAAAATGTGCTCCACTGAACTACGTGCAAATCTGTCCATGTGGTGTCAGTCAACGAATAACTTAACCAACAACTGCTTTGTGCCATGTAACAACGTTCTGCAGTTTGTCTGCTGGGATAGTAAAAAAAAAAATCTTAAATTGGCGGGGGCACAGATACCTCTTGCTGACAAGAAAGAGAAAGGCTCATAAATTATATTCTACTTTCATACAGCTGTAATTATCTACCTGTAATATACTTGGACATTCTTAATACTGACTCCAACGAAGTCGAAATAAACATTACACAAAGTACTATATTAAAGCAGAGGAAACGTACTTGTTCTTCGGAATACCATCATACAGCTATTCCCAAATTAGGACTGGTACCTACAAAACAAAGTCCTAGTAAGTCCCAATAAGAAGAGAGTATATGTATCGCACAGACGTGAACCATTCCCCATGCAGAAATTACGCCTTTATGCGCAGTTACTTCGGTGTGTGAACAAAAAAGGAAAACGGAAGTGAAGGAGATTAGAGCAAAAAAAAAAAAAACTAAAAATGGAGTAGGTATACAGCGAAGACAACTGTCATAAAAGAAGAATATGAACAGAAATTGGAAAAAGGAAAAGTTATTGCAGTAATTCATCAAGTCTTACACATTGTTTTAAATGCAGAGTATGGTGAAATCTGGCTGTGAGTGGGGAAAATAAAATGGTTGCATTTACTGTTAATAGCGCTGGTAAGTGGCCATATATCGGAGTCCTAACCGAAAATGATGGATTGGAGCAAGTTTACTGCATTAAGGGACAAATGATTCAAATGGCTCTGTGCACTACGCGACTTAACTTCTGGGGTCATCAGTCGCCTAGAACTTAGAACTAATTAAACCTAACTAACCTACGGACATCACACACATCCATGCCCGATTAAGGGACACATAAATAATAAGATTATGAAGCCCCATTCCTTCCTGTATCCGTTCACAAAGGATGATGACACTGAAACGAAATGTGGTGGAGTGGAGTATTTGCAGAGCTTAAAGTGATCGGAATAACGACGTTTAATGGAACTCGTTTGGAAAGACTGTAAACATGAAATTCTCTACGGTGACGTACAGCTAGGAAGATTCCGAGTGTTACAAGAACAGTGTTATGAAAGACATATGAGATGAAATTAAAATGTCCAGATGCTTTCGCGCAGAATAATTGCTGGAGGTAACAGGGATAATATTCGTAGCTGTAAAAAAGATAGTTGACTGGAAATAATTAGATACTTAAGGAACTTCAATAACGTACCTTCTTTGTAGCCTTCAAATTATTGAATGGATAAGGAAATATTAGAAGAGTTCTATATAAGTTTAAATTAGAATCTAAAAACTAACCTTTATGTTATAAGAACGTTACCAAATAAAAATAAAGAAAGGGTTGTTTTCTGTCTGTAGATGTACATGCAATGATTAATAGACATCTGAATAGTTGTGTGACATTGAAGAAATAACAAAACATAGAAAGCTGAAATTTGGTAGTTGAAAACATAGCGAGTCCCTATATGGCTTCAAAGTCCTACAAACCGGAATTTTTTTTTATTTTGTATACGTAACACGCAGACCGGGTTTAGGGGCTTACTACTGTAGCATGCAAACAGCAGAGCACCTGTCGAAGACTGATATTCTTTTTTTATAGTAAAAGGGCTCACAACTGGAATTTGACAGCACGCTGACATCAAGCATATAGGAATTGAAAGCTCATATTGCATCACTTTTAAACTCGGCAAACAATTGTTATGTTATTACCGCCAGAACTTCAGTTGTAGCTCGTATGTGTTGAGAAAGAGTATCACTACATTTGGAATCCATATAAAGGGTACAGTAGAATCTCATAACTGGGAACGGGATGGATTGTGTGCTTTGATTCTGAGGTAGACTTCTCAAGTGGTTATACACTAGTTAACAGTATTTATAAGGTGATCACTTCTGCTGTGAGCTAATTGCTCCCATGTGGAGACAGTTAACAAGAAACGTCCAGAACATTAACTGTGTGGTGTTTACCAACGTTGCTGCTGCTTGTCTTCTGGCATGCAGATAGACCATTAACTGTGTTCTATCTGCCTACAACTATAATAAGCTACTCTGACTCCGACAGAAGTGCCACATTAAAACATGAGACAGAGCATTGTTCTCCACAATACCAATTAGCGGCATGGTTCATGTGTTGTCATTTGACACTCTGTCATTGACATATATTGGAATATATGTTAAATGATTCTGTTACGTTATTATTCACTACAATTTCTGTGGAATATGCTATGACATTCATACACAGCACATGTGGGATTCACATCTAATCTGGGTCAGGAAACTATAAATCAACCTATAAACCAGCCTGCTTCGGTAGCTCTATAACACTTTTCCTAGGTGGCACGTAATGTTCCTTTGGAGGCGACATCTCCCATTTACAGCGGCAACTAGGGCTATACTGTACAATGTCACAGTATGGGTTGACTGTTAAACGTGGATGACCTTCAATTGCTGAGTAAAGCTGGTAAAGTATGTACGTCAAATCACAAGCCCAAGAGCCAGCAATGTTGTTGGTAACCACCCTGTAGCTTGTACACCTACCAGAAAAAGTTAAGGACATAATTGGTTCTCGTATCTTGATATGAGATAGATGACTTACACAGAAGTTTTTGATGATACAGAATATTACGGAAACGAAAACTACACTGTATGTTCTCTTTGAACCGATTATCAAATGAGAAAAGAACATTGTTGGAAAAAAAAGCAAAGTTGCAATATCCCACAACATCGAAAAGCGTAGAATGGTGTGTTCAATACTGTGTAGTTCCACCACGAACCCTCAGGCACTTTTGAATGCGACAGGGCATGCTCAGAACTAACTCAATCCACGTCTCTTCAGACATTTTGTCCCACTCCTCAATGACAACATTCCTGAGAGTGAAAATCATTAATGGACGATACTGACGATTAGAGCTGGTTCTTTTGAGTGAGATCTATGCATGCTCTACGCAATTCATATCTGGTGAGCATAATAGACAATCCATTCTCTGGATCCCACATCCTGTCAAATGCCAACACACATTGTGAACACGATGAGGTCGGTTGTTATCATCCTGTAAATTGAAACCTTGCCCAACTGTCTCTGCAGAACCACTGTGTGTGGGTAGGAGAATTTTGTTTCCATACAATGCAACAGTCATGTTGCCTTCAATTGGAATAAGGGTGTGTGACGGCCATACATGGTACCTGCCCGGAATACTATTGAGCCACCGGATTGTTAGCGGCCTTCCACAGTCACTGAGGGATAACTGCGCTGCTCTATTCGCCTCCACATGGGAATAGAGTTGTCGTCTGGAATGTCCGTTTTGGTCCACTGGCTTCGTATCCATTGTCCACATGCTCTAGACCACCTTGCACGAGCACCCCTGTGATGCGGACCAAGTGGTGCGGACTTGGGGGGCCTTCAGCTGTAAACCCATCACGAAGGCTGTTGCGTACAGTTGGGTACTTACGGTAACCCCTGTGGCGTCTTGAAACTCGTGGCGCAGAGTGGTCACTGTCTTTGTTTGGTGTCCCAGTGTAGGTATTGTTAGGTATTGTTACATGCCTCCGCTATGTCAATCGGCTATTGAATACGTTTTCTGGAGCTTTTTCCACTGACTCGAAACAACGCTTTGTTTAGCGTGAACAACACTCGCAATATCATCTTGCCTCATGTTTTGTCCCATCATTATGATAGTTTTCATACGGTCTTTGATGGAAAGCCTGTTCCGAGGCATTGTGCTGCACTACAAGGCACACGGACAACTGTGCATTCACAAGAACTCAGCTCTGGTGACTGCGTTTGTTGGCAAGCCGTGCTTGCACAACGCCTGACGAGGCAGAGTGGAAACGACGAACGAGTTCTCATTATGTACACAACCATCTTCCTACATAAAGACGAAAGGAACGTCCTTAGTGACTATTGGTGGGTAATTTGGATATATTTGTAACTTTTCTGATTACCGTTTAAAGTATTCAGAAACGTGACTACATGAAACTTCTTACGTCTTCCTTGGCTAAAGGACATGGTATTACAAGGTTGGAAACCACTTCAGAATAAGCTGACTGTGTGATCCCTGCGTTTAGGTGTGTACATGACGACTGGTATAATTATTTTCAGCTACTCTTTTATGGAATATAATTATCTCGTTTCAGCAATAACTGATAATTCTTCGCCGCTAAGGTTACTATAAACACATTGTTTCGCCTATGTTTTCTGTGTATTACGATGGTGGTATCTCCCTCCCTGCAAACTATCATTATTAAGGTACCACACCACCTAGTATTTACAGCTACATTTTCCTAATTTTAGTTATTAAAATTCCGAACACAAATAGTGTGGTTGAGGGCTTGACAGTAAGCATATATTTCAGTTGAGACAGCATCAAGGTTTGGTATGATCTCTAACCTCATTTCCGGCTATGGCCCACAAAATTTTGGAACATGACAGCTTCCACATTACATGTCTATACGTTTCAGAAAATAGTATCACTTTAGTATATGGTGACGCAGTTGTTCAGAATTTATAGCAAAGGAGGGTTGTCAAATGAAATCTTGCATTTAGCGTACCGTATCTTTTCGTTATCTATTTATTTACTTTTAGCTCATTGTGCTTCCAATTTTCGTATTGATTTTTCTTATATTACGAGAAACACGTATTTTAATAAGTTATACATCAGTTTGGATGTGGTAATATTCAATTTCTGCTTGTAGAGTGTGAGACGTCTCACAGTATATGGTAAGTCGTTTCTTTCATTTTCCAAGGTACTGACTTTGACACTGTCTTTGGAAATGTTACATCGGTTGCTGTTACCATCTTTGGTCGGTCGATTACTAACAGTCCATGTCACTCACCAGTTTAAGTTATATTTTGATAATAACAAGCGCTGAGTCGTGGCGGCTCGGTTTGCTGGCCTAACTACCTCTGGCTCCAGTATCGATAGTCACTTCCCTTGTGACTAATCTTTGGTTTTCTTGGTTGAGGTGTGGAGGCTCGGCGCGGAGGCGGTGAGTGGTGAACGAACGGCACGTGACGGAAGGAGGAGGGCTGGTGCATCAGTGCCTGGCGGCGGGGCATTCGTTGGGCCGATTTGGGTTTGACAACGAATGTAACCAGCCGGATCGCCGAGCGACATGTCGAATGTTCGGCAGCCGCTATAGAAGGTGACGGAGGTCGTGCCCTGGAGCTCTGGTGGCGGCAGCCTCCTCCTGTTATTTGAAAAAGGAGTTAAAGGAATTATTGACGGTGGGGAGAATGCATCGTAACATACTGCCTATTGATATTCTGGCTCTGTGGTTTTATTGTTTAAAAGCAATGGTTCAAATGGCTCTGAGCACTATGGGACTTAACTTCTGTGGTCATCATTCCCCTAGAACTTAGAACTAATTAAACCTAACTAACCCAAGGACATCACACACATCCATGCCCGAGGTAGGATGCGAACCTGCGACCGTAGCGGTCGCGCGGTTACAGACTGTAGCGCCTAGAACCGCTCGGCTACGCCGGCCGACTTTAAAAGGGAATTTGGCGCAATATTAATGTATTTATTTGTTCTGCAGTGTGCATCGGCTTACGAGTGGCCTGTGATTGTTAGTGCGTCTTCTTTGAAGCCACGTGATTCTGTTAATTGGTAAACCTCTTATGTGCACCCTCTTGGCGTGCGATGTAGTGAATTGAAGTGGTAACACCGGTGAGTGCCACTGTACCCGGTAGCAATGTCATGGTACTGTATCATGTACCGGGTAATCTGAAAGCTAATTGAGATTTAGTAAAGTGCATTTATTGTAACCTACTTTGATGTGTTTTAGTGATAATTGAAACACATATGGCTATTACTGAGTGAAATTATCTTCCTTGCTTAAGCTCACCTGATCTAGTGTTTCTTAAGGCGTTGTAGCAATACTTTTTAATGCCTCAGGGGGCTTAACGGCAACGGCTCTGTTTGTACCCGCACCTTTTCAGCGACGTGTACTCGCTTATCATCTTACCTAGTTAGCTAGGCAGAGGCGTATGTGTATATTGCGTACGACAAAATCCATTCTAATTATCTCTGCCAATCTTAGCGAGTCTACCCTTATATCTGATTAAAATCCTTGAGTAGGCATATATATATATATATATATATATATATATATATATATATATATATATATATATATATATATTAGTTTATTTACTTACGTTTGGCTTTAACTGCTTATTTTATTTAAGGTTAAGAGTTGTATTTATCTTGTTAAAGCGAGTCTCATAATTTGTACTCACAGCTTCAGTTCTGCCAGTACTTCTTCCACTACTTTCCAAACTTCACAGAAGCTCTTCTGCGAACCTTGCGGCAGTAGCACTCCTGGAAGGAAGGATATTGCACAGACATGGCTTAGCCACTGCCTGGAGGATGTTTCCAGATTGAGATTTTCACTCTGCAGCGGAGTGTGCGCTCATATGAAACTTCCTGGCAGATTAAAAGTGTCTGCCAGACCGAGATTCGAACTCAGGACGTTTAAATCGGCCAGGAAGTTTCATATCAGCGCACACTCTGCTGAAGAGGGAAAATCTCATTCTGGAAACATCCCGCAGGCTGTGGCTAAGCCATGTGTCCGCAATATCCTTTTTTCCAGGAATGCTACTTCTGCGAGGTTTGCAGAAAAGCTTCTGTAAGTTTGGAAGGTAGGAGACGAGGTACTGGCAGCATTACAGCTGTGGGGACAGGTCACGGGTCGTGCTTGGGTAACTCAGATGGGCCGGCACGGTATCTCAGCGTGTTCTGTCAGGGAGCTTGTTGGCCTCTGTAGTAAAAAAAAAAAACTGAGTGAAAGGATCAACAACGAACTTGAACGGATGCCATGTGACGTTCGCAACGAACAAACACAACAATCAACAACGAACAAATTGCAAAAAATAAAATAATAATAATAATAAATGTTGTTGTTGTGGTCTTCAGTCCTGAGACTGGTTTGATGCAGCTCTCCATGCTACTCTATCCTGTGCAAGCTTCTTCATCTCCCAGTACCTACTACAACCTACATCCTTCTGAATCTGCTTAGTGCATTGATCTCTTGGTCTCCCTCTACGATTTTGACCCTCCACGCTGCCCTCCAATGCTAAATTTGTGATCTCTTGATGCCTCAAAACATATCCTACCAACCGATCCCTTCTTCTAGTCAAGTTGTGCCACAAACTTCTCTTCTCCCCAATCCTATTCAATACCTCCTCATTAGTTACGTGATCTACCCACCTTATCTTCAGCATTCTTCTGTAGCACCACATTTCGAAAGCTTCTATTCTCTTCTTGTCCAAACTGGTTATCGCCCATGTTTCACTTCCATACATGGCTACACTCCATACAAATACTTTCAGAAAAGACTTCCTGACACTTAAATCTATACTCGTTGTTAACAAATTTCTCTTCTTCAGAAACGATTTCCTTGCCATTGCCAGTCTACATTTTATATCCTCTCTACTTCGACCATCATCAGTTATTTTGCTCCCCAAATAGCAAAACTCCTTTACTACTTTAAGTGTCTCATTTCCTAATCTAATACCCTCAGCATCACCCGATTTAATTTGACTACATTCCATTATCCTCGTTTTGCTTTTGTTGATGTTCATCTTATATCCTCCTTTCAAGACACTGTCCATTCCGTTCAACTGCTCTTCCTAGTCCTTTGCTGTCTCTGACAGAATTACAATGTCATCGGCGAACCTCAAAGTTTTTACTTCTTCTCCATGAATTTTAATACCTACTCCGATTTTTTTCTTTTGTTTCCTTTACTGTTTGCTCAATATACAGATTGAATAACATCGGGGAGAGGCTACAACCCTGTCTCACTCCTTTCCCAACCACTGCTTCCCTTTCATGCCCCTTGACTCTTATAACTGCCATCTGGTTTCTGTACAAATTGTAAATAGCCTTTCGCTCCCTGTATTTTACCCCTGCCACCTTCAGAATTTGAAAGAGAGTATTCCAGTTAACGTTGTCAAAAGATTTCTCTAAGTCTACAAATGCTAGAAACGTAGGTTTGCCTTTTCATAATCTTTCTTCTAAGATAAGTCGTAAGGTTAGTATTGCCTCACGTGTTCCAACATTTCTACGGAATCCAAACTGATCTTCCCCGAGGTCCGCTTCTACCAGTTTCTCCATTCGTCTGTAAAGAATTCGCGTTAGTACTTTGCAGCTGTGACTTATTAAACTGATAGTTCGGTAATTTTCACATCTGTCAACACCTCCTTTCTTTGGGATTGGAATTATTATATTCTTCTTGAAGTCTGTGGGTATTTCGTCTGTCTCATACATCTTGCTCACCAGATGGTAGAGTTTTGTCATGACTGGCTCTCCCAAGGCCATCAGTAATTCTAATGGAATGTTGTCTACTCCCGGGGCCTTGTTTCGACTCAGGTCTTTCAGTGCTCTGTCAAACTCTTCACGCAATATCTTATCTCCCATTTCATCTTCTTCTACATCCTCTTCCATTTCCATTATATTGTCCTCAAGTACATCGCCCTTGTATAAACCCTCTATATACTCCTTCCACCTTTCTGCCTTCCCTTCTTTGCTTAGAACTGGGTTGCCCTCTGAGCTCTTGATATTCATACAAGTGGTTCTCTTCTCTCCAAAGGTCTCTTTAATTTTCCTGTAGGCAATATCTATCTTACCCCTAGTGAGACAAGCCACTACATCCTTACATTTGTCCTCTAGCCATCCCTGCTGAGTCATTTTGCACTTCCTGTCGATCTCATTTTTGAGACGTTTGTATTCCTTTTTGCCTGCTTCATTTACTGCATTTTTATATTTTCTCCTTTCATCTATTAAATTCAATATTTCTTCTGTTACCCAAGGATTTCTATTAGCCCTCGTCTTTTTACCTACTTGATCCTCTGCTGCCTTCACTACTTCATCCCTCAGAGCTACCCATTCTTCTTCTACTGTATTTCTTTCCCCCATTCCTGTCAATTGTTTCCTTACGCTCTCCCTGAACTCTGTTGAACCTCTGGTTCTTTCAGTTTATCCAGGTCCCATCTCCTTAAATTCCCACCTTTTTGTAGTTTCTTCAGTTCATAACCAATAGATTGTGGTCACAGTCCACATCTGCCCCTGGAAACGTCTTACAATTTAAAACCTGGTTCCTAAATCTCTGTCTTACCATTATATAATCTATCTGAAACCTGTCAGTATCTCCAGGCTTCTTCCACGTATACAACCTTCTTTCATGATTCTTGAACCAAGTGATAGCAATGATTAAGTTGTGCTCTGTGCAAAATTCTACCAGACGGCTTCCTCTTTCATTTCTCTCCCCCAATCCATATTCACCCACTATGTTTCCTTCTCTCCCTTTTCCTACTCTCGAATTCCAGTCACCCATGACTATTAAATTTTCGTCTCCCTTCACTACCTGAATAATTTCTTTTATCTCGTCATACATTTCATCAATTTCTTCATCATCTGCAGAGCTAGTTGGCATATAAACTTGTACTACTGTAGTAGGCATGGGCTTTGTGTCTATCTTGGCCACAATAATGCGTTCACTATGCTGTTTGTAGTAGCTAACCCGCACTCCTATTTTTTTATTCATTATTAAACCTACTCCAGCATTACTCCTATTTGATTTTGTATTTATAACCCTGTAATCACCTGACCAAAAGTCTTGTTCCTCCTGCCACCGAACTTCACTAATTCCCACTACATCTAACTTTAACCTATCCATTTCCCTTTTTAAATTTTCTAACCTACCTGCCCGATTAAGGGATCTGACATTCCACGCTCCAATCCGTAGAATGCCAGTTTTCTTTCTCCTGATAACGACGTCCTCTTGAGTAGTCCCCGCCCGGAGATCCGAATGGGGGACTATTTTACCTCCGGAATATTTTTCCCAAGAGGACGCCATCATCATTTAATCATACAGTAAAGCTGCATGTCCTCGGGAGAAATTACGGCTGTAGTTTCCCCTTGCTTTCAGCCGTTCGCAGTACCAGCACAGCAAGGCCGTTTTGGTTAATGTTACAAGGCCAGATCAGTCAATCATCCTGACTGTTGCCCCTGCAACTACTGAAAAGGCTGCTGCCCCTCTTCAGGAACCACGTGTTTGTATGACCTCTCAACAGATACCCCTCCGTTGTGGTTGCACCTACGGTACGGCCATCTGTATCGCTGAGGCACTCAAGCCTCCCCACCAACGGCAAGGTCCATGGTTCATGGGGGGAATAATAAATATAAAAAATAAAAATAAAAAAGTCGGTACAGCACTTGCCCGCAAAAGGCAAAAATCCCGAGATCGAATCTTGATCCGGCACACAGTTTTAATCTGCCAGGAAGTTCCATTCAGTATTATTGTTCACATTTTTTCGAGACAATAATATGATGCACTATCTTTGTCCCTCCTGAAATGCTGCTTGAGAACAATCTAAATTTAAGAACATGTGCTTTGAGGTTGTGTTGTCTTACATAAAGAATAGGCCCGATTACTTGCATTCAGTTCGTCTATGTGCCTGCTTAGTGCAGTATTTTTAGCATCACATATTTTCTGCAGTTATAAGTATCTGGAGTTTTATTAGTCATGGAAATTGAACGTTGCGTTTCATAATTTTCAATTCTGGGCACTGATTTCGCGGAGATGGAACTTAACTCACAATTTTGTTTATACTGCACATGTGTGTGACATGACATACGTTGTTTGAGTCTTACATTTTTTCACATATTAACCTCAACTAGGCGCTGAATACTCAGTGTAAAAACTTCATACATTTTTCCCTGCCTATATATTCTGTAGACCAATATTTTTCAAAATCTTAGATATGGGAAATAATTAAGTTGTGACTCTGCTGTGTTTTACTGCCATAGATTTGACAGAAAACTGCTGTTATTTTACCTACGCTTCAGCACGAACAGCACTAACTGTCAATCAGTAGTAGTGTTTATGATTTATCTAGTGAATAAAACAATGTATTATCTTTGTCCTTCCCAAAACGGTGCTTGCGAACACTTTAAATGCGTAATTATTTCTTGTTAAGTTGTGTTGCAACTTACATTAAGAGTAAGTCAAGTTATATTAATTCTGTCTGTCTACTTGCTTAGCGAAGAATTTTAGTTAAACGTATTTTTCTGCACTTATAAGGCTTGTCCGGCTATTTTTACAGCGTAAAATTATTAGGATTACATTCTAAAACGTGCACTGTCAATTGGCCTTACAATCTAGCATTGAGGAACTTGCTTTACTACTTTGTGCATTACTCTTGAGATTATATGCATATGTGGAAAGTAACTCAAGCATTCTTTCACATCGAAACGTATTTTAGCAATACTGTCAACAAATTAATTGATTTGATTTTTACAGCGTTTTTGTCATGTATTCGCTTCAATTAGCGTTGTAAAAATCGTACTTTTCGTGATGCCGGAATATTTTTCGAGCATTTTAGAATCTTTTCAACACCTTGGGTGTGAAAATGATTAATTTACGCATCTGGTGTGTTTCTTAACAGTGCAGCAATCTATTGCAGGTAGTAAGAAGTTGCAGTGCAAAGGTCGAACTCTGCTTGATTTTACATTCCAGCCATTTGCTGGTGACAGTAAGCACTCCTTTCCTACAGTGCCGCGGTCTGAGGCTCCTTGTGACGTTTCGCGTGGCTGTCCCCGTCAGAGGTTCGAGTCCTCCCTAGGTCACGGGTGTGAGTGTTGTCCTTAGCGTAAGTTAGTTTAAGTTAGATTAAGTAGTGTGTGAGCCTAGGGACCGATGACCTCAGCAGCTTGGTCCCATAGGAACTTACCACTCCCTCCTTCCTTCTACAATGCAGCTATGTGCTGGCGACAGGTGCACACAGGATGTGGAGCAGGATCTGTTTTTATTTCGAATTTTCACAGTTTGTGGAATATTAATTACGATAAAACTCATTTTCAAAAAATATGTGTTGCTAACTCGTTTATTATGTTTGATAAATAAATATTATTTTAAATTGTTTATAGAGAAATACGCTATCAGTTTTTTCTCATATTTAACAGTCAGTTATTTATAGCTTCTGATGGAATTTATCAATATAACTATCGAGCCAGTCCTTAAATGAATTTTTGGGAATCAGTAATGCAAATATAGGTGCCAATTTTTCGGCATTTCTGCTACTTTACTGTATTCGGCAGCCGAATGGGGGCGCTCGAGTTCCGGCAGGTGTGGGAGGATTCCCGCTCTCCTCCGACTCCCCTCCATGACTCTGTTGTGTGAGTGGATGCGATGATGCTGAATTGATGATTCCGGGATTGGCCTCGGCGGTAAGAAAGTGCTGACGCTGATGTGACATGATACCTGCCCGCCCCCTTTCCCATTTTCTTCCCCTCCTTGACCTTGAATGTGACTGGATGTCTTGATGATGACGTCCGTAGAATATAACACACAATTACGTCAGAGTGGTAACATTTATGGTATGACCTTGGTGATAAGATACAGATGATAATGACGTCAGCAGAAGTAATTCATTTCCCGATGTTAATTCTCTCCAGAACGCACAGTGCCTCACTATTGTTTTTCGTAGTTCTCAGTATTGCATAAGACACATAGCCACTGAAATCAACCTCTATCGCGCTAGAATATCTCTAATTTGGTGACACAGTGCCTTAGGTAGGATTTATGGCTAGTAAACAAAACGTGTTGCGTCCCGAATTCTACCTTAGCCACTGCTCATTTTAAATAAAGATCATGAGCATTGGCGGCCAAAGATTTCTGGTATAAGGACACACTTTACATCTCACAGTGGCCTCGTCCAGGAATGCATTGGATGTTGACCTGAACGTTCGAGGAAACAGCAATGGTCAACGTCCTGTTCACACAATAGGCAATGGGAGCCCCTCCATGCAAGAACATAACATACACCATCAGACCATGTGATCCGTAACTGAGTGTCATGATGACCACTCCATTTGATAAAGATTTTGACTTAGTGCCACATTCAGGTCTCCAGGAGGATACTGCAAATGGGGAGTTGACCATGGAAAAATGGTTGCACACCCAATGAAAGGATAACGTCGTACAAATGGCTGTTTGGGATATCAGAAGCCTGAACGCCGTCGTGAAGCTAGGAAATTTGGAAATGGAAATGCATGCGGTCTGTCTCACTATAGTTGCGGTCAGAGAAGTGAAATGGAAAAATGATAACAATTAGTAGCCAGACGAGTAAAGGGTGATGTGAACAACAGAGGAAAATAGTGTAACGAGAGTAGAATTCGTCATGAATTGGAAGGCAGGGCAGAGAGCCATTAGAATTCACAGCAAACTTACGACAACCACAATGCTGGTGCATGCATGCCGACGCCACAAGTGGAGAGCGAAGAGACATAGATGTGAAGATACTGAATAATTAATTCTGTATGTGGAGTGAAATAGCAATACAGATGCTGAATTGTAGCGTGGTAATAGGGCAAGCAATATGATAGGGAGTTACGGCAAATTATGGCGTTTCAAGTCAGAATGAAAGAATAGAGTGATTAATATTGTTGAGTGTTAATTAAGTAAATAAATTAGTGAAATCAAAGTGAACTAAGAAATTAGAATATAAATGGAAAACTTGGTTTAGTTTAGAGAGTTACATACTGGCATTCAGCGGGCAGAACAGAAGAAGCAATGACCGGCTCACGTGTTTCTCAGTCGTCACATGCGATCAGAGGCCCCCGCCTACATTCCAAGAGCCAATGACCGAGGTCAAGAAGATTCTTCGAGAAGCTTTTCAACGTGACAGAAGAGGCAATGGCCGTGAAGTCGTTCACCCCCAGTGAACTGAAGTGAATAAATACGCGAGACGCGGTGGGCCCGAGATGAAGACAGATGAAGACAGACGGAGACGAAGACGAGAGACGAAGGAAGAAAAGAAGAGTAGCAGTAGTTTTCAGTCAGTTTCGGTGCTGAAGACCGTCATGCAAGAAGAGACTGCATCATGCACAGACGCACCAATTCCGCCGCTGTAATGGAATAGCAAGCAGCAGCCGCAGCGCCAGAAGACAGAAGTTAAAAGGTATTGGAAGTCTGATTTTTACGTACCCGGGTGACTCGTGAGGACGGGAAGGAGACGGCCTCACATCAGTAGTTACCTGTGAGCTGGGATGAAGACCTGACAGCCGAAGACTGGCAAGCGGGAGCCCGTGGTTCGAGTTCGGGACACTGGCCTTCCACCGCCGCGCCGCTCCGCTGGTCGACGCACAACACACGCGGCCGCTTAGAGAAGAGAAACACTGGGACGCCACATTCAAGGTATCACCATCCGATGCACGACGTCGCTCGCA
This sequence comes from Schistocerca serialis cubense, assembly GCF_023864345.2. NCBI lineage: Eukaryota > Metazoa > Arthropoda > Insecta > Orthoptera > Acrididae > Schistocerca > Schistocerca serialis. The sequence continues at coordinate 201,124,671 of NC_064641.1, forward strand.
ATAATTAAACGGGCCACCTCGCGCTGCGCGTCTCCGGTCAGCTGGGCGAGACGGCGACACGAGATACACACCGCTACGCGTAATCAGACGCCGCCGCCGCCGCCGCCGCCGCCGCTGTCGCAGCAGAAGGCTACGCAAACGACACGGCTGCCGCTCTCCGAACCAGAACGTCCCAGTAAGATACAGTTGTACGAAACTTTCAATAAAAGTTAACTTATGTAAGAATGATGTTTCATTCGACCTCATACCCGAGCCAAGGAAGAACCCACCCTGCCCACATGTTGTTAAGAGAGAAAAGTTAATTTATTTAATATTTTCACCCTGACAGAATGCTTTAGAATGCTCATCCTGACAATTGACAGCATCAAAAGAGAAAACACAGTTACATTGAGTGACAGAAGTGTCACATTTAGTAACACAATTGTTACATTTAGTGTCTTAAGCCGTCGAAGTTGTTACAATTGGTGTCAGAGAAAAAACCCTTGGCTCAATATGAGGTGTGAATGACAGTCACTAAAGGTCCACAGTTAGTATTTTTTAATGTGTGAAGGGATAGAGGTTTGCATAGCAGTCGTAATATTTTCTTTATTTAGAAGTGTACTTTCTCTCATGATTTTAAGGGTTTGTCGAAAATATTTAAACATCTTTTAAATTCAGTATAGGAAGATTGTGTAACTAACAGTTTGTAAAATGATGACACGAAATCGTACAAAGTCAGAGTCAGCACCACAAGCGGTTTCTACTGAGGAAGCTATTCAGAGCTTAGTTAATCAAATAGCACAGCTTAAAAATGATAATAATACATTATTTAAACAGTTGAGTGAGGTTAGGCAAACCAATTCAATCCCTCCCACCCTAGATTCCTCAGCAGCAGCCTTAGTAAATCCTTTTTCAGGTAAACCTGGCGAGGACATAACAGCCTTTTTTGATGATTTAGTAGCAGCTGCAAAGTTAGGATCATGGTCAGATGAACAGCTCTTACAAATGACAAAGTTAAGATTGACAGGAGAGGCTAAAGCACACGTCTTATACCATGAAGAATTACGGAATGCTCCAACATTTGAGGAATTGAAGAAAGGATTGCTTAAACGTTTTCAAAAACAGAACAGCTGTAGATTTTATAGGGAACAGTTAAACACTATCACTCAGAGGCAAAACGAGTCGTTAGAAAGCTTTGTAGATAGGATTAGAAAAGTTAATATTTACACCTATCAGTTGACAACTAGTGATGAAGCAAATAAAGTTATTTTACAAGAGGCAGAAAATAGAGCTCTGGATACATTTTTACGTGGGTTACCTCCTGAAACGTCCCGTCGTGTCAGGGCAGAGTTTCCTAAAAATTTAGCAGAAGCTGTATCTGTGGCGACAGCTTTTGAAGAAATTGACATTGCCACCAGATACAAGGAGAAGCGAAATATATTTTCAGCAGGAGTACGATGTTTTAGGTGCGATCGACACGGACATATAGCAAAAAACTGCAGACAACCTCAATGCACTAATTGTCAAAGAATAGGTCACACATTCAAGGAATGCAGGTCTAAGAAAGTTTTTGGAAATAGAAATCAGTTAAACTCAAACGGGAATGTCGGAGCCGCCGCCAGGCGTTCCCAATAAAATTTCATGCCATTAAGGCGAATGTGAAGGCGGAATGCTGGTTATCTGCTACCATACAGGATAAAGAGGCAAGGATACTGGTGGATACAGGCGCAAACGTATCAATAGTAAATAATGAATGTATTGGAGAAAAGAAATATGACCCTCCGAGGTATAGATTGAGTGGAGTAGGAGGAGGTACAGTGAAATCATTAGGATGTACATCATTGATTTTCTATATTCACGGTGTACAATTTCAGGAAGATGTAGAAGTGGTAACAAAGGTAACTGACGGGTACGACGCGATCCTAGGGTTGGATTTCCTGAATAAACATCACGCTAAAATCGACCTCAGACAGCAAACTGTAGAACTTAGCGGAATAGTGTTTCAGCTAGGTGACACCGCTGCAAAGGGCCCTCTGCCGCAAGATTTCCCTAACCGGAAGGCGAAATCAACTATACTGCGTGCAACGTCCTTGAAGGTTGATTCGCGGGATCAGATACCATCTGGCTCAGGAAAGCTTCTCTGGATGACCGTTGACCACGAAGTACCTACAGATACAGTGTGTCTAATAGAGCCTTTAGAGGAAAATGAGGAATTAGATGTATCACATTGTTTTGTACGTAGGAGTGTTGTACGGGTTCAAGACGTTGAGGGAGAAAGAAAAGTACCGGTACATATTGACAATTTCGGAGTGGAGGACAAAGAGTTGCACAAGGGAATATTAGTAGCTACAGTTAGTACTTTTGAAGAAGAAGATTTCATTTGGTCAGATATTAATGATGGTCAGAAACCAGACGCCTATAAAACCGCATTGCGCCAGAAGATTGAGCATTTGAAAGGAAAGGATAGAGACACGATAGAAGCAGTTTTAGTTGAGTTCCAAGATTTATTCAATGCAGAAGGTCCATTGCCAGCAACAGACATCACACAGCATAGGATCCCAACAGGAAATAGCCCCCCAGTTTATAGGAAGCCTTATAGAGTTGCGCATCACTTACAGCCAGTACTGGATGAATGTTTGGAACAGCATCTAAAAGATGGAATTATAGAATATTCTGATTCGCCTTATAATTCAAATATTGTAATTATTCCAAAGAAGTCTCCCGACGGTACGAAACGATATAGATTTTGTTGTGACTACAGACACCTTAACAAACAAACTATCTCAGATGTTTATCCTCTTCCAAACATTACAGATATCATTGACAGTTTAGGTAACAGTAAATACTTTTCAACAATCGATCTACGTAGCGGATATCATCAATTGGAAGTCGCGCCTGAAGATAGGCATAAAACAGCATTTTCTACCCCTGGAGGCCACTGGCAATTTAAAAGAATGCCTTTCGGTTTGAAAAATGCACCAGCAACTTTTCAAAGACTACTCGATGGAGTATTGCGAGGACTCAAAACTCAGCAATGTTGTGTATATCTAGACGATATTATTGTATTCTCCAGAGACATTAATGAACATGCTGTGCGTCTGCGTAATGTTTTTCAGAGACTTAGAAAAGCTAAATTAACATTAAATATGGAAAAATGTAGTTTTGCATTGACAGAGGTTACATACCTAGGGCATCGCATTAGTGAAAAAGGAATTAAAACAGATCCTCGATTAATTTCGGCAGTTAAGGACTTCCCAACACCACGACGCGTTAAGGAGGTACAAAGTTTCATTGGTCTCGCATCGTATTACCGAAAATATGTTCAAAATTTTGCTGAAATTGCCCGACCCTTAACCCAATTATTGAAAAAGGGTGCAAAATTTCATTGGTCTGAAGATTGTGAATCAGCATTTCAAACCCTTAAAGATAACACACAGTCCAGTATTAGCCTACCCAGATTATAACAAAGAATTTATTTTATCCTGTGACGCAAGTGGTCATTCAGTAGGAGTTGTTTTGAGTCAGATTATTAATGGCGCGGAACACCCCATAGCCTATGCTTCGAGACAACTAACAACGGCAGAAAGAAATTATTCCACAACGGAGAAAGAATTGTTAAGTGTTATTTATGGTATCAAATACTTTAAATGCTACTTGTATGGTAGGAAATTCAAGGTTATTACAGACCACGCAGCTTTAAAATGGTTGCTTGGATTAAAGGATCCATCTAGTCGTCTCACGCGTTGGGCCCTATGTCTTTCCGAAATGGATTTCGACGTTATCCATAAACCAGGCAAAAAACACACAAATGCAGATTGCCTAAGTCGGAAAATAGCACTTTTGGAAGCAACAGGCCGAGATACTGAGGACTGGAGAAAGGCACAAGATGAGGATACAGAATGTAAAAAATACGCAACTCAAAAACAATTTTGCTTTGAAGATGGTGTATTATGCCGTAAAACAAAACTTGGACCGCGAATTGTTGTTCCCCAACACCTTAGACAAGAAATAATGGCAGAGGCCCATGATCATATCCTTGCAGGACACGGTGGACAGCGGACAACCGAAAGACGAGTAGCAGAGCGATTTTGGTGGCAAACCAGAAAGCAGGATGTTGCGCAGTACGTTCGTAATTGCATTGCGTGCGCACAACGAGCTGAACTTTCTCGTTCAAAAATACCCTTACAGAGGCTCCCCGAGGCTTCATGTCCATTTCAAATCTGCGGATTGTATCTCTACGGGCCATTTCATAAAACACCTGCTGGTAATAAGTATGTTCTTACAATTATCGATCACTTTTCACGCTATCTAGCTATGGTGAGTCTCCCAGATCAGCAAGCAAATACAGTTGCCCAAGCTTTAGTTAACAACTGGATACTTAAATTTGGCGTACCTGAAGCTATTATCACAGATCAGGGATCTAATTTTATGTCTGAACTAATGAAACAGCTCTGCCACTTATTAAAAATACGCAAATTACGCACAACTCCGTTACACCCTCAGTGCAACGGGCGCACAGAAAGAGTTCATCGGACAATTGGCAAGATGTTTAGTTATTATATTAACGAACAACATTCTAATTGGGATACGTATTTACCAATAATCGTGTCGGTATACAACGCCAAAACGCATGAAGCAACTGGCATGTCACCTTATGAAGTGGTCTATGGGAAAAAAATGCCGTCCCCTTTTGATGTAATCAGGCAGAAAAACGGAAAAGTCGGAGAAACAGTAAGAGATTTCAGTCGAATGATGAAGGAGGTATGGAAAAAGGTTCAAAAATCTAATACAAAGGCTTTGGAACGACAGGAAAGATTAGGTAATACCCAAGCTAAATATCCAAATTACAAAATCGGTCAGTGGGTTATGCTTTCAACTCCTTACATAGCTAAAGGAAAAACGAAGAAATTTGTAACAAACTACAGAGGTCCTTATCAAATTATTGAGATGACGTCACCAGTCAACGTTAAATTGCAACTGCCCACCCGAACTACCATTGTCCATGCAAGTCGTTTAAAACCTTTTAAGGGCGCTCCAGATGTAATTCCTTCAACAATAGTGTCTGCTTTTCCGAAGGGTGGAGGAAGTACCCGACAAGGAAAAAGAGTGGCCACGCCAGCACAACATACAGACATGGCACCATACAATCTTCGTTCAAGGGTGCGAATGTCCTAGTTGAATCTTAGTAGACTATGGACAGTATACAAATGTAAATAATTAATAAATTATAATGGTTTAGTTTTTAAGAAAGAAAAGTTCAACGTAGAAACATGTAGATCTTGTAGTTAACAATGTATTCCTTCTTTTCTTTGTTTTTGTTTTTCCTAGGTTGGTAGGTTCATAACCATGTTGTTTGCTTTTTTGAGAAAACGCCATGCAAGCATTTCCTACACAAAACCTGTCCTACCTCAATGACTCCCTTGACAGTTCCCTTCTGAAGTCATTAGATATGTTCATAAACTCACAGCAAGGCAAAATTGATGCCAATGTTATGATGCAACATGTCTTAAAATTAAAAGGTGAACGCAAAACTAAAATTATAATGCTAGGAACAGGAATATCTGGAACCTTTGTGTTGGTGTTTCTGCTTTGTACAGTTTCCTGTTATTTAAGACGAAAAAATAAGCCAAATAATAATATACCACTTCATCAAATCCCTGTTAACTGGATACCACACTCTTAACTGGTGTACTTCAGCAGTTACTTTTGAGCATTAGTGTATTAATTTTGTTTATTGTACTTCATTCTTTATTAAACAGTCTCTTGTTAAAATAAACAATACTGTAGAATAGATATTCTTGCATTAGTATAGGGTAGATTAAACAGCTGTTGCTATGTAATTTTCTAAGTGCAAAATCTGTTTTTAGTTTATTCATTGTCATCAAGATTTGTTACACTTATTACAACCATTTATGTAAGAACTATGTGATTCATGACCGTACAGTGCTTTTGTAAAGTGATAAAGTATTTTCCACGTACTTAATGTGAAGCGTGTGCAATCTTCTAAGTCGAGAGTTTTCAGTGCTTGTGCTTTTTCCGTGTGAAGAGTGGAGGAATGTTGAGTGGTAAATTCGAGGGCGAATTTCTCCGAAGGGTGGAGGAATGTTGAGTGTTAATTAAGTAAATAAATTAGTGAAATCAAAGTGAACTAAGAAATTAGAATATAAATGGAAAACTTGGTTTAGTTTAGAGAGTTACATACTGGCATTCAGCGGGCAGAACAGAAGAAGCAATGACCGGCTCACGTGTTTCTCAGTCGTCACATGCGATCAGAGGCCCCCGCCTACATTCCAAGAGCCAATGACCGAGGTCAAGAAGATTCTTCGAGAAGCTTTTCAACGTGACAGAAGAGGCAATGGCCGTGAAGTCGTTCACCCCCAGTGAACTGAAGTGAATAAATACGCGAGACGCGGTGGGCCCGAGATGAAGACAGATGAAGACAGACGGAGACGAAGACGAGAGACGAAGGAAGAAAAGAAGAGTAGCAGTAGTTTTCAGTCAGTTTCGGTGCTGAAGACCGTCATGCAAGAAGAGACTGCATCATGCACAGACGCACCAAGTCCGCCGCTGTAATGGAATAGCAAGCAGCAGCCGCAGCGCCAGAAGACAGAAGTTAAAAGGTATTGGAAGTCTGATTTTTACGTACCCGGGTGACTCGTGAGGACGGGAAGGAGACGGCCTCACATCAGTAGTTACCTGTGAGCTGGGATGAAGACCTGACAGCCGAAGACTGGCAAGCGGGAGTCCGTGGTTCGAGTTCGGGACACTGGCCTTCCACCGCCGCGCCGCTCCGCTGGTCGACGCACAACACACGCGGCCGCTTAGAGAAGAGAAACACTGGGACGCCACATTCAAGGTATCACCATCCGATGCACGACGTCGCTCGCAATAATTAAACGGGCCACCTCGCGCTGCGCGTCTCCGGTCAGCTGGGCGAGACGGCGACACGAGATACACACCGCTACGCGTAATCAGACGCCGCCGCCGCCGCCGCCGCCGCCGCTGTCGCAGCAGAAGGCTACGCAAACGACACGGCTGCCGCTCTCCGAACCAGAACGTCCCAGTAAGATACAGTTGTACGAAACTTTCAATAAAAGTTAACTTATGTAAGAATGATGTTTCATTCGACCTCATACCCGAGCCAAGGAAGAACCCACCCTGCCCACATGTTGTTAAGAGAGAAAAGTTAATTTATTTAATATTTTCACCCTGACAGAATGCTTTAGAATGCTCATCCTGACAATTGACAGCATCAAAAGAGAAAACACAGTTACATTGAGTGACAGAAGTGTCACATTTAGTAACACAATTGTTACATTTAGTGTCATAAGCCGTCTAAGTTGTTACAATATAGTTCCTCAATGATTTTCCGCTAGTAATAGCGTACGCCCTGTTCTGAAATCGATAGGAGACAAAGTGAACTTCGAAAAGTTCTAAAGGTCTGGGAATATTTCAGCTGGAATACATCATGGTCAGACAGTCTGCAGGTACTGGATTGTAAATCGTACTGAGGATTAGAAATAGTCTCAAATATCTGGTACTGAAAGTATAAAATCTAAGAGAATAGTACGGAAAATCCAGTGTGGAAGAAGTAGGATACTGAAATACTCAGGAATGAGAAGGTGAGTTTGAGGTTCTGTAGGGCTTTATTCATTGCGCTAAGGAATACCATACCAGACAGTTTATTTGAAGGGAAATGAACATCTCTGGAAACGCCTCTGACATTAATACAATAGTGCAGGCTTCCGCTGCCAGTGAATTGAGATAAAGGTTTTATAAGTATCGTGTCGCGTCAATGTAGAAAACTATTATGGAGAAACCAACCGGCCACGGTTACAGTGGTCTTCGTCTGATTAGACTCTCACAATAGTTGGTCAGAAAAACAGATTTAATGAAGGTAAGTTCAAGGAAACCTTGTAACGCCGGAAATGCATATCCTCCTATTTCCATCTATTGTACTACGATTTTTTTCCTTATTTTGTTACTTGAAGATATAACATTTCTGTGTCTTTGTATATTGTAACTGTTCTACTATATATACATTTATGTCCATTTATAATTGGTTTGTCTTGTAAATATTATTTGTATTTTTACGCTGAGTCTGGCCTAGGGAAAACTATGCTATCGAACGATTACATCGATAGGTCGTGGGAAGAACCAAAGTGTTTAGGATCTTTGGTAGTGTTAACTCTGCCGCATGGAGCGCGGGCATAGGGGTTTGGCTGGAGTAGGGTGGTGGAGCAGGTGTGTTGTGTGACGCTTCCGCGAGTTGCCGCGCTTTCGGGGTTTGGCAGCATGTAATTGCGCTCGACTTGCTTTGATAGTTTCTGACACGGTGTCGCGGACGGGAACCATTAGCTGGCGCACATCAAGAGCCCGTTTCGCCTGGTGATCGTGTCGAGAAGAAGGCGCGCCAACATCCAGCTTCTGCAACAACGACGGGCGACAATGAGTGACTGTCGCCACCCCCCCCCCCCTCCCCTCCGATCGACGACTGCAAACCTTTAATCAACCAACAAGGAAGACTGGAAGCACGTAAAGTTTTAGAACTGTATGGCAGACCTCAGCTTTTCAAACCGTTGCATCACAAACATACATAACTTAGCATGAACCTTTGTTGCTCATTGTCCCAATTACATTACCAAGCAGGGTCCCTTCCTTTTCTGGAATGAACCCGAATGTCGTTAAATTCATACGCCAGCATTAAAGTAATATCATTCCATTTCACTGCTTTAATTTCAGAGTTCAGTTAAAGTATTCATAGCTGGCTACAATGTTTAGATTACACAAGCAGAAATTGAGAGTGCGAGTTTTGTTACCATATTTTAGCTTACCTGTGACTGTAGCTCAGCTTGGTACGTACTGAATTTTACTATTGTTAATTGTTCAGAATCATTTAATTCAAGTTCAAAGTCAAATCCCTTATTTCTAAATTGCGTACATTCAAGTAGCTTTTGAAATGATTGTTGAAGTAGCCCAAGACTAACGTTATTTTATTGAATTTCGTAGTGCTTAAGAAACAAAGTTCACTATTAATTTCAGTCACTAAATTAAGTTTAAATTGTCCGGTTTTATTAACTCTTTTGCTAAATTAAGTCAGAGTGTAGCGAAATTTATTACTTCTGACAAACATTCAGTTTTCACACAGCACGTGTCAACCTTCCATTGCCACGCTTTTAGTGCTAATTATATGTGCATTAATCTTTCATTTTCAGTTATTATAGTAATTGTCCATAGGACTGGCGACCGTAATTTTCCCCAAATCTCTAATATCCAATTAACGCCAATTAATTGTTAACGTAACGACCCCACATTTACTTTCTTTATTAATTTTACCCTTTTCGCAAAATTAATTTCCACCAATTTCATTTGCATTTTTCCTTTCATTTAGATGTAACCCTTTCCTCCCTCTTTACCAACAAATTAACTTCGGTGACAATTGCTTTTCCCAAATTTCCATTAGTTGCATGCGGTTTAATTTTTCACTGTCATTAAGGTCGGTAAGTGAGGGGGAGGTTACAACCTTAAATTACAGAAGTAATGGTTCAGTTAACCGACTTAAGAAGGAAGTACAAAAACGCACAGGGAAATTCAGAGATACATAAATACAAGTCACTTAGGAATAAAGTAAATGCGAAATATAGGGAAGTTAAGGCGAAATTGGTGCATGAAAAATGTGAAAAAATCGAAAGAGAAATGATCGCCGGAATGAGTGACTTAGCATACAGAAAAGTCGAAACACCTTCAGTGAAATTTAAAGCAAATATGCTAACATTTAGAGTGCAGTGGAAATTCCACTGTTAAATGCCGAGGAAAGAGCAAACAGGTGGAAAGAGTACATTTAAGGTCTCTATGAGGAGGAGGACTTGGCTTACGACGTGACTGATGAAGGAACTGGAGTCGAAAGGAAAGAGGTAGGGATTCCAGGGTTAGTGAGCTAAAGGAGGTTTGGACGTCTTTACATCAAATAAGACAGAATGGATAGATAACATTCTACCGGAATTCGTAAAAGCAATGTTGGAGGTAGCAACAAAAGGACTACTCACGTTGGTGTGTAGAATATGTGAGACTGACGATATGCCATTAGGCTTTATAAAAACATCAACCACAAAATTCCGAAGACAGCAAGAGCCGACAAATGATGGATTAACAGGTCAAGCATTCATGTTGCTTACAAGAATAATACATATAAGTACTGGAAAGAAGTTAAGATACTTTCATTTTCAGAAGGAGGAAAAAAGTTTGAGAATTTAAAATTTTAGCGAGATGTTCGAAACCCTCCGTAAAACTGGCATAAGCTATTGGGAGATCAGGATAACGTACCCCCACATAGACTCCAGAGAATTATAGAGCACGGCATTGTTATCTTCCTGTGTAGACACAAAAGAGCCAGACGCCTTGGCACTCTGGCACACAAACATAATAAAGACTCTAAAAAATTGACTGAGCTGTAGGAACTGCGTCGCTCTAGACTGTATTTTGGTATCTTAGCGTGACCAATCGTGTATGTTCTGCTTTGGGTCATTACCAACTTTACGGTTAAAAGTGTGCATCCTCTACAGATAAGGAGTAAAGCTGCATGTGATTAACTCTTCTTTTTCAAGATTTTAGCAACGTATCTATCCCATCGCATTGGCTACAGCATAGAGTCGCTTTTCCTATTTAGAGCTTTTGCATGGGAAGTTGGGACTGAGCAAGTAAGAGAGAGAGAATCGGTGGCCTGCTAAGATCTGGAGAGCTAATTTGGAAGCTTCTCGTCTTAGCTGTTTTCTGTAATTGTTCGGCACGCTTTGATGTTCTAGAGGAAATGATGTAAGTCTGGAATCTGCGATGCTACGATCCGTATTCTGTGCACATCGCTTACTTCTGTGTTTCTAATACCAACTTGTGTTGCCTGTTTGATTTATTATAAACTATAGTGTTGTAGTCTTTAGGTCTGAATTCATGAGCTGGGTAGACACCGATCTTGGTGCTTTACTCCTCTTGCAATCTTCCAAGTAGATTTTGGTACCTCCCACAGTGTTAGCCTCATTCTTGGTGAATTTAATTGAATAACCTTTGTTGTCTGTCAATTTGTTGTTAATTTCTTCAAGCAAAAAAGAAACTTTTGTTACACGCAGACTTATCTTAAATATCAATTTTCCTTTAACTTGTACTACAACTAACTACTCCTACAATTTTCCTGTTAGGCAACCTATTAAAATGAATATAATTTTTGTACACCCAGTTGCTTAAATACAGTGTCGGCATCGTCCTTGTGCGCAATGATCTAGTACGAAGAAAATTCACTTATCATATTGGGAGAGCAACGACCATCGCACTCGTTCCTCTTGTGTCAGTGACATTTTATTTTGGCTGTTGTTCTGTGTCAGCAACGAGCATTTCACTCGCTTGTCTTGTAAAACTACGATCTGGCTTTCTTAAGTAGGAATAGTTGAGTCCAGTTCCACTAGAAGTGTAAGTTGTAGTGGGCTGGCGTAAATCACAATATGACGATCAGACTAGGGGTCTTACCTTTGCTTTCTTTCACTTTCCTGCACTTAGGATGTCACAGTGGAACACCACCTGGAGTACAAAAAGTTGTAGTGAACATTTTGTCCCATTTTACACTCATATATGGTTGAAACATCAGCCGCAGCATACGAATGGTGACGCATTTAAACATTTTCATGTGTATTTTGTATGTAGCGTACTTATATTTTCGGGGATTTTATTCAGACTTTTGTATTTCGTGTCAAGATTTTGTATTGTGTACGAAGACTTTTTTCGTACTGCGCGTGAAGATTTTGTGCTTTTGTTTGAAGATATTCTTGTCTATTCGTACACATGAACGCGTTAAATTTTGAAGGGTTATTCTTATTCTCATCCGCTCCATACATGGACAGCGCGTTAGAGGGATTAAAGCGGTTTTTAGCCAGGAGGATTCCATGGAATCAATTTAAGCCTTATCGGAATTATCTGTTGGAGAGACTTCCGCAGCGGTTGCGTTGCCTGTAACTCAGTTAAGTCCTAGCAGCAAGTGAACAGAGTGATTCCAGTGATATCGACAGTAGCACAGTGAAGCTAAGACTGTGGAACAATGATGACTTCGGAAAGATAAGAGACGAAGCGGATAGGTAAAAGATGGAGGAAACAGAAAAGTCAAGGAGGATCAAGCAGAGGTAGGGAGATAAAATTTGGAAGCGTACCAAACAGAATTTAGGAAAGAGATGCAGCATTACGCAGGGAGTTCGCTGGTCCTGTCTAATTGGTAGACGAAAAAGTGATTGCGGTATTTAAGACAGTCAGTAGCAACGGCAACGTTGTCAGGCTAGTCCACGCAGAGACAAATGTGATAAAAAGTGGAGACGACTAATAAAACGCTCTGTCAAAGAGTATAGGATCTGGAGGAGCTTACGGAACCTGGAACCACAGAATCCGTGCGATTCTAGGAATCTGAGGAGCTTGCCTCAGTTAAACGATGTTTAGGAAACCTAAGAGTGGGTCCGAGCAGAGATCAATAAATATCACTGGCAAAGATTAGGATAAATAATTTTTGTGACAATTCTATGTTTAGCAGCGCGCAGTCAGCGACGCAAGACAGCGTTATTGCAAGGAAGCAATGCGCAGGAGTTTGATAATAAACACGTCTTTCCAGTACGAGAAGACAACGTCGTTGTCGATACACTATCACTCTCGCCAGTTGACTTAAGGAACAAAGTAGCAAATGATTGAGAACTGGTCTTATATTGAATTCTTAGAAGGTGAGCCGTAAGAAAAGTTCGTTACCAGTGCTCTCCACAACACAGGAAAGTAATAAGATAGAGACCAAAGGCTCTATGTAGTTGAAGGAGAAGGTGGGCGAAAGAGATTGAGTGGCTGGTTCAAATGGCTCTGAGCACTATGGGACTTAACTACTGCGGTCATCAGTCCCCTAGAACTTAGAACTACTTAAACCTAACTAACCTAAGGACATCACACACATCCATGCCCGAGGCAGGATTCGAACCTGCGACCGTAGCAGTCGCGCGTTTCCGGACTGCGCGCCTAGAACCGCTAGACCACCGCGGCCGGCGATTGAGTGGCGTTGAGGCAGTTCTATTTGATAAGCAACATTGTGTCATTCAGCGTGGTAATTAATATGAGTCATGATGAGGGATGTGCATGCCAAAGGAGCTGATAAATAGCTTTGTCTGGTACAACCACCAGAGCTCTGCTTATTTTGATCCAGGGAAGTGTTCTAACAGACGCGAAGAGACAGCTTAGTTTAACACTAGAGACCAGCAGGTGAGAAAGATAGTGGGAGGTTGTCTGAAATGCTAAGACGAAAAACCTATTTCCACACTGTAAGCCATTCCCTTTTCTCCAATTGTACCTAAAGCATTGCATCATTACATGGCCGTGTACCTTTAGATTCCAATCGTAATGGGAAAGGCAAAGACCCACACATCGTTGTAGCCGTTGAGTTATCGACAAAATGCGTCACACTCACACCTTAAAAATGGCTGCCAGGAGCTCTCTTGCGCAGGCATTCGTCAGAGGTTTCCGATCTGTGGTTGGGCAACTGGAACCCGAGCTCACGGACGGCCGATCGTATCGAAGGCATCACCGGTAATGCATGGAGGGGGGAAAATGAATGGAATTTTCACCGCTAAGTACCACCCGCAAGTGGACCCACGAGGGAGAATCATGCAAGAGCTGAAGGGAACTTTGCCGTATCTATCGTAATAAGACACGACACATGGAGCGAGTATGTCAAAGATTTGAGTTAGTGATGAAACAGCTCCAACATTACTCAGCTTGAATGGCTCCACTCAAGTTTTAAATGAACCTACAACCAGAAGACAGCATTAGGGAAGGAATTCTCAGTCGAGTGAATGGGTTACGATCAGTGTTAGTAGTAGGAAAATTGGGCTCCAACCCCAACTTTGATGCCAAATTTATTTGCAAATAATTAAATTGATCAATTAATTCCCGCTCACCCCCAGTCACGCCCACCCACGTACCCAACGACGACCAATCCCAACCCCAGATGATGTCATGTGTTTCTCTCACACAGTGTATGGGCCTGAGCTCCGTCCCCACTCCCCACCCTCCCCTTCCCGTCCCCTCCCCCACACACCCTATTGGCCAGAATTTCGAATTTTGGCTGGAATTTCGAATTTTTGTGGGATTTTCTTTGTCTCAGAGCTGTGCCGACGTCCTATCCCACACCCAAACAGGAATTGGAGGGAAATTAAAAATGTCAGTGCCCTTTCTGGGACGCGAACCCAGGTCCTCCCGGACAGAAAGTTCAAGTGCACCCGCCTAACGTAATTATACCACCAGAGGTGCATGGAACTGATGGGAAATTAAAAAGGGCAATGCCCTTTCTGGGACTCGAACGCTGCTTCCACTGGATGATAATTCCAAATGACCCCACAATAGATGGAAACTGGATAGATGCAGTAGACGAAGGATAGGTTAGAGTACATTATTTATTTTGGTCAGAAAAATGAAGATAGGTCCTAATTACATAGTTAATCATAGACATCAGGCCTAATTACAAAACTATATGCTTAGCACTAAACACGGAGATCTAAAATCGCAACACAGCTCAAAAACTGACGAAACTATGCAACTGGTGTTATCCTTCCGGGAAAAAATTTCACAATACCACTCTAAACTAGTGACAGGTACGCTCAAACCTTATCCTTCACCTACAGCCTGGCATGAAAAAGGCAAGGTGTAAGATACTATCTTCATTTTTTTGGCAGGAAATATATTCATCTGTGAGATGCTGGTGCTGGAAAGAATGGAGATCAAGAAGGGTATTACCTTTTAACATACAGTATCTATTGTTGTTTGATGCCAGAGTTCGCTACATATGCCAGCCCAAAAACTCTAAGCAGCCCAGGTAACCAAAGGCAGTACATGCTACCACAACTGATGGAAGAAATGCATCATGGCTCTAATTACGCTTCGAAATTGTCATGAAAAAGCCAGCACCTGTAATGAATGGGTCATAACGCAACACATGTATGAGGCAAATTGTCATCCTAAGAGACTGCATAGTGAGGGGGGGGGGGGCGGTAGTTGAACGTGCATTCTCATCGATAGGCACTCACAAGGTGCCAAAATCGAGGCCCTCTTACCTCCCATCTTGCCGCGCCTCCCTCCCTCCCACCCTCCCTCCCTCCCTTCCACCCTCCCTCCCTCCATCCATCCACCGATCGGGAGGGGACAGGTTTTTCAAATGGCCAGCTGCTCAACTGCGGTTTGTGTGGTCGCCAACTGCCTTGAGGTGAAACCTCCTTCGCCAACACAAAAGAGTGTATAGTCAACTAGACAATAGGAGATAAAAGGATGGCTGCCGCAACTGCAAGCTGTTTGTCTAAAATATAGCGACACAGTCCCCACGCTCCACGGCTGTGTCCAACGACCTACCTCTACCCCCCCCCCCCCCTCCCCCTCGTCACCAGCAGCTTGCCGATCTGCCATGGACAATAGTTGTATTTAACATCAATGCAACTCTTTCTTGCAATCTGTTAAACGTATTTCTCTGAAAGACTGTACCCCTCTGGAATAACAACGAAACTCCACATCGCTTTTTCAATTGGCTAGATGGTCTGCCAAGCGCTTTTTCTGCGCCTCACTCCCAACGCTCTGTGGTCACTGGTATCACCAGTCCTTCCACCACCATTCGCAGTAGCTTGCGGCACGCGACCTGCCTTGAGGTAACAGCTATTCATCAACACAAACGGAAAATTAGCAGCACCAGCACGCCCCTAGTCATAGCATGGCTGTGTCTGGCGACCACCCACACTAGACTCGCTCCCGGACGCCCGCTGTTCTGCTATGGAGAACAATTGTGTTTAACATCAATGTGTCTCTTACAATCGAGACTCTATGAAAAAAGAATACAATTGCCATGATAACAAATGTCCTCTTTCGACGAAAATAGGTGCAGTCAATTTTCTTTCAGTTTTATCAGCAAAATTGGCATAGTTGTTTACGTTCGACTGTGAGATACAATTCGCATCTCATTATATTGTGACGTGTAACGAAGTGTATTGCCACCTATCACAAATGATAAGCAGAGACATGTCCGCCCTGCGTAAAATCATGAAAAATTCTTCGACTATTTTGCTGCGAAAATTACCGATCACCACAGAGTGTCCTCGTTATCTCGAGACCATCATCGGAGTAAAGAAAAAGCGAGAAGAAGCTCCAAAGAAAAAAAATCTCTATTAAGCCATTCCTTTCAGCTTGATGGACAATTTACAATGACCTGAGAGCATCTCTCATGTTCAGTTTCTGTAATTAAACTGTCATCCACGTGTGTATTACAAACATTTCAGACAGGTGAAATAACATTACAAAACACAATCTTTCACGCTAATGGCTCACATATCGGAGAAAACCACATTCATCTTACGTTCGACAACAACTAGTTATAATTCAAGAGGACAAACCTGTTTTGTACACTGTGGCAGTTCCCGGTGTACCAACGTGAAGCTGTATCAAACTAGCATTTACGACACAAGTCGAGGGAGCCTGTCCCACTTTGCGTAGGTGGGAGATTGAAATTTCTTTAAAAGATATCGTCCCAACAAAAAAAAAAGAAAAAATGAAAACATGTCAAAAATCATTTTCTTTTGCCCCAGCCATCTCCTCCACCCACCATGTGGTATGTCATTGATATCAGTTTCATAGGCTAAGTAATTAAATTGATCATGAGAGTCAGTTTGCTTGGAGAGTAATTTTTCTTTTGAGTAGTCGTATTACATTCACCAGGTAGGTCATTTAGGGTATTGCAGAATATGGACATAGGATCAGTCTGCAGCATTGAGGAATGCTTCCAAACAACTGTTTGAAGGTGATGACCTCTACATTTAATCCCATGCTCCACAGTGACAAGTAGCAGATATCCAGTGCTCCACCAAGGCTCTCTGTATCTCAACAGAGTGGTGTCAGTCAGTCATTATGCGGTAATCAGCAGTGTGCCCAGTGTACTGTTGGGATGGGAAAGACATCGTTGATATGGGATGATGTACTGTAATACATAATGCAGTTGACAGAGATCAATTTTAGGAATTTTACCTGTTGTTCCGTAATTTCAACGGCAGTCAATGACACGGTAGAGCGCTACCCTATTGTTACATCACCCCTCGACTACTATTCAGTACCATACACTAGATTGCGAATGCTGCTTGATGACTGAGCAGAACATCCAGTCGACCATATACAACAAAGTATTACAAACATCGTCCTCTACCTATGCATAGGGGTTATCATATATTTCCAGCACATCAATCACAGTGCAGAGTTTACTATTATGACTGGTCATCTTTCCCTGTGTTGGCGCGTGCCACAGAGTACTGTCGAATTCGTAGGATAAAGTCGGAGATTGACAGATCCCTCCCTCTTTCTCTTTGACCAATCCTCCTTCAACACTCATGTTACACAGTGAACCCTTCCAAAAGCATAAGATCTCCCCAGATGCTTGCATATGGAGGATGGTCGCACCTCTTATCAGTTTATAGGAGACATGACAGTGTCGCATTGCTATAACAGACGTTTTATACATGATGAAGGTCCAGACGTATGAAGGTTGAAACATTTCGCGTAAATCAACTCTGCAAGCAATTCTCAAGCTGTATTCCATTGTCCAGAGTCGGTACCTGCCACAGTGTACAAAACAGCTGCATGCTCCTGAATTATAGCTTGTTGCTGTCGATCGTAAAATGAATGTGTTGGCATGAAAGATTGTGTTCTCTAATGTTATTTCATGTCTGAAATGTTTGTAATGCATACATGCATGGCAGTTTATTTACAGGGGCTCAACGGGAGAGATGCTCTCAAGTCTAATAATTTGTCCATCAAGCTGAAATAAATTGCTTAATGTAGATGTTTCTTTTCTTTGGAGTTTAAATTCTCGCTTTTTCTTGACTCAGATGATAGTTTAGAGATAGCGAAGTCAGTCTGTGGTGATTGGTAATTTTCACAGCAAAATAGTCTAAGTTTCTTTTTCCTGATTTTACGCAGGATGGACATGTCTCTGCTCATTATTTGTGAAACTTAGGCGGTGCACTTCATTAGATATCACAAAATAACGAGAAGCGGAATGTATCCTACAGTCAAACATAAAAAATACACCGACTTTGCTAATAAAACTAAAAGAAAAT
Organism: Schistocerca serialis cubense; assembly: GCF_023864345.2. Lineage (NCBI taxonomy): Eukaryota > Metazoa > Arthropoda > Insecta > Orthoptera > Acrididae > Schistocerca > Schistocerca serialis. The sequence continues at coordinate 201,142,796 of NC_064641.1, forward strand.
TGAGTGCGCCTATATTATTGGAAAGACGACGTTTATCGTTATCGCAATTGTGTTCTTCGTTTTTTATAGATGCTCGCAGGTAAGAGAGACATTGATGTTAAGTATTAGTGTTTTCCACTGCAGAACGGCGGGCGTGGGTGTGCGGGTCTACTGTGGGTGGTCGACGGACACAGCCTACAAGAATATTAACTGCAAGTTCGCGTCAAGTATAACGCTATTTTGCAATCTAGCGTTACCCTTTGGGAGGATTTTTCAAGTTTGACCCTTTTTTTTACCTAATTGTCAGAGGGTGTCGGACAGTATTTTCGTTTCCATGGGAAGTACTAGAAAGACTAACAGACTGAGTTTAGGAGATAATGAAAGTAATAAAATGCATACAAATAAAAAATTCGACAGTTGCAAGCCTAATTAGGCATAGTACTTTGAAACGTTAAGTTTAAAGAAAAATGAACATGCATTGTTGAAGTGACTTTCGTTAATGCTCCTTTTAAATACACACACAACTATCGAAGGAACTACGAAGCGATTAGCAGTAGATAGCTTTTACACAAACCAGCTAACATAGAGAACTAAATAATAATTCACTCATATTAATAAAAGTTACTACTGCAATCACTAATTGATTCAGTACTAATTCAACATTAAGATGTTACTAAAACACTGGACTGACATTGGGCATCGAAAGAGTTCTGATTTCAGCTAACATATACATACCACAAATGAAATTAAATAATCCTACATCTATACTTATTATGCCTTCATTATTAGCAAAGTCACAGATTTCTTTTAATAGCAACGAAAAACCCAATTACCTTTCAATTTGAGAATAGATTACTGTGGGGGCACATAAACTGCTACTTTCTCTACATGCAAACTCTGTAATTATTTCGGAACATTAAATTTTTAACCCCACTTGCAATAGTTTCTGTATTAATGCTTTACCATAAGTTAGTCAAATATTAAGCTGAACAACCAGCTTCAGAAAATAGTTCATAATAATCAATGCAAGTTACTTTTCACCATAGTCCAATATACGTGCCTTTCTCACTCCTGCGAAGCAGGTAGCTTTGACAACAACATTCAAATATCTTAGCACTGAACTTTAGCACCTTTAGTGCTACCACAAACCATTATATTTTCAGAAACAGGATGCTTGGTTATCTGTACGTAAAGGATAGGACCCAGCATTGGTTTACGATTAGGACAAATTTTAAGATGCAAACATTGGAATTATTATTGAAAAAACACTCACATCAATGTACTGGTCCGTACTGTGGTACATATTTGAATTCCTGCAGTTGGTGGAGCAGTGGTGCAATAGTTGTGGCAAGCACGTGACGGCTAAGTGGTCCCATGCTCTTTATAAAATCTTCTTGACAACGAATTTCCTTCATTTCAGAGAAATTCCATGATAACAAGAGCACCATACGCCAGCCAAAACCACATCCGAGGCCATTTCGACATAAATTGGCTTCCAATTGCCACGCTTGGCACTCGCGTTGTTAACAGTACAACGTCTAGCCACCGACAGCGAGATGTGCTCTCTCTCTCTCTCTTGCCGCCCAAGTTGACCGCCAGATCCACATTTTCCCACGCGCCAAGCCCCTTCCGTAGCGGAGGGTGTTCTCGAAGCCTTTTCCTTTATATAATACAACTTCCCTATGTATGAACCAGTATTCAAAGTACAATTTCTCTTTTACGAGCATGCATATTTTATGATCATTATTTTTAAACATTATTAAATTTTTACAATATATACATCATAAACTTCCACTTCCCTCTGAAAATTCAAAGATCTTAACTAGTACAGAACAACCACTTCATAGTTACATACACATAATAACACTGTATTAACTACTTACAGTCGGTAATGGAGTTACAAGCCGTGCTGTTGCTGCTAAATTTTCCTTTTATGTTGACGAACGGCTGTCACATCAAGACAGGTCGTCTACCGCAAGCGACCGCAAAGGGTAGCGGAAAGGCTGGTGAGACCAATGATCACCGAGGGTTGGCAGTGGGGTGCAGAAAAAGCACTCGGTGCAACAGCTAGCCACTTGAAAATCCGATCTGGAGTATTCTCCGTTATTTAATTGTTACTCCAGAAGGGTACAGTCTTTCCGAGAAATACGTTGAACATATTGCTGGAAATAGTTGCGTTGTCGATAAATACAATTGTTCTCTATCGCAGAATGGCTCGCTGCAGGGGGCAAGGGCGGTGTGTGTCTACGTGGGTGGTTGCAGGTCGCCGGACACATCTGTGGAGTGTGGGAGCCGTGTCGCTATACTTTAGACGAACAGCTTCCACTTGGGGCGGCTGTCCTTTTATCTCCTATTGTTTAGCTGACTATACATGCTATGGTCTTGGCGAAGGAGCGTCACCTCGAGGCTGTTAGCGTCCACACAAAGCCCAACGGAGCAGCTGGCTATTTGAAAAATCTGTGTTCTCCCTGTAGGTGGATGGATGCAGGGAGGGAGGGGAGGCAAGAGGGGTGGTAAGAGGGTCTCGATTTTCGACAGTTTGTGTGTGCCTATCGATGAGAACGTATGTTCAACAATGATTTGGCCAAGTACGTGTGTTGCATTGCGACACGTGCATCACGAGTGCTGGTTTTTGTCATCACAATTTCGAAAGGTAATATTACCATCAGTTGTTGTAGCGTGTATTAGCTTCAGTTACCTGGGCTCCACGGTGGTTTTTGAGCAGGCATCTTTAATGAAATCTGACGTCAAAAAACGAGAGATACTTTGTGCTTACAGGTAATATACTTTTTTAACTCCTCTCCACCCACCATCAGCATCTCGTCACTTGAACATATTGCCAGCCAAAAAAAAGTGATGATAGTACTTTATATTCCAAAGTTTTTCCCACCAGCTTGTAGATGAAGCAAAAAGTTTGAGTGTCTCTGTCACTCGTTTCGAGTGGTATTGCGAAATTTTTTCTCAGTATGTTAACAACAGTTTAAGGTACCATCAGATTATCAGCTGAGATTTTAGGTCGTCCTTGGGTAGCATTACGCATGTAGTTGCGTAATTAGACCGATCTTTATGATTAATAACGTAATTATGACCTGCCTTTCCTTAATTTTCTAAGCCAAAATACACACATCTAAAAAAGTTTTGCATCACCTCGGTTCCCAGAAGTCCTCAAGATAGACGCTGATTGTGGATATTGTATCACAAACATGGTCTTTTTGACTGTTTAGTGATGTCACCAACACCCCCACCCCCCCCCCACCCCCCCACATACACAGATGTAAACAACCATGCATGAGCAGCGCGTAATAGACGGAGGGGGTCCAACAACCGATCAGTTCCAGTCAATCCACCAGGAATGAGGTACACGGCTCGTGTTGTCTGTAGATCAACCATGCCTTGACGGTCAAACTGCAGTTCGATCGCATCCGCATTGTTACTTTGTGCGAGGAAGGGCACTCAACAAGGGAAGTGTCCAAGTGTCTCGGAGTGAAGTTAAGGTGATGTAGTTCAGACATGAAGGAGATACAGAGAGGCAGGAACTGTCAATGAAATGCCTCTCTCAGGCCGCCCAAGGGCTACTAGTACAGTGGATGACCGCTATTCAGGTTTATGGCTTGGAGGAACTGTGACAGCAACGTCACCATGTCGAATAATGCTATTCGTGCACCCACAGGACGTAGTGTTACGACTCAAACTCTGCGCAATAGGCTGCAGGATGTGCAACTTCACTCCCGACGTCCATGGAGAAGTCCATCTTTACAACCACGACACCATGCAGCGTGGTACAGGTTGGCTCAAGAACATGCCGAATGGACCGCTCAGGATTGGCATCACATTCTCTTCATCAATGAGTGTCGCATATACTTCCAACCAGACAAACGTCGGAGATGTATTTGGAGGCCACCCGATCAGGCTGAACACCTTAGACACACTGTACAGCGAGAGCAGCAAGTTGGAGGTTCCTTGCTGTTTTGGGGTGACATTATGTAGGGCCCACGTACGCCGGTGGTGATCATGGAAGGCGCTGCAACGGCTGTAAGATACGTGAATGCCATTTCCGACCTGTGTGTACTGCAATCCGATCCACCACCTCTGAAGGTCTCGCTGTATAGTGGTAAAAAATGCAATCTGTGGTTTTTACGAGCACTAAAAAGGGCAGAAATGATGTTTTGTTTAACTCTATTCCAGTTTTCTGTACAGGTTTCGGAATTCTCGGAACGGAATTGATGCAAAACTTCTTTGATGTGTGTTAGTAATGCACACTAACCTAACCGTCCTCTCCTGCATGTGTCCAGTTTCCATGTGTTGTGGGGTGCACTTGGGCGTTCCATTCGGTGGAACCAGGGTTCGAGTCCTGGAAACGGCAGCGCAGTTTTTAATTTCCCATCAGTTCCAAGCGCCTCTGGTGATATAATTTTGTTAGGGGGGTGCACTTGTGCTTTCAGTCCAGGAGGACCTGGGTTCAAGTCCCAGAAAGGCTACGGCTATTTTTAATTTCTCTCCAATTCCTGGGTAAGGCGTGGGGTTGGACGTCGGTACAACCCTGAGACAAAGATATTACCGCCAAAATTCGAAATTGCCGCCAAAATTGGAAATTATGGCCAATAGGGTACGTGTGGGACGTAATGCGAAGAGGAGGGTGGGGAGGCGGTAGGAACTGGGCCCCATATGGAGGCTGTGAAAAACACATGACGTCATCAGGGAGTGTTGGTGTTCGTGGCTAGGGCGGGGGAATTAATTGATCGATTTATAAATTTGCATTTCAATTTTATATCATAATTGAACTGAGAGCCCCATCTTTCTACTACTAGTGATTTGTCGAGTTTTGGAATTTGATATAGAAATAGATTGTTCCCTAATGAGATCCTTTGGGAATGATATTGTGACAAACATGAACTGCACTAATACTTTTTAATCACAGAGATATTGGAACATTTTTGTTGTATTTCACGCTATGCTGACTGTAATTAATTGTGATCTTCAGTATTTCGGTATAAAAGTAATACTTAAAGTCGTCTAGCGTTCGTCATTGTCATTTAAATTTTAAGTTATCACTAAGAGTGCAGGATGTTGAAAGTTACCTTCACCTTAAGAAATATATTGTGATAATGACTTATTAGCTGAACACAGGTAACTGTCGTAAATCCATTAATGCTGTCTAGATAACTGTCAAATGAAGTCTTTTTCCAAATGGATCGCAATCTCCGATATAACAACGTCAAAGAACATAGAACTGGACACAGATAGAATGCTGGTCAATGTTCGTCTGCCAGCCGGGGATGCCGAGTGGTTCTAGGCGCTACAGTCTGGAACCGCGCGACCGCTACGGTCGCAGGTCGCAGGTTCGAATCCTGCCTCAGGCATGGATGTGTGTGATGTCCCTAGGTTAGTTAGGTTTAATTAGTTCTAAGTTCTAGGGGACTGATGACCTCAGAAATTAAGTCCCATTTGAACCATTTTGAACAATAAGATTTTGATTTAGTCGTTCAATAATCCATTTGAGGCGTTGAGATCCTTAAGGGCCTAAAGCACATCACCATCGATTTAAGAATGTAGCCTTTCTTCATACTTCTGACCTCTGTTGAACTTGCAGTGTATCACTTTTATCTGTGCTGTAGGCCCACAGCGGATATATGAACATTCCCGAAAAACTGTCACACTGGTTTATCCTATATTCACTTAAATATGTGTTTTTGATCTTTATGACTCTCAATGTCACATTTGTGTTCTAGTCAAGTGACCAGTCGGTAGACATTACTACTTCAATTTAATCATTTCCACAAACGGCAGTTTGCGTTCTGAGATGGTTGTTCACTGTGCAGGAATCGGCTTTCATGTGCAGTATCAACATTAATTGCGCTGAATCTGTTTTTAAGTGCTAACAGAACAGAAAATTAACAGAAAAAGTTAGCCGCAAAGGAATTACGGCCTCCCAGACCAGATCTGTCGATTGAGAAATTGATGATATCAAATAAGGGTCTGTACAAGCGAACAGTTAACAAAGATGTGTAAAATAGGGTAAGCAGTTTTGTTGGTGCTACGTAAAATGTCTGATTTTCAGGCCGGACGTTAATTTGTGGACTAATACATGTGTTAGGGATCTTATACGTTTGTTCGAAAAAATAAGAAAGCACGAAAACTCCCACTTACACAAAAATTCTAAAGGGAGAGTAGCGACAGCTTGCACAGAAGTTCGTTCCTGCCTTAAGCTGTACTTAATTATGTACAACACAACAAAACTTAACAATAAGTTATTCTTTCTTTTGTTACAGAAGCTATGCATATTATTATTATTATTATTATTGCCAGTGGCTGCAATTGTGTAAAATTGCTGATAAGTACAACTATTATCCAGCAGATGATAATAATCTCACACTTTCAAATTTATCTGAACGTAAATATTTGTGAACACCTTGAATGTATACTCACGAGCCACCATTGTTTAGGACAACTTAAACCTCGGATAGTCTGATTTGAAAACTGTTTCTCACGAATGGCACTCATTATCTATTTGGTTACTTTACTGTTAAGTAAAAAATGGTACAACCACATTCCGCCAATATTAAGAGTCTAGGTACCCAAACGTTAAACTGGTTAACCCAGCTACCTTACACGTGAATATCCCTTACGTCTAACAAAGAAGACGACCGTATTCGTTGTGCGACTGGAACGGCGGGGGCAGTAGAGGCGGTCGACGCAGGCAGTTAACGGCGGCCGGCGGCCGGCGGTTCTCTGTGCCCTCTCTGCGCTAGCCGGCCCCTGGGAAGTCGCGGCGCAGCTGGTGGCTCGCGGTGTCGAGGTGCGCCGCAAATGAAGACGCACGGCAGCGCCATTAACGGCGGTTTGCGGCGGTAATTCCAGAGGGCCCAGGCCGTGCCCTGGCTCGCATTAGCCGCTGCCGGCTAACTCCGCGGCCAGCGCATCCAGCTACAGCTGCTGCTGCTGCTGCTGCTGCGTCACAACTCGGCAGCAAACGTCCAACCCGTACTGCAGTAACATCCCGTCATGGTACCATTACTGAGAATGTCACCGACGGAGTCAACCTTTCAATAATAATTAATTTGCATAAGCGATTTGTGTACAAGGGGGTATTATAATAGTTTCAATTACCAGTTCGAAAAAATAACATTTTTACCTCCCACTACATTTTGCCGAGTCTTAATTGAAGCAGTTTGTGACGATCATAAGCTATCACTGCCGTTGCTGACGTAACGTAAGACTTTCAGGATAATACGCCATGGACGATGTATAAATCTTTCCCCCAGGGTTTCCTCTCCGACTGCCTTAGATAAAGAAGGAGCGCCGAATATAAGGACAGTGTATTTCGTGACGGTCGGACAAGCGTAAGTACGGGTAACAGAGAAAACACGCTTCATGTGAGACCTGTCAGTGTTGCATAGAGCGAAAACGAGTCCCCTTTCATCACGAATATTGAAGTCGTGTAATCTTCAGTTTCAAGTGATAAAATTGCCTTAAAAAACAGCAGCTAGTCCAGATTGCATTATCACGCTACAATAGTCCACGGTAGCCCTAATAAATGACGGCAGTAATTAAGAATGATGATACACAACTGTTCAATGATTTCATGTGTGGGTCTACGCTCTTCTGGCGCTGTGTTACAGTACCATGGGTAGAAAAAAATGGTTCAAATGGCTCTGAGCACTACGCGACTTAACTTCAGAGGTCATCAGTCGCCTAGAACTTAGAACTAATTAAACCTCACTAACCTAAGGACATCACACACATCCATGCCCGAGGCAGGATTCAAATCTGCGACCGTAGCGGTCGCTCGGCTCCGCGTAGCCACTCCGGCAGGACCATGGGTAGAGATGGGCCTGGTCACAAGCTTCATGAGCCCCACCGAAAGAACTTGAGTGAACATAAATCAATCGTAATTTAAATCAATTTCCAAATTTCTCAATGAACTTCTTCTGAATAAACTGACATGAAAACAAACACTCTAAGAAATGGCAAAGAATTCGTTGGATGACGAGTGTGCCGTGTGCGTGCAACATCCTCGGCGCTCAGTAACTGATTGTACCTGCCCTGTTTATGACTCTGCCCTATCTCTGGGATAGACGAGGACACCCGCTGGCAAGAAGGCGCGTGAGCAGCGGTGGACAGTGATGCACGGACGATGTAGAGGCGTACTCGGAAAGCAGGAGAGCAGTGACCTGCTGGCGACAGTGTAGAGACTTGAAGGTCCGGTCGTACCAAGTATGTTGAGTGCTCTCTAGGAGCGGACGTAGCTGCAAGGTGACGGCCTGGTCGGGTGAACTGTTATTGGCAACAACAAGCCGACTAGAGTTCAGCTGTCAGCTATTCTTGTGGCCTTTCCTGGGATTTTCTGTTGTGAGCTAAGGTGCTCGTTTGTGTTTTGCTACCAGGCTGAGTGTTGCCGATTTCCTGTACAAAGCTGTTTCACAGAGGAAGACTGCACTGTAGTTCCCTCTCTAGATTGTCGCATAGATGACAAAATGGTAGATACCGAAATAGATGACAGAGGGATAGAAAAGCAATTAAAATCGCTCAAAAGTGGAAAGGCCGCTGGACCTGATGGGATACCTGTTCGATTTTACACAGAGTACGCGAGGGAATTTGCCCACCTCTTCTTGCAGCGGTGTATCGTAGGTCTCTAGAAAAGCGTAGCGTTCCAAAGGGTTGGAAAAGGGCACAGGTCATCCCTGTTTCCAAGAAGGGACGTCGAGCAGATGTGCAGAACTATAGACCTATATCTCTAACGTCGATCAGTAGTAGAATTTTGGAACACGTATTATGTTCGAGTACAATTGTAAGGTGTCAGGCAAATCCAACACCTTCCATGAAAACCCTGACATGATAAGCAAATCCAGTAGTATGTCACATAGCTCCGAATAAATCGTGACATTAAATTAACCAAAGTAATACGAGTAACGAGTGAGCAAATGGAATACCACAGATTAACACAAGAATGCCTAAATGCATATCGTACATTCCCACCGTGAGACAGACGCAGTTCCGAGGGGAGAAACGAGAACAGAAGCCGAGAGCAGAACCGTGTTAAGTTAGAAGGCCGTACGATAAGGGATGGACACCCACGTGCCAGCTAACCGCTAGGACCACCCCCCAGCCCGTATTAAAAGCTAGTGCCCTCCAGAAGAACAGTATAGATCTTACGATAACACTAAAAGGACCACACCAGCTGCAAGTTTTAGCGTGAGAATTTTTCGCGTCTCTGTTACGTTGCAAACTTTAAAAAGATTGCCCTACCACGAAAAGTATAACGTTTCTCATTGGATAGACAGAATTTTTGTAGGCGGAGCTAAAGGTTAACATTGACATCCTGATTGGTCAGATGAAAACACAGCCAGACAGTTTTTTTAAACCAACTTCGGTAATTGTAGTAAGGAGAGGTTAGGAGAGAGTTGGTTCCGAGACGGCGAGGTGAGCAGAGCTGTGTTTCCCACCGCCCCCTGACGAACACCGGCAAGGTAATGAACGCACGCGATACCGCATAGCAGCGCATAAAGCTTCACTCAGAACTGCAGAAGTCTCATCTGTTACACCCCCTTTTTGCGTAATACTAGTGTCGATCGTCAATTAAAGCTCATGGTGTTCACATTTGCCACTTGAAGCAAAAATCTGAAACGCGATGATTTTTCTGTTATATAGCTATTGAGAAGCCACATCAGCCACTGTAATTTACGACAAGTTAGATAAGTGATTAAAGATAATTGAGGGTCACTGTAGACCATTTTGATAGTTTTCTCTCTTGTGAAACTTAATTTAAACCTAGATTATAGATGTGATACGGCACAGGTCATCCTTCGATCCATTGTAGTAGTTGGATACCCATTCAGGGAATATTCGTTCACATTTTTGTTGAACACAGTTGGTTTCTGCCATCCTGTATTAAAACATTTCGTTTTATCAATAGTGCAATTTATAAACAATGTTTTGTGAGTAGAATAAAATTTCCAGTGGTAAACTTAACTGCTTTTTCGACGTTATTTTACCAGCTAACTAAAAATAGGAAAGCCTTGAACCCCTTCCACTACATTTAGTTAGTATTAAGATTCTTTTACAGGGAGTGCAGTGGAGCTGACGCTGAAATCATTAAGTATGTGGTTATATCATCGCTAGTCTCACTGAACTCTTCTGAATTCTACATGTCATGTGTGGTCTGGAGTCTCCTTACCAGCAACAGGTCCCAGGTTCAAACTAGTCAATTCCCTAAAAAACACATTCAGAACGTCGTTGCGCGAAAGTGGTAGGGAGACACGATATAGAACAAACAGACACCACGCAGAATGTTAGACAATGACTTTTCTGGAGACTAGAAATCTACTCTGTAGGAATCAGCATGGGTTTCTAAAAAGACGATCGTGTGAAACTCAGCTCGCGCTATTCGTCCACGAGACTCAGAGGACCATAGACACTGGTTCCCAGGTAGATGCCGCGTTTCTTGACTTCCGCAAGGCGTTCGATACACTTCCCCACAGTCGTTTAATGAACAAAGTAAGATCATATGGACTATCTGACCATTAGTGTGATTGGATTGAAGAGTTTCTAGATAACAGAACGCAGCATGTCATTCTCATTGGAGAGAAATCTGCCGAAGTGAGAGTAATTTCAGGTGTGTCGCAGGGGAGTGTCGTAGGACCGTTGCTATTCACAATATACATAAATGACCTTGTGGATGACATCGGAAGTTCACTGAGGCTTTTTGCAGATGATGCTGTGGTGTATCGAGAGGCTGTGATAATGGAAAATTGTACTGAAATGGAGGAGGATCTGCAGCGAATCGACACATGGTGCAGGGAATGGCAATTGAATCTCAATGTAGACAGGTGTAATGTGCTGAGAATACATTGAAAGAAAGATCCTTTATCATTCAGCTACAATATAGCATGTCAGCAACTGGAAGCAGTTAATTCCATAAATTATTTGGGAGTAGGCATTAGGAGTGATTTAAAATGGAATGACCATATAAAGTTGATCGTCGGTAAAGCAGATGCCAGACAGATTCATTAGAAGAATCCTAAGGAAATGCAATCCGAATACAAAGGAAGTAGGTTACAGTACACTTGTTCGCCCACTGTTTGAATATTGCTCACCAGTGTGGGATCCGTACCAGGTAGGGTTGATGGAAGAGATAGAGAACATCCAACGGAGAGCAATGCGCTTCGTTACAGGATGGTTCAAATGGTTCAAATGGCTCTGAGCACTATGGGACTTAACATCTGTGGTTATCAGTCCCCTAGAACTTAGAACTACTTGAACCTAACTAACCTAAGGACATCACACACATCCATGCCCGAAGCAGGATTCGAACCTGCGACCGTATCAGTCGCGCGGTTTCGGACTGAGTGCCTAGAGCCGCTAGACCACCGCGGCCGGCTTCGTTACAGGATCATTTAGCAATCACGAAATCGTTACGGAGATGATAGATAAACTCCAGTGGAAGACTAGGCAGGAGAGGCTCTCAGTAGTTCGGTACGGGCTTTTGTTGAAGTTTCGAGAACATACCTTCACCGAGGAGTCAAGCAGTATATTCTCTCTCCTACGTATATCTCGCGAAGAGACCATGAGCATAAAATCAGAGAGGTTAGAGACCTCACAGGGGCATAGCGACAATCTTTCTTACCACGAACAATACGAGACTGGAATAGAAGGGAGAACCGATAGAGGTACTCCACGTACCCTCCGCCACACACCATCAGGTGGCTTGCGGAGTATGGATGTAGATGTAGATATACAAGATATGTAGCAAACGTGAAATATAATTTTGTTCTTTGTTGCCTACTCCCGAAGCTACCGGTTAGTGCGGTATGCCTGTGTAGGCAAGCCCGCGCTTTGTATTAGATGTCCTTGCGAAATTAACTGTCTTCTATGTGACTGGTTTATATCCTGTTAAATGCTCACCAGTCTTCTTTAACATTCTGGTGTTTTAAATTTTATTAGAACAGCGTTCAATGCACATACCGTTCAAGTTAATTGTAAACTACTACTTTGTTCTAACACCTATTCAGTGCTTAGATGCCTTGTTTCATTCATTGGTGCATAACAGATTCATTTTTTTCATTTGTGTTTCGTATTTTATTAGAACAGTGTTTAACTCATTCGGTTCTTACCATCTTATTTCATCCATTGGTCTCTTGTATTGCGCTAGAATAGTGTTTAACGTTTTCATTGCTTGCCAGGCTTCTTTTGTTCACTGATGTTTTGCATTTTATTACAACAGTCTCGAATTTTGGTTTTGTATGTGTGTGTCTGAGTGTGTGTGTTTTGTAGGACAGATGAGCCATTATTTGATGCCTTATTTTTTAAATTGAGGAGCGATCGGGGAAAGGTACATCACTGTAGGCATTGGTTGATCTTGTGGCATTCATCAAATTATTTTCTAAAGTAAATTCCTCGTACATCTGTCGAAAAGGTATCTATTTTGGTAAGACAGCTAGCCAAACGATTCTAGAAATACCTCATTATTTATTATTATCTCTTTTCCGAAATGGTCGCACACTTAATACCTTGTGATTTGCTCCGTGGCCGTTTTGCTAGTCGGGCCCAGCTCAATTCTTCTGTATGTTTCGCGGCGCAGCTTGCTTACCTGTAACTGCTCAGATTAAGCGTTTGTCTTACTTTGGTGTTTTACTATTTCGTTCCTATATAGTATCGTTAAGGGGATCTGAATATTTATCATTAATTTTCTATTTATTTCTCGCTTAAGTAAACCTAAGCAACACCATCTAGAGGCAGGCCTTAGTGCATGTTCGGCTCGACCATTTGTGGCACCCTGTACTTCTAGGCGTTCCGGCACGATGCTCTCACGAACGTAACGCTTTGTACCAAGTGCTTTGATCGGACATTGCGCCATAGAACTCACTGTGTTTATAACTCACTGTACCTGCCCACGTATGTGAATTCAGACGTAAGCTTTTAAGATCACTTAAAGTACACGCATAAGAAATGTTTGGCATCACCTCGGTTGCGAGAGTTCCAGTACCTCTACAGAAAATTGGAATAGTGATAAACATCAACATCATTTCCACATATTCTACAGCACATAAAAACCACAAATTGCATGTTGTACCAACATACAGCCAGACCGTCAGAGGTGGTGGTTCAGATTGCTGTATACACTCGTACCTCAGATACCCAGTAGCACCTCATCTTTCATTAATGCGTGCCTGTATTCGTCGTGGCATACTATCCACAAGTGCATCAAGGCATTGTAGGAGCAGATTGTCCCACTCCTCAACGGCGATTCGGTGTAAATCCTTCAGAGGTTTTGCTCTATCGGTCGGAGGATGGCATTCACGTATGGTACAGCATTATGGCGCTCTTCCATGACCTTACGTCGGCCCCACATAAAGCCACCCTATAATAGCAAGGAACCTCCACGTTACTGCACTCGCTGGACAGTGTGTCTAAGGCATTGAGCCTGAGCGGGTAGCCTCCAAACACGTCTCTGTCGATAGTCTGTTTGAAGGCATATGTGACACTCATCGGTGAAGAGAACGTGATGCCAATCCTGAGCGGTCCATTCGGCAAGTTGTTGGGCCCACCTGTACCGCGCTGCATGGTGTCGTGGTTGCGGAGATGGACGTCGCCATGCACGTCTGGAGTGAAGTTGCACACCATGCAGCCAATTACGCACAGTTTGAGTCGTAACACGACGTCCTATGGGTACACAAAAAGCATTATTCAACATAGTGGCGTTGCTTTCACGGTTCCTCAAAGCCATAAACCGTGGGTAGCGGTTATCTATACCAGTAGTAGCCCTTGGGCGGTCTCAGCGAGGCATTTCATCAACAGTTTCTGTCTCTCTGTATCTGTTCCATGTCCGAACAACATCACTTTAGTTCACTCCGACACCACTGCACACTTCCCTTGTTGAGAGCCCTTCCTGGCGCAAAGTAACAACGCGGACACGACCGAACAGCGGTATTGACCGTCTAAGTATGGTTGAACTACAGACAACACGAGCCGTGTACCTCCTTCCTGGTGGAATGACAGCAACTGATCGTCGGTTGGACCCCCTCCGTCTAATAGACGCTGCTCATACATGATTGTTTACATCTTTGGCTTGGTTTAGTGACACCTCAGTCAAAGGGACTGTGTCTGTGATACAGTATCCATGGTCAACTTCTATCTTCAGGAGTTCTGGGATCTGGGTTGATGCAAAACTTTTTTGATGTGTGTAGTTACCAATGGATTTCTTTTATTTAAACAAGTCTCATGTAAATCCTAAAGCAGCTTTACCAATTGTAAAGCTTATTGCATGGCCGCTGGCTCTTGATTCAGTTTTCCTGTATTTATCTTAAATGCAATTAAAGTTCTAGGTAGTGGAATTCTGTTCACTTGGATTTGATCAGTGTTGCTGTAAACTGGTGTGTCTCGCAGAGGAGTCGTATCGCTTAATGAAATTTGTATGCAAAATTTAAGTATTTTAAATTATTGTTTGAATTCCCAGAATGAGATTTTCACTCTGCAGCGGAGTGTGCGCTGATATGAAACTTCCTGGCAGATTAAAACTGTGTGCCCGACCGAGACTCGAACTCGGGACCTTTGCCTTTCGCGGGCAAGTGCTCTACCAACTGAGCTACCGAAGCACGACTCACGCCCGGTACTCACAGCTTTACTTCTGCCAGTACCTCGTCTCCTACCTTCCAAACTTTACACAAGCTCTCGCAGGAGAGCTTGTGTAAAGTTTGGAAGGTAGGAGACGAGGTACTGGCAGAAGTAAAGCTGTGAGTACCGGGCGTGAGTCGTGCTTCGGTAGCTCAGTTGGTAGAGCACTCGCCCGCGAAAGGCAAAGGTCCCGAGTTCGAGTCTCGGTCGGGCACACAGTTTTAATCTGCCAGGAAGTTTTATTGTTTGAATTCTTCATTAATCATTTGTCTTAATCCGTTTGTGCCGTTTCTATGTGTAGTTATTGGTTTCATCAACTTTTGCTCTTCGCCTGTAATTTTCTGTTAGCAAATAACGCCATATAACTATTAATAAGTCTTGCTGAAAATACTTAGTACTTCACGTTATTTTGGTTGCACCGACTGGCGTGATCTTGCTTTTCTTCTTTTTCTTTAAATTATCGATTTGAATTCGTGAATTGAAGAATTGTATTTAACGATGTGCTGTGCCTTGGCTTTAATTGTCTTATTCGCTACTCATCTGTGCTCTCGCTATTAAATTGAGCTTTTCCTAATTGTAAAGAGTTTCACTGCTTTTGATAACAAACTGCTGTTCATGTGTACGTTATCTTGCAATTCCAGTATCTTACCATGCCCCAACCAATTCTCTACCTTTTCAACAAACAACCTTCAACGCTGCACACTTTTCACTTTCTTGAATGAAGAACCACCCACGTGCAAGGGTCTATGGCCTGACGGCTAGTAGAAAACTTTCCAGCTAGGTGAACGGCACGGGATGACTGCAGCAGCTGATAACAACAAACCAGACATTGTTCGCAAACTCACTACTGGAACCGGCATACCACAGGAAATAGGTAAGAAAGGAAAAGAATCTTCACCAAGGAAAAAGTGACAGGAACTCGGACTTTCACAATGTTAATGGGAACGAGTGACAGAAATGAGCATTCACTAACATTTAGGTGCCAGCATAGTTACTGTTCGCCGATTTGTAATCACAGTCAAAGTGCTAAGCGAAACACTGATAACGACGAATGCTCACGCAACTTTTATGTTGTATAAATTATGACGTTATCAAACTTGCGAGAATCTGTTGCTTTTATTGTTCTCAAAGTAATTGCATGACATATATAATTCTCAGATTTTCAAACAAATGATTTTCAAAACAGTGTATCTCTGAAGGGGATTAATTTCTAAGTCATGCTGAAGTGCAGAACAAAGCATAGCTGTAATTATTTTGTACATTTTATTTCAAATAAATATTTCTTATTACAATTTTAAAATATTGTTATACATATTACTGTCATTATTATAAAAATCGTTGGCATGTGTGACACGTTAAAAGTGAGGGTGGTGGCATGTTACTTTTGTCAGGGGTGGGGGATGGGGGGAGGGGGGGGGGAGTAACAAACTATCAGCTCCAACATAACTGAAAACTGGATCAGCGCTAGACTTTGGCATAGGAATATTATGATGTACCAGGACAGCGGACATGTACCGAGTTCATCAAACAACTGGAAAGGAAAGCGCAACTGTAGGTACTAAAGTCTTACAATGAAATGCTTGAAGACGGAAAAAATCCCTTCGCAAATTGCTATACTCAAGCCAGGAAACACCAAGGAAGACCCAGCGAGCTATCATCGTATCGTACTTCTAAGCGTCCGTTAGAAGCATGTGCAAATAATTCTGTGTGACGGAATATCTCCAATGTTTGACGCAATGACCTCCAGAACAAGAAAGGTTTCGCGCTAGTTGAAACTACTACAAGCTAGTTCTCCTCCTAACATCTTTTATAGAAATAGGTATACGTTGTCGGTGTGCGTAAGAGACTGTGGTGAGTTCTTTTAAGAGAATCTTTAATTGAATATTTTAATATGGCGCTGGATATCTGACATAAGCTAATCGTTACCCACTAAAACAACGATAAAGGTGTTCATCTGGCCATAAAATTATATTAGGATCACAATTATCACAAATAAATTAAAATAAAAATGTTTCATTTTTCATGAAAAATAATAAGTAAACGCCTGGGAAAATGTCGATGAGGAAGGTGGAATGTGAATCAAATGAGCACGTATCTGGATAAATCTTTTTCACACACAGTGTGTGGCATCATTTTTTAGGTTGGTGTATGGAGATAGAGAGTGCCACATAAGGATGTACCTGTTCAGCCAGAAGCTTATGACCTCCGACCTACTATCTATATAAACTCGTCCAGGCAGAGCAGCGTCATCTGGTAAGGAATCACACACACACACACACACAAACACACACAGGGTGCATGTATATCAGTGAGCGTGCTGTCCGCGTGTAGAATGAAGAAGGTGCGCTATCTATTTGAGTCTGACCGAGGGCAGATTATCATGGCCTGGAGGCTTTGCACAAGCATTTCGGAATCTGCATGACTTCCCGGGCATTCGAGGTTTGCTGTGGTGAGTGTTTTCAGCATCTGTCGAAATTAAGGTGATACCACGTCCAGACGTCACATGGTTTGGGAGGCTGGGCAGATTGGTGAAGCGGGAGAGGCGGCCAACTGTGGCGGAAATAACGTTAGACTTTAATGCTGGGGAGAGTACAAGTACGCCTGAACACGTAGAGCACCGAACACTCCTAGCGATGGGCTTCCACAGTGTCAATTTTAATACCAGGAAATCGGCAAACTGATACTGAAAATGGCACGTGACCATCGGCACTGAATGTTGGCGCAGTGGTAGAGAGTTGCATGTTCTGATGAATTATATGTAAATTAAAGGTGGAGAGGGGAAGAAAGGAAAGGAAAGAGGAGGGACCACTGCTGTCAGCGGCACTGGGATATTACGCGGAATCGTCGGCGACGAATGAAAATGTGTACTGTACCGGGATTCGAACCCGGTATCTCTTGCTTAATATGCAGGTGCGGTATCCATTGCGCCAACCGAGACACAGTGTCATCGCAACTGCTCGGACCATCTCGGCTCACCTCACGGCCTATCCACACTCCCACCGAACGCCACCTAACCGCAGCCCCCGTCTATTTCCTCCATATTCGCTCTTCCGAGATTCCTACAGGAGGTCGGACATGTTTGTGCATCTGCACTGCAGAAAGTGGATTTTCTGCTCAGCTAGGCCTGTCAGGTGTAAGAATGTGTGATGTCTGTTTTCTAAGACATGTCCGAAAGAATAGACACCTACAATCATATAGTGATCTGATGAACCCGATACCTTCTTCATCATGCCAGTATGAGGGCACAAATCCGTCGTTTTCCAGGAAACAACTCCTTGACACCTATATTGCGTGATGGTGATAGGCCGGGGAACATTCACGTGGCCATCCATGGGTCCAGTGGAGCTCGTGCAAGGCATCACGACGACCGAGGAGTATCGTACACCGGTTGCAGACCACATACATCCCTTCATGTCGATCACGTTTCGCAGTGGCAGTGGCGTTTTTCAGCAAGACAATGCACCATGTTACAAGGAGAGGAGTGTGCTGAAGTAGTTCTAGGAACACAGTGGTGAGTTCCAGTTGATGTGTTGCCCCCCCCCCCCAACTCACCAGATCTGAACCCCATCGAACACATGTGGGATGAGACTGAACGTGATGTCAGAGCTCATCGCCCCCTCCTAGGGAATTAGGTGACTTATGTGTGCAGATGTGGTGCTGCCAACCTACCAAGGCCTCATTTCTTCCATGCTACGATGGGTCGCCGCTGTTATTCATACCAAGGGTAGAAGTATCGGCTGTTAGTTAAATGATCATAATGTTCTGGGTGATCAGCGTACGTGTGCCTTACTGATGGAGCTGAAAACTTGTAGAGCCTCTCGTTGCAAATAAATCTTTAGAATGAAGGTTGAAATTACACAGTATCATAAAAAAAATAATTCGACTTTCCCTGCAGTTCGCCTCGCTGTTGCGACTCGATCACACCACACCCATTATCTGTAGATGTCGGTTGAACTGGCTGCAAAATCAGTCATTGACTCTGCACCAACAACTTGTGACTACGTTCATCTCAGCCAGATGGGAGAATCACGTCGTAGAGAGCCTGGAGAAATGATGTAGCAGTGAAGTACGCCCAAGGACGCTGCCAGAGAAGCAGCTTCCAGCGGTTTGCTTCTGACGAGGTAGTCTGTTCTCTGCTTTTTTCAACGTTGCATAAATGACAAATTCAGTTAGCGCCGACCAGTAAGAAGTGGTCTTACAAGGTGCATAATTTCCTCATTCCTCGCATTTCAAGTGATTAAGCAGTTACCAAATTCTCTATACATGGCTTCCCTCTCTGTCTACTCGCTAATGAGGTTAGATCTTTGTAAGCTCAGCTGTACTCATTAAGCCCAATTGTGAATTACTTAAGTTAACCAATGGTAGCCAGTTTTAATTCTCTTAAAGATTCATGTTATTGCAGGACGTGAGCGAGGTGACGGTGTCTCCTGTAACGTTCCCTGGCAGCACACACACTATTAATCAAAGGAAATGACATTTAATTGTGCTATGTACGCTATGAAGCAATTCGTATTTACTGCAATTGTTTAACAAAAAAAATTAATTTAATTTTGTATAAAGGACATTCATTATTATTGTAATATTTTCTGTAATAATATTCTCGATATATTTATGATTGTAATATTTCTATACTCATAATGTAATTACGAAATATGTTAATATCTGCGATAAGAAAAATGTAAAATACAGCCACAGAGGGGAGTAATGTTGTAAGATTGCAAAGAGACATTAACGGTCGGCAGTGGTATAAATAGGAATACATAATGTGCATTCTTTGTCGTCTTCCTCGAGAGCTGAGAGAGAGAGGAACCTGTGACGTAGCATTTTATGAATGAGTAGACTTCTTTTGTCTGTATCTATCTTTAGCCGCCATTAGAGGAGAAATTACAAACTAATGTAAGTTCAATTATTGTTGTGGTCTAAATACATTATAATTTATCAAAACTGTGTATTACTAATGTAAATTAGCTTGCCCATGTCATCTATAATATTTCTTTAAAGAATTTTCAGCATTTTTAGCGATTATCGTTGGTGTTGCTGGGCTGTGCCGCGACCGAACGATTTGCAGCGGCGGCACATTTGAAAAATTGTTCCGCTAAGAAAAATTAACCAAACCCGTAAATCGGGAGCAGATAAAATTAGCAGTGAATTAGGAAAATACTTTTCTTTTACAGCAATCCTGAGACTGACGGAATTTATTACTGGTTTCACATTTGTGCATTCATAGGCGGATAGTTAACGTTGAAGTTCTTAATCTGTTGGTTCTTCCAATTTCTCAAGCAAATACCTTAAACGTATAGTGAAGTGTGTTTTATCAATGATAATTAAACGTTCAGGTCGGCTTGGCAATATTTAACCATTTTCTGCTAACAGAGACAGTCTTGTGTTCCATAGCTAACGCCGTGAAAGAATTCAGTAACTATTTAAAAAACCACTGCATTTAGAAAATGTGTGCCAAGGCCGAAATACGTAAAAAATTTAATTTATACAATTTTCAACTAAATGTTCTTAATCAGTTAATATGAATTTATCAGCATGAGAGGGTTGGCTAAGGTTCACGTAATTTTAAAAGTGCTTAATTCTGTCTAAGTGAATTTTTTATTACCACACGTAAATAAGGGGTTCTACAACAAAGTTCGTACTGAAAGAAAAAAATAACAAAAATATATAAAGCAACATTTCCATCCTCAACATTTTCCAATCAATTCATTTTATCTTTTTTTTAATTCATTAAATTGGCGGCCAACGTGGGGCTCGAATAAGCAGTGACCACAAAATACCCATGAGATAATTAGGGAATTATCGTAGTCGAACTTTGTTCGGGAACAATTAATAATTTTTCATGTATTGTATGTATTGCCTAACCAATATTGTGTGGTAATACCTGTATATGATTTTTTGCATGAGAACACTATACCCAGAGGCAAGCTGAAGAAGAGAGCTCATTATATCAAAAAACTTAATTACCTACCACAATACCAGGGGGCAGCTGCACCCAAGATAGATCACCAAAAGGTAAAGCTACAGTGTAGTTTTCCTGTGGGTAGTAAAGTAGCCTCAGTGCGATGTTCTCGGATCATAAGTGGTGTGCTTGTTGTTAGTGTTCTTTTTTTAAAATAACAGGACATTTGAGTAGTTAGTCATTGTAGTATATAATAAGTGTGTTTCAACAAATGACCATTTCTTGTGCGATTATGTCAGTGAAACCTGAGTGTTAGGATATTTAGTTAAGATTTTATTTCTTTTGTTGACTATGGTTAGATTGCGTAGTCAGAAAAATATAAACATGGGTAATGAACAACAGTTAGCAAGCAGTGATATCGAGTTACAAAGTGAGGCACAAAATAATGTTAGTGGCGTAGTTCAGGAAGTACAATGTGGGAATCTGGGGGCAGAACAGCAAGAAATGTTGCCACTGCCAGCCAGTGATTCAGTTGAAAGTAGAAATACTGTGCCACACACAAACACTAGACACGGACCAGAGAGTGGTGAGGTGTCAGAAGTGCAATCATTACGGGTTATGTTCGAGCGCATGCTCAATTTCCAAGCTGAATTTGCACGTATGCAAGCAGAACGCGATAGTGAATGTGATGCTAAACAAGCAGAGCGTGATCGATGCCAGCATGAGAGAGACTTGCAGTTAATGCAATCTTTGGAAGCTATGCAAAGTGAGATTGTTAGTTTGAGACAAAACTATGAAACCATACCCAAAGCGGTGCAAGAACTGAGCGAAAGAGTAGATAATATCCAGGTGGCTAACGCCAGTATCGTAGATGAAATTAGTGTACTGGCTAACAGGATGGAAAAACTAGAAATTGACACCAGTCAGGCAATAGAGCGGAAAATGTCCCAACAGGCGAACAAAATTGAACAGGCATTTACAAAAAAAATAGACGAGAAGGTGCACGCCGCGATTGAGGTCAAGGCCTTGGGCTCGAGTGCGGAAGTGCAGGACCTAAAAAGGGCGGTGAACACTGACATTCCGCTGTGGCAGCGGAATGTCAACCGTCGTCTTGCGGAGCTGGAAAACTTCTTGTTGCACGGCGACGTACAGGTATGTGTCACGCCAGCCACGTCCAACAATGATAGGCATATAAATACAGCAACGAAAAATTGCGACTGCGAGACAGAACAGGCAACCAATGTTAGCGAAACAAACAAATGTCACTCCAAAATAATGATTGAAGAAAGCCTGATTAGAAACCGACAGTTTCAGATCTTTACAACGGAGAAGAAATCTGTTCACCCTGTAGTATTTATCAAGGGATTTAGAAACATTTTGCCTAGCGTTTGGAGTCATACACAGAAAATACAGTTCGTTATGTCTTACATACAAGGAGATGCTGCATTATGGGCAACCGAAGCAGCTGACAGTTGCGACACATATGAGCAATTTGAAAAGGCTTTCTTGGCCAAATATTGGTCAATATGTATTCAGGAGAGATTACGGAAAGAGGTATATAATCCAGAGCCGTATTCTCCACGATTAGGCAATTTGCGAAAATATTTTGAGAAGTACATTAATAAGACCCGTTACTGGGACGAGCAGATTTCATCCCGGGATTTGATCAGACTTTTGAAATCACACTTGCCGATACACGTAAAGGAAAAACTTATACACGTACCGGAGAACGACATGGAACATTTCTTGTCTGTTCTGGACTCAATTGACCTGATTCAGGAGGATGTTAAGGCAGCCTCTGAACAGGCTAGAAGTAACGGAAACGGTTACAGAAATGGTCGAAATAACACGCTTCCACCAAATAATGGAAATGGTGGAGGTAACAATAGGAGACAAGATCATGTACAAAACTGGAATAGAGGTAGAGACCGGAAAGGCAATAGTCCGCCGGTGAACAATGACCGGAAAAGGAGGTTCGATGACCGATATGAAACAGGCCCACC
Source organism: Schistocerca serialis cubense (assembly GCF_023864345.2). Classification (NCBI taxonomy): domain Eukaryota; kingdom Metazoa; phylum Arthropoda; class Insecta; order Orthoptera; family Acrididae; genus Schistocerca; species Schistocerca serialis. The sequence continues at coordinate 201,165,290 of NC_064641.1, forward strand.
AAGCAATAGTAGATGGAAAAATGCCAGGGGGCCGTGGAACAACAATACCTATAACGATGCAAACCGAACTTGCAAACAGAACCAGAGGCCCAGTCCGGACCGGCAAAACAGTGAAAGATATGACAATAACCGACCGCCACCACAAAATGCGCCAGTTGCGCAACCGTGGCGGCCGACTCAACACAACTTACACGTAGTGGAGGTCAGCGACACAGAGCAGCCACACCTATCCACCTGTGATAACCCAACAAACTAGATTCAGCCGAGATACGCTCTCCATCGTCGGCTGAGGTTTGGAGTGAGAGCAGCCCATAAAGGAGCACAAAGACAAAGTACAAGCGATAATAGAGATCAAAATTAACAATATTGACGTGCAAGCAATCGTAGATACAGGTGCTACTGTCAGAGTCATGAGTATGGACTTATTCAGAGTACTGGGGAAAGAAAAGCGTATGCTGACTTTTCCTGTGAACAATTGCAAAGTCACTGGAGCCAACAGTGCACAGCGACAAATAATTAAACTCCAAGTGCGGGTAGAGATGTATATAGGGGGAGAAGCCATAGCGTGCTCGTTCCTGGTAGCAAAGGGTTTAAAGGTAGCCTGCATTTTGGGGCTAAATTTTTTGAGAGAAAGGGACGCAGTAATCGACCTTTCTCGGGGAAAATTAAGTTTGATAAACGCGGGTAGGAGGATAGAATTGTCCATGCTCAGATCTGAAGAGGTACCTGTGCCCAATTGTAATGATATTAATATAAAATGTAGGAATCAGTGGACACTACATTTAGACAATCATTGTCTAGGACAAAATCTCTATTATCCAGACGTACAAAGTGATCAATTAAAAGCAAATGTGGACGCACTTGTGAACAAAGTATCACAGTCCGAAAATTTGAACTCAATGCAACAGCAGGATTTGGTACAGTTATTATCCAACTATGCAGATGTATTTTCAGAACGACCAGGAATTGTTAAGGGATATCAATACAATATCGAGGTGAAGCCTCACAAAACCTACTGTCGAGCCTCATACTCCATTCCTTGGTCCAAGAAGGAAATTGTAGCTAAAGAAATTAGAAAACTGATCGAGTGGGGAATAATAGAACCGTCTTTGTCCCCTTATAGTGGTCCTTTGGTGGCGGTGGCAAAAGCAGACGGACAAGTACGGTTAGTATTAGATGCGAGAGATATAAACGAAATTATTGTACCTGTCAGGACTCATCCGGAAAACTTACATGAGCAAATTCAAAAATTCCAGGGAGTGCAATATTTGACATCTGTTGATATGTAAAGTTCATTCTGGCAAATCCTGCTCACACAAGAGTTTGGGGGTAGGAGCTACCAATTTAGGGTACTACCTTTTGGCCTAAATGTAAGTGCAGGAGTTTTCATAACAGCCCTCGACGCGGTTTTAGGTCCGGATTTGCTGCAAAGGGTAACAGTGTATGTAGACGATCTGGTGATTGCTACTGCCACCTGGGAGGAGAACGTAGAACTACTGGGTAGAGTCTTAGAAAGGTTTAAGCAAGCGGGAGTAACAGCGAATCTTGAGAAATCCAAATTTGGACGTAATCAGATTAAATTTCTAGGTCACATAATAACACCACAAGGCATCAAACCTGACAGCAAAAAACTTGACGCAATTCGTGGGTTTCCTACCCCGAGAACTAAGAGACAACTCAAAGCGTTTATAGGTCTTGCATCGTTCTTTAGACGGTTTATTCCAAACCAATTAATGGATAACGAGTCGTTATTGAGCCTGTTGCGTAAATATGCGCACTGGGTGTGGACAGAAGAATGTCAACACGCATTTGACGCTATCAAAAACGCCTTGGTGAATGCAAACATCCTGCGACACCCAGACATGACAAAAGGTTTTTGCATAGCGACAGATTCGTGTTCATACGGTCTGGGCGCTTGTTTGTTTCAGTGGGACAGGAGCATCGACCCCTCAACAATCAATGTAATCGGTTTTGGCAGCCGCACACTAAACAGCTGTGAGAGAGCATATTCCGCTACCGAGTTAAGAGGCTCTTGCAGTGGTTTGGGCGGTAAAGAAATTGAACTATTACATCCATGGCAAAGAAATCAAAGTATTCAGTGACCACTAGGCTCTGAGCTATTTAATGTCTTGCAAATTATACCATACCCGGTTGCTAAGATGGAGGTTAGCATTGCAGGAAAATAAAATTATGTACATAAAAGGACAAGATAATGTTGTAGCTGACGCCTTGTCGAGGCTCCCTCTAGAGCAATCCTCAGTGTCAAAGATTTTGGAACAATCGGAGGAATATCGAATACTCTTAGTACAAGATAAGGTACATAGGAGGGACTTTTTACATATGTGTAAGAATATGTCTACATTGCAGGAAACTAATCCGATTTGGCGAGATGTCATTAGCAAAATTAAAGAAGGAACCAATCTTAAAAGTGTTCAGAACTTCAAAATAGTAGATAATATTCTGTATTATAAAACAGGTGTGTCAAATGACCATGGAGTCGTGTGTATACCGCAACAGGCTATCCCAGCTGTAGTGTGGCACACGCATTTAGCATGGGGTCACGCTGGGATAGGCAACACAATAAGGATTTTATTCAGATACTGTCACTTTAAGGGAATAAGCCAGCAGACTCGCACCATTATCAGGACTTGTCCTCCGTGCCAAAAATCTAAGTTTCAAAATAAGTCCACAAGGTTTGAACTGCATCCTATAGTGCCTCAGCGGCCACTTAGGTTAGTATCTATAGACATAGCAGGACCCTACCCTCAAGCCAGGGGTGGATTAATGTACATTTTAGCGGTATATGACCTTTTTTATAAATACTTAAAAATATACTGCCTTAAATCAGCCACCGCTCGTGGAATAGTTAAATGGTTAGGGAAAGAATATTTTACACAGGTGGGTAAGCCTGAAGCGATAATATCAGATAATGCTTCCTATTTTACAGGTCATACCTGGAAGAACTATTTACAAGAACAAGGTATAAAGCACATACTAATATACCGTTTTCACCCACAAGCAAGTTTAGTAGAAAGAAATTTGGAGAGTTAAATAAATTTTTCAGGTTATACATTGCATGTAAGCACACAAGATGGCCAGATCTGATACCTAAATTTTTGGAAATTCACAACGCAACCCCGCATGCCTCTACGGGGTATCCACCAACCGAGATTATAAGGAATAATAATAGAGTACTGAATGAGTGGCTGGCACCTTTGCCTAAGATCCCAGTCATTCCTGAGCCTAAGGAAGAGAGGATATGGAAAGCAGGGTGCAACCTTACCAGGTGCGCTCGGAAAAGAAAAGAAAAATATAATCGACATGTGACGAATAATCAAAAACTTAGTGTTGGGGACTTGGTGCTCTAACACAATCATCCTAAGTCCTCGGCATCCTTGAAACAGAATAGCAAGTGGCAACTGGTGTACAGTGGACCTTTTAGAATAGTAAGTGTGCCACATTAGTGTAGCTATCTCTTAGCAGATCCCCAATCAGGGAGAGTACGGGGACTGTATCCGCGTAAGGATGTGAAAATATTCCTACAGTAAATGACTAATAGTCCTATGTGTTATGTGTAAAAAAGGTACACCATTCTTCTGAAAATGAATGAACATTAATAATATGTGATCTGTAGAGATAATGTACTAGTGTAGAAGTATTTAGTTATAAGAATATGATTGACTTTCTCTTTTGTTTATGATTATCTGTGTTATGTGTTCTTTTTAATTAGTGTTAGCTTAAACATGCTCTAAATGTCTGCACAGATAACCTGACTAGTGCAATTATTTGTAGTGTTAAATTGTGACAGAGATCAGTCAGGAGGAACATTTTAGTAGTGATTAGTTTGTGTACTGCATAATATTCTATATGTGCATCAAACTTGAAATATTTCTTGGTACGGTCTTTTCTATTACATATGTGTAGCTGTCAGATTGACAGATTCGATCTCAGAGTAATATCAATAATATGAAACTCTGAGAACTTTATTTTCAAGCCAGTATTGTCAAAGAGAGTAATGCACCCAGTAGTGACCCGTGGGCACCATATGAGGCAAACGTATTGCAAATTTATGTAACGCAAAGTTACGCACAAAGAAGCTTCAATTGAAGCATGAGCAGATCGAATCAGTAAAAAGAGCTAGCCCGATACAGTCCAAGTCAATTTTAGCCTACAGAGACTACACTGTAGTTACGTAGGACCTTGCAAGTACAGTGAGACATAATTTCAAAGGAGTTATTTAACAATATGCCTGAATTCGGCTGGAATGCACAAATAAAATCTGCTCGAACATAAATATAGATGATTTTTGGCCAAACTAATACGAAATTTTAATATTTGTTACCATGTAAGCAATTATCACACACCTTGGTAAAGAGCGAACAAAGAAGTTACGAATGTGCTGTTACTCAAAATTGCACAACGGACATTGTAACTGAAAAAACTTTAACAAAAGTGCAGCATTGTGTGGCTGAGACAGACAGTGACTGTTAAACCTGCAGCAATACGTCACGAGGTTGTTTTGAACAAGCAATAAGAAACTGTATCATCGCCGTGTGTGCAAGTGGACAAGGAACTAGCACGACACGAACAGTGAGCCGATAACAGACGGTGGACCAAGCTAGTGTCAAACTATAATTCTTTGTGTGTCAAGGGACGCCAGGAAAGCGCATTGACTACAGAGATACATTTTGTCCTAAGGTGAAAACTTGCGTGTGACTAATGACAAGTCATGACATGGTGAAAAAATATTGTGTGCCCATAAGACGTGTTACTGGGACAACGAAACATAGTGCAAACCAGACTAGTGAAGGCCAACTGAATAATAACTGCCAATAACTGTGTGCGTTCTTTCCCACAGCAGGAAAAATGCCCATAAGGATAGTACACTGTTTGTGAACTTGTTGCATGTTTGCTGGAGCACTGCAAGAAGACGTCACACGGGCGAGCTGATATACAACGCGCTTCCGGCTACTTCAGCCATGCAGCGGCCGCAGCAGCCCGTAGCAGACCAGACAGCCACACGCCTCTCCGCGCCGTAGTTGTCAACACCGGGGGCGGTGACCCACACGGAGCCGACGCGCCGCGCCGCGCCGCGCCGCGCCCAGCGCCGCTCAACAATCACTCCGCACCACTCGCCAACTACAGCATTATTGACACATTCCAAAATATTTATACAAACTGCATAACATGTCAATGGACTCGCTTTTTGACAAACATTGGACACTTATTATGTATACTCGTAAATTGACGAGAGAAAATGAACAGTAACAAGTGTAGGAGATGGATTTGTAACACGTAGGTAGTGGGAACATTATGAAAAGTGACGTTGTGCTAAATGATTTCAAGAAAACTAAGTGATATATCCTAGGACAGGTGACCTTGCAGTATATCGCCAAAATGATAATCACGAGTTGTTAATCACACACAACAACCTTTCGTTGAACTGTATGTGGCTGTGATATTATGTAACCGTTGATGACAAACTGCTAAATCAATTCAAAAGAATAACAGTTAAAGAGACAAGATTAATCATGAACCAACTGGGATGGCTGGGCTCCGGCACAGTTTTGCCCAGGTTTCCTGTCTGCCTTCGCCCTAATGGGGGAGCCATGAACATATATAACCCTGAGACTAGTTAAAAGAGCCATTCCATAAAAAATACAGAATTGTAAAGAACGTTACTGGCACCATTGTGTCAAAGTATAGAAACTATGCCAAATGCTGCCAGGGGGCAATGTAACGTTCCCTGCAGCGCACACACTATTAATCAAAGGAAATGACATTTAATTGTACTATGTACGCTATGAAGCAATTCGTATGTACTGTAATTGTTTAACAAAAGAATATTATTTAATTTTGTATAAAGGACATTCGTTATTATTGTAATATTTTCTGTAATAATGTTCTCGATGTATTTATGATTGTAATATTTCTATACTCATAATGTAATTACGAAATATGTTAATATCTGCGATAAGAAAAATGTAAAATACAGCCACAGAGGGGAGTAATGTTGTAAGATTGCAAAGAGACATTAACGGTCGGCAGTGGTATAAACAGGAATACATAATGTGCATTCTTTGTCGTCTTCCTCGAGAGCTGAGAGAGAGAGGAACCTGTGACGTAACATTTTATGAATGAGTAGACTTATTTTGTCTGTATCTATCTTTAGCCGCCATTAGAGGAGAAATTACAAACTAATGTAAGTTGAATTATTGTTGTGGTCTAAATACATTATAATTTATCAAAACTGTGTATTACTAATGTAAATTAGCTTGCCCATGTCATCTATAATATTTCTTTAAAGAATTTTCAGCATTTTTAGCGATTATCGTTGGTGTTGCTGGGCTGTGCCGCGACCGAACGATTTGCAGCGGCGGCACATTTGAAAAATTGTTCCGCTAAGAAAAATTAACCAAACCCGTAAATCGGGAGCAGATAAAATTAGCAGTGAATTAGGAAAATATTTTTCTTTTACAGCAATCCTGAGACTGACGGAATTTATTACTGGTTTCACATTTGTGCATTCATAGGCGGATAGTTAACGTTGAAGTTGTTAATCTGTTGGTTCTTTCAATTTCTAAAGCAAATAACTTAAACGTATAGTGAAGTGTGTTTTATCAATGATAATTAAACGTTCTGGTCGGCTTGGCAATATTTAACCATTTTCTGCTTACAGAGACAGTCTTGTGTTCCATAGCTAACGCCGGGAAAGAATTCAGTAACTATTTAAAAAACTACTGCATTTAGAAAATGTGTGCCAAGGCCGAAATACGTAAAAAATTTAATTTTTATAATTTTCAACTAAATGTTCTTAATCAGTTAATATGAATTTATCAGCATGAGAGGGTTGACTAAGGTTCACGTAATTTTAAAAGTGCTTAATTCTGTCTAAATGAATTTTTTATTACCACACGTAAATAAGGGGTTCTACAACAAAGTTCGTACTGAAAAAAAAAATAACAAAAATATATAAAGCAACATTTCCATCCCCAACATTTTCAAATCAATTCATTTTCTTTTTTTTAAGTCATTAAACTCCCAAACTTTGCATGAGGCATAAAACGAATTTTGTACCCAACTTCCTTTGGAAGCAGTTTAGTCCACAATCCCCAATGTATCCAAAGTATGCTACACAGTTGGTAGCTATACTGATGAATCTGAGATCATCATATGAACTTCTCTATTTTATTGTATTTTTCGTTCAAAATACGATGTTGAATTAGGTCGATTAAAACCAAGGTATGCTTAAGGCAATAAATTGTGGCCTCATATCAACATCTACATCTACATCATACTTAGCAAGCCATCAAATGGAGTGTGGCTGAGGGTACTTTCGGTACTACTATCTGTTCCCTCCAACCCTGTTCCACTCGCGATTAGTGCGTGGGACGAATGCTTGTCGGTAAGTCCTCTGTTTAGGCTCTAATTTCTCGAATTTTCTCTACGTAGTCAATAAGCGAGATGTATGTGGGGAAGTAACATGTTGTCCGACTCCTCCTGAAGAGTGTTGTCCCGAAATTTCAATAGTAGTAAATCTGTCCTTGATGCACAACGCCTCTCTTGTAACGTGTGCCAAGGGAGTTTTTTTTAGCATCTCCGTAACGCTCTCTCGCCAGCTAAACGATCCCGTAACGAAATGCTCCGCTCTTCGTTGGTCCTTCTCTATCTCCTCTATCAGTCCTACCTTAAAGGGATCCTAGACAGATGAACAATACTCAACTATCGGGTGAACAAGCGCCTTATAAGCCACTTCTTTCGTGTATGAGGTATATTTCCTTAAGACTTTTCCGATGAATCTGAGTCTGGTGTCTGCTTTCCCACTATCTGTTTTATGCGGTCAATCCACTTAACGTCGCTCTGGATAGTTACGCCTAGATATTTTACTGCAGACGCTGTCTCCAGCTGTTTTTCATCAATAGTGTAGCTGTAAAGCAGTGGATTTCCTTTCCTCTGTACGCGCAATAAGTTAGATTCATTTACGTTCAGGGTCAACTGCAAGAGCCTGCACCAGTCATCGATTCTCTGCAGGTCGTTCTGCAAATTCTTACTATCTTCTGGCGTTGCTACTTTGGTATAGACAACTGCATAATCTGCGAATAATCTTAAAGAGCATCCGACGCTTTCTACTATATCATCTATATACTCGTATATTGTAAACAGTAACGGTCCAATCAAACTCCCCTGTGGTACTCCGGATATTACCTTTACATCTGTTGATCTAGTTCCGTTAAGAGCGACGTGTTGAATTCTGTCTGCAAGAATGTCTCGAAATCAATCGCAGGTCTGCTCCGATACTCCGTAATGCGGGACGGTGTCAAATGTTTTATTGATATCAAGGAACACGGCATAAACCTGAGCGTCTTTGTCCACTGCGCCCTGGATCTCATGGAGAAACAGAGAAAGCTAAGTTTCGGAGGATGTCTGTTTGCGGAATCTATATCGATTTCAATAGAAGAGATGTTCATTTTCCAAAAGCGTCATAATTCTTGAGCCTAAAACATGTTCCATAATTCTATAACAGAGTGACGTTAACTATATAAGCCTATAATAGTGTAGATCTGTCTTATGGCCTTTCTTAAGAACGGGAATGACCTGTGCTTTTTTCCAGTCGTTAGGTACGTTTCGTTGCTCAAGCGGTCTACGATAAATTACTGCTAGAAGGGGAGGAAGGTCTTTCGCATTATCTTTATAGTATCTTACAGTTATCTCATGTGATACTGACGCCTTTCCGTTACTAAGCGATTGTAGCTGCTTTTCAATTCCGCGATCGGTTGTCTCAATATCTGACTTTTCGATGTTCGTAAGACGACTGAAAGGAGGGACAGTGCTACGATCTTCAGCGATGTAACAGCTTCGGAAGACCGAATTCAGTATTTCGGCCTTCTCTCTGTTATTTTCTGTTTCGGTGCCGGTGTGATCGCTGAGAGAATGAATAGATGATTTTGACCCACTTACTGACTTCACGTATCCCTGCATATACTGACGGAAACATCCAGCTGGCCTTTACTATGAAAGCTCACTTTTCCGTTACGCTGGTAGCTGTGAACCTCGGGCATAAAGTATGTTAAAAAGAGGATATAATAAAAACACATGTATCTTTTACTTAGCTGTTGTAACCTCCCCGTGAATAATTAGAAATAAAAGTCAATGATAATGAAAATGTGCCAAGTGTTCTCTTCCCACAAAACTGAATAATTAAAATGAACCAAGCGTAACCTGCTTGCAAAATTATAGAATAAAAATGACCCACATGTAAACTCCCAACAAACATTAACTAATGAAGATTGCTCATTAAACCAACAATAAAATTAATTAAATAATGAAGCATGAACTGAATGCAACATCTGAACAGCAATAATTAAGCCTGATAAATTTTGTAAGGGCAGCTGCGCTGACATTCGGCCCTATACAATAATTAAACCTGAACACAAAAACCAAATTTCTTACATCAGTAAACTGCATCAATATCTGCTCTTATTTTTCGGCACAGCTCCGTGCAATGCTGCCCTATGTTTAATTTTAATTCTTGGAGGGAATGCATAGGAAGTATTACTTGACTTGAAATGAATCTTTTTGTTTAAAACAGTTACTTTATAAGAAAATTATTATTGGGGCAATTCTTGACCAAATTATTTACAATTAACGTATGTTATTAGCTGAGCGCAATGCTGCTTCATTACCTTTTAAAACAATATACCTCGTCGTGAATCGTGACCAGAGATGCAAGGAGAGCACGCCGACGACGCATGCCGACGGCCGCTCAGTACAACCGTCCACTGACTACTCGCAACTGACTCTCGTAACTGAACTCTCGCGCGGTCAAGCGCAGACTAGCAACGATAAATAACTCTCTGGTCACAGATTCTGTCATGCCTCGCCATCGCTGGTTATGAATACATATGAAACGTACGCGTTTCAATGTTAGTAAAAATTAGGAACAATTAATGTGGTACGAAATAGTAGCAGAAAACCATAGTGAACGGTTTGTAAGGACTTGCCTAGTAATTGTAAAGTTACATGACACTGCGCCTGATGCCTTTAGAAAGAGGGGCCTTGCATTTTGTAACCTGATGCCTTTAGGAATAGAGGCCTTTCATTCTGTAACGCAATTATCAGATATATTGACAGTGCTGCAGTCTCATTGTTAGTCTTTCCTCGTGTTACTGTCGTATCCTAGCCGGTAGTGGCATAAAACACTTGTCAGACGTAATGGGCATGTTGTAGTAGAACTACGAGTCAGTAACAACGCACGGTAATCTGGAGACGAAGAACCTATGCATGTAAGCTCTGTTTAAGCCGTTCTTCGGTATAACGTTTTTTTTTATTTATTTTTTTTATTTTTTATTTTAAGAGCTTCCTCACTCCTTTAGCTGATGTCCAATATTATCCTTCATTGACTAAAATCTTTAAATTTTTACTATTGCATTAAGTTACCGTATATGTTACAGAATTTTCATTTACATCATATCACTAAACGAAATACTGGCATATTTTATTATTTAGGGTCTATTTTAACTTTTGTAACTATTAATGTATATCGATGTCAGTAACAGCATGTCCCTCATGAAGACAGAATATATATATAGTGAAATCAAAGTAAGAAATTTAAACTGCAGGTGTTAGCAATCAATAATATGCAGCTGATGGACCTTTTCGAGGGAGTGAATAGCTACTTTTCAGATAGGAATGTTAAACCTGTAGCCTACATAAAAGTAAATGGAATGTCTCTCTCTGATTCTCTACCTTAGCGTGTGAGGTGTATTAGTAGACAGGAATATGACATAATGATTATTTCATCCTTACATTGTCTGGTAAGCTAAATTCGTATTCCATCAGACCCATTCAATCTTCGACGTACGCGAGCGAAAGCTACCACGAAAAAAAAAAAAAAAATCTGAAGAAAACAGTTTCGCAGAAATGAAGACGGCTTTATCATATTAAAATAATGTCAAACAAAAATTAGCTTAACGTCAAAACGACTTTCCGTTATAGTTCAGACTGAAACTTTGTAGAATGTACCCTGCAGTATCTCGTATTTTCTTTTCGGTCATATTATTTACCACACAATAAACTCGGATATATGTTACGAGTTGACCTCTGAAATGAGAAAATGTGACCTTACAATACTGACATGTTAATTTAAGCTACAAAGTGGCGCACGGGGTTACGAATGTCCTATTTACTATGGTTGTTACTCATTTTTTTAAAGCTTTCGTCATGGTTTTTGTTTGAACTTAGTATCTTTTCTTTTCCTGAGAGAAGTGTAGTTAACTCGTACAATTACGAGCGACGCGGTAATTCTAAGGATCGAATTTTATCCTGGGCCTATTTGATAAAACGTTCACACATACATTACAGGAACTGCAACGATTAAACAGACTACGTGCGATACCATTAATTCCCTGCAGTGCAAGTGTTCTCGTAAAGTAAACACCTCTTAATTGGAAACGCTGTAAAAGGCCACGTGTGCATTTCGTTTTCACTAAGTGGCGTGCCCTGCCACCTACAGGTCGCGCCGCGTACTGCCAACGACAGAAAGCGCCACACAGCGAACCAATACCGAAACTACTGGGGAATGAGCGTGTAGGTTGGCACTTGCTCTTGAGAAATATTTATTTTTACAGTTTGAAGTGTGAATACCGTTACTGTTCGGGAAGCACTTCGTGAACTAACAGGAAATTTCGAATTTGTACATATGTTTTCGTACGGTATGCTCGAATTCGTATCTGAATACTAAACGAAATTTTTGAGTGCCGTGAGTCGATAAATGTGCAAAGAATTATTTTTGCTGTCATTTTCCTCGTATAATCCAGAGGCCGTTATAGCTGATGCAGGTTTTAGACGTCGAGTGTCTGTTGTTCGATGCTGACTGTCTCTGTAATCAAAAACCTGTGAATAATTTCGTGACTACGGATCAGCTGCCTCCAGAAATACCAATAAATCGATCAGATTCTTGTAACGGTAAGAAAGGATGTAATAAAATAACTTCTACTGCTGCACTTCACAGCGTACACGCCGAAGCTGTTCCACAGATTACGACGCAATAGTGATCATTTCGAACAAGGATTTGTGCCTTGTGTAGCTTGCTTTAAGTGTTTATCTTGTTTATTACACTGATGAACAATAATAACGTTGTCTGTAGCTCTCTGGCACAAAATACTGAAAGCCGAGACGTAGATGAAATTATAAAAATCAAGAAGTCTAGTGTATACCAAGGTAACTGAGAGAAATTTTGTCAAGCGAATGAATTACGTCAAGTGTCCTTGTAGTCACTGTTTTACGCATATTCTCACACATACAACAACGTTAAAGGTATTTTTTCTTTGGAACTAATGTTAACTATTCAGAGTCACTCATTTTCTAAGTTTATGTGAAATATTCCGCAGTGAGGAAAACATATTTACTGGAACTGTTGACCGCGACTAAGAATGCTCATGACAGTTTACTAGGAAAATGTGTCTTTCGTACACCAAATATGACACGGTGCAAGAGTTTCGAATGTAAGAATTTGCTAGATGAACATAGACATTTCACTTTGAATTTCAATCCCATTTGGACGATGCTGTACTTTTGTAGCTAGAGGAGAGTGTACCTAAGAACATATTATGTTGCCTGGTCGGTGCGTTATGGTATTGACTGATTTAGAGTGACAAGAAAGAGAGCGTATTAAATACTGCCAAATGTAGCTTCCGGCATTTTCTACTGGTTTTGATGTGTGATATCTGCGTACAGTATTCTTTTCTTGGGGAATGACAGTGTTCTAACTTGGAACAGTTTTTCACTTGCGGAAAAACCTTGCTTTAACGGAGTAATTTTTGTAATTTCAGAAAAAGGTTGCAGCACCTAAAAAGCGAATGCAATCAATTGAAAATGAGATAAGATAATATAGGCTGTTTCCGTAGGAGCAGGACATTGAGGATGCTGCACTGAACAATTTGAGCTAGGGAATCTGGGGTCGCAGAAGCTAGCTTAAGGAGGTAATAGGAATAAAATCACATTTCTGTTTACTTTTTTATTTTCATTAGTTACAGTTAACTGCATATACCGTAACTGACAATGTGAATGTATCATTTGTACTGCACGTCTCTGAATAACACTGAGTAATGAATGGGTCTGCCATTGATTTACAGTAGTTTCTATCATGGGCCAACGTAAATAAGATACAACAAAGCCACCTTACCTCACAAGTAAAGTCAATAAAACCTGCATCATGGTTTCGTAGTAATCAGGCTCGTCCTCCTTGTTTCCTTGCAGGAAATAAGGAATTTACTTGTAAATAAACAGCACAGTGCGTGTGAACTTGAACGCATGTTAGTTGTAAAAAATCTGGAGAACAGTAACGCTACACAAAACGGTAGGCGCGTATACTTTTCTATCCCCTTAATCTGGCTTTTCTGATTCCAGATTGCCTACCTCAGTTTGTTCCGTTAAGCATTCTCTATATCCTGTTACATTTTTGATCTCTCTTACGGTAACACACTGTGTATTGAACTTCAGTCAGAGGGCTAGGTAGAGGCGAGAAAATGTAAAGTGTCCCACAACACTCTCTCTTATTCGCAATAGCAACATTCAATATTGTCAAAAGGCAGCTTCATTATTTTCGTGTGATATTCGTGTTACTTTTGGGACGGTTTAAAAAGTATGAAATCCTAGATGTTTGACAGTTTTCCGGAAAGAAGCCATGCGATTCCTTTGGCTGTCTTGCCGACGTGATACATTGTCCCTCGTCTTTCTCATAATACTCCCTAAGCTTATTTCTCGTATAATGAGGACATATCAATTTCCGCTGATTTTGGAAGAGTAATAGGCATTCTTGCTTCTTACAGTTCTTACCTCACTTGACTATATATTAGTCATTTTATATTTGAAGATCTCTAGACGGATCAGAACGCACCAAACCGAGTACCAGTCTCAGCCATCTGACACAGTATAAGAATAGTGATAATAAAAAAACCGTGATCAGCTAGGACCACAGTCGATTGTCGCACTTTGTGAGTGATAACAGTTTTCATACCGGGCGAGGCCATGAAACGCAGGTCCGTCTCAACCAGTTTCCGAACAAACATTTCAGTGGGTAACGAGTCGCGTACCTCACGTAAAACCATTGCTCACAGCGACACATAATGCTGTATATCTTCAGCGTGTTAATCGACACAGAAACTGGGCAGTAGCTGACTGGAAACACAGGGACTGGACATTACCTTGCTGAAAGCAAAGTCACTGTCTTATCTCTCTTCAAACGATGCGAGGTGTCTAGTGCACGGATAGCGTGCAGTGACACAGTGTTTAATCTACTGTGCCTGGAAGTTGTACTTCGAGCCTGAGATGGTTCTGTGATGTTCTTGGGATCTGAGAATGAAGTCTTTCGCGACTTCACTGTTCTATGAAATATTCTCTGACTTCATTCCCCGTCAATTCTGGAGAAACTTCCAGCTTCCGACGACTACCTCCATCATAATCATCTGACTATCAAAACCGGTGCTACTGACTGATTTGATGCGGGCCACCACGATTTCCTTTCCTGTGCTAACCTCTTCATCTCAGAGTAGCACTTGCAACCTACGTCCTCTATTATTTGCTTGACGTACTCCAATCTCTGTCATCCTCTACAGTTTTTGCCCTCTACAGCTCCCTCTAGTACCATGGAAGTCATTCCCTCATGTCTTAGCAGATGTCCTATCATCCTGTCCCTTCTCCTTATCAGTGTTTTCCACATATTCCTTTCCTCTCCGATTCTGCTTAGAACCTCCTCATTCCTTACCTTATCATTCCACCTACTTTTCAACATTCGTCTATAGCACCACATCTCAAATGCTTCGATTCTCTTCTGTTCCGGTTTTCCCACAGTCCATGTTTCACTACCATACAATGCTGTACTCCAGACGTACATCCTCAGAAATTTCTTCTTCGAATTAATGCCGGTATTTGATATTAGTAGACTTCTCTTGGCCAGAAATGCCTTTTTTGCCATAGCGAGTCTGCTTTTGATGTCCTCCTTGCTCCGTCCGTCACTGGTTATGTTACTGCCTAGGTAGCAGAATTCCTTAGCTTCATTGACTTCGTGACCATCAATCCTGATGTTAAGTTTCCCGTTGTTCTCATGTCTACTACTTCTCATTACCTTCGTCTTTCTCCGATTTACTCTCAAACCATACTGTGTAGTCATTAGACTGTTCATTCCGTTCAGCAGATCATTTAATTCTTCTTCACTTTCACTGAGGATAGCAATGTCATCAGCGAATCGTATCATTGATATCCTTTCACCTTGTATTTTAAGTCCACTCCTGAACCTTTCTTCTATTTCCATCATTGCTTCCTCGATGTACAGATTGAAGAGAGGGGCCTTGTCTTACACACCTCTTAATACGAGCACTTGGTTCTTGATCGTCCACTCTTATTATTCCCTCTTGGTTGTTGTACATATTGTATATGACCCGTTTCTCCCTATAGCTTACCCCTACTTTTTTCAGAATCTCGAACAGCTTGCACCATTTTATATTGTCGAACGCTTTGTCCAGGTCGACAAATCCTATGAAAGTGTCTTGATTTTTCTTTAGCCTTGCTTCCATTATTAGCCGTAACGTCAAGATTGCCTCTCTCGTCCCTTTACTTTTCCTAAAGCCAAACTGATCGTCACCTAGCGCATTCTCAATTTTCTTTTCCTTTCTTCTGTAGATTATTATTGTAAGCAGCTTCGATGCATGAGCTGTTAAGCTGATTGTGCGATAATTCTCGCACTTGTCAGCTCTTGCCGTCTTCGGAATTGTGTGGATAATGCTTTTCCGAAAGTCAGATGGTATGTCGCCAGACTCATATATTCTACACACCAACGTGAATAGTCGTTTTGTTGCCACTTCACCCAATGATTTTAGGAATTCTGATGGAATGTTATCTATCCCTTCTGCCTTATTTGACCGTAAGTCCTCCAAAGCTCTTTTAAATTCCGATTCTAATACTGGATCCCCCATCTCTTCTAAATCGACTCCTGTTTCTTCTTCTATCACATCAGAAAAATCTTCACCCTCATAGAGGCTTTCAATGTATTCTTTCCACCTATCTCCTCTCTCCCCGCATTTAACAGTGGAATTCCCGTTGCACTCTTAATGTTACCACCGTTGCTTTTAATGTCACCAAAGGTTGTTTTGACTTTCCTGTATCCTGAGTCTGTCCTTCCGACAATCATATCTTTTTCGATGTCCTCACATTTTTCCTGCAGCCATTTCGTCTTTGCTTCCCTGCACTTCCTATTTATTTCATTCCTCAGCGACTTGTATTTCTGTATTGCTGGTTTTCCCTGAACATGTTTGTACTTCCTCCTTTCATCAATCAACTGAAGTATTTCTTCTGTTACCCATGGTTTCTTCGCAGCTACCTTCTTTGTACCTATGTTTTCCTTCCCAACTTCTGTGATGGCCCTTTTTAGAGATGTCCATTCCTCTTCAACTCTACTGCCTACTGCGCTGTTCCTTGTTGCTGTATCTATAGCGTTAGAGAACTTCAAACGTATCTCGTCATTCCTTAGCACTTCCGTATCCCACTTCTTTGCGTATTGATTCTTCCTGACTAATGTCTTGAACTTCAGCCTACTCTTCATCACTGGTATATTGTGATCTGAGTCTATACCTGCTCCTGGGTACGCCTTACAATTCAGTATCTGATTTCGGAATCTCTGTCTGACCATGATGTAAACTAATTGAAATACTCCCGTATCTCCCGGCCTTTTCCAAGTATACCTCCTCCTCTTGTGATTCTTGAACAGGGTATTCGCTATTACTAGCTGAAACTTGTTACAGAACTCAATTAGTCTTTCTCCTCGTTCATTCCTTGTCCCAAGTCCATATTCTCCTGTAACCTTTTATTCTTCCCCTGCAAATGCATTCCAGTCGCCCATGACTATTAGATTTTCGTCCCCCTTTACATACTGCATTACTCTTTCAATATCCTCATACACATTCTCCATCTGTTCATCTTCAGTTTGCGACGTCGGCATGTATACCTGAACTATCGTTGTCGGTGTTGGTCTGCTGTCGATTCTGATTAGAACAACCCGGTCATTGAACTGTTCACAGTAACACACCCTCTGCCCTACCTTCCTATTCATAACGAATCGTACACCTGTTATACCATTTTCTGTTACTGTTGATATTACCCGATACTCATCTGACCAGAAATCCTTGTCTTCCTTCCACTTCACTTCACTGACCCCTACTATATATAGATTGAGCCTTTGCATTTCCCTTTTCAGATTTTCTAGTTTGTCTTCCTTCCACTTCACTTCACTGACCTCTACTATATCTAGATTGAGCCTTTGCATTTCCCTTTTCAGACTTTCTAGTTTCCCTACGACGTTTAAGCTTCTGACATTCCACGCCCCGACTCGTAGAACTTTATCCTTTCGTTGATTATTCAATCTTTTTCTCATGGTAACCTCCCCCTTGGCAGTCCCATCCCGGAGACCCGAATGGGGGACTATTCCGGAATCTTTGGCCAATCGAGAGATCATCATGACACTTCTTCAATTACAAGCCGCATGTCCTGTGGATACACGTTCCGTGTCTTTAATGCAGTGGTTTCCATTGCCTTCTGCATCCTCATGTCGTTGATCATTGCTGATTCTTCCGCCTTTAGGGGCCATTTCCCACCCCTCGGACAAGAGAGTGCCCTGAACCTCTATCCGCTCCTCCGTCCTTTTTGACAAGGCCGTTGGCAGAATGAGACTGACTTCTTATGCCGGATGTCTTCGGCTGCCAATGCTGATTATTTATCAAAGTTTAGGCAGTGGCTGGGATCGAACCCGGGACCGAAGACGTTTTGGTTATGAATCAAAGACGCTACCCCTAGACCACGGGTAGTCCATTTACGGCATCTGGTTGGTCGGTAATAAAGTAATGTTGTCGCAAATGGCGTCAACGTTTGCGCTCGTGCTGCCATCACTCTCGCAGAGGCGTAAAGTATGCGACGAATATCTCATTCTCTGCTCTGCATCGAGAGCTGGCTTCCACGATCCGCTAAGATTATACCCTCTGCCATGGTTGAAGTATCTGTCGCACATTCTTGTTTCTACGGCCCCTTTAATTAATGAGTCCCAACGTGTAGGAGTGTGGTGCAAAACTTTTGTTTCGTCAAACACTGTTTTGTGTTTGTGAGGCTGTGCTCAGCAAATACAATTTCACCAATTCTTGGTTTTTAGTATATCGCTGATGTTCTGCACAGCGTTGCGGATGGATGGGCCGGTGTAATTACTACCTCACTCACAAGGAATGCTATAAAGCCTAGGGATCATACGGCCGACACTGCCCTTAACTGGGCGTAGCATCTCCTTCATATTGTTAGCCGGTACGAAAATAGTTCCAATACCTCGTCCTTTGAGGACTTCCTATTTTGCTGGATGCAGCGCTGCAGAAAAAAAGAAATACATTCGGTAGCTCATCACGCGAGTGTCCAACATTTTCACCTTTCCTTGTCTTGGAGCCGGCCGCGGTGGCGGAGCGCTTCTAGGCTCTTCAGTCGGGAACCGCGATGCTGCTACGGTCGAAGGTTCGAATCCTGCTTCGGGTACGGATGTGTTTGATGTTCTTAGGTTAGTTAGGTTTAAGTAATTCTAAGTTCTAGGGGACTGATGACCTCAGATGTTAAGTCCCATGGAACTCAGAGCAATTTGAACCCTTTCTTGGAGAACGCTGACTTCATATCACTTAGATCACAGCTGCTCTTTCGGAACTTAGTTCAGATGATTAATTTCAGAGTCCTTGTGATCCTCGTCAGAAATAAGTTTTTCTCTGTGCACCATTGTATTTAAATTTGCACTCTTCTGGACTGGATGATTAAATCACTGAGTGCTAAGATATAAATCAGTGTGTATCGGCTTGTGGTACACTGAGTGGCCGAGACGTAAATCGTCTTTGGTTGTATCAGCACATCTAAAATGGCAGCCTGCCTTCTATATCTCGATACTGAACTGCAAGTTCTAGTGAATACTGTTTATATGTTCAAGGAAGTGCTCAAGAGCTTCTACAGAGTGTGGCCAGACTATAAACATTTCGTCACATAACGACAGAACGAAGTTGGATGAAGGGGAGCCACAATTTAATCTCGTTCCTCAAAATGTTCCACAAAAATATTGGCCACTGCTGGAGACAACGATCTCATAGCACTTCCGTCCGTCATTTAACAATATTAAACGCCACGCCTGAAGTAGGTGATTGTCATTACATGTCGGAACAAGGTAATCGTTTCAGGAGGAAAATGCTTTGCTAACAGTTTCAGTGTCTCCTCCACAGGAACTTTTAAAAATTGTGAGGCAAAATCGAGGCTGCCCAAATTATCATTTGTGCTAACTCTAATCCGATTAATTTTGTCAATGAAAATCAGCGTTTTGGATGTGATGTTCACTACGGCTAACTATCGGAGTCATCAGCTTAGTTAAACATTAGGCCAGACTAGATAGGAGAACCAATAACGCTAACAAGTGACCTCAATGGAATACTTTCCTTGTGGACCTTAAGTAACCCATACAGCGTGACTTTCCGGTCTTGGAGCTAGAGCTCTGAGTTTTGATGACATCCTCTGGTAGACAAGAATTCTTCAGGAGCTCATCGTTTTCCTACTGTATCCCTCAACTGAGTCCAGTGTAAGGCATGTTACATGCTATCTTCCAGCAACGTGTCACTTTGCTGTGATATTCAGTGGGGTTAAGAAAAACGGTAGCAGTTCCCTTGTCAGTCCCAAGCACCACGACATCTGTATCTTTCCACACTGCACGGTGCCCTTCTCCCTATGGCATTAGAATAACGTCTGTTGGGGATGACCAATTACTTGTTCAGAGTGCTAATTTTTTCTAAGACTAATGCTTCGATCTACTTTATAAAAGCCTGTGTTTTGGTGTTTCGGGTTTCTGTAAACGTAAGATAGTTGTTCGCCTTGGTCGTTAAGTAATTTTGTATCTTCTTTGGATCATCAGATTAAAGCTATTATTTAATGATGATATACTATTTTGCAAAGTATAAACTGTGTCCCCAAGTGGTACATTCTTATTTACGTTGGTTATATCGAACGATGTGAATTTATCGTTTGCTGGGATTTTCATGTAACAAATCTGTGTGAAAGAATACTTAAACGAATATTTGTCTCACAAATGTAATATTGGTTCTTATGTGCTTAAGCCAGACATGCTGGTCAGGCAACGTAATTTACTTACTCTTCACATTGAAATGCTCCATTTGTGAAACTTTGTTTCAGTCCACTTGATGAATTTTATTTCGTAGAAATTATTCAGAGTGTCGTCGATAAACGACAGATGTGCCCTCGTAGATAATAGTTTTTTTGCTCGTTTTACATTTAGCAGACAATTCCAATGTTTCAGCAGTTGTTACGTCCTGTACAACACAACTGTAATAATGGTACATTCTGCGATTAGTCTACCATACTTCTCAGGCTGACTGTTCGCGTCAAACTGAGATAAAGTGCGAAGAATATGTGTAAAGACTCCGTAAAAGCTGTGTATGAACTTTTACGTAACATTTTGAATTAAGAGTGTAATCTTCTTGTTAGATATAATTTATTTGCCCAGCTCGCAAAGAGCGTTCGACAATCCCAAATGGTAAGCTATTGACAGACACAGGTACAAGAGTCAAGAGGGAATAATAAGAGTGGAAGGACGAGAAACATGTGCTGGGATTAAAAAGGGTGTATGACAGGGTTGTAATCATTCGCCCGTGCTGTTAAATCAATACATCTAAGAAGCAAAAATGGAAATAAAAGAAAGATTCATGAGTGGAATTAAATTCAGGGTGACAGGATATCAGTGGTAGGATTCTATGATGACAGTGCTATCGTCAGTGAAGAAGAGTTACAAAAGGGGCATCCCTGGATAAGAGAAATCTACTGATATCAAACGCAAGCTTTAATTTGAGGAAGTAATTTCTCATAAAGTACGTTTTGAGCTCACCACTGTATGTTAATTAAATGTGGCTAGTGGCAAAACCGACACAGAAGGAATGGAAGCATTTGAGATGTGATGCCATAAAAGAATGTTGAAAATTAGGTGGCCTGATGAGGTAAGAAATCAGGAGTGTCTATGCAGAATCGGAGAGGGAACACTGATATGAAGAAGAAACAGGATGACAGGGTATCTGTTAAGACATTTGTAAATAACATCCATGGCACTACTGGAAGTTCTAGCGGGTATAAACTATAGAGGAAGACGGAGATTGGAACATATCCAACGGATATTTGAGGACGTAGGTTGCAAGTGCTACCCTGGTATGAGGAGGTTGGGACAGCAGTTCGTGGTTGGCCGCATCAAAAGTCAGAAGAATCATGAAAAACATTACCACACATATCAGCATTCTAATGTTAACTTTATGCGACACCTGAAAATTTGTGCTAAACCAAGACTGGAACCCTCGTTCCCCGCTTTTCGCCAGCGGTCACCTCAATCACTTCGAGTATCCAAGCACACCTCAGGCCCAATCCAAATATTCACATGTCACCCAGTCAACAACACTTACGCTCTCACATTTCATGATTTATGCGCTGGGACAGACAAATATTTTATCATCATTTTAGTGAGTCAAGGTATGGATACATCATGAATGCTTGCAATGTCTGTGTTTGTACACTGTCTGTGTCTTCACATTACAAGCGTGCAAGCACATATGCAGGTCTGAAGGATTTTGTATGTGAAGCTACAGGTACTCCATAAACTCAGACAGTATAACCATCAATAATTTAGATTTTAGTTGAGAAATTGCTAATTTGAAATGACGAGTATTTAAGATGTTTCAGAGCCGTCTTTGTCAGTAAAAAATGACTCTTATAAATCATCCCATATGCGTACTATTTCATTAATTTAAAAAATTGTCAGCAGTTGCAGCTACCATTACAGAAAGATGATCTAAATGGCCGGACGGAATTATGAATCCACACCTCCCAATATACCCTGCCCCTCGGTTTTAAAATATCATCCCTTGTCAGTTTCCGTTATTTTAGTGAGTATGAAGGATCGTATTTTGAACAAATGCCTCAAAGCTTAGAAACCCGTGTTCTTATCTCTGGATTAGTTTTTCACGTTAATTTCTTACATCCGACACACTAAGCTTGGGACAGAGACTTCAATTTAGTAAATCATGTAATGTAACTCAAAGTCTAGTTAGTGAAACTTTTACCACACAATGGGACCAAATCATCTCCTGGCTTCTACAAACTGCAAAGCTAGCAGGTTTTTAAAGTTTCACTTTCCCAATTTCTGGTGACGTGTGGGTCGATGGCCTTCCAATAACAATACCGTGTGGCTCTGTGGAAGCGGCAACGCTCCCTGTAGATCAATCGGCCGCAACTAATTAGTTTGCGGTGTATCTGCTGCGGGTCTGATTGGTTTACGCTGCAAACAGCGGCTGTAATCCAGCTGAACTGCGTAATAGTTGCTCTTCATACCGCCTGATATCGGTCTGGTTGGCACGTGCACGGCGAACTCTCAGTCCTACCTTCCTGACATCTTCAAGCTTGTCACGATGTTACTGGCTTAGAGACAATACTGCAGTCAAGGAAAGAAACAACGATTATAATTTAACGTCCCTGCTACGTTTTCATAATCCAGCTGAAGTTTTGCATAGGGTATATCAGCAGCAGCATTATTTCGGACGATAGTATTACAGAGTTTTTTGAGGTTAACAATAGTCTGAAGTCCGCCCCCGGTAGCTGAGTGGTCAGCGCATCATAATTTCAAACTTAAGGGCCCAGGTACGATTCCCGGCTAGGTCGGAGATTTTCTCCGCTCAGTGACTGGATGTTATGTTGTCCTTATCATCGTCATTTTCTCCTTCATCTACGCGCAAGTCACCGAAGTGGCGTGAAATCGAAAGACTAGCACCCGGCAAATGATCTACCCGACGGGAGACCCAAGTCACACGACCTTTTTTTTAGTAGTCTGAAGCAGGTAGCAGTCTTCAAAATTTGACTATCTAACTTGCATCATGAATATTACTTTATATATAGATTTAACTCTTCATCTACCTAACAGTCTAAAGGGCGCATTACTTGACGGCGTATAACCATGAGAACTGTACTTTATATGTCAGAACAGAAAACGCGAAATTCGAATGATTTGTTACTTGACTTCGTTCGTTGGATCCGTTCGATTATAGTGGAAACTCATTTTATAGATAAACTCCAACGTTAGGCGTTCATGCCGCCTTATAAATGAGCCCATACTATCTATATTAATGACGTCCATCAGACTAGTATAGTTATCAGAATATAACTACTAATTACAATACGAGTTAGTCAAGATATCTGAATAGTGCGAAAAGAGGCAATTCATTTCTAACAAAAGAATGAGGAATTAGAGTTCAGAGAAAATTCCGTTCAATTGCGATTAAAATAAAAATGAACATATTTAATGGTCATAGAATCTACTAAATGGATCATAATTTCAACTGGAATTTTACACAGAAAATGATGCACAGGAAAGAAACCATAGACTGAGTTTTGTTGTCAGAGCTCTGAGAAGGTACTGCAGATCAACTAGAACGTGGTGCAAGGTAATGCCTCCGAAGATTTAATTCGAAAGCTCTTGAAGCTAAGTAAAAAATCGTTATGAACATTCTGCATTTTTAATCTTTATCTCTACATATTTATTACTCAATTAGCCACCCTGGCAACGAATACATTTTTCCCAACGAGAGACTGGTTTGTTGATACCGCCACTGTAGAATGTCTGCCTTCGTTGACGGAGCTACGAACTCACACCTGCTTGCATCGTCAGAGATCTACACAAGTTTTGGAAACAAACGAAAATCAGATTGGGCCAAGTCAGGACTGTATGGAGAATGATCGTTGCAGATATCGCAGTAGTCATGTGTGGTCTAGAATTGCCCTGCTGAATGAGACGATGGTCTTTGTGTGTATGAACTCTTCGAATTCGAGCTTTCAGTCCCCTGAGGGTAGAAATTCGATCGTGATAAAACCAGTGAAATCAGAGATCGCCGGGAGGGGGGGGGGGGGGGAATGTTGTTTCTCATTTTCCCCATCTGATATCCGAGAGTGAAATGACAGATAAGTAATAGGAAAGTGGCTCTATTCATTTCATTCCCCCTCTTTTTTTCCTTTTTTTCTTATTTGCATCCACAAAAAACACATAACTACAGTGAATTATTTTTTTATCATATAACTAAATCTCCTCACATGAGTTACTCTGAGATTCGTATATCATCACTGACTTTCCTGGTTGCAGCCACAGCACGTCCATTTCTATTATATTTCTTGTGAAAACCTGTTGAGAATATTTGGACATCTTCTATTCGAGGGCCGTGCGGTTAAAGGCGCTGCAGTCTGGAACCGCAAGACCGCTACCGTCGCAGGTTCTAATCCTGCCTCGGGCATGGATGTGTGTGATGTCCTTAGGTTAGTTAGGTTTAACTAGTTCTAAGTTCTAGGGGACTAATGACCTCAGCAGTTGAGTCCCATAGTGCTCAGAGCCATTTGAACCATTTTTTCTATTCGAGGGAGATCGTTCGACTACTCTACCGTCATAGTAACGTATAGCCCACAGCATGTGGGTGATGAGGGAAAGTTATACTGTATAGGCTATTCATTAAACAAATAACACGGGACACTGTCCCAATATCACGCTGCTTATCTCATGGCTTCCAGGGGCCTTTGAATTATATTTTAAGTATTTTGTTAAGTTATTGGCAGAATTGAAAATTTAATTGCTTTCATAAACTTATTGTTTAAGTAATTAAGAAACAGTTGCATGAAAGAAATTCTATTTTCTTTACCGGTTTCAGGCACCTAGTGCTCTTCAGAAGATTATAATTACAGCATTATTTGCAAATGTCAAAAATTAGATGCATACGAATAAAACGGTAATCATAACCATCTGAAGAAAGGCACTAAGTGTCTTAAAACGGTAAGGGTTCTAAAATTTTTAGAGCTGCTGGTTAAAGATTATTTAAATAAATAGAAATACAGTTGCTGAATACTTCCATAATCTCCTCATTAAGAGCTACGGTCTTATGTTAAAGTTTTAACACAATAAGCAGTATCGCAGATAGGAACTGTGTGAATTCGTCTAATGAAAAATACCTTAGGACACTTGATGATTGACATTAACATGGGACTTGTCAAGACTTCGCCTCAGTGACGGGTTGAACTCTCCTGAGGCACTTTCAATGAGGCTTATGACTGGCTGTGGAGATGTGGCAGGCCATTCTTCTCCAGCAACTGAAACCTGAGTAGATAGTGATGTTGAACGTTGGGTTCTGGAGTGAAGTCGACGGTCTAACTCATTTAGCTGGTGTTCCACTGGGATCAATCGAAAATTCGGCAAGAGCAGTCTATTTCGCCAATGTTATTGTCCACAAACAAATGGCCGGTTGCTACTCACCCTAATATAATCTCTGAACGTCCTTGTACTGTACGCAGTACTCAGAGCTCTAAAATGTGTTCAAACTCTTTCGCATTTAACAGTTTCTTAAGTGTAATAGAAGGCCCTAACCTAACAACTAAAAACACCCCCAAACCGTAACATCACATCCTCCGTATTTCACTATAGGCACTACACATGATGTCAGGCAATTTCCTTCAGGAATTCACTAAGCCAAATTCTTCTGCATGATTGCCACAGCATGAAATGTGATTCATCACACCCAATCACTCATTTCCAGTCATCCACTGTCCAGTGGCGTCGGTCTCTGCGCCACCTCCAGCGTCACTTAACATCGACTACAAGAATCTGAGGCCGATGAAGGGATGCTCGACCGTTTTACCCCACGCTGTCAACTGCTGACACGTTGTCATGGTGATGGCTAGGGTTCGGGTAACACTGCAGAGCCACGAGTGACTCCCGTCCCTGATATCAAGCGATTTGTTGTAACCAGCTTCTGCAATGCTCGGCCGGCCGCGGTGGTCTAGCGGTTCTAGGCGCTCAGTCCGGAACCGCGGGACTGCTACGGTCGCAGGTTTGAATCCTGCCTCGGGCATGGATGTGTGTGATGTCCTTAGGTTAGTTAGGTTTAAGTAGTTCTAAGTTCTAGGGGACTGATGACCACAGATGTTAAGTCCCATAGTGCTCAGAGCCATTTGAACCTTCTTTTTTTTTTTTTTTTTTTTTGCAATGCTCGATAAGCCCTGTCCATCGGTACGTGAGGTCTGCGTCATCATGTTTTAGCTGTAGATGTTCCTTTGCATTTCCACTTCAGAGGAATGTAACAGACAGGCGAAACGGGCAGCTTTAGAGAGGTTAAACTATCGATTTATTACTCAAGTGTCATCCAGAGACTAGTGCACGATCGAAGCCACTGCCAGTTAGCTCCTCAGACGGACCAGTTCTACTGTTACTGCTTCGCAACTTACACCAGAATACTACCGCCAAAACATGAAATGATTGTATGGCATTGCCGGCCGGGAGTCCCCAACCGGGGAAGTTCGGCCTCCGTGTGCAAGTCTTATTTCAATGGACGTCACATTGGGCGACTCATGCGCCGGTGGTGAGGATGAAATGAGGGTGAGGAAAACACAACACCCAGTCCACGAGCGGAGAAAATCTGCAACCTGGCCGGAAATCGAACCCTGGTCCACTGCATGGAAAGCAAGCACATAAGCTCATTACCACACAGCTAAACAGGCGGACGATACTCTCTTTTTATACAGACAATTTGGCCTCTTGTGACGCCTACAAGTGAATTCTGCATTACCTAGGGGTGTCTGGTTACCTTTGATAGAACGTTTATGTGTTGAGGCAGCGTAACTCATAGCACTGAAATTACCTACGCTGTATTTATTCATCATTCAGCACTTGAGAATGAGAGGACCTAGGGAGTTCCAACAAACTTTACAGTTTCTAACTTTTGCCACTCCTCACAATGTGAGAAAGAGAAAACAGTTTATCGCCTACTTCGTTTCCGCTGTTCATGCAGTACAACAGCATAATCCGCCATGACTTAATTACCATCACCATTTTCAACACATCTTGCAGGCAGCATCCCACAAGTACCACTAAAAGGACTTGCGAAATGATATCATCGTACACCACATAGTTCGGGAGACAGTACATTTATTGTTTGAAGAATCGCTATTCGATGTTTTACTGGTTTGTCCCTAGCTTAATAGTGGCTACCCCCGTAGGAGATTCGAGTCCTCCCTCGGGCATGCGTGTGGGTGTTGCCCTTAGCGTAAATTAGTTTAAGTTAGATTAGGTAGTGCATAAGCTTACGGACCGATGACCACAGCAGTTTGGTCCCATAAGACCTTACCACAAATTTCCAAATTTCCTAACTCAGTAAGGGAATGAGCTAGAACAGAAATTGGCTAACGTTTTTATGGATTACACTCCGCCGTACTCTCTAAAACGGCTTGTTTAGTATATATCAAGATCTAATGAGTAAGGTACTAGCCCTAACGATATGCAGACGTGTAATGTATATCAAGATCAACTTTTCTGTACGCGATTGTATTCACGCACGCCACACACACACACACACACACACACACACACACACACACACACACACACACACACACCACATTCACAGTTCATAAGGGAATGGTGCAGGCCTACCTATAGGGACCTAACATGAATTTTTTCACAGGAACAATATACTGAAAGAAATTCACTGCCAAATTTTTAGCTACCAAGGTCACTGCAACTCTTTTTTGAAACAATGTTGAAATTACTCATTTGTAACAGTAGTTTGTGCACCCCTTCCTAACACGTGCGTGAATCGGCGAATAAGCAGACATCTCTGTGACTTTAAAACGTAGCGCCGCGTAGTACGAAGTTCTAATTGCACACACGTGGGTTTCAAATACTTATACCGTATTAAAAAATGTCTCAATAATATTTTGAATAATTTGCAGTTCATAACGGCAGCTGAGCTGTTGTAAATGTAATTGTTACACTAGTGACTAGTAGAGGAAAGAAAATCAAGGCTGTCTATGCTATTAAGTGACAGGCGACTTCATCAATTAGGAATTTAATTAGTTGGCATGGTAGCACAGATCTTATGATAATTTTTTTATAATATATATTTTACTAACTATGAAAAAGTTCCTTGGTTGTTTCCTGCGGTCGTCACAGAAATGCGAAGTGTACATCGGATGCCGAAAGCAGACGTTTTTCTTACATGAGGCACACCTGATAAAAGAAAGATTAAACCACTGAGACACTTCATAATAAGTATTTGTTTTGCTTTGGCAGAGCAGAGATGGAGCAAGAAATGACCATATCCGCAGTTCTGCATATATTGCTGCGTCCAGTGATCAAATTAGTAAAACATGGTGATGTAAACTGTCAGTGCACAAATGCCTGACGCTTAAAAATATTATATGAAAGTATACTGTGCGAGCGTTTTCTATAAAATGCATTTTGATGCACTGTGAGAACTTTTCTTTGTCGAGAGGCTAAATAACGCTATTAGTTCCGAGTGAAATCCGGATTATTTCACAGTCTTTTGGTCATGCTCCTAAGGATAGAGAAGTCATTATGTTCAGGCCAAGAGTCCAACAAAAGTAATGAATTAGTTGGTGCAACTAACAAAAAAAGACCTTCCGACAGCAATATTGAAAACAACGCTTTCCCATTTTCTCCGATTTTGATACATGCATCAAAAGTGTTTCTAGCAATTTGTGGTTCATGAAGACAGATGTAAAGCTGCGGAAAAATTACCCCACTAATACTTATCACTGACATCGTTGTTAGGAATGTGTCATTGATTACATCGACTGCCCAAGGAAGTCTGTCTTTTTTTTTCAGTCGAAATGATAAAATGACAATTTACACGTAACATTTAGAAAACATCGTTCTTGTGAAACACAACTAGCTCCTTACTCGCATGAAGTGTTGAGTGCTATTGACAAGGAATTTCAGATTGATTCCGTATTTCTGGATTTCCGGAAGGATTTTGACATTGTACAACTCAAGCGGCTTGTTGCGAAATTGCTTGCTTATGGAATATCGTCTCAGTTATGCGACTAGATTCGTGATTTCCTGTCAGAGAGGTAACAGTTCGTAGTAAGTGATGGAAAATAATAAACGTAAGTGATTTCTGGCGTTCCCCGAGGAGGTGTTATAAGCCCTTCGCTATACCTTGTCTACATGAACGATTTAGGAGACAATCTGTGGAGCCATCTTAGGTTGTTTACAGATGACGCTGTCGTTTATCGAATAATAAAGTCGTCAGAAGATCAATACCAATTGCAAAATGATTTAGTAAAGATGTATGTATGGTGCTAAAATTGGCAATTGACTCTAAATAACGAAAAGTGTGAGGTCATCCAAATTATTGCTAAAAGGAATCCGTTAAACTTCGGTTACACGAGAACTCAGTCAAATCTGAAGGCCGAAAATTCAACTAAATACCTAGGAATTACAATTACGAACAACTTAAATAGGAAAGAACACTCCGTTATATTGGCAGATCACTTAGAAAATGTAACAGATCTACTAAGTAGACTGCCTACACTACGCTTGTCCGTCTTCTTTCAGAAAACTACTGCGTAGTGTGGGATCCTTACAAGACAGGATTGACGCAGTACATCGAAAAAGTTTAAAGAAGGAAGCACGATTTGTATTATCCCGAAATAGGGGAGACAATGTCACTGAATTGATACACGGTTTGGGGTGGACATCATTAAAACAAATGAGTTTTCCGTTGCAGCGGAATTTTCGCACGAAATTCCAATCACCAACTCCAAATGCGAAAATGTTTTGTTGACACATCACCAACTCCGAATGCGAAAATGTTTTGTTGACACCTACCTACATAGCGTGAAACAGTCACCATGAAAATAAGAGATTTCACCTGTCGCCACCCTCCTATTTATAATGTGCTGAAGGAAACACTATGAGAGGAGAGCGAGGAGAAAACAGGAACACCGATAATACACTCCTGGAAATGGAAAAAAGAACACATTGACACCGGTGTGTCAGACCCACCATACTTGCTCCGGACACTGCGAGAGGGCTGTACAAGCAATGATCACACGCACGGCACAGCGGACACACCAGGAACCGCGGTGTTGGCCGTCGAATCGCGCTAGCTGCACAGCATTTGTGCACCGCCGCCGTCAGTGTCAGCCAGTTTGCCGTGGCATACGGAGCTCCATCGCAGTCTTTAACACTGGTAGCATGCCGCGACAGCGTGGACGTGAACCGTATGTGCAGTTGACGGACTTTGAGCGAGGGCGTATAGTGGGCATGCGGGAGGCCGGGTGGACGTACCGCCGAATTGCTCAACACGTGGGGCGTGAGGTCTCCACAGTACATCGATGTTGTCGCCAGTGGTCGGCGGAAGGTGCACGTGCCCGTCGACCTGGGACCGGACCGCAGCGACGCACGGATGCACGCCAAGACCGTAGGGTCCTACGCAGTGCCGTAGGGGACCACACCGCCACTTCCCAGCAAATTTGGGACACTGATGCTCCTGGGGTATCGGCGAGGACCATTCGCAACCGTCTCCATGAAGCTGGGCTACGGTCCCGCACACCGTTAGGCCGTCTTCCGCTCACGCCCCAACATCGTGCAGC
The DNA here is from genome assembly GCF_023864345.2 of Schistocerca serialis cubense. Lineage (NCBI taxonomy): Eukaryota > Metazoa > Arthropoda > Insecta > Orthoptera > Acrididae > Schistocerca > Schistocerca serialis. The sequence goes on from NC_064641.1 coordinate 201,195,818, forward strand.
CCGCCTCCAGTGGTGTCGCGACAGGCGTGAATGGAGGGACGAATGGAGACGTGTCGTCTTCAGCGATGAGAGTCGCTTCTGCCTTGGTGCCAATGATGGTCGTATGCGTATTTGGCGCAGTGCAGGTGAGCGCCACAATCAGGACTGCATACGACCGAGGCACACAGGGCCAACACCCGGCATCATGGTGTGGGGAGCGATCTCCTACACTGGCCGTACACCACTGGTGATCGTCGAGGGGACACCGAATAGTGCACGGTACATCCAAACCGTCATCGAACCCATCGTTCTACCATTCCTAGACCGGCAAGGGAACTTGCTGTTCCAACAGGACAATGCACGTCCGCATGTATCCCGTGCCACCCAACGTGCTCTAGAAGGTGTAAGTCAACTACCCTGGCCAGCAAGATCTCCGGATCTGTCCCCCATTGAGCATGTTTGGGACTGGATGAAGCGTCGTCTCACGCGGTCTGCACGTCCAGCACGAACGCTGGTCCAACTGAGGCGCCAGGTGGAAATGGCATGGCAAGCCGTTCCACAGGACTACATCCAGCATCTCTACGATCGTCTCCATGAGAGAATAGCAGCCTGCATTGCTGCGAAAGGTGGATATACACTGTACTAGTGCCGACATTGTGCATGCTCTGTTGCCTGTGTCTATGTGCCTGTGGTTCTGTCAGTGTGATCATGTGATGTATCTGACCCCAGGAATGTGTCAATAAAGTTTCCCCTTCCTGGGACAATGAATTCACGGTGTTCTTATTTCAATTTCCAGGAGTGTAATTAGTGAGAAGGGCACACACATTTGCTTACGAATACTCAACTTTGTAAAAATCGGCTCAGACAGCAGATGCTGAAGTTCAGCTGCTGTTCCAGAAGCCAAGGCTTGATAGCTCTTGTCCCACTGAAGACGGACTGGCGTAGACTCGCTGGAAGTAAACAATGCCACGCGAAGCACACAATTAGAAGGCGGTCTTATAGGTAGTCTAGCTGACATTAAACTGTCCGCTCGGCTGTGACGCCAGCGCATGGTACTTCCCTGGTGGCCCCATCGGTGATTGGTGCGGCAATCGCTGGGCTATACGCCGTCTCTGGAGTAGTTTTGTCGATCTGTCGACCCTTGTGGTGCTGCTGATGGTGCTTGCTGTGCTTACGATACCACAACCGGTGTGTTCGACAGTCTATGACATTTTTAAAAATTCATTACTGATAGCCAGCGAAACGTGATGCTCTCTCTGATACGACTCCCGCAGTCTACACGTCCTACCCAGTGAGAATTTAATCCACCTATCCTCCTTCAGCAATAGATGCTCAAAATTTCATACCATACACAAACAAGATTTACGTGTCATATCTTCCAGAATGATGTGCAAAAATGAATTCCACTTCAATTAACTCACTGCTTCTGTCATACAACCACTGGTTTACGGAAGTAATTCGAGATTTCAATCGGATTCCACAAATAGACTATGTGGTCAAAAGTATTCGGGCACCTTGCTGAAAATTACTGGTTTTGCCCACCCTAACCCTTGATGACAGCCTCCACTCTCGCAGCCATACGTTCAGTCAGGTGCTGGAAGGTTTTTGGGGAATGGCAGCCCATTCTTCACGGTGTGCGTACTGAGGAAAGGTATCGATGTCGGTCGGTAATGCCTGGCACGATGTCGGCGTTCCAAAACATCCCAAAGGTGTTCTGTAGGATTCAGGTCAGGACTCTGTGCAGGCCAGTCCATTACAGGAATATTATTGTCGTGTAACCACTCTGCCACAGGCCGTGCATTATGAACAGGTGGTCGATCGTGTTGAAAGATGTAATCGCTATTCTCAAATTGCTCTTCAATAATGTAGGCCTTTGCTGTGATAGTGCCACGCAAAACAACAAGGTGTGCAAGCTCCCTCCATAAAAGATACAACTACACCACTGCACCACCGCCTCAGAATTTTACTGTTGGCATATCATTCGCTGGCAGATGACGTTCACAGGGCATTCGCCATACCCAAAGCCTGCCACCGGATCGCCACATTCTGTACCGCGATTCTTCACTCCACACAACCTTTTTCCACAGGTCAATCGTCCAATGTTTACACCTCTTACACCAGGCGAGGCTTCGTTTGGAATTTACCGGCGTGATGTGTGGCTTATGAGCAGACGATCGACCATGAAATCCTAGTTTTCTCACCTCCCGCCTAACTGTCACAGTACTTGCAGTCGATCGTGATGCAATTTGGAATTCCTGTGTGATGGTCTGGATAGATGTCTGCCTATTACACATTACGACCCTCTTCAACTGTCGGCGGTCTCTGCGAGTCAACAGACGAGGTTGGGCTGTACGCTTTTGTGCTGTACGTGTCCCTCCACGCTTCCACTTCACTATCACACAGGAAACAGTGGAACTAGAGATGTTTAGAAGTGTGAAAATCTCGCGTACAAACGTGGGACATTAGTGACATCCAATCACCTGACTACGTTCGAAGTTCGAGAGTTCCGCGGAGCGCCCCATTCTGCCCTGTAATGTTGTCCAATGGCTACTGAGGTCGCTGATATGGAGTACGTGGCAGTAGGTAGCAGCACAACGCACTTAATATTGCGGGTGTCCATATAATTTTGATCTCATAGTGTATCTCAGAATATAAGACATCAGACGACAAACTCTTGCAAGAGAGAAAATACAACACAAAAATTCCGTATCAGCAAACAAACGAATTTTCGGAAACACTCGCAAGCGATCTAATGCAAATCCCCCAAGCGTGACACGTTAGTGAGAGCGAACACGTACGCTCACGAAACTCGCTGCAGAGCCAATCCAATTTCAGTCGTCGTTGCCTACAACAGGAAAGAAACACGAATCTGCCACTGACAGCACATGACCGAAGGTAGCCTGTACTGTCGCAATGCATACGTTAATTACGATGCCATGTCACTGCAAAGAGAGAAACAACTCAAAAGCACTTCCACTTCTGTGGGAAAACTGCGAAGTACTCGTAGTACTACCTCTGTGCAGATTTCTTTACATGTCACTATACCCACTAAGCGAATAGTGCAGTTATTGTTATATGGAATCAGTACAAGTATTAAATCAATAGTACCAGGTCAAAAATTTCATTGACAGTTGGTAGCACAAAGCATCAGACAAACTAAACTATAGATCCCTGATTCTTCACGTGTTTCGCACCCACAGGGAAATCTCTACATTAACAACAACATGTCACTGTGGAAACCTTGCAAGCGAGATAGAAGCAATTTCGCAAGATACAGTACCTAGACCGACGAGGAAACCACACACTCACTAATTCCATAACTTCTGACCAAAAGTTATTGAGAACTAATCATTCAAGCCGTTCGCATACAATGCAAAAGCACATCTTCCTAACGACCAGACCCACATTATTGCGGAAAAACACAAAGCGAGCGAAAACCAATTTCGGAATACATGACATGTGACTAGGAACAAAAACCCACAGCGAAACCAGGCAGAAGTCAGCTTACCGGTCCATACAACAGGAAACTATCTACAACTGGTTGAAGAGAAAAGACTACCCGATGCCTTCGCAGTCCATGAACTGAGTAACCATACCATCGGACGGCTGAGCAAAATACTGGAGGCATTTCCGCTACGTAAGGGTAAATACTGGATAATGTGGAACTCTACTCTGCTGCACAAGTCGACGCGATGAAAAAGTGTCATAACAACATCTACTTACGTGACTTCACGCCTCAGCGATTCGAGGAGGAAAACGCATCACACAACCTGTAAAGGAGACGCTTAGTGTTGGTTAGATACACTCTGTACCCATAATAATGGAGAGTATCGCTCACGGTAAGTGGCTGGATTTTAAAATCCACGGGTGCCGGAGCCACTCTGCCCAACTGTAATAGGAACACTAGACTCTGACTGAAGGCGAGGACAAAAGAGGTAGGTGTGTGACGTATTTTGGTTTTGTAAACATTTCTTGACGGTGTGTAACGTAACTATGCCGGTGTGCAGGAGATAGTGTGTTTGAAAGGAAGAGTTCGTCGACACGTGGAGCACACTCCCTTCAGCGTTACTATGCCAGACTACACACGAGCGCCGCAACATCTGCAACAATCCGATGCCTAGGGTTCACTGTCACTAATGGTCCTCCATACAGTCCCGACTTGTTCCTAACTGATTTTAATCTGCTTCCCAAATATATAAATCACCCAGGAGGACTTCACTTCGGTAGTGACAAAGCGGTGCCTGTAAAGGTGAGGTTGTGGCTCTCCCAACAAAGTAAAACATTCTACAGGGAGATTATCAACGAACTATTCGTCACCAGGTTGACTATGTTGAGAAATAAATGAGCAGACATGATGAATAAAGGTAAAGAATGCTAATAACAGTTTTATTTAAAAAATCTGTAGGAGTTCTTACACGAAAAATTTGGAGGCATTAATTTTCAGCACATCCTCCTAAGTTTTACAACGTATCTGACGCAATTCTTTCACATCACTTAAACTCTAGACTGGCTGGTTGGAGGAAGGGGAGGAATGGATATAAAGCACACAACTGGTCTGTTTCCATCAGCCTGCATTATTAATAATGAAGTATCATTGACTGGAGATGAAGAAGGGAGAGCGAATTGGAGTTGCTTGATGTGTCTGTTGGAAATACGAGTAAGAAGAAATTTTATCATCAGAAATCCAACAACTGAGGTCCTTAAAATAGTCGTGGTGCACATCAGTCATCCTGTAGGATCCTAACGTCAAAATGGAGCAAACAGTGAAAGCTCAACTGCAGAATCAGACTTCAATGAAGCATCATCAGTTATTAAAAACTCATTGGGAGCCAGTAGTTGATGTTCATCTTTCCCGACGACATTGGTGCATACTGAATCTGATCATAACTGACTGGGGAAGATATGCACCATTGCTACATCGGGGATGGAAGTCCTTCCCTGAATGTGATTGCAGTGAAGAACAGCTAACAGTATATCACATGACATCTAAATGTTTCCTTAGAACTATGAATTCTTAATGAATATGAGATTGTGTGTATTCATATAGAAATGTACATGTTTGTTGTAAACCTGCTATAATTCTCCGTCATCATACGAAAAATAAAATAAATAACTGTAGTTTAACAGCATTTTTACTATTGTTGTTAGAACCACACTGTGATTGGTTCGACTATTAAATATAATTTCCAAATAGCAAAGTCGTGCTGTTTCACCAATCTTGGATTGTTAATACTGCACTATGATAAGCCTGGAGACAGAGAAGGAAGAAATTTCTTTCAATTTCCTGGGAACATAATTTAGCTATTTTCTAATAGCAATAGGGCAATATTAAAAACTGAAAGCTGATGGAAAAACACCAATTGTGTGAATTATACCATGTCCAAAATTGTTAAGGCTTTCGTGGCCACTTGTTGACAAACTGGCTATTGGCTTCTGTCTCGGGTTCTTCGGCCGACGTTCATCTAATGATTTTTCTGACGTTTCGCCAGCACGAGTGGCTGGCATTGTCAAAGCTTCACCCTCCATTGCCGGTGGTGAACTGGAGCCGAGCTCGCGGGCGCAGACTATATGTACCTGGCGCGCCAACGTCCGAGGGCTTCTCCGCGGTCATTTCCGGTGCGATTCTCCTCTTGCTACCTGCGACGGCCGTTCGCTGTAGTACGGGAAGCCAGGATCCGTTTACCTTAAGGCTTTCCTCTTTCTTGTTCAAACTGTTCGCGTATTTTTGTATTTCTATAGCTTCTCTGAACAAGCGCGTGTGATCATGCTTCTCTACAGCCAGAACTTCCGTGTCGGCGAATTTTATTACGTGGTTGGTCTCATTCAGTGCGTGCTCTGCCACGGCCGATTTCTCCACCTGCCCCAACCTGCAATGTCGCTTATGCTCTTTGATCCTGGTGTTGATGGATCGTCCAGTCATTCCGACATAAACTATTCCGCATGTACATAGTATACGGTATATTCCCGACATTGCAAGTGGGTCTCTTTCCTCCTTCGCCGATCTAAGTCACTCTTTCATCTTCCTTGTCGGTTTGAAAATCGTCTTTACGCCATGTTTGCGCAATATACGGCCGATTCTGTCCGTCACTCTGGGAATGTATGGCAGAAAGGCCGTACCCGACATTCCTTTTTCTGGTTCCTTACTTCGCCGAGTGTTTGGCTCTGTTACACTTCTAATATAATTTGTGGAGTACCCATTGCTCCTCAGGACATTTTCCAGGTGTTGCATTTCTCGTCTGAGGTGTTGCGGCTCACATATTCGTCCTGCTCTCGTTACGAGCGTACTAATCATGCCTCTTTTCTGGCTCGGGTGGCGGTTTGACAGTTTGTGCAGGTATCGGTCCGTGTGTGTCTGTTTTCGATACACGCTGTGTCCCAGGTTTTCGCCGTCCCTTGTGACCAGCACATCTAGAAATGGCAGTTTCTTGTCTTTTTCTACTTCCATGGTAAATGTTATGTTGGCATGGAGGCTGTTCAAGTGTCTTAGGAAGTCACCGAGCTGTTCTTCACCATGGCTCCACACCACGAAAGTATCATCGATGTACCTGTACCACACCTTAGGTTTGCAAGTCGCCGAGTCCAGTGCTTGTGCTTCGAATTGTTCCATGAAGAAGTTGGCCACCACTGGACTGAGAGGACTACCCATGGCGACGCCTTCTAGCTGTTCGTAGAAATCGCCATTCCACGTGAAATAGCTTGTGGTGAGACATGCATGGAAGAGCTTTCTGATGTCCTGCGGGAAAATGGAACCGATGTGCTCCAGAGCGTCACTGAGTGGCACTTTCATAAATAACGAAACAACATTAAAACAGACCAAGATGTCGTTTAGTGTAAGTTTCAGTTTCTTCAGCTGCTCAATGAAAAGTCCTGAGTCCTTAATGTATGTGTCGGTCTTCCCCACGTGTGACTGGAGCAGAGAGGCCAAGTGTTTTGCCAGTTTATACGTTGGTGAGCCAGGAGCGCTAACGATCGGTCTCAGTGGAACGTTGTTCTTATGGATCTTGGGTAATCCATACAGCCGAGGTGGTAGGGCTTCTGTGTTGCGCAGGTTTCTCTGTATGTCCGCCGACAAAGAAGACGCCTTGATTAATCGATTCGTATTCCGTGTGATACGCTGCGTCGGATCTGTGCTTAATTTTCGGTACGTCGTCGGATCTAATAGGTCTCCGATCTTTTGCTCATAATCTTCGGTCTTCATTACGACGGTCGCATTCCCCTTATCGGCGTTGAGATTCTTAATGGCTTGTACCTCTTCTTTCTTCAGGTTGCAAGCTGGTGGTTTTGCTCGGCGCAGTATCCTGGCTGTTTCCGTGCGTATTTCCTCTGCCCTTTCACAAGGAAGGGTCCGAATGGCTGCTTCGGTGTTGGCAATGATATCCTCCATAGGTATAGTTCTCGGGGTGATAGCGAAATTCCCTCCTTTTTGAAGAACAGACACTTCCTCTTCGGTCAATTGTCGTTCAGTGAGGTTGACCACTGTGTGTGACATGTCGGGAATCGCCTTGTCGGTCTGCTTTCGGCATCTTTAAAACTTTTATTTCTGTCGCTCGGTGCAGCGCTCGAGTCCGTTCTGCATGCTCCTGTGAGTGATGCCGTCGATCTTGTCCCAGTCGTCTCGATGCATTCTGCTACTTAGTTGATAGAAAATCTCCAGAAGCTCCTGATCCGTTCTTGCCAAGTCTCTCCGTGTTGTATGTATTCGCTCACGAAGAAAAGCTCGTTCCATTCTGTCGTAGATACGATGTGCTTGGGCGGTGGTGAATAGGCTCTTACATCTCAGGAACTTCGGTGTAGCACATTCATCTCGGCACCGTGACAGAAAGGCGCTTTCTTCTTGATCCTCCGTATACCATGTACATGCGGAAAAGTTTATTTCGGAATGACTGGACGATCCATCAACACCAGGATCAAAGAGCATTAGCGACACACGGAAGTTCTGGCTGTAGAGAAGCATTATCACACGCGCTTGTTCAGAGAAGCAATAGACATACAAAATAACGCGAACAGTTTGAACAAGAAAGAGGAAAGCCTTAAGGTAAACGGATCCTGGCTTCCCGTACTGCAGCGAACGACCGTCGCAGGAAGCAAGAGGAGAACCGCACCGAAAATGACCGCGGAGAAGCCCTCGGACGTTGGCGCGCCAGGTACATATAGTCTGCGCCCGCGAGCTCGGCTCCAGTTCACCACCGGCAATGGAGGGTGAAGCTTTGACAATGCCAGCCACTCGTGCTGGCGAAACGTCAGAAAAATCATTAGATGAACGTCGGCCGAAGAACCCGAGACAGAATCCAATAGGCAGTTTGTATACCATGTCCCTCGATCCTCTCTTTCCAACCAATCATTGGGTAACAAACTTGTTTTTCCAGAGTCACCATTGTTAATAAAGGGCAACAGAACATTGTCCCAAAAATATAGTTGGGTGTCTTGGATTGTGAATGACATCATAGTGGGGCCGTGGTTTGTGACATAATTGACGCTGTGTGTAGGCAATTTTCGTGGATTCTCTCAGGGCCCAGTTGCATGGAAACCGTTCCTGAAACCCTATGCCTTCCAACTTCAATATATTTATAATATTTTTCCATCCTTCTCCTACTGGGAATTAATTATTTTAACATCATCATCACTACATCAATACATTTTATGCAGAGTGTCTTCATAAGCTGTTATACTTCATGCATCATTGTAATTGCCGGCCGGAGTGGCCGAGTGGTTCTAGGCCTTACAGCCTGGAACCGCGCGACCACTACGGTTACAGGTTAGAATCCTGCCTCGGGCATGGATGTGTGTGATGTCCTTCGGTTAGTTAGGTTTAAGTAGTTCTAAGTTCCAGGGGACTGATGACCTCAGAAGCTAAGTCTCCTTGCCTTATTGTCCTCCTCGTACTAGTAACAGAATTAATTATTTAAATATCATCAACTTGATTAATATTTGTATTATTTTTCACGTTGTTTTCCAAATGGTATATATGAAGGTAGTCTATTCATCGGCTTTCCGTGTAAAAAGCAAAGCATAGTCTATCATGTTTAACAACAGTGTGTTGTAGTAAGGTAAATTCTACACAAGTTCTTGTACTTATTATTGGCCTTTACGTAGTCAGTTTGATTACTCATCTGTGATTACATGAGAAAAAATGTTAAGCTTCTGGCCTTAATTTATGTACTTGGGAATAGATTTTAATTATTTAATCAAAATAAAATATCTTTAAACCTATAAATCTAGTATCCATCAAGAAGTGAGTACTTCCGTCAGGAAGGTCCTTGGTAATGAAGAGGCGCAAACAGTGTCAAGGGAAGGTAAGAGTGCAAGTAGCAAATATTGATCAATATGTGGCAGAAAACTAAAAAGGAAAATTTCTACAACATACAGAACTTGTAATCATGTAATCTGTGGACAGTGCTCATCATATGTGTTCACAATTGTACTTAACATACTTTTCTAAAAGAGAGTACTACTTCATATTATTTGTATATGACAAAATAAAGAATAATGTTTATTGGTTTCTAAGGAATGAATAAGTCAGTACCTTAAATATCACTCTGAAATAGATATAATTTTATAACTCAGTCACGATTATGTTGTTTTATAAATTCTTTAGCGATAATTACGATTTTTATTTACTAATGTGCTCATGTTCCTCCCTATTTCTTCTAAAGTCTCCTAATTATGCATGAAATAAAGAAAAGTAATGATAATAAAGAGTAAGAGACAAACGGACCATACGGAGTCAATTTGACACCATGCCTGTAGTTATGAATGTGAATTAACATCTGTAGTTATGGGTTAACTACAGTAAAAACCTATGAAGCCTTGCACAGATGTGTTGGATAGTGTCTCTAGTACGCGCAACCGCTACCGTCGCTGGTTCGAATCCTGCCTCGGGCATGGATGTGTGTGACGTCCTTAGGTTAGTTAGGTTTAAGTAGTTCTCAGTTCTAGGGGATTGATGACTTCAGATGTTAAGTCTCGTAGTGCTCAGAGCCATTTGAACCATTTTGTCTCTAGTATACCAGTAGATAACTTCACGTCGCTCTTCTCTGTTTGGATCGCACAGTGAACGCGTAAAGATGCCCAGAAAAGTAGTCTCCCACCAAGTATGGGTCCCTCCTGTGAGATTTCGCCCCGATTTCATGCAGTCTCACGCAATACATTTGCTTCTTCATGACAGTTCTCGGTCGTACACTGCGGGTGCAATAAGGACGCTCCTGCAGCGCTGAGTTTTCAATGGGAAGTAGAGCTCAGGCTTGGCTCCCTCTGACTTTCAGCTCTGCTCATAAGAACTGCCGACTACGAAGACAACATTTTGACACAGACAACGAATTGAAGCCCAGCGTAGAAAATTGTCGGGACGTACAGTGACAGATATCTAAGACTGAACGGCGACTATGTAGAGAATTAGCTAGAACGTGCAGATGTCCATAGCACCTCAACATTTTTGGTTTTTACAGTGGTTTCCATTTCGCGACAGGTGATACCTTACTTTCCGAACAGCCCTCGTATTTAAAGTGAAGCTATTGCTTGTTTTCGTCTGATATACGTTCGTACCGGCAACGGCAGCTGATCATCTCTGCAGTTTTGGAGTATTTTATGTAAAGTGGAGAGATGCAATGGATGCTACGGTGGGATGGAAGAACTTCTCTTCCGGCGGTGAGTATGGCTCTCCCACCTGGCCACTGTGGGGTCGATGTGTTGGAACAGGATAGGAAGTATGTAGAAGATGAAGATGCAGGAAGACAGACGGTGTTCTTATAGACTCTTTAGTACTACAACAAGCTACAGCACTCACAAGTGCCCACCCATTTCTTGATGCGAAGCCGATGTCGACCCACGGCGTCCAAGCTCCACGGGCGTGGTCAAGCGACTATCTTCTGGCCCGTAGTGGCGAGACGCCGTTTCATGGAGAAGGCGATACCTGCTGCTGTAGTAGTGCCGAGGCCCTTCATAATCGGCATACCTCGATAGCGCTCGGTCAGATGAGTCGGTCTTACTTTCTTACACAGCTGGTGTGGTGGCTGTGTTCCGACCAGCTGAAACGAATGTCGCACCTTGGCAGGCGCCCGGCGCCTTCTGAGTGAGTAGGGGAGCAGCTATCCGATCCTCATCCCATTTGGCAGCAGCCAGCAGGAAGAGCGCTGGTGGCCATGTGGCGCCAACCACCGCACAACAGACGCAGGTACGAAGCCGGCTGTGTCGACATCCCAGCCTAGCCGGATAGTCTTCTTTAATACAATACAAGGATTGTCCTGTTATGGATGAGGTCACGTACGCGGCCCAAAGGCGCCGTCTACATGTCTCGAAACGCCGCTTATTTTTCCAGCGATGGGTGGAGCTACTGGCATGGCGTAAGTGCTTAGCTTCCGGGTATCGGCAAGTGCTCGCATTTCCGTATCCGGCCCCGTCCTGTGCCTTCATCGCTACACCATGATGCTATCAAAATCCAAAGATATTATGTCAGACTGTTAATATTATAACGAAAACATCAACAACACTTTTCCTGTCTTGGAGCTTTCCTAAGCAATTTACTAGCATCGTGTGAAACGCGATTCAACGTCAGGTAGTCGAACTGGCATTAGATAACTAATTCATTCCGTCAACAAAGAAGTTTTTGGAGTAAAGGCTCTTGTCACAATATAGGTTGTTATACTGAGATGACAAAAATTGCAACACATGTACAGATCGCGGTAGTATCGCGTACACTAGGTGTAAGAGGGCAGTGCACCGACGGAGTTATCTTTTGTACTCAGGTGATTGATTTGAAATGTTTCCCACAGCGATTAAGGCCGCGCGATGGAAATTAACAGACAATAAAATTCTGGGATTGTGACCGCATTGTCAACTATAAAATTCCGACGTTTCGGCCACCATTGCAAGACGCCTTCCTCAGGGTGTAGTGCTAACACAATGACTTAAGTAATTAGATTAGCGCCATTTAGCGGTTAGGAATGCGTCCTGCAATAGTCACCGAAACGTTTGAATTTTACAGTTGACCATGCGGTCACAAGCCCAGAAGAAGTTTATTGACTGCGACAACGGTCGCGGAAGCCTACGCTTTCATGACACGAAATTAACAGAGCTTGAACGCAGAATGGTAATTGTAGTTAGACGCATGGTACTTTCCATCTCGTAAATCTTTGGGCAATTCAATATTCCGAGATCCACAGTGTCAAGAGTGTGTCTACAGTGCCAACATTCAGGTATTACCTCTTACCATGGACAACGCAGTGGCCGAAAGCCTACACGTAGCGCCAGAGAGCTGCAGCATTCACGTAGTCACTGCTAACAGACAAGCAAAACAGCGTGAAATAACAGCATAAAACAGTGTAGTAGGTTCTATTTATTTGTCATTTGATTTGTTTCATGCGGCAACACGAATTCCTCTTCTGCGCCAACCTCTTCATCTCAGAGCAGCAATTGCGCCTCTACGTCCTCAGTTATGTGCTGGACGTATTCCATTCTGTGTCTTCCTCTTCAGTTTGTACCTTCCGCAGCTCCCTCTAGTACCCTGGAAGTTATCCTTGATGCCTTAGCAGATGTTCTACCATTCTGTCGCTTCTTCTTGTCAATGTTTTCCACATGTTTATTTCCTAGTCGATTCTGCAGAGAACCTTATTTCTTACCTTACCAGTCCACCTAATTTTCAACATTTCTCTGTTGCACCATATCTCAAAGGTTTCGATCCTGTTCTGATCTGATTTTAACACAGTCCATGTCCCACTATCATACAATGCTGTACTCCGAACGTACAGTCTCAGAAATTTCTTCCTCAAGTTAAGACCAGTATTTGATTCTAGCAGACATTTATGGGCCATGAAAGCCTTTTTCACCAGTGCTCTTCTGCTTGTTATGTACCCCTTGCTACGTCCCTCAGAGGTTATTTTGCTGCCAAAGTAGAAGAATTCCGTAACTTCGTCTGTCCCCAGTCGTAACGTTAAGTTTCTAGCTGCTCTCTTTCCTGCTACTTCTCATTGCGTTCATCTTTTTTCCATTTACTCTCAATCCATAACCCGTATTCGATAGAGTGTTCATTACATCGAACACATCCTGCAGTCCTTCTTGGCATTCAATCAGGATAGCAATGTCATCAGCTTATCTTATAATTGATATTCTTTCGCCCTGAATTTTACTCTCACTCTTGAACCTTCCTTTCATTTTCCTCACTGCTTTTTGGATGTATAGATTAAACAGTAGGGGTGAAAGACTACATCGTTGTCTACCTTTCTTTTAATCTGAGCACTTCAATCGTGGTCCTCCAGCCCTATTGTTCCCTCTTGGTTTTTGCACAAATTGTATATTACCAAACTTTCCCTATAGCTTATCCCTATTTTTTCTCAGAATTTCGAACATCTGGCATCATTTTACATTGTCTGACGCTTTTTCCACATCGACAGTTCTTAAGAACGTGTCTTGATTTTTCTTCAGTCTTGCTTCCATTATCAACTACATTACATCAGCCTCTCTGGTGCCTATACGTTCCCTAGGAGCAAACTGTTCGTCATCTTACAGAGCCCCAATTTTCATTTCCATTCTTCCATACAATATTCTTGGTAATAATTTGGATACATGGGCTGTTAAACTGACTGTGCGACAATTCTCACATTTGTCGGCTGTAGTACGTACGAAGAACGTATCCGTTAGGGCATTGCGGCGTTATTTGACATTAATGGGCTATGCATCAGAGGACCGACAAGAGTGCCTTTGCTAACAGCGTGACATCGTGTGCAGTGCCTCTTCTTGGCTAGTGACCTTATCGGTTGGAATGTAGGCGGCTGGAAAACGGTGACCAGGTCAGATGAATCCCAATTTGAATTGGTAAGAGCGTTCTTACGGTTCAAATGTGACATAGACCACACAAAGTCATATATTCAGGTTGGCAATAAGACACTATGCAAGCTGGTAGTGGCTCCATAATGACGTCGGCTGTGTGTACATATAGTGGACTGGATGCTTGGGACCAACTGAATCTGCATTGGTTATAAGTAGTTATGTTCCGTTACTTGGAAATCTTTTGCTGGCACTTACGGACTTCCCGCTGACGAACAACGATGTCGTGTCACCAGCCCAAATGTGATCACGACTGGTTTGAGGTACATTCCGGATAACTCGAGCGAATCGTTTGTCCACCCCGATTTCCCGACACGAATCGCATCAACACTTATGGGACATGGTTGAGAGGTCGGTTCGCATTCAACATTCTGCACCTGTTCCATAGTTATTGATGGCTATAGAGGCGGCATGCCTCAATATTTCTTCAGGGGACATCCAACGGCTTTTTGAGTACACGCCACGTGGATTTGCTGCACTACACCGAGAAAAAGGAGACATACCATGCCTTTTGCCATTTCAGTGTTTATGATTACATGGTGACTCTTCTTTCGGGCATGTCCAAAGGAGCGACACGACGAATTCATATAACTGATTTGACTCGATTGGTCAAGAAGCTAGAACATTCAGTTCGGACGCACGTTTATGTTTGACCTCCACCGGGAATCTAAACCGAGCATAAAGGACATGGACAGAGACTGCCGATTGGCCCCAATTGGGAGTGTGGGTCAGCCAGGGAATGTGCACCTAGACTGTGTCCAGGTCGTGCAGTGGTTAACGCCACTGGCTAGTACGCAGGAGCACGGGTCTCTGTCCGGCACACATTTTCACTCGTTGCTGCTAAATCCGTTTGCAGTCCCGATGCAGATGATGTCATTAGTTTCTTCCCTTTCCATTCCTCTCTACTCCCTTCCCTTCAGTTTACATAAAATGCTGGACGTGATACACTAGACAAACAGCAGTGTTCCCGAATGGTGGTGCGAGAGCCTTCGACAAGGCGTCTGGTCTATGTGTGGTGATTGGAGAGTGGGCAGCTGGACGGGAGGGCGCTGTAGTCGGGGGTGGGGATACAGGAGGTGGCGATGGAGCGGTTTCCGGCTGTTAACGCCGCATTTAGCTGATTGGCCCCACTGTGGCGCCAGCCGCACTCATTAATTTTTGTCGCGCCGCCAATTACGCTCCTTCCTGACGGTGAAATATGTGCTGGCGCCAGCCTGAACCCGGGGTCAGCCCACCGTGGCTCTACTGCTGGTCACGGATCTGCTTAACGACCCTGGGAGCTACAGAATTTGCTCGATACTGCACGGATAAATACTACACAGAACTTAAGTTATAGCGTTTTGGTTCTTTTCACTTTAAGAAACAGCCAGCTCGATCTGTGCATTCTTCCACTTCTAACGTTATATGCTCTAGACGAAGTAGATTCAGCTCAGAGTATTCTAGATTTCATCGAACAAGAATGTCACTCGCACAATTTGAAAGAATGTTTTGAAAAAGTGGAACTTAATGAAAACTTTGAAAAAAAAGTAGTATACTAATTAATAGGAATTTACGCAAGGTCACTATGTTGACAGGATGTTTCCGATTTTTGTTCTAGTTTCAGTGCGAACGAACAATTAACACATAGTCAAGCATCCTGTAAATATGCAAAAGAGGGTGCAAAGAAAATACTAAACCCTACCAGAACTAATTATAAGCAAAGAGAAAGTTAATTAAACAAAAACAGAATCCATACTCACGATATGTCGAGACAGAAAGACTTACACTATTGTTCTTTAAATTGTGACTTGGAGACCAACAGTAACATGTTACAAAAATTAAGGCTTCGTTTAGCTATTGTAAATAACGAAATGAACGCAAAAGATAGTTGTTGACGCACTTCCCTTCACTGTTATCCTAATACGGTAAGACGATTAACACAGTTGTAAAGTAGTGAAGCAGCGTCTCAACTATATCAATCAGTGATTTTTTTACAGTGTTTATTTATTGTTCCTTTCCCATAAACGTGGCACGACTAACTGCAGGTGTGTCAAGAAATGAGAAGCGTATGTGGCTTAATACAAGTGGTACTTCGGTAACTGTACCTTTAATTTTGTAAAAATCTGAACTTTTCACTGTGCATCAGATTTTGATGCTGTACAGTGAAAAGTAGGTTTTAATTACTAATCTGTCCGGATATAAATATATTGCTCTAAGGGCTTTCTCCTACCTTGTCGATATTTCTTAGAATGATTATTTAACTTACAAACTATTTTGTAATATACTGGAGAAAGCGTAAATTTTGTATTTTCATTCCCTACAAGGGTATAACAGACGGAGCTGTAGCAGAAGGATAGAAAAAGAGTTCGTCACGATGTTATTACAAGAGCAATCAAAGTACTGTCTCTAGGCAATTTATGGAGACTGAAATGTAACGGAATCTGGATAGCTGGAAGAACCGTGTATCTGTAATATGGTTGCCAGTACCTGAGTCTCTGTTATATTTTGCTTACAGTTAAAAAAAGTACCGTGAATATTTCGGTAGACTGTGTAAAAGAGTGGTTCGCATTGACAGCGATCTATTGTGATTTATGTACACTGCACATGTCGAATAAATCATTTAGATTTACTCATAAATAGATACACTTTGACATACGATACGTATTTTTTGTTTCTGACATATTACCCGAGAATTGTATTAAGCCGCTCTCCCAGGTTCTGACGAAAAATTGTTAGCTGGAGGCTTTAACTTGGTTTTATGGCCAAGTACTCCAGCTGCAAATTCCATTGCAAATATTACGAACTAGCTATTCCACTTCCAGCTCTCCTAGCATTTGGCTCTATATAAGTCAGTTCCCAAAGAGCCTGGTCTCCAAACTCACTGGCGTACACGTTCACACAATAGACGCACATCACACATACATTTAAGTATATTTACATACACATACACAAAACTATAATTTTTTACTGTGACTGAAAGAGAAAGAAATGAAAAAATTCCCATCAGCCAGCGGCGACTAAGGCTTCTGTGAGGCTTCCCGTGGTCGTTGGACGAAATTAAGTAATGGAAACACCTTCCAAACTATTCCCAACTGGTAAACTCTCTACCCCGCTTTAAGTCTACCTTCTGTCACACTTAGAGTCCGCAGACAACCCAGTTTTCATGAGAAGCAAATCAAAATTCACTAAAAACTAAACTCCATCCGAAAAGGCTTTGGAAGGTCCAACGGTACCGACCGGCCGCCGTGGCATCCTCACCCACAGGTGTCACTGGATGCGGATATGGAGGGCCATTTGGTCAGCACACCGCTCTCCCGACCGACTGTCAGTTTACGAGACCGGGCCGCTACTTCTCAATCAAATAGCTCCTCGGTTTGCCTCAAAAGGGCTGAGTGCACCTCTTGCCAACAGCGCTAGGCACACCGGATGGTCACCCAGCCAATTGCTAGGCCAGCCTGACAGCGCTTAACTTCGGTGATCTGCCAGGAACCGGTGTTACCACTGCGGAAAGGCCGTTGGCTTCATGTATTTCGCTGAAAAACTTAAAACTTCACAATGCAAATAGGATGGTAACCACTGAGATTTGTGATTCTTTACAGGCCGATTCTTTCGCTGACAGATCGTTTGCACCGCATCTTTCTTCAGCAGGTCATCCCAAGACAGGTTCATTGTCACACATGCGTGTTCTATAAATGTTTGGTTCCTCATAACTCTGGATACGGTAGTAGATACAATATTTGTATTCTCTCGCCAAGCATCTGTACCCCTATCCCACCCCCAAAACGCCGGAAGGGAGAGGGTGAATAATTTCTAAAGGCAATATGAAGTGAAACACACGTTCAAAGACACTTCAACTCAATAAAGACAAGACAATAATTACCAATCAAGCACCAACTCTGGCTTGTAATTTCCAAACAGATTTTATTTAACAATTGCATGATAACCGCAAAGTGCTGTTATCCCAGAATAATATACATAGTTTCCCCAGAATTTTAACTATTACTAGAGAGATAAAATGTCTACGGGCCGCCGGCCGAAGTGGCCGTGCGGTTAAAGGCGCTGCAGTTTGGAACCGCAAGACCGCTACGTCGCAGGTTCGAATCCTGCCTCGGGCATGGATGTTTGTGATGTCCTTAGGTTAGTTAGGTTTAACTAGTTCTAAGTTCTAGGGGGCTAATGACCTCAGCAGTTGAGTCCCATAGTACTCAGAGCTATTTGAACCATTTGCCTACGGGCGTGAAAGTCAACACTAAACATTAAATAATTTTAAAATCATCTTTACATAAAACTGAAGAACCATAAAGAAAATAAATGGTTTACTGAGAAAAAACTCCCACAGAAGCAGGACACCTTTTAATACATAACAGCACAAACAACTCACAATTTCTCCCTCAGAATAAGACATTAAAACCAAGTACAATGAAAGGCATCTATCAGGTATTACAAAATTTCACTGACAAGTAATGCCACATCAGAGGTGCGCGGAAACTACAAATCAGATCGACCCTGAATGAAAGCTGAAAGCAACGGTGAAGAAGAAAAGACGGACGCCTCGACGTCACCAGGAGCAAATAATTAAATACTGAACTCAAATACGCCGAAGAATTGGAGTCTGCTGATAATCACAGTGACCGCGCTATCGGTTAGAATTCAAAGTGGCCTTCGCGAAGGCGTCGTCCCCCAGTTAAACGACCAGCTACAACGGACGACGCGCTCCGCTGATTATTTCACTGAAACAACAACATAAAACCACACAGCAACAAGGGCAGTATCCAGAGTAATGGAATCCTTACAACATCAGAAAAGTGTCAAACAGGCATAAGGCCACAAGGGACCCACAAGCCATTCATATTCGGTACTTAGTGATGGCATGAAATAGTGATGTACGCAAATTACTTCCACAGAATTTTTCGTTAACACGTGGTTTTCACTTTTGTAAATTAGTAATTAAAATGTTCAAAATATAATCACGTTGCAAATGGTGATGTTTATAATTATGCCGCGGGTTTTGTCCTTCCTCTATTTACAACTTATGCCAAGAGAAAATAAGCATTGGTTTTAAGGAAATTCCGACGGCGATTACTTGACAATCCGACGAAACAGAGACACCATACCATCACTGACGGACCAAAACTTAATCAGGAAAAAGAGTTGCTAATTGAAACACAATACCAATCTACCATTATTTCTTCTAGTAAGAGTAACACATTTACAATAAACTTCTCACATTCCCGCAGATCGTTTAGCAGCACAGACGAGACCATCGCCCTCTCACTAGGCGCAGTACAAACTCCTGAACGCACGCACGTCTCCGTCCGCAGCCCACGTGAAAGAAAGATGCAGGGCATGTGCAAAAAGCGACCGCCGACTACTAGACTGTACAATGAAGCGCCAACCAACCGACCGAAAACAGCCCACTCCCCCACAGCGTCTTCCGCTTAAATAGCCGAAAAGCAACGGAGGAGGAAAACCGCGGCCACGCGATATAGAGTCGATCAAATAATTCAAATGGCTCTAAGCACTATGTGTCTTAACATCTGAGGTCATCAGACCCCTAGAACTTAAAAGTACTTAAAGCTAACCAACCTAACATATCCATGCCCGAGGCAGGCTGCGAACCTGCGACCATAGCAGCAGCGCTGTTCCGGACTGAAGCGCCGGGTAGAGTCGATCACAGGGATCTTAAATGAATACAGAGAAGTGATTGGGGCCAACGGACCCATGTATCACAATGAGTCATTAATTCATGTTGTTAAAGCAGTTTCAGAATTGACTTATTCTATATGATGCATCTTTGTAATACATCATGCCTTATTGAAATGAATCTATTGGACAAATATTTAAGTAAGAAAGGCGCAAAATATAGCATTTAGAAGGATTTGTATTAGTACCTACCTGTCCCAACAACTAGTGCAGTGAATGTGCCAATAATAACAAACATTTCGCAACAGAATTAACAAAATGAGCAAAAGGTCTTACGTTATCAAGAGACAGTGTTCCAGGGAACTCAGTCGTCTCATAAATTAAACGAGAGTTTGCTTTGTAGCTCCAGGATTTGACACATGTTTACCCAGAATGTTCGGAAGCAGTACGCAAAAATCAATACAAAAGATAGTCCGCATTAACGTTCACGTAATTAGGGGGTCTACGCCGTTTCTAAGACAAAGCACCCATTCTTCTCCTTATCTGAAAAAACCGAAACTGGCCCTGTCCAAATTTTATCACCCTTATGTAAACAAATCTCTCATTTGGGCTCTTGTTTATTTATGACATAATTAATGGACTATATATATCATTATATTTACCATAATTTATGGCTAAGAGGATGGCTGAGTAGTGCACGTACACTCGTATTTGCACAGATGTTAATTAATAGTCAAATACTTTTAGCCTAAAGTGATAACTAATATGATAAAGATAAAGACAGTTTTAAAAAACAAAAATGGCATCCCCACCCCTCACTTGTGCAATGTGCTTTCTTTGGTCCACCTCCCAGTATTTTCGCCCCCTCGCCACTCCCCCCCCTCCCCCACCGTCTCCGCCCCCTCCCAGTGTCCCCTGCTTACTGAGAGCGGACAAAGCATACGCAGTCTGTGACTGACTCGAGTATCGCATTGAAAAGTTGACAGTTTCTAGCAGCATGTCCACACTCGACTCTCTGGTTCACTGTCTTTCCACTGAAGCCATTACAGCCGGATAGTGTTGCCTTTACATTTGTTAGTGATCGTTGAAAGTGCTTAATAGAATCTGTGACCTTGCTTACTGTGAATTGCATGCTGTGAAATGGTTTCTGGATGCTAAGATTGTTGAAGTAGCTGAAATTTGCTGTAGAGATTTATGGTTCAAGTGCAGTAACTGATGGAATACCGATAAAGGGGGTGAGACAATTCAATGACGGACGAACTAGTGTTCATGATGGAACATGGAGAGGGTGACGTGCCGATGTCAGTGATGGTTTGGTTGGGAAGCTGAATGAAGAAATTTGTGAAAAAGACTTTTCACTATAAGAATGCTTTGTGATGAGCCCCCACATGTTTTTAAAAACTGAGACTGTCACAAATCGTTTAAGTTTTAGAATATTGTGTTCCTGTGGGATTCTGGAAAGGCTTATGGAAGTCCACAAACCGATGCGACTTAACAGTGCTTCGACATTTATTACTCGATACAGTGATAAAGGAGATAAATTATTGAACAAAACTGCGACTGGTAGTGAAACTTGTATTTGTCTTCTCACTCTTTCCTGGCTCTGAGCACTATGGGACATCTGAGGTCATCAGTCCCCTAGAACTTAGAACTACTTAAACCTAACCAACCTAAGGACAACACACACATCCACGCCCGAGACAGGATTCGAACCTGCGACCGTAGCGTTCGCGCGGTTCCAGACTGAAGCGCCTACAACCACTCGGCCATTCCGGCCGGCTTCTCACTCTTGAATTACAATAACTGTCGATATAGTGGAGGCACTCTTGATCCCTGAAGAAAACAAAAATACAAAACAGTGCTGGCAGCACAGAAGTCATGTGCATTGTGTTGATTCTTCTTGTTGACTTCAGTCCCATAAGCGAAACCTAGTTCGTTAGGGCATTGTGAAACACTGAGAAAACTGTGGCGCACAATTCAAAACAAAAGGCGTGGAATGCTCAGTCAGTGCATTGTGTTGCGTTGCTCCATTCTGCTGGTGTCGCCCATAACCTCACTCAGCAGTTCGACTGAGAGCAGTTTGATCACCCATCGTACAGCCCCAGTCTCGTAACTTGTGATTACCACTTGATCTTCAACCTGAAGCGTGATTTTCGAGGAAGCTGCTTTCACAACGGTGAGAACGCAAGAAAACAGTGTTTAGCATTTGATGTCTTCATTGGCGGCCTCTTTCTAGGAAGATGACCGAGAAAAGTTAGTTTCTCGCTATGACAAATGTCTGAACATTGGCGACGACTATGTAAAAACTCAGTTTAAGAATTGCTCTTTCTTGCAAAAATCGGGTTTGGTTTGAAAACTATTTTTCTCAGTTTTTTATCGAATCGGTACTTACTTTCCACACATGCCTCTTGTGTACCTGTAACCAAAGATAATGTACATATAATTTCCTCAGTTTATAAAGTTATATAAACTTCTGTGAATGATGTATATTAATGACAGTTTACAATAGCGCTATACCAGTCAAGCAAGAACTGATAAAGGGTGAAGATGTCGAAAGGTGCATCGTAGGTGTCCTACAAGATGCAGGGGCAAGTAAGTATTCCTGATGGTGGTGTCAGTAAAAGAAGAATAATGTGACAAAACATGTACGTCTAACGCATTTCAACTTCCTCTTGTAGGTGAGTCGGAGTCGTCGCAACAGCCGTCCGGTATAGGAATTATCTTACGTGACACGATCTATAGTTTAAAAAATAGTGGTACCACACGTTTTAGTGTGGTGTGATCTCGAATCACAAGTTCTGTCTCATGGTGGGTTTCGAAAATCCTCGATATAGTGATACCAAAGTCATAATATCCATAAATGACGGGAGTCACCTACTGTAAACTTCGATACAGATTTTCGCCATGTTCACCACAGTTGGTTAAATGTCCGTAGTGCTAGTAAGTGACCATAAAGTTCCCTCGGGGGGCTTTCATGGCGCGATTAAAATTTATGACAAAAGGAGTGCACTCATCTACAGGAGCAGACATTTACCAACTTATTGAAGGCCAGTAATCCTATCCAGTATGTTGTAGACAGAGAACTAAGCTTTCAGCCATGTGTGGTACAGAATACACTAGAAAACTGTATGACACATGGTGTGTATCTATGAGGCAGCCACGTCTAATGTGGACACCAAACTGTGAATGTGTTTAAGGAAGCAAATTAATTCCCGCATAAGTGAATATTTATCAAGAAAGGAAAGCGTAAGGAAAATAGGTACTTCCATCCCCTATAGAACCACTTAATATTAATGTAATCATTTAGCGATCACCGTGACTTATTGGACGGCCAAAAGGACAGCACTACAACCGGCTATTCCTGTAATGACGCTAATACCAATAAGAAGAAATGCACTACTCCTTCCCAATAACATACGAGTACATGTTTTAATTTTGGCCCTTTTGCCTGTTGGAAGACTAATGATGACCTACAAATCCTAATCCATCCTGAGGTAGTTCGCTTCGATCATGTATACATATTTTCAAAAACATTATTTCAATCTAAGTGTAGCTGCTGCAGGGGATTCAGCACGGAATTGACGGAGTAACCTAACGGACGTTCAGCGAAAGCAAAGAGATTCCAACTCGCAATAAAGTAAAACCAAACGGAATATTCGTATTTGACTACATGGCAGTGGAAAACCAGGATGAGGGTGGAAATATTTCTGTATGGGTCACTATATGAGGGTTGATGCCCTCTCTTAAAGCCAGACCTCCTCTAGGATTCTGAGACAGTTGGCATGGGATAATATTAATTTTATTATCGCTTTCAAATAGGACAATATGAATTTAAAACTCGTTTCTCAAGCACATGTAGGAACTGATATGGCATTCAATGAATTTATAGCTTAATGAGGGAACTACTGGAATCAGTCACCGAATGGGTTTCTGCTAATTGACAGAAAAAGACAATCTAATGACGTTGGAGATATATGAGTACAGGAAACCTCTAGGAGTTTCTGTGAACTAGTACTTAATTGCATCAGGATGATTTTCGCTAAGGGATAAGTTCACAAGTATTTTATCCACTTATTTAGAGGATGGGATGCGTAAGCAAAACATCCATTTATATCTTGAAACAAAAATTTAGTCTGTAAATTGAGTTTTTGAAAGCTCTATTGGAAATCTGAACGTAATTCTGAAACGCCTTAGTGCAGAAATGCAAGCAATGGAGATACCTTTAAAACAGTAACTGCAATTGTCCATTAAATTGAAAAAAACATTGTAAGACGTAAGAAAAGAGGGCTCTTTCTCTAAGCAACAAGGAAAGAAATGCAAGGGAATAAAGTACTACAACCTTTATGATGTTAATCACATAGTAAAGGCATAGACTCAGAGAACTGAATAAATTTTAAACACACAGAAAGAAAACCTAGTACATTAACACACACCACACAATACCACATACTCACACGTCCACCCCCCCCCCCTCTCCCCCTCCCCACCACCACCACCACCACCACCACATACACACACATACACACACACACACACACACACACACACACACACACACACACACACACATGCGTCAGGGCCCACACATGACAGCTAATGAAACAGATGGGACACACTGAGTCACCATGGAAATTTCGTATGTGTTGGGAATGCATCCTATATGCTTAACCAGACGTTTTAACAAAGGAGAGGAGAAATTTGAGCGAAAACCTGGCTTAACGGGTCTGATATTCTTCAAAATCTCGCATTTACACACATGTTTCCCAAACTGATATGAACGTGTGCTGAAATATTACGTATAACTGACATACATAGACGAAACAACATACTAGACAGACAAACAAAGTGCAGGAGCAGCAATAAATACGAGAATATTATAAGGACCGCATTAGAAGCTGTACACAGCACAGGAGAAGGCTTCGTCATCCAGCACATCAGAATGAATGATCGACATGTGGTGTACATATTCTATGAACGAAATCACAGATCAGTTACTGCTCACTGCAGCATCTTCCCTGGCAGGGATTACTGATCACATGAAAAAAAGCATATCAATAAATTCAGATCTTCAAGAAAGATGCGATACTATTATTATGGAGATGATGTTCCGACAGCTCCATAAACAGCATGAGAAACGTTCCTGGAGAGGCATGTTATGATTTACGACAGGTAGATTTAGTAGGTATGAAACAATAATGACGGATGAGTAAGTGTTTCTAATATACACTCCTGGAAATGGAAAAAAGAACACATTGACACCGGTGTGTCAGACCCACCATACTTGCTCCGGACACTGCGAGAGGGCTGTACAAGCAATGATCACACGCACGGCACAGCGGACACACCAGGAACCGCGGTGTTGGCCGTCGAATGGCGCTAGCTGCGCAGCATTTGTGCACCGCCGCCGTCAGTGTCAGCCAGTTTGCCGTGGCATACGGAGCTCCATCGCAGTCTTTAACACTGGTAGCATGCCGCGACAGCGTGAACGTGAACCGTATGTGCAGTTGACGGACTTTGAGCGAGGGCGTATAGTGGGCATGCGGGAGGCCGGGTGGACGTACCGCCGAATTGCTCAACACGTGGGGCGTGAGGTCTCCACAGTACATCGATGTTGTCGCCAGTGGTCGGCGGAAGGTGCACGTGCCCGTCGACCTGGGACCGGACCGCAGCGACGCACGGATGCACGCCAAGACCGTAGGATCCTACGCAGTGCCGTAGGGGACCGCACCGCCACTTCCCAGGAAATTAGGGACACTGTTGCTCCTGGGGTATCGCAACCGTCTCCATGAAGCTGGGCTACGGTCCCGCACACCGTTAGGCCGTCTTCCGCTCACGCCCCAACATCGTGCAGCCCGCCTCCAGTGGTGTCGCGACAGGCGTGAATGGAGGGACGAATGGAGACGTGTCGTCTTCAGCGATGAGAGTCGCTTCTGCCTTGGTGCCAATGATGGTCGTATGCGTGTTTGGCGCCGTGCAGGTGAGCGCCACAATCAGGACTGCATACGACCGAGGCACACAGGGCCAACACCCGGCATCATAGTGTGGGGAGCGATCTCCTACACTGGCCGTACACCACTGGTGATCGTCGAGAGGACACTGAATAGTGCACGGTACATCCAAACCGTCATCGAACCCATCGTTCTACCATTCCTAGACCGGCAAGGGAACTTGCTGTTCCAACAGGACAATGCACGTCCGCATGTATCCCGTGCCACCCAACGTGCTCTAGAAGGTGTAAGTCAACTACCCTGGCCAGCAAGATCTCCGGATCTGTCCCCCATTGAGCATGTTTGGGACTGGATGAAGCGTCGTCTCACGCGGTCTGCACGTCCAGCACGAACGCTGGTCCAACTGAGGCGCCAGGTGGAAATGGCATGGCAAGCCGTTCCACAGGACTACATCCAGCATCTCTACGATCGTCTCCATGGGAGAATTGCAGCCTGCATTGCTGCGAAAGGTGGATATACACTGTACTAGCGCCGACATTGTGCATGCTCTGTTGCCTGTGTCTATGTGCCTGTGGTTCTGTCAGTGTGATCATGTGATGTATCTGACCCCAGGAATGTGTCAATAAAGTTTCCCCTTCCTGGGACAATGAATTCACGGTGTTCTTATTTCAATTTCCAGGAGTGTATTTTATTGGCTGTAGAATCGAAATTCGTCAGTGTCGTACCTGTGAAGGTTAAAACTGGTAAGGAAGTTGCACACGTGCTTCAACAAGTGTTACATACATAGGTAAATGGCTGCCAGACCACATTCAAGGAGGCGAGTTCTACTATTAGTATTTCAGGTCATTAGTGGATTGGTACAGAATACACCATTACTCAACCATTTCCCAAATGAAAGCGAGTATTGTGGAACATTTAAATAAAACAATAAAACGTATTATGCCATCCTGAACAGCATACCATAAAAAGAGACCTACTGATGTTCCTGGTAAGTAGCTTGTAAGTACAGTACACAATCACACAGGATTCATCCCAGGAGAAATTCAGTGTAGGTAATACGGTATTTATTTCAAATTACAAGACAAGATTTGAGAAATATATCCTGCTGAGCTAGTCAACAGAAACATTTACTGGTTCCAAAATACGACCAGAAATCACAAGAACTATAACCTTGCGCTATGGGGAAGGTGAAGATATTGCCGATGGTTTTCACACAGAGAAATTGCAAAGAAGCTTCAATAGTGACGTTAGTCTTGTAGACGACATCATAGGATACTGACGGGAAAGGCTCTAGTTAAACTGCTCGTATTTCCATCACCACGTAACAACTGAGTGGATGCTAAAGACGTCGTAAATAATAACCCACAAAAACTGTCCACGCATGCTATAGGAAGTAGTATATTGTAGGATGCAAATCATTCGTGGTAAACGAAGTACTCTCAGTAATTTATCAGTCTAATTACGCACATCCACGAATTATTATTTTGGACCTGGAATAAACCAGTGAAAGCGACTGGATCATGGTGGTAAGAGGATTAACCTACAACATGAGGTCTGCTAGGTTCACAATTTCGCGAACATTGCAAATAAAGGTGTAGCAGAACATCTCATTTTAGCCAATAAACACAAATTAAGACGAGGAAGAAAGGATTGCGGCTAGCAGGCATACGGTGGCATTAACTATTGACAAGGCAATGCTTGGCAAACGTAGACTGGGTGTCAAGGTAAGTTTAAGACGGGTTTTGAAAGTGACTCGTAGACCACTTGGGAATCATATGGTGAAACCTGTAGGATGATTCAACATGAGTCTCCAGTCCTCACTTATGGTGGCTTAAAGTGTTCTGAAGCATGAAGGAGTAAGAGAAAGAAGATGAACTGAAACATGTAATCCTACCCACAAACATCTAAGGCATTGGGTGGAATTATCGCATTTTTAATTGCAACATTGGCCGGATTGTCAAATAGAGACTTTTTGGATAGAGGCGCTACTGTCACAGCACGTACAGTGAAGAATGCACAGAGACTCTAACAACAATTTTAGGAGTCGAGACGACATAATAGACCTACGGGCATTGTCGCTGTGGGAAAAAGACATAAATACATACAGGAAATGGCGCGAACTGGTCACGAGAAATAGAAAAAACTTGATCTACTTGCAGACAGACTTGTTACAAATGCAGATCTGTTTGAATTTTTCAAAAGATTCAGCAACCTAAGCTTCTGTGGAATACTTACGGAGAATAACTTCAGAAAACAATATAGAAATGCAAAGAATATGTAATTATGAATGTAGATGTTGAAGGAGCATCTGAAACTCACCTGGTTGCATATGTTAAGAAAAACAGAAGTCAAATTTAGTACGTTATCTTGTACGGTGATTTACGTCTACCACAACAATGTGTAATACTCCTTTACAAAATACTACTTTTGGCGTAAAATTTCGTGTAAAGATGTAACCGTAGAGTCTATATATCAGTATTTCCGTAGTCTGTACAAATGAGCAAAAGCACGCCTTTAGTTTGTTTGTGGGTATCTGTGAGACCCCAGGCTGTTCGCTTATGCCTTATGCCATCTTAATTTCATTATGTATCCATACTGCTATGTAGCTCAGTATGAGTGGTAATATATTAAGCTAGACCTCAACAAACGTCGTTCTAGTCGGCAATTGAATCTTGACATTTATTGGCAACGTAGACAGTACCGCTTGGTACGGCCTCTGACACTTTACATAAAATTTCTTTGTCTTTCCCTTCGGCGCATAGGAGATTGATAATGACACCCATTGACAAATCTTATACTGTGGCATTCTTGCCATATGGCCCACTGCTTCTTCTGGTTTCTCCAGTGCTCGTGTATTTGCTATTCGTAGTCTATTCCAGATTCACTTAATCGCTCTGGCAAATTCCTTAACACACTCTCCAGTCTTTCTTTGAATTCAACATGTCGAATGGTTCCTCAGCGACTTGTATTTCTGTATTTCTTCCTATTTATTTCATTCCTCAACGACATGAGGGATTAAAGAAATGAAAAGGGCAGGCACGCTAAGACGAAATGGCTATATGAAAAATGTGAGAAATCGAAAAAGAAATGACTGTCGGAAGGACGGACACAGCATATAGGAAAGTGAAAACAACCGTCGGTTACATGAAAAGCAAGGGTGGTACCATTAAGAGTGTGAATGGAATTCTACTGTTAAATGCAGAGGAGAGAGAGGATATGTGGTTAGAGTAGACTGAAGGCCTCGTGAGAGGGAAGATCTGTCTGATGCGATAGAAGAAAAAACGGATCCAATTTATAGCGGACAGGGGACCCAGTATTAGAATCAGAATTTAAGAGAACTTTGGAGGACTTCAGACCAAATAAAGCAGAATGGATAAATAATGTTGCATCAGAATTTCTAAAGTCATTGGGGAACGTTGCACAAAACGACTATTCACATTGTTGTGAAGAATGTATGAGTCTGTCGAGATACAATCTCGGAATAATACCATCCACAGAATGCCGAAGACTGCTAGAGCTGACAAGTGTGATATTTATCGCACTATCAGCTTAATAGCTCATGAATCCCAGTTTCTGACAAGAAGAATTGGAAAGCAAACTGAGGACGTGTTAGATGACGATCACTTTGGCTTTGGAGAGGGTAAAGGTACCAGAGAGGCAATTCTGACGTTGCGGCTGATAATGGAAGCAAGACTAAAGAAAAATTAAGACACATTCATAAGATTTGAGGCTTGGAAAAATCGTTTGACAGTGTAAAATGGTGCAAGATGTTCGAAATTATGAGAAAAATAGGGGTAAGCTATAGGGAGATATGGGTAGTATACAGTAGGTACAAGCGCCAAAAGGGAATAATAAGAGTGGACGACCAAGAAAGAAGTGTTCGGATTTAAAACGGTATAAGACAGGAACGTGGTCTTTCGTCCCTACTGTTCAATATGTACATCGAAGTAGCAATGATGGGATTAAAAGAAAGGTTCAAGAGTGGAATTAAAATTCAAGGTGAAAGGATATCAACGATACGACTGGCTGATGACATTGATATCCTGAGTGAAAGTGAAGAAGAGTGACATGATGTGATACATGGACTGAACAGTGTAATGAGTACTGAATACGGATTGAGAGTAAATCGAAGTAAGATGAAAGTAATGAGAAGTAGGAGGGATGGGAACAGCGAGAAACTTAAGGTTTGATGGTCACGAAGTAGATAAAGTTAAGGAATTATACCATCTAGGCAGTAAAATAACCAATGACGGACAGAGTTAGGAGGACATCAAAAGCAGACTAGCACTGACTAAAAGGGCGTTCCTGGCCAAGAGAAATGTACTAGTATCAAACATAGGCCTTAATTTGAGGAAGAAATTTCTGAGAATGTACGTTTAGAGCGTAGAATTGTATGGTGGTGAAACATGGACTGTGGGAAACCCGGAACAGAAAAGAGTCGAAGCATTTGAAATGTGGTGATACAGATGAATGTTTAAAATTAGGTGGGCTGGTAAGGTAAGAAATAAGGAGGTTCTGTGCTGAATCGTAGAGGAAAGGAATATTTGTAAAACACTGATAAGAAGGTAAGACGGGATGATACGACATCTGTTAAGATATCAGGGTGTGACTTCCGTGGTATTAGAGCGAGCTGTAAAGGGCAAAAACTGAAGGGGAAGATAGAGGTTGGAATACATCCAGCAAATAATTGAGGACGTACGTTACAGATGCTACGAGAGGTGAAGAGTATGGCACAGGAGAGGAATTCGTGGCGGGCCGCATCAAAACAGTCAGAAGACTGATGACAAAAAATAGAAAATAAAGGGAAGTTGCATTGTGATTGCACTTTTCACGAGTATATACTACTTCCTATGGCGTTAATCCTGTATTCTTATGCAACTGCAAGTTAAGGTGGAGACGACGTACCTTAAACAGACATCCCAAATGGTGTGATGTGAGTCAACGTAGCATTCAAGCATCATCCCGATTCTCCTATACACACTTCCAGTTCTTACATTGGCTCGTGGATGGAGAGGACTCTTCTATAACTTCTGCACATTCAGTAGCTTACACAATTCCTTGAACAGATCTGACATGAAGTTCGTTTCCATGTCTGTTACTATGGTTTACTCCAAACTTCAATATCCAATTATTCAAGTGCTCATGCCCATACTGTTGCCTGCTGATTTGGCATCGCGACTATTTCCACGTGTCTTGAAAAGTGATCTGTGATTGTAAGCATGTACTTATTCCTTGTTGGTGTTTTCCTAAATGGACACCAGAAATTTGAGTGGTGGTAATTCTTCACGTACTCAGCAATGGTACTTTTGTTTGACACGAACCCGCTCGTTGTGCACACTGTAAGCAATTACGCACATACTGGTTTACATTCGTCTGCCTATTCCTGAGCAATACGTATCTGCTACCGTCCTGTTGGTAGATCTGAAACGTTCATGACCTCCTGATAAGTGATCATGAGCTTCTTGTAGCACTATGTGGCTTAGTTTCACTAGTACCACTACCCGCGGTCCCAATTTGCTTTCTCTGCATAGCAACTCATACTGCATACAGAACCGTGACTGCTCGAAATACTGCTTACATTCGTCATCCTCTCTATGTGCAGTTGGCCATTCCTCATGTTTATTATCCCCAATATTTAATACTGCTCCATTTCTACTTAAGCCATTCGCATTTCCCTGCTTCTTCGCTGGTTTATGCATGACCTCACAATCAATTTCACTTATTCTTACTGGCCATCGCGTCAGCCTACTAGAAGGATCCTTTAACCATAAAAACTATTTTAATGCCGCATAATATGCGACTACTCTAAACTTTATACCATTCAGATAACATTCGAAATAAGTGTGGAATAATTTCTTTCTGCAGAATTCAGCAGTCTTAATGTGTAAGCTACCGGAATTTTCTACGCCTTCTCCCTTTTATGACAACACACATCACAGAGCCAAGCGCATAGTTTAATGCAACACGCGTTAAAAAAATTCTGCATTAAAATTCGGAAATACCAATATTAGACTCCATGTTAAAGCTTCTTTTAGCTCCTCAAAAGCGCGCTGGCACTTTCCTGCCCACACTAGTACCCTTTCTTAACAACTACGTCAACAGTCTGGCAATGCCTTCAAATCCTTTTACGAACCGGCAGTAATAGTTCACGACTCACAAGAACGGTTGAAACTTCCATAGAAGTTCTGGTACAGGAAGTAAATTCAGGTACAGCCCTAATAAATCTCGGATTTGTCTAAATCCCACCTTTACTGACGATTTGACCTACGTAGGCTACCTCTTCCACCACAAAATTACACTTTTCTATGCTCAATGATAACTTCGCTTTTTTTAAAAATTTTATGAATACTTCCACTACTCGTTGCATACGCTTTTCCGTATCTCCCAGAAACAATTATCTCATCGAGATTCTCTAAGCACTGCCATAGTTTTAAATCTCTGAGTACTCTCTTCTAATATCTCTGAAACGTAGCAGGTGCATTGTTTAATCCGAATGCCATCCTTCTGAATTGGTAGTGTCCCCAGGCTGCAGTATACACTGGTTTGTGTCGGTCCTGTGCTGCAACACCTATCAGGTGATAACCACTCTCCATATTAATTGATGAAAAATATTTTGCATTTCACTAAATGATCCAGGGTTTCTTATGTCCATTATGCTTTCCACATTTAGATGTCTCCAATCACAATAAAACCTTTAATCTCGTGTCCCATCCTTGAAGTTTTTTGTTCTTGATAATGACTTTTCCTATCCCCCATACACTATTACCTTCTTCAATTATTCCAGCTTCCATCTGTTGATCGATAAGTTCCAAAAATTGGGTACAAGTACCTAGATAATCTGTATGGTTTGCAGCAGACTGGTGATTTCTTTTCCATTGGTATGCAATGTTGTGTAATATGTGTACCTGGTAATAGCTCTATTGGAAAAAATAAATTTTTAACTGCAAAAGTAATTTCCTGTTGCTTCCTAGGTGCTTCACTTTTTCTTCTGTTGATTATCTTCAGCTGACACCCCTTTTACCCCTTTCTTCTTCCTCCAGGAGATGCATATTATCGAGTAAAAAACCCCTTTTCGAATCCTATGTCCTCTATACTAAAATTATGTACAGAAACAGTTATCTCCTTTTTACCTTTTATTTCTTTCATGCATACAATACGCCTTTTAACTCAGCATTCTATTCTAACGCTCCTCCCCCCCCCCCCCCCCCCCAATATTTCTGCCGGCAAGCTAGACTCCATACTGACCCAAAGTTATTTCCCATTACCCTTAGGTACACAATCATGTGAAGTCTTAGTGTGGTCGGTTGCGGTTTAGTCAGTTCGTCTTTCACGATAGACTTCCCTCGTGACATCGTTACACTGGAAATGGCTTCACCTGACTGAAACATTTTTCCTTCAAGTTCCATCATACGTTCCCGAATATTAATTATGGTTCAGTGCTGATATCAGAAATCTAATCCTGGAATCATGTAGTAGTCCTCACTGACATGTGGAACAATCTGTACACATTGTGGAACCGATTCTAATGGTGCGACAGAGACGCCGGTAAACCCGCTGGGCAGAACAGGTGATTAGGATTGTGGAAAGGGCCAAATAAGTTTGGCGTCAGTTTCACCTTAAATTTGTAATTTATTGTAATTTAATAACACATCCAACTCCAAATCTTTCACGGCTGACGGCCTCCAAACAAGAAATCTTAAAAAAATCAACAAGGTAATTTCAAGTGACTAAAGACACGCTGTTACAATTACAAATAAAATTATATATATATATATATATATATATATATATATATATATATATATATATATATATATAAACAAGATGCAATACAAACGGCTGAAGGCCCAGAATAAAAGATTCAAGATTTTAAAATAAATTACCATAACCTTTCCAAGGCAGGAGGCGGCTATGTTTTTGCTTAAAGGGTAACTTTAAGAATGAGGTTATAAGTGGTTGGAAGCCCACAATTGACTTCCCAAAAATCAAAACTACCATAAGCCTTTAAGGGCAGAAGGGTGCAATATTTGAGCTTGAAAGGTAATTTTAAGAATAAGGTCCCAAGCAGCTGAAGGTACACAATTAATTTATCAAAATTAAAAAAAAACTATAACCATAAGTCTTCAGTTTTAGGTGGCTGAAACGCACTAAGAGAAATGACAACACAACGGCAACAACCTCTCAGCAAATATTCACTTGCTGGAATTCAAACTTACTTACATAAAACACAGTAAAATCAATAATTCTTTTATCATTGGCTTTGATAGATTATTAATGAACAATGAAACACCGGTGAGAATAACAGTAGAGACAACAGCACACAGAAGCCTTCAAGGGTTCGGCCTACCCTCGTTCACTTAGATGAGACAGGTGGTGAGCCCAACTACACTTGATTCGTCGGAACCCAACCAAGGGACAGCCACGGACCGACCGACAAACGACTTGCTTGCCACCAATCGGTACATGAGAATTCAACACAAAATATGCGGGCGTGATCATCCACAACCAAATATGTATATGTATTAAGCTGTCAGAACTACACACTGTATTGCACAACAACAACAACAGGTGAGGAAAGGACACTACCAGAAATTACGTTAGTGGCTAGGACAGGTCACCGGAACACTAACGGCCACAAGGCAAAAAATTCCGCTGGTGCACTTGAATTATAGTCAACCGATGTAGTTAATCCCACCGCATGGCAACTAAATTTCAACAATACAAACAGTCGGTGTTGCTCACAGGAAAACCTCCCCAACAGCGAATCACCGAAACGAACCACACAGTATGAATGTGAATGGACGTGGCTTGGGTAATTGAAACCAATACTCAACTTTGACGTCCTGGGTCGGTGAACCACGAAGCTCGTAGCGATCGGACAGCTCCACACACGCTCCGACACTGCGCAGGGACCGCCAGTAGACCCAACCGACTCCAGCGCCCGGAGATAACTTCCCTGGTCCGCAGGCACCGACAGACTCCCTCAGAATGCCGACAACTTCTAAAATAGTCGTCAGTGGAAATAATGCCAACAACGCACAACCTGACAAACACTTGCACGAAGACCTGAACGATACCCAACAGTAACTAAACACGTACGAAGACAAATCGGGAGTCGATGCACACACACACAGCCGACTCATGAACGATCGGAGAGCCCAAACGCGTCGTCTGGTAGGACGACCAAATGACAATCCACTGAGACCGTGGCCCGGCTCAAGTGATGCGTGGCGGCAGTGGTCGGGTGAGCTATGTCGACGCAGATCTCACAGCTCCAACCCGACTGCACAAGTGCCGCATTGCAACTCCCCGACTGGCAGGTCGAGACTGCGCTCCAGACGCGTCTAACTGACTGGTAGCCCGAACTCGCGATCCGAACTGATCTTACGACAGACAATGACCAGAAAGTAATAGTCGAGCAGAGATACTACGAAAGAGGATATATCGATACGGGCTGCTAGCGCCGGTCACGGTCAGGCAAAGCAGCAACTCAGTGACAGTAGTAATTTAAATTAACATAGTGAGGTGGAAATACGTTAAGCACAGGGTGTATGATACATGATGTCGGGAACACGAGCCACGCACGGCTCAGCGACATCTTTATATACCATAATCCACGTAATCTCTACCATGATAGGTCGCACTACTGGCGACCGACGCATGAGCTCCTGTATGCAATAACATTCTGCAACTCATTTTTCCTACTATTTCTCTTCTTGTAAATTCTACCCGTGCTTTCGATTTCTTAGGATCCAACCTAACAAGGAATGAGCATAGCAGGAGATAGGGTTCCCTTTGCCTTTTAATAACTTATTCTTCCGCGGTCCTCTACTTCTACTACTATTACTTCCGGTTACTTTATTCACATTACCTTGAGGCTGGCGACACTGTCTCTTTACGTGGTCTGTTCGTCCACACTTGAAACATTCTAGACACATCAGAAAAGTTTTGCATCACCCCAGTTCCCATAACTCCTGAAGATAGACGTTGACTGTGGATACTGTATAACAGACACAGTCCCTTTGACTGTTCAGAGATGTCACTAAACCCGCTAAAAGATGTAAGCAACCATGCATGAGAAAGGCCTCTTAGACGGACGGGGTCCGACAGCCCATCAGTTCCAGTCATTCCACCAGGAAGGAGGTACACGACTCGGTTCGTCTGTAGTTGAACCATGTTTAGACGGTCAACACCGTGGTTCGACCACGTGCCAGGAAGGGCTCTCAACAAGGGGAGCGTCCAGGCGTCTCTGAGTGAACCAAACCTATGTTGTTTGGACATGGAGGAGAAACAGAGAGACAGGAACTGTCGATGACATGTCTCGCTCAGGCCGCCAAATGGCTACTAATGCAGTGAATGACTGCCACCTACGAATTATGGTTCGGAGGAACCCTGACAGCAACGCCACCGTGTTGAATAATGCTTTTTGTTCAGCCACAGGACGTCGTGTTACTACTCAAACTCTGAGCAATAGGCTGCATGATGAGCAACTTCACTCTCGACGTATAGGGCGAGGTCTATCTTTGCAACCCCGACACCCTACAGCGCGGTACAAATGGGCCCAACAACATGGCGAATGGACCGCTCAGAATTGGGATCACGTTCTCTTAACCGATGAGTGTCACATATGCCTTCAACCCGATAATCGTTGGAGCCGTGTTTGGAGGCCATTCTGTCAAACTGAACGCTTTAGACACACTGTCTAGCGAGTGCAGCAACGTGGTGGTTACTGATGTTTTGGAGTGGCGTTATATGGGGGGTCGACGTATGCCGCTGGTGGTCATGGAAGGCGCCGTAACGGCTGCACGATACATGAATGTCATCTTCCGACCGATAGTGCAACCATACTGGGAGCATCTTGGCGAGGCATTCGCCTTCATGGAAGACAATTCGCGCCCCCATCGTACACATCTTGCGATTGACTACCTCCAGGGTAACGACATCGCTCGACTAGAGTGGCTAGGATGAACACTATCGAACATGCCTGCGAAAGATTGAAAAGGGCTGTTTAAGTATGACGTGACCCACGAACCACTCTGAGGGATCTATGCCGAATCGCCAATGAGGTGTGGGACAATCTGGAGCAACAGTGCCTTGATGAACTTGTGGATGGTATGCAACGACGAATATAGGCATGCATCAATGCAAGAGGACGTGCTACTTGGTGTTAGGGTACCGGCGTGTACAGCAGTCTGGACCACCACCTCTGAAATTCTCGCTGTATGGTGGTACAACATGCAATGTGTGGTTTCCATGAGCAATAAAAAGAGCGGAAATGATGTTTATGTTGATCTCTACTCCTATTTTCTGTACTGGTTCTGTAACTCTTGGAACCGAGGTGATGTACAACTTTTTTTGATGTGTGTATGTTAGTTGCAAATACCGTCCATTTACCTTGCATCCCAGTAGAGAAGTCGATCTCTTCACACTGCTTAGCTAACCGCACTGCTGTGCACAAATACGTCGGATCCCTTGTCCGCATATGTCTTGATAATTCCGCATGATGTCCTCTTGACATTGAGCGCCCTCTGTTCAGCTTTTTGCAAAATAATTTGATTGACTGCAGCATTCTGTCATAATTCATAGCTACATTAATTGATTTTACTCATCCCGTTCTCCAAATGTTCCACAGCTTTCATATTTCTCTCAGTTATTACTCATAACTTTTCCCCATAGTGTTTGGCACCATTTCGTTTCGTACATCTCTGAATTAACTCTCCTTTAAATTGGTTGACGCGTTCAGTTGCCTCTCATATTAAACAATAGACGTCTGGCATTGTTGACAGTGCTAAGAGTAGTGCTGAGCATGGCTTCACTGGAATTTCACTGGCAGCGACTTCTCCAGCTGCAACCGTGATGACAGCATGGCAGAGCAGCTGACAATACACTGGAGGCAGCTGTGATCTCCCTCCAGCAAGCAGGCAGCTCTCTGTGGACTCACGGTAGGCTACCCTGTCCTGCAGTCTGACTCCACGCTGCATTCCAGGATGTCACTCCAGATGGCACAGACTCGTGGTGTAGACTGTGATATTGAGACAACAATATATTAGTTCACGAATGGCAGAGTACTCATACACACCAGACTATGTTCGTTTAGGGCTTAAACTTCTATGGTGGTAGGTGAGGAAAATCTTCCATCCTTCTTCTAGCATACTGCAGCATCAGTTGTTGCTTTACCGCATCCAACTGGCTCTGCTTCAGATATCTGTCTGCCGTGATTTGCTTCACTTTGCATAATATTCTTGCCTGCTTTCGGCTGGCTCTGCTGCAACTCACTTCCGCTACGGCCCACTTTTTGACCGAATACTGTTGATATGCTACAAATCTGTATTTTTCGGTTATTGTACGACGTGAACAGGTAGTCGTTAGGATAAAAAGCCTGAAAGTTTTAACTAATTATACAGCTTAGAGCAATTACCAGGTCATGATACGCAATTTACATTTAAAAATTCCATCGATCCACTGCTTTAGATTTGTTGCTCCAAACATCAGTCTAAGAAAATTAAATTGTGCATTCAAAAACAACTTCGGTGAACTTTTCAGTGAATGACGGTGGAAGCCAACTCACACACTGCGCCGCTACTTCACTAACAACAACTATTTTCAACACTGCTTCAGTTCATATCACTGTCAGCATTTCTGTCTAATATTTCTCTTAGTGAGCTAATGAAAACAAACCGTTTGTACATCAGTGCATCAGCTGAAGTACGGGTAGGATGTACACCTTAGCTTTCAAAGAATGGCTCTCATAATTAGATGTGAATATTTTCCCACGGTGAAATGAAATGATGCATTGATCTGTTTTAAAACATCAACAGCAATCCAAATATTACTATAGCGAACAATAAACTACATCTAGGAAATAGTAAAATTCTGGGAACTCCACCTGGCTCATATGATATTGACGATCTAAATGAGTATATAAAACGTTTTGTAAAAGGGCTTGACTTATTCACAAACATTACCACCACGAAAATGACAGAGCACGCAATGGACTTTACTCAGCTAGGTTCAATAGGACCACTACGGGTTTCTCAAGGAGTCAGGATTAGGGAAGAAGTTCAAAAATGGTTCAAATGGCTTTGAGCACTATGGGACTTAACATCTGAGGTCATCAGACCTTTAGAACGTAGAACTAATTAAACCTAACCAACCTAAAGACATCACACACATCCATGCTAGAGGCAGGATTTGAACCTGCAACCGTAGCGGTTGCGCGGTTCCAGACTGAAGCGCCTAGAACCGCTCGACCACAACGGTCGGCGGACATAGTCCTATAAATTTCACAAGTCAGCAGAATCTTTCCATATGTTGCTTATGAGAACGATCGAAGTTGCTACAGATTCGTATGTCATTGTCTGATTCACATAATCTATGGAGTCTACCTTACAGTAGCCCCATGATATAATATCAGCTTCCACACAACGCCATAAGTCTACCAGTGACTATCCAGACATTAGCCAATCTCAGAATTAATATTTTGGGACACGACACCAATTTAGTTCATTTCGTGGCGAGGAGATAGTTATACATCTTGATCTTGAAATACTATAGGCGTAATGTATGAAGCTGACACACTCAGACGTGAGTATGAAGCTTCACAACAAAAGCACAGTGCTATCACTTCAAAGAATTACAATTTCTTACATCGATATGCTTGAATCCATGCAATGATGTCACTCAGTATTATAGATCCAGTTCAACATAATGAATGAATCCTCTGTCAAGTATATATTTCCCATAAACCTTTTGCTTTCGTGGCGTTTAATAACAATTATCATAGAAAGCTTTTGATTCAACGCCAAAATACGTTGACAATTACAAGGAACCGTACCTTCTTTAGAAGAGCAGTGTTTAAAGAAGGATGGAAAACCCAACAGTGACCTCACACCGGTGCTCATTGTCTTCACCTATTAATTTCAAGTTATAAGAAAGAACTAAATCACAGCGAAATCGCCGCCACGCAAAATATTGGCATTACTTCAATACTTGAAACATACTTTTCTGGATCTACCTCTGGCGTGAACTGTCTGCAGATTGCTGGATAGCTTGTAGGTGGATCGACATGAAAATATAACTGCTCTACTATATGTTTATCAATTAAGATAATTGTGGTAATCTTTGAAGAAATGTGAGAAGTCATCATTAACTCAAAACTGGAACTGATTTTAGTGAGAATAGAAACAGAAAATAACTCATATGTTCAGGGAGAACCTAATACTGAAAACAATAAAATAGTGCCGGTGAAGTTCATCTGGAACATGGATTATATGTCAGAGTAAGATGAAGAGCACTAAAGGCACTAAACTCCTCTGTACTGCTGTCCTTATCTTCCAGTTCGTGCAACTATGTTAATATCTAGCTCTCCTGACTACTTAAACGACTGTTGAAGTACGAACACCACTGTTGGTTATACTGGGGCTGCAGACGAAGAGGAAAAGGATCTCGAAGAAAGATTCGAGCAGATTCGATACGTGTAAGCTAATTAGTGCCACAGTGATCTTAAATAGTGAATTTTATCCGTGTGACAACTTAAAATTGAACTGGAGTAATACAGTAATTATACAACAGGAATTCAAGGTTTCGTCCTTCCTTCAATGAGGGAGAGAACTGTTCTCGGTGCATTCTCAACATATAAAGATTTAGAGAATTAGTGCCTATCATCACTACAGACTGTCCTAAGCAAAATGAATTGATCAAGTGTCAATCAATGATGTACGTAAAGAACTTGAGACATCAAACAATTTCCCTGAAGGTACAATTGGGTACAAACAATTTCCCTGAATGTGCAATTGGGTACACGTTGTTGATGCGTAATTTGGTGATAAATTATTGTCCACTGACTGGAATGGTCCAGAAGGTAATATTAACTAATGAGCTAAGCATCACATCTAACAGTCCATAATCGAACCATAGAGTGCTGGTCTTATTGCTGATTATCATGGCTTTCACGATGATTTTGGGTGTTCATGTTTAAGGATGTGACATTTCTGGCTTTTACGAATGTGGACGCATAATAGCGACATTCTCTGCAATTTTTGAGGCTCCT
The DNA here is from genome assembly GCF_023864345.2 of Schistocerca serialis cubense. Lineage (NCBI taxonomy): Eukaryota > Metazoa > Arthropoda > Insecta > Orthoptera > Acrididae > Schistocerca > Schistocerca serialis. The sequence continues at coordinate 201,236,234 of NC_064641.1, forward strand.
AAACCCTTGAAAACCGTCACATGTGCTAAAACTAGGAGGAGTATGAAACCTCAAGATATAGGTTGGGATAGGAAAAAGGGTCACATGGAGGGGTATGTCCACCATTCTCGCATCATTTGTTCTTTGAGTGATTACATTCATTTTTACAGTGCACATGATAGTAGCAAATGAAATGCAGTAACCACCAAATACATCTGTACATAAGAAGTTGGTGAATGAAAATAAACCTTTTTAAATTTAAACCACGTATTGACATGAATAAGTTTTCAATTCTTGCTATCCGAAGGAATCAGTGCCAGCAAGAAATAACAAAAATGTAAATAAAATCTCTCTTGAACAATGCGTAAACAGACGGTAACTCTTGCACAATCTTCTTAAACAGTCACAGTTATTAAGTTAGGTACTGGTAATTTAGAATAAACATCCAAGCATGGTAGATCTGACAAATTTTCTTACACCCATAGAATGGATAGAATGACAAATTAAGCTTTAGCGAAGAATGCTGAGTCATATTTAAAAACAAGAATCTCTGGAGATGGCAATCAGAACGGAAATAACATTAAAATTTACCTCGGTACACCAAGTATACACGCAAATATTTGAACTGGCAAAGGAACATCATCAAAATTTAATTACAACATCGCTCACCTGCAGACCTTTAGGTAGAACATTAAGAAAGTACAGCAAGTACATCACAAGCTTAAGAAGGGAAAGGCTAAACTTAGCTTAAAGAAGACAAGTCGCCAAGGTGAACAGATCCACTATAGCAATACCGAACTCGGCTCAAACACAGTCAGGGGGCACGTGCAGGGGCACAACAGCAACAGGTCCTCCCGAACGGCAGCCGTCGAAATGTCGGGATCGCACTTCAGAATGCTATGAGGCGCTGCTAACAAACACCACATAGATGAGATATAGGCTGCACAAATACAAATTACATGAACAACACTCGCCACCTCCTTAAAAGACAAAAGTCAAAAGTCCAAAATTCCATCATAAAATAAGATAGCAAATATTACTAAAAAAACCGCCTACAAGAAATTAATCTTAAGTCACTGGTAAGTTATGTAAATTTAGGGTGAAATTGCATTGCCAAGTGCCTACTAGAATCAAAGAGATAGAACATATACATGATTAAGCTTACCGCTCCAAGGGAATACTTAGTGACTAGGCATTACAAACTGTATTTCCTTAAATCAGTGCTCAGGCTTCACAACTATGTAGAACCTAGATTCAAAACACACATGTCAATACAGGGAATTCCCCTTAAAATGATTAAAATGTAAAATTGCAAACCACAAAACGTAAAAAAATTCTCAAACTCGGTGAACAGGTGTTATGCCACATGGCTCATAATCAAGTTAATAACGCTAAGAATTTCATTAAACACTAAAGCTCAAACATCAAATTGCCATAAACATGAGTCGAAAGTTAAGTTTTACTAGTAAACCACTGAATTTGAAAGAGCTGCACAGCTTTTGGCCAAATTAATGAAACTGAGTAAAGAACTTCATTTAACACTAATGCTCAAGGAGGAAACTGTGACACGCATGAGGTAAAAGTCGTTTCACTAGTGAACCACTGAATTTGAAGTTGCTGTTGATGGCCTTGGTAACCCACAGCAAGTAAAAATCTCATTGGTACACTTCCTTGTCAGTGCAGGGACAGTCACTAATTTACACCGATGAAGTAACTGCGAAGGTACAACATGGTTGCAGCCAAGATTAATGACAATAAATTAAAATGTTCCAGTGATCCACAAAGCACCAACAGCAATGACACAGATATCAGAGCGCAAGCAGGATTGAATGCAAAATTTTCCAGTAATGTTCCTTGCATACGCAGAAAAGACGAGGGCAAAACTGGAAGTCTCCCAATCCGTACACCGTGGATAAGCAGGAAGAAGCAGATCCAGTGAAGGCCATAGGACTACACTGTAGATACGGCAAAGTGCTTGCCACGACCCGAAGGAGTTAAAAATAGAATTAACTTCAAAGCGTTGCTAAAGAAAACCCGCTTAAACTAGCTAGAGATAAAGGCCAGTGCATTGTTGCTAACAAGAGCCTTTGGCGGTGCAAAGCATGGAATGATGTTGGTTATGTGGAGAATGTTTAAGGAAGCCATGACGCCTATGCCTGGAATAAACCAAACAAATTGGGAAAAACCATCCACAACAACCACTATATAACGATTTCTCCCTTTAGTGTGGGGAAGGGGACTAACATTATCAATAAATAATTTATCTGTTGGGCTTTGTTCAAGTTCCACTTGTAAGACCCCTCACGTGAAATTTTGTAGGCCTACCGATTTTACACAGTAAACACTCGCTGGCTAAACGACGAATATCCTTCTACAATAATGGCAGCATGAGGTGGCAGCAAACCTTAGAAAGTGTCTTATAAAAACCCAAGTGGACACTCAACAATGAATTATGAAAATAATGAAAGATGAATGGGACAATTTCCGTAGATAAACAAATTTTAGTTAAGCCGATATATGAACCTCACGATACAATATACCTTTTCTCAACAAATAACCGGGAACCACCTCACCAGGCAACAGACCCTTCCTAGTAAGCCAAAAATATGTATCCTGATCTTGTTTAACCTTGATGTCGGTAAAGAGCTGGGTTATCTTGGTTAAGACTGGGCAATACAGAACACATGTGTGTAAGCGCATCAGTAATCTGATTATTTGAGCAATTAATTTGATGGACTTGGAAACGAAAGGCGGATGTACGGACGGCGCACGTAGCCATACTGTCGGTCTTCGTAGGGCATACCGAAACCAGTTCAGCCCTTGGTTGTCGGCTCGAAATCAAATTCGCTTTTCTCCAGATAAAATTAAAACTTCTGAAAATAAAATAAGGCATCCAACGCCTCACATTCACAAATGAAGTATTTTAGCTCAAGACCTACTGATCTCCTTGAAGCGAAAGATAGATGGCGCCTTCCACAAGAATCACCATTAAAAGTACAGCGGCAGCTCCGACATCGGAACGATCAGTCTGAACTATAAACCTATCTCCAAATCCCGGTGCAGTCAATACCAGAGGGCTACTAAGGGCAGTTTTGATGGCTTCAAAGACGGCCTCCTGCTGCTAGAGGCCTATTAAAAGGCTGCGATGCAGGGCTGCACTTCGGTGTTGTTCAGACAAACATGAGAATCACTTGGAGAGATGAAATATCTGCAGTCTTCTTACTTTTCCTCTACTGAGAAGACAAGCAATCAAGTTCGCATTGATGGCGGTATGTATCGTGAACTCTGCGTGTTTATGAACCAATTTATTCTTCATGTTGATGCTGAACAGTCAAATGTAATTATGAAGATTTCTTCTGTGGTTGCAGACAGTAGGTATGTACTGATGCTGTTACATACAAGCGAAACACTCTATATCCGGCTCTGTGGCTCTACGGAAAATGGCGGATGTGGTGGTGGTGGGGGGGGGCGGTGTGTGGGGGGGGGGGGGGCGGTGGGAGATGGTTTGGACCTGTAGCACTAGAACCGCAAAAGGGAAATTTTTCCAGTGTTGTGCACACGTTCTTATATGGCCTTATTTATGTGTGTGTGTGTGTGTGTGTGTGTGTGTGTGTGTGTGTGTGTGTGTATGTATGTGTGAATACCACACCTGTTATGTGATGTACTTCCTCTTCTTCTTTGTAGAATTTTTCTTTGTTGATGCAGGGATGGATATGGACCAGCTTGAGCACAGTTCTCGTCCTGTTCTAGCTAAGTCCTCGAGTGCATGATCACCCCGCAAACTGACACATGGGGCTTAGGTAGTCCCTGGCTCCATAGCACAGTGAGTGCTAATGCAGTATTTACTCTTCTTCTCCTGTGATTGATTTCTTCTTATGCTTGGTACCTATATGATACTGTTTGTTTCCTTTAGTAGTTATTCCTCACATATATTATGATTTTAGCCCATGACGCAGTTTTTGGTTCGGATTTCCAAGTGTTGGACTCACAATGTCAATGAATGGATAGGTTTGTGGTGATACACACATATGCTCCTTCTAAAGTTATTGTAAAACTGTTTCTGCATGCATTGCTTATGTTTCTTGTTCTTCTCTCTAAACGCTTCTGATACACATAAATGAGCCATCACATACCATGATGCCACTTTCTTCTGATGTCTCTTATGGGTGGGCACCCATTGTAGATGTTTGCATTCATATGTAGTAGCGACTTATTCTATGATAAAATTAATCACATTTTTATGTATGTGGATTGCTTATGAAGTGTTCTCCTTGTCACACAGTGTTCTCGACAATGGTGTCGCCTAGGGGTGATGGGTTGAGGGAGGAAAAGTGGTGACCGAGCAGAGTGAGCAGCCTCAGTTCATGACCCTTGGCTCCTCCATTTACTCACAATGATGTATCTGGCCGAACAGGGCTGCATAGACATGTAATGGGTTTCCTTCTTCTTCAATAACATTTCACACATGCAATACTTACGATGTGCTTCCTTATTGCTAGGTGCATATCTCTGGGAGGAGCAATACTAAAATAGATGATGATCAACAGATGCTGTTATAAGGTGGCCCACAACTAGATGATGACATGAGATTTGAACTTGGTGATGCAGATGAATGTACAGGTAAGTACCATAAGTAATTGTTATTGATGCTTGGACATGATTCTCGTTCCTGTAATTGTCACACATATGGGATACTTACCACTGTCTTGGAGAATATCATCTGGAGATGGACTTGATGTGGCAGCAGTAGCAACAGCATCACTACTGCTTAAACGATCAGTGAAGCATCTGTTGCCATCACCATGTTCAGGACTATCACAACTAAACTACCCCTGTGTGGGGGCCATCTACAACAGTGTCACCACCTCCATGCCTGTCATGGCTGCTTTTCCCATCTATAGCACAGTTTACATCGCCATCATGTGGCGCTCTCCATCCACCACCATTTCTATGGTGTCATCTCCTATTACAGGTTTCAGCAATTGTCACTAGTCAGCTAGCAGGAGCCCCTTTGCCTGCCCCATTGGACTGGGATTGGACCACTTCACTTATGCACGAGTGTGAATTACTCTATGGTTGTTGGCACATTTAGGGAGAGACTCTCATATGCTCCCATATGTAACACTATTGAAGGCTACGTAAACCCATTCTGGGAAGGCAGCTCCTTAAAGTTTTAAATGGTCCTTGGTGTATTGCTATTAAGTGCAGTGCAGTGACATAATCTTCTGCACACCAGAGAAATAGGTGATATGATGGAGAAAGCTACCATCTACATTTGAAGTGAAATTGACATGAGAAAATGGGGTGACTCATCGCTGAGTTGTTCAGTGATTTCATCTCAAATGTCATACTAGCCCAGTTTTCTGTGATATAGGGAAGGGATTTTGGTAAGTCATCCAGCAATACAGCTACTTGTAAGTCCACAGCCAATTCGGGTCTAATTGTATCAAAATTCTAAGAGATGTAGCTGCTGAAGAGGCTGGATTAGTGTCCAAAATCACAAAGAAGAATTCTGAATTGCCTGGTCAATACTAGCCTGCGAAACCAATTACACTGAACATCCCATACATCCATCCACATAATGAATGGACAATGTTTGCAGATTTTATAATTTTGATTTCATCGATTCACCATGAATGTTCAGGAGGCACCTACGTTTTAAAGGTAGACCTCACATTATTCAGTTCATGATTTTAGCCTCGAGAAAGAAGAAAGCCACCCAGAAGGGCGCAATGTGAAGGAAAAGAAAGCAGCAATGGACCACTCTACCTTTCGAAAGTAACCAATCATTATAAGAGGCGTGCGGATTTGTTGTTATTCTCCAAAGGCGAGAGGCAGCACTCTGCATGGGTCAAGAACATATCCCACTTACTTTCCACACAACACAGTAAAAACAATCATTAAGCGTTGTTATTGCCCCACATTCCTAAACTCCTTCACTACGAAAGAGGATGTAGAGAAACATCTGACTAGTTGCTCTAACTGGAAACCAGTGTGTGTGGCAATGCCCACTGAGGAAAACAAGATTCAGAAACTAATGAATATCCACCACCAGTGGTGTTGCCGCTTCCTAGTATATGCTGATCCCAAATGCCTGCTTGTTCCTGTGAAGGAGTATCCGTTGCCTCCCATATAGCCCTCACAGAGCAGCACACAACACATGCAATAGCATATCTAACTGTATGCTCATATGGCTCAAGTCACAGTTTTTAAATGGTATGTTGGGGAAATCCCGTGAGATGGTTGCTCTCTGAGCTCGAAGCGCTTGTGCGGCATGTTGATAGCATTTACCTTAGTAACATTCCCATGATCAAAGCACAGGAGTATGATGCTTTAAACGAGAAAGCTGCCACATGTCATACACGCGGCTGTAACACAGAAAAGCGGAAACTGTGTGAGAGACCACTTATCTGATGGGTGATTTCCACAGTACGGTACAAAATGCATGCTACTGAAGCTGTCGAGTGCCACTGCACATATCTGTCTTCCCCCACAATTTCAGTGGCTATGATGTCCATTTCATCATATAGCACTTGGGTGATTTGCGATTATGCTACAATCGGTTTATGTAGTGTCCTGTCTGATAGAACATAGAGAAACATGTAGTTTACTAAGAGAATGACGCCAAACATAACCTTATGATTCCTGGACTACCTCGATTTACACAAGCGCCACTTCAGAAAATTCTCGAGCCATAGCGAAAGGAGGATATGCGCTTCGCTAGCGGTGCATTTGAGATGATGCAACATATCATCTTGTGATGAAGAAGGGAGCCTTTCCTTACAAATACTTGTATGTGAAGGAAATACTTACAGAATCCACATTGCCTGACTTCACCTGTGACCTTGCAGGCAATGGCATGATGGATGCAGAGAACGAGCTTGCACATTTGGCAAGACTTCAGTATCTCTGATTTAAGGATGTATGCAATGCTATATCTGTACACAGATGTGTGACTATTTGCAGATGTTTTCTAGAAATTGTGGGGTGTCGAATGATGATATCATGCCTTCTATTACGTCATTCCAGGCTCTCATGGGACACATTGTAAAATGGACAAGTGTCAACACTGAATTATAGGATGATGTCAACCAGCTGCTCTTTTTCAGGTGTTAGATTCATGCAGGACTTTAAATGCGTCTGGCCATCTTGATTTAGGTTTTCTGTGATTTCCCTGAATCGCTCCAGGCAAATGCCGAGATGGTTCCTTTCAAAGGACACAGCCTACATCCTTCCCCATCCTTCCCTAATCTGATGAGACCGATGACCTCACTGTCTGGTCACCTTCCCCAAAAACATCCAACCAACAACCAATAGTTTTAATTTCGTGGAACAATGGAGAATTTAAGGAACATCAGTGAAATTAATTTAGTTTGCTGGTGGGTATGGTGTTACAGAACAGGAGATTATATCACCAGGAAATTTTTTTAATTGGCCACAGCTTCAATCATGGATTAGTTGCCCTCAAGATGGTTAAGTTTTCGACAGAGTTCATGACACCTGTTTATGTAGGTATATGTGTATGTGATCTTTGCAAACTCCACAAATACTGATGTCATTATGACTTCACAAGACCGGAATCACAGATACAGAGTTACTTTAAATAGTTGCAGACGGCTTCATCTACTGTACTGAGAGCTTAAAATCTATATAAAAATATTAGATACAGTTCCGAAGGCCTCGCCACACAGTGTGGGGGCTATAATCCTTGTGGTAATACATCTCAGAACAAGAAGGTTATTGACCTGACAAATAAGGAGACAAACAGTCTAGTTCGTGGGTCTTCAATCCTAAATGTGTTCATATCTTACAGAAACAAGTGTCACCCAAAGGAGGTGTCTGCAGTTCTGCCACTACGACTTTCAAGACTGTTAATTACTTTGAGTGCCTGAGACACTGTGTGATTCTTCTCTGCATATGGTGCACTAAGTAAGCATTTGAATGTAAGACCAATATTGTTTCACAATTGAAAATTGGTCTGTCATGCCCTGATGACAAAATGGTAGATCTGTACAGATGGGCTTGAAGCTATCTCATACTATTTGTTTCAGTCACTGAATGTGTGAACTGGTATTCATTTGCAAGCAGGTGTCACATGTGCAGCTATATATGTAGTAGCTAGATGAATCGTTTCTTATAGTGTAAAACTGTATATATATATATATATATATATACAGTTTTACATCAGTTGATGTGTGTGATGATTGCACACTGTGGGATCATGTATACATTTAGGATACATATATGTATAAATATTTAGTATGTAGCTTTACCTTTATCCATTGTTAGACATCCCTCTATTATTGGGGTATATATGTATACATTCTATTATTCCAGTGAGTTTTTTAAATAGGAAGTCTATTGTGAAACACGAAAAAATGATAAGTACATTGAAACATATATAAAAAGATTCTCTGTTAATGTAACAACTTTATGTATTTTCTCCTTAGCATTGCGTTTAGAAAGGATGAAAACACTTATTTTAGACAGCCATGGCAGATGTACAATAGTAGCAGTAGTGTCAACAACTTTCTACCCATTAAAGCATACACCAAAGGGAATGTATCCCTGAATGTTTTATGTACAACAGGTTTTAGTCATGAGGGCATCTGCAAAAGAAACAAAATGTATCTCTGTGATTTTATTTTCGAATCAGTGACATGTATCTGTTTGTAAGGACAAGAAAAAACAATCTGAATCTACTGAATAAACCAGAAATTATCATACACTCCTGGAAATTGAAATAAGAACACCGTGAATTCATTGTCCCAGGAAGGGGAAACTTTATTGACACATTACTGGGGTCAGATACATCACATGATCACACTGACAGAACCACAGGCACATAGACACAGGCAACAGAGTATGCACAATGTCGGCACTAGTACAGTGTATATCCACCTTTCGCAGCAATGCAGGCTGCTATTCTCCCATGGAGACGATCGTAGAGATGCTGGATGTAGTCCTGTGGAACGGCTTGCCATGTCATTTCCACCTGGCGCCTCAGTTGGACCAGCGTTCGTGCTGGACGTGCAGACTGCGTGAGACGACGCTTCATCCAGTCCCAAACATGCTCAATGGGGGACAGATCCGGAGATCTTGCTGGCCAGGGTAGTTGACTTACACCTTCTAGAGCACGTTGGGTGGCACGGGATACATGCGGACGTGCATTGTCCTGTTGGAACAGCAAGTTCCCTTGCCGGTCTAGGAATGGTAGAACGATGGGTTCGATGACGGTTTGGATGTACCGTGCACTATTCAGTGTCCCCTCGACGATCACCAGTGGTGTACGGCCAGTGTAGGAGATGGCTCCCCACACCATGATGCCGGGTGTTGGCCCTGTGTGCCTCGGTCGTATGCAGTCCTGATTGTGGCGCTCACCTGCACGGCGCCAAACACGCATACGACCATCATTGGCACCAAGGCAGAAGCGACTCTCATCGCTGAAGACGACACGTCTCCATTCGTCCCTCCATTCACGCCTGTCGCGACACCACTGGAGGCGGGCTGCACGATGTTGGGGCGTGAGCGGAAGACGGCCTAACGGTGTGCGGGACCGTAGCCCAGCTTCATGGAGACGGTTGCGAATGGTCCTCGCCGATACCCCAGGAGCAACAGTGTCCCTAATTTTCTGGGAAGTGGCGGTGCGGTCCCCTACGGCACTGCGTAGGATCCTACGGTCTTGGCGTGCATCCGTGCGTCGCTGCGGTCCGGTCCCAGGTCAACGGGCACGTGCACCTTCCGCCGACCACTGGCGACAACATCGATGTACTGTGGAGACCTCACGCCCCACGTGTTGAGCAATTCGGCGGTACGTCCACCCGGCCTCCCGCATGCCCACTATACGCCCTCGCTCAAAGTCCGTCAACTGCACATACGGTTCACGTCCACGCTGTCGCGGCATGCTACCAGTGTTAAAGACTGCGATGGAGCTCCGTATGCCACGGCAAACTGGCTGACACTGACGGCGGTGGTGCACAAATGCTGCGCAGCTAGCGCCATTCGACGGCCAACACCGCGGTTCCTGGTGTGTCCGCTGTGCCGTGCGTGTGATCATTGCTTGTACAGCCCTCTCGCAGTGTCCGGAGCAAGTATGGTGGGTCTGACACACCGGTGTCAATGTGTTCTTTTTTCCATTTCCAGGAGTGTATAACTTTCCCTTTATCTGTGCTTTTACAAAATACCTATTAGATATTTGATGATTACAATGAATATTAAATTGCGCTGTCATTATAGCTTAGAGAGATTCTGCAACGTAGGCACTCTTATTTTTCTTAGTGAAAGTACAGTGCTGACCAAGCTACAACAGCAATTTACGTGAAATAGGGTAGAGAGAAAGTTTCTACAGTTCATTTACTATCACATTCTATTTCGGATATCATATTTTGGTATATGAACATACGTAAGTATGCAAGCATTTCTTTGGCCACATCAGATAGCTGTGATACAACATACGTAAGCATCCAGCATCACAGCTGTAATCCGATTGTTTTGTGGAAGTAACTTCTGAAGTGTTCTTATTAGTAAGCTTTGAAGGAACATACCACACATTTCCAAAAGATTCATGCACTTAACCACACCACACAACACAGTCATTCACAGCACATTAGATGGCAGTACTAGCCAACAACGAATTCGCCAAATGAATGAGATCCTACCTACACCATTTTTGTAAATTTTAATTGTTTTTGAGGTCACCAACACACTCCCCGTTGGAGCCAAGTAACTCCAGAAGCCGAATGAGGGATTTAGCACAGTCGATACATTTGAGAAATTCTCACGTAATTGCTATTGCTCATATAATGAAAGAATAATATTCGTGCTGCAAAACTGATGATATTCTACAATATAAGACTGTTGAACTCGTCACCAGAGGAAATGCACCCAACTACACTTATACTCCGACTCACATTACGACTGTACATAACTTCCAGTACAAACACATTAATATATGATGTATCCCACTGTAACGTCTTCGGTGGGGGAGCCAAAGTCGGTGATGGTGTAACGTTATGGTCTAGAAGAACTGCTCTTTTGTATCATCCCATGATACGTGACTGGTGGACTATTCCTGCCGCGTGCTGGAGGCTCCAAGTTAAGGGAAATGTAGGTGGAAAACAGATGTGCGATAAATTGGTAGGTTAAAAACCATTCAACAGCCAAGACTGCATAAAATATTTCCTTATTTAAGATAATCGGCTTCAACAGACTTTGATGTCATTTTCTGGTATTAAAATCTTTTTATTGTAAAACATAATAGTAATAATAATAATATAAAGAAAGAGAGAGAGAAAGAGGTGGAGAAGTCGAAGCTTAAATTCGAATGAGATAGTCTTCTTCTTTTCATTCTCCTTGGAAGCAGTGGATGAACTATGACGTTTCGTGGTGGCATTGCTTCTTTAGAAAGATACAGAATATGAATTCCTAGTCCCCCCTCAGTATACTGGCAACCTAATTGACGGTGTTATTGGGGGCTGGACCAATAGGAGAAGAGCCCACCAGCGGAGGAAGGAGAAAAACATTTATGCGTAATAAATTACCATCATTATGATGCCAGTTACTACATTAGGGTAAAAGCGTTTCACTTTAACTGATGCCTTGGGAAACATGCGTGCAAGTGCACTACTCCATAGTCATTAAAATAGGCTAGACCAAGCGGCCGGTTGTTTACTTAAGCATAAGAATAGGCCCTTTGTCTTACAAATGGCATATCGCCATTATCACGCAGTTTAACAGCTTTCATGGTGCCTTAGCTTCAGTAGAAGACTACGTGAGTTACCCTGTTCCACCGTCTTGTATCTGGAGTGCGGTGCGTATCTTGAGCAGCTGCTCGCCTGAATAACAGTTATCTGGAGACGATAATCGACCTATCTTAAGAACGAACGTGATTCATCTAGCAGATGATACGTTTACATCGATCCACTGTCATGAGTCAATGAACCCTTTATAAAAACAATTGTAATTGACTACGACAACATGGGAACACGAACAGATATGTGATGGAAAACCCCATATTTAGCAATGTGTGCTGAAAGCTGTGAGCTCCATCACCGAACTTTGTCCTTAGATCTGCCAAAGATCACCATCTATCCCGCTTTACAGAACGGACAAGCCTCGGTTTTCCAGCCTCTGTGATGAAGTGTGGACGTCTAGCATTTTGTTGCGTACTCTTGTTTCACAGGCCATCTATTTTCCATACAAGCTCTCGATAGTAACACGTGAGATGGCACGCTTCGCCATTTCCCTGAAGCTCTGTACCAGACACACAATATTCGCTTTGTGAAAGAAGAAGTGAAGATCCCATGTTTGCTACATTAGCAAGTTTGAGAAAGGTAGTCATACCAATATGCTTAGCACTCCATATGACGTGGCTGTTGAAGTAACAAGGTTTCCCACTGTGTAACCTATTTCTTAACTTTTACTTCGTCACCACTCACAGACACCTGAAAGGCAAAATCAAGTTGGTGTATGGTGAGGAGGGGGGGGGGGGGGGCGGAAGGGGTAGCAGTGCAGCTTCAGAGCACCAGCAGGGTCTTCTTGTTTAGTCCACACCCCCTGATTAATGCAAAGTTGGTGGAACGTTAATCCTGGTAGCTGTATCTTCTTTGTAAATCACTTGTTGCGAAAATAACATCGTATTCACAATTATTCATAAAAACTACCCAGTGAAAAAATTAATTCAAATAACCTGCTGTGTGTTGTGTATATGGTAGCATGTCTTTCTGACATATCTGCCCACCTAAATCTCCGACCCGTTGAATGGTCTATTATCCTTTTATGGATCACATTGAATACCCTTTGCTTATTTTACCCTAATTACACCGCAATGAACTCCGAGAATCACACCCTGCCACCAAAGATGTTAGATTTTGTCTATTACACTTACTCCAGCTCCACCGTATTCCGACACTGTGTCCCCCCTTTCCGCTCTCTCAACGCCGCAACACCACACATACTCGTATACTTCCTCTGCATGATCTCATACTACCCACCTATTAACCCAGAGCTGCTCCGCAGTCTTCTTACAGCGTCTTACAGCTATCACACGAAGGCAATGTCATTATCTAGCAATACAGTGCCACAATGTACACTGCGCAGACCTCCTTAACCGCATGGCCAACACTTCGTTTAGTAATGTTACTAGTTTTCCCTTTATAACGTTGGTTTTAACTAGATAAAATTGAGAACAAACTTATACCTGAATAGCGGACACCTTCTACTGTCATAATGCTCCGCTTTCCCTATCGGAGAAACGAAATGGCAGTAAGGGGAAAAATGAAAAGTAAAATAAGTGTACCCACAAGCGTCCAAGGAAATTTAGAAACACTTCTCGTAATTTTCTACAGTTAATACAGTGGTTTCAGAACAAATTGGGTTCTACATTGGCTGTCAAGCATGTGCAGACAGTCATTAAAATACGGTCACCAACATAGAAGATTTTGTGAGATGGCAACAAAATTCGTGTGATGGAGGTGAAGAATTTTAGTCAGCATTTAATTAAACGTATTTATATAACTTGATGTTGCAGTTAGTCATCCGTAGATAATGGAAATTAGAGGGACTCACTAACATATCAATAGATACGTACATAGCAATAATACCAATACAATACTGACATACCAAGAGAGAAAAAGAGAAACACTAAAAGATGTGACGAGAATAGGACAATCAGTCGACTTTCTCATGCAGCTAAAGTGTTGCTGAGAGTGTTGAATAGAACGCTTTATGGAAATCTAGATAGACTGATTGCAGAGGAGCAGTTCGGATTTAGAAGAGGAAAAGGAACAAGAGATGCTATTGGCCTGGGCAAGATATGTGGAAAAAAGAAGAGAAATCTTTGCTGTTCTTATAGACTTAGTAGAGGCTTTTGACAGAGTTCAGTGGAACAAGCTGATGGATATTCTGAAGACGAAAGGAGAAAACTGGAAAGAGGGACGACTGATACAGAATCTATATTTACAGCAGAAAGTAAGGGTAGGTGTTGGAAATGAAATGTAAAAAGGAAGCCGCATTGAAAAAGGTGTTAGACGAGGTTGTTGCCTTTCCCCACTGTTGTTTAACGTATACCTTGAAGAGATTGTTGCGAAAGGCTTAGATGAGGAAAGAGGAATACGTATTGATGGAAAGAAAATAAAATGTATAATATTTGCTAATGACGTGGTATTAGTGGCAGAAAGTGAGCGGACTGTGAATAGCATGCTGAATGATCTGAATGAAGCTTTCATGGAATATGGGATGCAAATAAAGACAGCAAAAACAGAGAGTATGGTCATCAGTGCAAGATGCAGACTGTCCAATATTAAAATAAGGCAATCTACCATTAGCCAAGTAAGTGCATTTCAATATATCTTGGAAGCAAAGTAACTGAAGACTTGAGATGTCAGCAGGAGGTGAAAACTTGATTTTCAACAGCGAAGGAGGCGTTCAACAGAAAGAGGAGAGTGTAATGTGGCCAATTAGATAAGGGTCTAAGGAAAAGGCTTGGCAAATGTTTTTTCTGGAGTGTGGCACTATATGGAGCACAAACATGGACGCTGAGACGAGAGGATGAAAAAAGGTTAGAAGCATTTGAGATGTGGATGTGGAGGAGAATGGAGGGAATAAGCTAGATGGAGAGAGTGAGTAATGAAAGAGTACTGGAAAAGGCTAGTGAGAGAAGATGTCTGCTGAAGGTTATAAGAGAAAGAAAAAACAACTGGTTGGGACATTGATTGATGAGGGAGTGCTTGGTAGCAGATGTTTTGGAAGGACTGGTTTGTGGGAGAAGACTGAGAGGAAGAAGGAGGTACAAGATGATAGACGATATAGTGCGAAGAGTAAATTATGCGGACTGAACAGGATTGCAGAAGACCGGACAGCGTGGAGAACTACCATGTGAAACCCTGCCTTTTGGCAGAACACTAATGATGACGACCACATAATGTTACAAATGATATATTTGAGCCTTGTATGCCTATATTCTGGCAAGGGAATGTTATATGATACTAAATTGAATGCTAATACGTGAAATTCACCACAAATTACTTGGCAATGACAATATCATGAGTCCAAATTCAGCCGCAGTTACAACGAAGCTATTTGTACAATCGCGTGTGGGCCAAAGTGAATCTCAAATCTCGGACACTGTCGCATTCGTAGGTCTACAAATAATACAAATCAATAACGTCAGGATCACGTATAACGAAATTGTGCCGCATGGAATATAGATGTTTGAAACCATTAATGTACGGGATACGTCAACACGTAAATTCTAACTACTGTAATTTTTAATAACTCGCTCACAGGAAATATTTGTGATTTCTGTGTTTATTGATATAGCAAATACGTTTTCGTTTTTGTCAACGCTTCGCTGTTAACGCTTTTAGGTGAACCTTACAAAATGTTCTACCGATATTTTCGCACTCGCTTGTCACGTCTCTTATTGCTCGGAACATAACTATATGGGATTACGATACGCACATTAGGCGAAGAGTACGTCAGAATACCATTAATTGCCGAAGGAAAACAAATGATTGTGTAGAGAACGATATAAAATATTCTAACGAAGTTTCTTTTTATTCTGAGACTACAGGATCTTCCTATTATTTAAGAACTTGAGGGCAATATGCATTTTTTTTTTCAAAACATGTCCTGTTACGTGCGTGTTCATTAAGTTTGAAATTGTTATGTCCAGCTAAAACAAACATGAATGTCAAAGAATAAGCGACTTAGTTAAACTACATCTTCTTTAGTTTATATGTGTTATGGTATTGGATAATTTGCGAAGTATTCAAGGACAGCATTCGGTTTTGAATGGAAACAGAAAATGACGACTAAGGTGTGACGACGGGAAGGTATGTGTGCAGAACCAGTGGTGGAGCTGTGTATTTTACTTGTTTGCAAATATTTAATTCGAAAAATACGTCCAGTTATGTTACAGAAAAACCGAATGCATGACATGAAAAACAGAACGAATGCAGAAAGAGAAGCAAAACATAATGTGCTCATTAACATTTCAAAATAAATTCGTGTTGCCGATAATGAGATTCGGTGAAATGAGTTCACGTAAAAATTGGATATTAGCATATTCGATCTGGACTGATAGAAAAAACGGCTGGTATTCTTACAGTGATTATCGAGGAAACGGTAAGAGACGTTTTGGTGTTCTTCATTTACAACTTCCAATGTATCAAATAAAAAGGGGTCTTAGATAATGAGATGACACATACGAAGTGGTATGTATGAATTCCAAATTTAGTCAATTCAGAAGAAAACAGTATGAGCAGTAAGACGCTGTTTTCACGGACATTTTCATGAATGAAAGTGCCTCTATGAATTTAAACAACTGGTGGTGTCGTTTCCCTTATGTTTCTCTCTACATTTTGGTACATCATTTGAAGTAATATCAAATATAGAATATTTTGAAAAATGCTTGTCTTTGTTACCTCCAGAGATACACCATCCTGAATGAATATTAACTTATGGAGCGTTAATTTTCATATGCTTTTTGTCTACTTTGGCTAATACATATGCAAACGGTAGAAAATTGTTTATACTGTACGCGTTTGAAACTCATGTATTTTAAGTGTATCAGATTATTCCCTGTAAGGGATAATTTAACCATATGTCTTTGTAACGTGGAAGTATGTTCCCCAGTATAGTCTTCGGAAACAGCACAAATAAGTTGTTGTCCATCGTCCGACATTGATGTGAGACTTCTATTAAACATATTTGAATGCACAATTAGACCAAGATGTAGAATCAAGATTTGTGACGTTTTGTAGCGAAATAAGACAGGTGTGGAACGCTGAAGGCCAACTTTCGACCGCCGGCCGCTGTGGCCGAGCGGCTCTAGGTGCTTCAGTCTGGAAATGCGCGACCACTACGGTCGTATGTTCAAATCCTGCCTCGGGCATGGATGTGTGTGATGTCCTTAGATTAGTTAGGTTTATGTAGTTTTAAGTTCTAGGGGACTGATGGCCGCAGATGTTAAGTCCCATAAGTGCTCACAGCCATTTGAATCATTTAACATTCGACAGTGAAAATAAAAGTCTGAGGTCCAGCATCGAGAAGATGTGTGAGTATAGACTATGCATTAATTCACAAGATAATGGTTATTACGAATCCTTAAAATTCAGACTAGATTCATTCCAGAAGGGGTAGCTTTCTGATAGCCGTGACTAAGGTTTTCTGTCAACAGTGTTAATAATAAGCGAATTCGTCTACATAGCATCCAGAACTCTACCCTCTGCTGTACATGGTGAGATTCTGTCGGTAACCTCGCCCTTATTTCAAATTACACCACTTAAACGACGACACAACGCAAAGCATCAGTTCGATTTTTGTCTAACTCTGTGAAATTGTTTATCACAAAACGAGTGTTAAATGATTAAACGTCCATTACATTCGGATCTGATATCAGTTATCAACGTCACTATGAAGTGTGACCCCACAGATGCGAAGTAGCTCCTGGCTTCAAGTAACTCTTGTCTTTTCTTGATCATGGTTTCAGACGGCCCCCGAATGTAATCATCGCTTCCGAAACATGATGATGTGATGACAAATCACGGGACCAGGTGGCCCAGTCAGTAATTCGTACATTTCTCACGGCGTTTACGATGTGAACTGCAGAATGCGATCTTACGTTATCCTCACGGAATATGTCATTTGGTAACTTGGTCGTGAACAGATGACAATACTGTGTACCATTCTCATCACGTTGTGTAGGGGCTTTCAGTTTCCAGTTTTCATTACAATATCAGACTATTTTCTTCCCAATAGCTACACATACCATTAATACAAGTATTGGGGAGATACAGATCGTGAGAACCTCTACTTCGTCTGACCTTCCCCAGCTTCGTCGACAGACACATTGGTCTGAATTGCAGCAGACCGTAAGGAAACTCATCACTGAACATAATTTTCCCGATGACTCTGACTACAGTACGTGCAAATATCTGTCGTATGTCTTCGGAGGTAAATGATGCATGTTAATTTAAGATTTTAATCTAGCTTCTAGCTGATCCAGACGATTGGTGGTGACACATAGGCACTGCTCCAGAATTCCAACTGTTGTCATCCGTCTGTTCGCCAGAGCTAGACGAACAAGGCTACTGTCTTGTCGTGCTGTAGTCCTACTGGAAACACCCATGCTGACTGTTGCCATGAATCCACGTGTTCACTACTTGTCCTGCAGTCATTCCAGTACAGATCAGTGAACTCTGTCGATACGGTCCGCCAAGTCCCTCATATCAACGATTCGAACTTTCTCGAGGTCAGGAAGTCGGCAATAAGCTATTCATGATCTTCCATTGAGCATGGAAGCCGGCCGAGGTGGCCGAGCGGTTCTAGGCGCTACAGTCTGGAACTGCGCTACCGCTACGGTCGCAGGTTCGAATCCTACCTCGGGCATGGATGTGTGTGTGTCCTTAAGTTTGTTAGGTTTAAGTTGTAGGGGACTGATGACCTTAGGAGTTAAGTCCCATAGTGCTCAGAGCCATTTGAACCATTTGAACCTTTGAGCGTGGTGTACTCCGATCTCACCCAGAAAAGTTCCAGTATCGTTAGACACAAACAATAGATATCATGCCCAGAGGTATAGAACCACAGGAACATTATATAAGGTGGCCAGGAAGTTCCTGTTTGAGGGCGTTGCTGCAGCATATATGGAACGTAGCGCCACTCCGATGCCGGTACATAAGCAACGACACGTAAGCATGATATTAATGTTCCACACGTCTCTTTCCGACTGCTTGCGGTAAATGCAATAACGTGAACTATGGCGATGTTATTACCAAATGTATTCAAACAGGATCAACGTGCTGGTATTCTCTTCTTGGCTGCTCAAGGACAAAAACTGGTAGACACACATCGTAGATCGGAGAATTTACATAGGACAGAACGTCTGCCGAATAACAACTTCGTGGAGCGGTGCAAAAAGTTCTCTGCTGGTCGCGATTGGGCACAAGACCCTGGTCGATCTGTGAGGTCAGCCACATCCATTACAACATCTGAACTGGGAGACACTTCAGCATCTGCCCTATTTTCCTGATCTCCTCCCACTGATTACGACGCTTTCGGTCCCGTAAAAAAGGCATTTAAGTGTCGAACATTCCTGTCGGACGAGGATGTGCAGCAGGCACTTACGGATCTCTTCACGCAGCGGGACTCGGTGTTTTACCAAAAGAGTATCTTCAACCTGGTGCTTCGGCGGGATGATTCCTCAATGCTCGCGGCTATTTTGCCTGACTGGAGTAGCTATTGTGGACTGTACGGCCTTCGAATGTAAACTTTTTAATCTCCTCTTACAGTATATGTGTGTACGGTCATGGGCGTAATAGTGTTACAAATTAGTTGCGGTCAACGCTGAATTGCATGTGGTGTAACCTACGACATTACGACAATGGCTAGACTTCTGAAATGTTACCTGCTATGTCTCTTAGGTAGGTATGTCCAAGATGATGACATAGATTGCCTGACCGAAAGACAGAAGCATCCAGGAGAAGAAGAGTAAGCCGTGGCGACTAGCGCTAGTTATGCTCCACTTGCGTCGCTGATATCGACTCTCGCCTGGTTTAGTATCTCTGACTGTCCGGGCTTGGGTTCTCCTGCTTGGTGTGTGGCCGGAGGCTCTCTCCGGTCGGTGTACAACGAGGCAACATGTTTTGAAGGCAGGCCCTCCTCTACATCCGCTGTGCCTGGGCCTCGCCGTCCTCGCCGTTTTGCCACGCGCCGGGTGTACAGTGGTGATAAGTCGACCCGTTTGCGTGCGAAACAATGGTGGGTCCGTCATCTCCTTCTCGATATCTTCTTATTTCGTACCTGGAAGCCTTAAGTTACGTATGATTCACATTCTGCTGTTAACCTGTGAAGATTTGTGAAACTTATGGTGGCATGTTGCATCTGCCGGAGATCAGTTAAGGATGGTTCTGAATAAGAGAATGTTATACTGAAGTTACGATGCCTAAGACTTTGAAGTGTTGTTTCCGTGGAGCGGAGTCTAATGATGTCGGCAAATGCAAAGGGGAATAGAGTTTCACTGCTTGTTTTAAAGGTTCCTGGCAGTGTTAATTTGATGTAGTATGTTAATGTGCTCTTCGCCCAGTTTTGGTTTTGGACTTTCTTTAATAGGAAAGGCAGAGCTTTTCTTATGTCAGTGTATATTTAATTATTCTACGATTCAGTGAATTTCCCAGTTTGGTTTTCAGTTATGTTGCAGATAGTCGCGTAGTTAGTAAGCGTTGCTGTTACAAATGTTCTAGTACATGAGGCAGATGGGGTTTGTCACCTTGGAGGGCAGACTGAGATGATGTGTGTGTGTTCGGCATGTTTTGTGCTCCTGATTTGGAGCCTGATCATCTTCGAAATTGCTTGGCGTTTGCTTTCTACTCAATTGTTCCGAGTACCACCGTGTATAATTCGCACTTTCATCATTTAGTTAAATAAACGGCCTGTCCGCCGGGACGGACGAGATCTTTTCATAAGTAACTCAAGGTGAATCATTAGTGTTGTATAAATTAGGTTAGGTAGGCAATGAACTTAATAGTGTGCTTAAGGTGGTAACTGTCTGTGATACTTTTGCAATCTGATCTCATTATTATGTTTAAAATTCTGTTTTTTATATTGCTTCATGATCCAATCATATAGTTTTTCTTAGTCTGGTGAAGGACAAGCGTCCGAAATTACAGACTAGGTCTTTGGTAATTGCGTTTTGTATTTTGTATTTTTTGTAAGAGGACAAAAGTCAAAATTAAAATTTTTATATTGTTATTCCTATTTTGTAACTCTGTAATAATGAAATTTGTTCTTTAGTTGAAACTAAAATTATACACCAACCACGAGTTCCTCCGTCGGCAAAGATCCCTAGCTTCCTATCTCCTTTGAGTAGCTGCGGTTAAATTGCAGTTTTGGTTTCTCTAGCACGTAATTTGAGCAATAACACAGCTCCACTGGTAGTAGAACTTATAGAGGGGGGTTTCCTACCCTACTCTTAGTGTTGAGTGGACGGACCTGCCGTGGAATTTCATATTTGCGCCGCGAGCATTTAGTTCACGAGCTGCGCGTACGCGGTTTGCCCGTGGAGGCCAATGTCGACGAGTTCGCGGCGCGCCTCCTGGTGGCGGATATTCCGGTCTCCCTTCCCGTTGATTATCTTGCTGATGTGGGTGAGTGTCTTACACTCATTAAAGCGTCGATGGAAGACATTGGTCATACACTCGACCTTTTAAGATCTGCCGGCCAGAGTGGCCGAGCGGTTCTAGGCGCTACAGTCTGGAACCGCTGACCGCAACGGTCGCAGGTTCGAATCCTGCCTCGGGCATGGATGTGTGTGATGTTCTTAGGTTAGTTAGGTTTAAGTAGTTCTAAGTTCTAGGGGACTGATGACCTCAGCAGTTAAGTCCCATAGTGCTCAGAGCCATTTGAACCATTTTTTTAAGATCTCCTCAAGTTACGTAGAGGCAAATTTGCTGCGTTCAGGCTCACCTAAATCACTATTATAACTTGTAAGAGGTCCATGATTAAGGAGTTTGTTGCTAGCGCACTCGAGCAGATGTAATTTCGACGGGTTGCTCGCGCTGCCTGCGATATGTAAGCTATAAGAGAATCTCAGACCAAAGAGCAGTTTGTATGCAGTAGGAACTGTGTAGCAGTAGGAGTAAGTAGTAGTGATGACTGGGTGTTGTGTGATGTCCTTAGGTTAGTTAGGTTTAAGTAGTTCTAAGTTCTAGAGGACTGATGACCATAGATGTTAAGTCCCACAGTGCTCAGAGCCATTTGAACCATTTTTGAGTAAGTTGTAGCTAGCAGTTGTGTGTATGAAGTTGTCTGGGCCGGTCGTGGGGAGCGATGGCGAAGACTGAGCGATTTAATATAAGGTAAAAGTAGCCTCGCGCATATGTAGTATTGTTATATGAAGTCCCATGTAAATGTTTTAAAAAAATCTCTTAATAATAATCTTTCTTAAAAATTAACTTTTGACAATCATTCATCTCAATTTAAAGAATTTACTAATTTCTTCAATCCATGGTCATTCCGATTATTGTAAAGAAAAGTCAGTTGTTTCCTTTTATACACGACAAATCTATCGACCAGCATTGCACTGGGCTGTGCCAGAAAAATTTATTATAAGAGCAGATATATATGCGTTATCCGGCGACTTCATTGGGGTACGAATTTTCAATTTATTCAGTATAATCTTTCAGGACCATGACGCAGCATTGCTGACGTCCAAAATATACCAGTTTAAATTCACAGTCAGTTATTGAAAGGTTATAAGTGAGCCACAATTCTATTGGGAGATTAGTCACATTTTTATTATTGGTCGGTTACGGAATTTATCTGTTGTCATGTTATGCTAAATGTGAATGCTATATAATTATTTCTTTGTTGGGAGGTTACGCTAAATGTCAATGCTATACATAATTATATTATATTTTATTTATTTATTTATTTTTTTTTTTTTTTTGGGGGGGAGGTTACACTTGTCGACAACCGGCCAGGATCGTATTTTTGTGAATTTCTGAGAAGTATTCAGTTATATATCTGCTCTTATTTGCTTACTGTTAAATGGAGTTTGCATCTGGCGCAAAGCATTTACTAACTTGTCACTCTTTCTTTCACAGATCATCGGCAATTTATTGCTCTTTGTTGTAATTGTATTTGTTCCATTTTTGCTTTGTCTTTGTTTGGTTTTGTGCTTAACTATGATTTGTGAAATTGCCGCGAAAAACTGCTAACAGTACTTTGCGATGTGCATCGAGTGAAAAAGCCGACTCGAATAATTTGACTGATAATACTAGCGACACTCAGTGTGATAGAGCTGATCCTCTGATTACAGATAATCAGTGCGTGCCGATCACAAGTAATGTCTTTATTCGAAATGATGAACAAACACATTCAGTTATGTCCACACTTAATTTAACGGCAACTGATAACGCGGCACGTTCAGTTACAATGAACGCCGTCCAGTTTGACACACATGAATGGCAAAATCTACACAGTGAACAGACAGATATTTCTAACTAAGGTGAACAATGTACTCAAAATATGTCAGATTTATTTGATTTCGATGTAGTGACCAACAGTGAGCATCCAATTGGCATTAGAGAACGTCCAAATGGTTACACAAAAAGTGACGAATGCAGATACACCATCACACAGCACAGAGAAGAGTAGGTAATATTGGCGTGGATCAAGTTATGGCATTATTGCTACAAATTAATGAATATCTCAAACAACAACTTATTGAAAATCTCAAACAGTCGAATGAAAAACAAGACAACAATTTCAAACAACTTAATGAAAATTTCTAACAGTCGAATGAAAAACACGACAACAATTACAAACAACTTAATGAAAGTTTCAAACAGTCGAATGAAAAACACGACAGGCCGATCAAACCAATTAATGAGAACTTTAAACAGATTAATGAACAGATTGCAGCCATTGCCGTGCAATGTCATGACACTAAAGAATAATTACGTGAGGAAATTAAGGCTTGTGCTAGGAATAGTAGTGAAGAAATTAGATCCGTTTCACAGGAATTACATAATACGCACGCAGACACAAGAAATTTGCTTAGAGATGAAATTATTGCAGCTGCTAAACAATGTACAGAAAACGCAACACAGTTACGCGACGAGTTTAAATTAATGTCAGCAGA
Source organism: Schistocerca serialis cubense (assembly GCF_023864345.2). Classification (NCBI taxonomy): domain Eukaryota; kingdom Metazoa; phylum Arthropoda; class Insecta; order Orthoptera; family Acrididae; genus Schistocerca; species Schistocerca serialis. Next base: position 201,259,854 of record NC_064641.1, read on the forward strand.
ACTTTCACGCACACTAAATGCGAAAGGAGACAAGAAATTTGATGAACAAAACAGCCAAATTGACGAACGTATTAATCACCACCCACAAAACAGTGAAACGCGTTACCATAAATTCATACAGGTACAGAACAAAGTAAAGAAACAAGTCACGGAAACAATTACTGCGCAGAGACAGGAAGATAAGCGTAAATTGTTTACGAAAGCAAAAACGTACGTAGACAACAACATTGCTACAGTATCAGACGAAATTAATTCTATCAAACAGCTGAACACTGAATTGCATGATGATAACTCCGCTCTTAAAACAAAAACGGACACACACACACAGTAGACTTTCAGACAATGAGCAGCAGATTTGAACAATTGGAATTAATACAGGATCCCGATGCCATTAAAGCAGACGTTAAGAAATTGAACAAAACCACCCGTAAAATCCAAAAACCAGTTAATGTTTGTGACACCAAAAATGACAATCAGGTAAAAGCACTGACTGAAAAAATCGATGAATTGGCCAGTCGTATTGATGTTATCGAAAATAACAATGACACCAAATCAGACGATACGTCACCAATTTCGTTCAATCAAACACCCGAATTCCAAAACTTACAGCAGAGAATCAGTGAGATAGGTTCGTCCAATAATACATTACGTAGAAAATTGTCATCTTTACAGCAAGAAGTGACAGAAATGAAAATTGTTTCAACGTTTAACACGTCACAGTGTACGCCACTTTCCGAACATTTCTCACACTCTCACAGCCAGTATAATTTAGATAATTTACAGAGAGTACGTGAATTAGATTCCGAACAGCCACAGGCAAACAGATAATCATATAATCCTGAGCCTGCTCAGAGATTCAGAGACGACAATTTTGATTACAAGCACTTTCTATACGTCAGGAAATTTAAGGTATTTGAAAATGACAGAACACAGATTCACCCTTTGGATTGGATACAACAATTTAGGTTTGCTTTTCCACCAACTTGGCCCGTAACACACGAACTTGAATTTATTTGCAGGTTTTTGGAAGACGAACCGGCATCTCGTATGAGACCGATCGCGAGACAATGCTACTCGGTAGAAGAGTTTCAGAATGCTTTTCTGTCAGCGTATTGGTCGAAGACGACACAGCGCGGAATCAAGGAGCAATTAATTAGCTTACCGAATTATGAGAACTCAAATTTTTCCACTGTCACGCAATTTTTTGAACACATGGTCCAACAATACCAATACTTAAGTGAGCCATACAGTGAATCACCACTTATCCAATTATGTATTTCTAAATTACCACGATCGTTAAGAGTATCACTTTTAACAGGGCAGCAGAAAGAAAATATTTCGGCATTTAGAGATCTGTTACAGCTTTTGGAAGTTCAGCAATCAGTCTATTCTTCCACAAACAAAAATTTTTCGCATCATAACCAAGGCCAACAAACGTACAGTAGTTACGATCAGCCACGCTATTTTAATAGCAAAGGTGATACACGCTCCAGGAATGACAACCACCAGAATTTTAATAAAAGCCGAAATTCTCATTATCAGTATCCTCAAAATTATCAGACGCAGCAAACACATTTTGGCAACAATAGAGGCTTTTCCCCACAACAGCAACAAAACCAGCCGGTTAGCATCCCTAACCAACAATATAATGTGCAAGGTCAACCAAGCTTTAATGTTTCTCCGCCTACACGTATAGCGTCGGCCCCACCAAATAGTAACGCACAGCAACAAGGAAATCATTACGTACAGAAAACACATCATTTCAACTCCTATCGCAATGCGCCGTATAGTAATGACTCTCATGACAGACGTAAAACTAATGAGCACAGTTTTCATCGTACATTTAATAACAGTCGGTCTTACTAGCAGCATAGTCATCCGCAACAACAGATTATCATGAATGAACCCGACAGTCGGCATCATCCCGAACCTAATACGTCAAGACGAAATAACAGCCGGCTGCTGTAGCCGTGTGGTTCTAGGCACTTCAGTCCGAAACCACGCGGCTGCTACGGTCGCAGGTTCGAATCCTGCCTCGGGCATGGATGTGTGTGATGTCCTTAGGTTAGTTAGGTTTGAGTAGTTCTAAGTTCTAGGGGACTGATGACCTTAGAAGTTAAGTCCCATAGTGATAAGAGCCATTTGAACCATTTGAACGAAATAACAGAACAGTACAAATAGTTGAAATGCCACAGCATCCTCCCGCAAATAATAGCACGTCAAAAAGAATTTGACTAGATACAGTACAGGTTGCATCTTCCAGCAACGCAAGCAATACATCTGACACAGAGAATCTTGTTCACGAAAATGTTATTACTTTTGACAACATTCGAGACATTCTTTTGCATGATAAACAAGTTATTCAAAAAACCATTTCCCACCCTCTCATTGAAGTAAAGACTGGATCATCCATATTTTCAGCACTAATCGATTCTGGATCACCTATATCAGTTGTTGTTGTTGTTGTGGTCTTCAGTACAGAGACTGGTTTGATGCAGCTCTCCATGCTACTCTATCCTGTGCAAGATTCTTCATCTCCCAGTACCTACTGCAACCTACATCCTTCTGAATCTGCTTAGTGTATTCACCTCTTGGTCTCCCTCTACGATCTTTAGCCTCCACGCTGCCCTCCAATACTAAATTGGTGATCCCTTGATGCCTCAGAACATGTACTACCAACCGATCCCTTCTTCTGGTCAAGTTGTGCTACATACTTCTCTTCTCCCCAATCCTATTCAATACTTCCTCATTAGTTATGTGATCTACCCATCTAATCTTTAGCATTCTTCTGTAGCACCACATTTGGAAAGCTTCTATTCTCTTCTTGTCCAAACTATTTATCGTCCATGTTTCACTTGCGTACATGGCTACACTCCATACAAATTCTTTCAGAAACGACTTCCTGACACTTAAATCTATACTCGATGTTAACAAATTTCTCTTCTTCACAAACGATTTCCTTGCCATTGCCAGTCTACATTTTATATCCTCTCTACTTCGACCATCATCAGTTATTTTGCTCCCCAAATAGCAAAACTCCTTTACTACTTTAAGTGTCTCATTTCCTAATCTAATTCCCTCAGCATCACCCGAATTAATTCGACTACACTCCATTATCCTCGTTTTGCTTTTGTTGATGTTCATCTTATATCCTCCTTTCAAGACACTGTCCATTCCATTCAACTGCTCTTCCAAGTCCTTTGCTGTCTCTGACAGAATTACCATGTCATCGGCGAACCTCAAAGTTTTTATTTCTTCTCCATGGATTTTAATACCTACTCCGAATTTTTCTTTTGTTTCCTTTACTGCTTGCTCAATATACAGATTGAACAACATCGGGGAGAGGCTACAACCCTGTCTTACACCCTTCCCAACCACTGCTTCCCTTTCATGTCCCTCGACTCTTATAACTGCCATCTGGTTTCTGTACAAATTGTAAATAGCCTTTCGCTCCCTGTATTTTACCCCTGCCATCTTCAGAATTTGAAAGAGAGTATTCCAGTCAGCATTGTCAAAAGCTTTCTCTAAGTCTACAAATGCTAGAAACGTAGGTTTGCCCTTCATTAATCTTTCTTCTAAGATAAGTCGTAAGGTCAGTATTGCCTCACGTGTTCCAGTGTTTCTACGGAATCCAAACTGATCTTCCCCGAGGTTGGCTTCTACTAGTTTTTCCATTCGTCTGTAAAGAATTCGTGTTAGTATTTTGCAGCTGTGACTTATTAAACTGATAGTTCGGTAATTTTCACATCTGTCAACACCTGCTTTCTTTGGGATTGGAATTATTATATTCTTCTTGAAGTCTGAGGGTATTTCGCCTGTTTCATACATCTTGCTCACCAGATGGTAGAGTTTTGTCAGGACTGGCTCTCCCAGGGCCGTCAGAAGTTCCAATGGAATGTTGTCTACTCCGGGGGCCTTGTTTCGACTCAGGTCTTTCAGTGCTCTGTCAAACTCTTCACGCAGTATCGTATCTCCCATTTCATCTTCATCTTCATCCTCTTCTATTTCCATAATATTGTCTTCAAGTACATCGCCCTTGTATAGACCCTCTATATACTCCTTCCACCTTTCTGATTTCCCTTCTTTGCTTAGAACTGGGTTTCCATCTGAGCTCTTGATATTCACACAAGTCGTTCTCTTATCTCCAAAGGTCTCTTTAATTTTCCTGTAGGCAGTATCTATCTTACCCCTAGTGAGATAAGCCTCTACATCCTTACATTTGTCCTCTAGTCATCCCTGCTTAGCCATTTTGCACTTCCGGTCGATCTCATTTTTGAGACGTTTGTATTTCTTTTTGCCTGCTTCATTTACTGCATTTTTATATTTTCTCCTTTCATCAATTAAATTCAATATTTCTTCTGTTACTCAAGGATTTCTACTAGCCCTCGTCTTTTTACCTACTTGATCCTCTGCTGCCTTCACTACTTCATCCCTCAAAGCTACCCATTCTTCTTCTACTGTATTTCTTTCTCCCATTCCTGTCAATTGCTCCCTTATGCTCTCCCTGAAACTCTGTACACTCTCTGGTTCTTTCAGTTTATCCAGGTCCCATTGTAACGCCGGAAATGCATATCCTCCTATTTCCATCTATTGTACTATTATTTTTTTCCTTGTTTTGTTACCTCAAGATATGACATTTCTGTCTCTTTATATATTGTAATTGCTTTACTGTTTGGATATATATATATTTATGCACTTATGTCGATGTATAATTGGTTTGTTTCGTAAATATTATTTGTATTTTTACTCTGGGTCTTGCCTAGGGAAAACTGCTATCGAACGATTACGTCGATAGGTCGTGTGAAGAATCAAAGTGTGTAGGATCTTTGGTAGTGTTAACTCTGCCGCGTGTAGCGCGGGCGGAGCAGAAGAGTCTGGCTGGAGTAGCGAGTGGAGCAGGTGTGTTGTGTGACGCTCCCGCGAGTTGCCGCGCTTTCGGGGTTTGGCAGCATGTAATTGCGCTCGACTCGCGATGATAGTTTCTGACATGGTGTCGCGGACGGGAAGCATTAGCTGGCGCACATCAAGAGCCCGTTTCGCCTGGTGACCGTGTCGAGAAGAAGGCGCGCCAACATCCAGCTTCTGCAACAGCGACGGCCGACAATGAGTCGCTGTCGCCACCTCCTCGATCGACGGCTTCAAACCTTCAATCAACCAACAAGGAAGACTAAAAGCACGTAAAGTTTCAGAACTGTATGGCAGACCTCAGCTTTTCAAATTGTTCCATTTGCCTCGCAAAATTACAGCAACTTAGCATGAACCTTTGTTGCTCATTGTCCCAATTGCATTGCCAAGCAGGGTCCCTTCCTTTTCCGAAATGAGCCCGAGGGTCGTTGAAATTCAAACGCCAGCATCATTCGGTTTCACTGCTTTAATTTCAAAGTTCAGCTGGCTACAATATTTAGATTGCACAAGCACGAATTAAGAGTGCGAGTTTTGTTACCGTATTTTAGTTACCTGTGACTGCAGCTCAGCTTGGTACGTACTAAATTTTACTATTGTTAATTGTTCAGAATCATTTAATTCAAGTTCAAAGTTAATTCTCTTATTTCTAAATTGCGTAGATTCAAGTAGCTTTTGAAATGATTGTTGAGGTAGTCCAAGACTAACTGTCTTTCGATGTGCTTCAGAAAGAAAGCTCACTATTAACTTCAGTCACTAAATTAACTTTCGATTTTCCGGTTTCATTAATTCTTTTGCTAAATTAAGTGTAGCGAAATTTATTACTTCTGACAAACTTTCAGTTTTCACACTACACGTGTCAACCTTCAGTTGCCACGCTTCTAGTGCTAATTATATGTGTAATTACCTTGCTTTTTCAGTTACTATAGTAATTGTCCTTAGGACTGGCGACCGTGATTTCCCCCAAATCTCAAATATCTAATTACCGCTAGTTAATTGTTAACGTAACGGCCGCACATTTACTTTCTTTATTAACTTTATCCCTATTTCAAAATTAATTTCCACCAGTTTCACTTGCATTTTCCTTTCATTTAGATGTAACCCTTTCCTCCCTCTTTACCGACAGGTTAACTTCGGTGACGATTGCTTTTCCAAAATTCCCATTAGGTACACGCGGTTTCGTTTTTCACTGTCATTAAGGTCGATAAGTGAGGGGGAGGTTACACGTGGCGACCTGGTGACAGGACAATCTTCAGATTTGAGGTTGTTCTGGACACGAATTTTCTTTGGTGCAAATGTCGTAACAAAGTACTGTTTACGTACAGGCCGTTACGTCAGCGAGAATAAGTAGTGGGAGTAATCCTAATTACATTTGAGGTTTGTCATTTATATTGAAAATTATTAAAATGAGTGAAGGCAACAATTACCAAAATTTGGTAGACTTGGATACGGAACAATCGGTCGAACAGTGGGAAACGCGCACGGCGGTTCCCATTGTTCAGGGGCAGGCGGCTAGCATGAAAGACGCGACCGCCGAAACGCAACAAAGAGCAGAAATGGAATTCCAAACTTTAGAAAATGTTTCGGAATCGGAAGCGAAAATAAAATCTGTACCCCTTGATGATGAATACGGGGGAACATGTGTAGAGGAACCATCTACGGAAGTAAAACCGGTAGTCTCCGGGAATTTAACTGATTTATTGAATGTTTTGATTAATGAAATCAAGAGTCAATCGGCAGAAATTATAGCTCTGTCTGCCAAGCAAGAAGCTCAGTCTGAAAAGATTGAACGAAAGCTAGACAATCAGAACAAAGCTATTAATGTTGTTAACAACAATGTTGGAGTTGTTAATACAAAAGTTGATAAAATCAAAGAAGATATTGTTGTAATTAATACCGAAATCGGTAATCTTAAACAGGAAATGATAGGCGTTCAGGCGGAAATTGCGAGCATAAATACTCGTTTTGATTCTGAAATTAGCAGAATCGAGAAAAGTGTAGGAGAAGCAGTTGCTCCGATCATCGAGAATAAGGTGACGGAACAAATTCAATTAGTGAAAAAGGAGGATCAACAGAAGGTGGAAACTTTAAAGGCTTTAGTGTCCGAAGTAGACACTAAAGTGAGGGAGCAGGCTAATACCTGCGAAGAGAAAAAGAGGGAAGTGGAAACGCTTGCGACAACCACTTGCCAAGTAATTACGAGAGTGTCGGAATTAGAAAAGAAATTTGATGAAAAACAGAGCTATGTGCCAATCTGTGCACATAGTTCGGAATTGTTGACGAAAGAGGAGCGGTTCGACCCCTTGAAAAAAGGCGGTATACACGCGACGGATTTCATTAAAAATTGTGAAAGAGTTTTACCCAGATCATGGACTAATGAGAGAAAAATTAATGCGGTTATTGATGTGCTGGCTGGTGATGCCAAGCGTTGGGGCTTAAACCTCGACATTACGAACCTGACTTTTGACGAGTTTAAAAATTTGTTTCTGGCTGAATACTGGTCAGAGCAAAAACAGCAAAGTGTCTGGCGCGAATTTGTCGTATCGAGGCCTTTCGATGCGAATTCGCGCGGTTCGATGAGGGAGTTTTGTGAGGGCTGGATCCGCAAGTTGGAATATTTGCGTGATCGCCGCACGGAATCCGAAATAGTCTGGGAACTCTACAAGAAGCTTCCAGATGATGCAAAACGCTACGTAGGAAGCAATTACAGGACAATCAATGATTTCCTGGAAAGAGTTGAGGACGAGGACAATTGGCGCAATAATCGCGACAGTGGTAGAGGCCGTGGTAACAACAACGGGTACCACCCCAACCATAACAACGATAACCATGGGAATAATGCATACCGCAGCAATGACAATAATGGTTCGGACCGTAATAACAATCGGTACAATGCAAATAATAACCGGAATGACGGAAACCAGTATCATACTAGCGTGATACGGGCTGCGCAGAATAGTAATAACGCCAGAGGGTGTGACCAGCCGCCTCAGCAGTATCCGGGGAGCGTATCTGCTGGGACGAGACAGGGAAACCATTAGCCGCGCGGTGAGGGGCCGACCGGGCGTGGAGAAATTTTGGCGGCCCAATAACAGGAGAAAACCCAGGTGTCGTCGTTATGGAAATTCCGTGTGGAATAATCAACGGCGAGAGAGTGTGCCAGTGTTAGGAGAAAGGAGTGCGCCCACAAGTAGCAGATCAACTGTATACACGGCAGTAGAAAATACCTTCACTGTCAGTGAGAACAATTTAAGTAGTGTTCCGGAAATCGATTATAAAGTGGCAGCTGTAATACCCACAGCGGAACTGGAGATTGAGTTTAAGAATGATTCGCAATTGTTGAGAGAAGATCAGATGTCGGATAACACGTCCGTCATCGAGCGAGGGGATGCAGAGAGGGATGAGGTCTGGTTAAGGCAGTTCGGTCGCTTACACGACGAACTAAGAGATTATAGGGGTCTGTATGGGAGAATCGTTTATGGGGAGCGCGTGAAGGATTTTCCGCGTCTCGTCCCGCAGGAAGATAGTGTTTGTGAAATGATAGAAAGTTCTGGCCCTAATCGGCAGACTTTACTAGAAATAGTTGATGTTAAGGGGGAGCACGAGCAAGATTCGTCGTGTTTCGTCCCGCAGGAGTTAGATGTTGAAGTAGTAACGGAAAGTTCTGGCCCTAACCGGCAGACCTTACCGAAAGTTTCAGTGGTAGAAGTAACCGACCCATCCGACGCAAACCTCCAGTTTAAATATTGCGAGAGTATTAAGGAGAAAGATTACGAAAATTTTAGTGATAGCCGGACACGATTGGTAGAAAAGCACGTAGATTACAGCGTGTACGAGGTTAGAGCTGACGTTATACGGTCAGACGGTAGCAGTGTGGGTTGCGCAGATCCAGAGGAAGTAATTGCAGATACTACTGGGCACATTTCTCCAGGTAGATTGGCGGATGAGATTAATCTGACCAAAGTGGAATCAACGAAGGTGACGATTAGTGAATTGATAGCAAAGCAACACTCACTAGTTGACGAGTTACAGGAAAAGGTTTCGGTATTGGAGGCGAAGCTACAGACTAAGCCTCAGGACAAACGTGTTAAAATTAAAACTGTATGTGAACAGAGACTGAAAAAGCCGCCAGATAAACCGGATTTAGGATCAAAGCCGGATGGTTTTTTCTGGAATGACCTGGATATAGACGAGGATTTACTGTGGGAAAATAAAGAAACAGTCGAGGACAAGTGTAGACAGATAGTAGTGTCTGTTAATATGCACGACCTACAACTAAACGTGTTGATTGACACCGGTGCAGAATTGAGTGCTGTATCTGGGAAAATATTTGAGTTACTGAAAGACAGACCTGGCATCGTAGTTATGCCAGTAACAGGAGTGAAAATTATCGGTGCTACTGGGAAGGCCAGTAAACCGGTCATAAAACAGATTTCTGTCAACTTCGAGATATGTGGGGCACGATTTGAACAAGAGTTTGTCGTCGTGCCAGACTTAACTACGGAAGTAATTATCGGGTTAGATATGCTATTAAAGTACCGTGCAGTGATTAACTGCGAAAGCAAAACTTTGACATGTATGTCACTAGATAAAACAATGGTAGTTGGTTTTGACGAGGCAGGAGACGGTGTGCATAGGCAATACCAGCCTATACACATTGTTAACTGGCCGGATGACATTGACGTAGGAATGAGTTTGAACTGCCATAACATGAGGAATTTCGGCGTTGACAAAAGTGTAGAAAGTGAATTGGAAGAGATAATCAAATTCCCTCCACGGATTAACATTAGTATTGGTGTGAAAAAAGATCGTTTGCGAGAAGTAATGAAGCTAAAAGCCGATGCTCGCATACGTCGTCATGACGCTAAAGCGCGTTTTGCTAAGTTTGCAATCGGAGACTTAGTACTTGTAAAAGCTCATGACAAATCGAGCGAGATAGACCATGAAAACTCTAAATTTAAGTTTGTTTATAATGGACCATATAAAGTCATTGGTATACCTCACACAAATGCTTACTGAATATTGTAGACCTGAAATTGTACCAACCAAGGATTGATTAGTACCACAGATAGAGCAATTTGTGCAGTATGTAGATATAGAGTGTAAGATTTAAGGATGTGCCATGTGGCGATGCTTTTGCCTGACCTAGAGGTCATTAAAGAAGTTGTAATTAATAAGTAATTTATGTTGATTAAATGATTTAAGAGTTACTGAATATTAATCAATTTAAAAATCCAAGCTGCTAGTTTAAGTTTTCAGCTGAGTCACAGTAGATTAAGCAATGTAAATATGATTTTGTAACTAGCTGTAAGATTTCATGAATATGTGATTTACTAGTCATTGCCGATGTACTTAGACGCTGTTTTAAGTTTCAGGCTAGTACATGCGTGTGATGATGGACAGTGTTGAGTTATCCACTGTGATAGTGTTTATGGACTCCTTGAGATTACTCGGGAGTGAGTTTTTCCGAAAGAATTCAGTGAAACGGACGTTCTGGAAACGCCGTCACAAGGGCGAGTGAGATCAAGCGTGCCGCACACGCGGGCGCAACAATACTGGCGAGGCGAGCCGCTGTCGGCTCTTGGGTCGCTGTTGGCTCTTGGGCCGCTGTCGGCATTCTTTGTACTTGCGAGTACGGAAGGCGGAATTGTTTTTCTTCCTGGACAGCTGAAAGAATTCTACTGTCAATATTTATGTTTTTTTCGATCTGATGTGTGTTATTTTCTTGTTTAGCGTTTAATGGACTCCCATGACGAGAATATTAATTATGAAAGAGTTATGTAAAAATGTGTATTCTATGTAATTAATTATTAGTTTGCGTATTTTGATATACCTGTTTTTTATGACCATGTACTCTGATCAATTTTGCAAATAGTATTCCATTTCTAATAGTGTTACGAATTTTAATGATTTTGGAATAGCTAAACCGTTTTCTATGTTTTCTATGAATTTTGATATGTTGTCAACCTGTTTTATTTTGTGCAAGATGACAGAGTGGAATAAGATTAGGAGTTTCTCCACTCAATTATTATTGTCTACAAATTGGTTTATGGTTAATTAGACGAATGCTAAATTTTTTTGATGTTTTGAGCATATGCATTTCCGCTGTTTCTTTTTTGGGACATTTTCTGAGTCTGTTTACGTTACACGAACATCCTCAGACAATGTGGGGCACGTGTAACGCCGGAAATGCATATCCTCCTATTTCCATCTATTGTATTATTATTTTTTTCCTTGTTTCGTTACCTCAAGATATGACATTTCTGTCTCTTTATATATTGTAATTGCTTTACTGTTTGGATATATATATATATTTATGCACTTATGTCGATGTATAATTGGTTTGTTTCGTAAATATTATTTGTATTTTTACTCTGGGTCTTGCCTAGGGAAAACTGCTATCGAACGATTACGTCGATAGGTCGTGTGAAGAATCAAAGTGTGTAGGATCTTTGGTAGTGTTAACTCTGCCGCGTGGAGCGCGGGCGGAGCAGAAGAGTCTGGCTGGAGTAGCGAGTGGAGCAGGTGTGTTGTGTGACGCTCCCGCGAGTTGCCGCGCTTTCAGGGTTTGGCAGCATGTAATTGCGCTCGACTCGCGATGATAGTTTCTGACATGGTGTCGCGGACGGGAAGCATTAGCTGGCGCACATCAAGAGCCCGTTTCGCCTGGTGACCGTGTCGAGAAGAAGGCGCGCCAACATCCAGCTTCTGCAACAGCGACGGCCGACAATGAGTCGCTGTCGCCACCTCCTCGATCGACGGCTTCAAACCTTCAATCAACCAACAAGGAAGACTAAAAGCACGTAAAGTTTCAGAACTGTATGGCAGACCTCAGCTTTTCAAATTGTTCCATTTGCCTCGCAAAATTACAGCAACTTAGCATGAACCTTTGTTGCTCATTGTCCCAATTGCATTGCCAAGCAGGGTCCCTTCCTTTTCCGAAATGAGCCCGAGGGTCGTTGAAATTCAAACGCCAGCATCATTCGGTTTCACTGCTTTAATTTCAAAGTTCAGCTGGCTACAATATTTAGATTGCACAAGCACGAATTAAGAGTGCGAGTTTTGTTACCGTATTTTAGTTACCTGTGACTGCAGCTCAGCTTGGTACGTACTAAATTTTACTATTGTTAATTGTTCAGAATCATTTAATTCAAGTTCAAAGTTAATTCTCTTATTTCTAAATTGCGTAGATTCAAGTAGCTTTTGAAATGATTGTTGAGGTAGTCCAAGACTAACTGTCTTTCGATGTGCTTCAGAAAGAAAGCTCACTATTAACTTCAGTCACTAAATTAACTTTCGATTTTCCGGTTTCATTAATTCTTTTGCTAAATTAAGTGTAGCGAAATTTATTACTTCTGACAAACTTTCAGTTTTCACACTACACGTGTCAACCTTCAGTTGCCACGCTTCTAGTGCTAATTATATGTGTAATTACCTTGCTTTTTCAGTTACTATAGTAATTGTCCTTAGGACTGGCGACCGTGATTTCCCCCAAATCTCAAATATCTAATTACCGCTAGTTAATTGTTAACGTAACGGCCGCACATTTACTTTCTTTATTAACTTTATCCCTATTTCAAAATTAATTTCCACCAGTTTTACTTGCATTTTTCCTTTCATTTAGATGTAACCCTTTCCTCCCTCTTTACCGACAGGTTAACTTCGGTGACGATTGCTTTTCCAAAATTCCCATTAGGTACACGCGGTTTCGTTTTTCACTGTCATTAAGGTCGATAAGTGAGGGGGAGGTTACACCATCTCCTTAAATTCCCACCTTTTTGCAGTTTCTTCAGTTTTAATCTACAGGTCAGTTATAAATTAAGAAACCTTCAACGAATGTAACAAAGAGAATATTTATCCTACGTTACCATTAGGCAAAACGAAATTAAAAGGAGCGGTATCTAGTAAAGGAGTAGATGTAAAATTAGTGATACACTTATCATTTTGTATTGCGGGTCATACGTTGCACTCAAAATTTTGGATTGTTCCCTTATTGACAACAAACGTTGTTTTTAGTACGAATTTTCTGGTACAATATGACGTAATTATTGACTTTCAAAATTCCTATTTAATGTTAGAGGATGAGAATGTACAACTGGCATTAGAATTTCAGCACGCTTTATCTGCAGATGAACAGGCAATTAATCGAATAGAGGTCTTTTCTACATCGCGTAACACGGACTGTCATTCCACATTGTTCACATATACGTACGTATACAACTATAATATACCAGACGAAGCCGACTATGACGTTATGCATATGATTTATGATAAAGTAAAACAAAGCAGTGCAAATACAGACGACGAACGTACGCAACTACGCAAAATTCTTTTACAGCAAGCTCCAGTTTTTGACAACATCCCTGGTACTATGTCCGGTTTTATGTATGAATTTCAAGTTAAACAGCATGACACATTTAAAGCCAAACATTATCCTATTCCTTATATTCACAAAGAAAGTTAAGAAAGAATTGAAAGCTATGCTTGACCAAGGTATTATTGAACCTGCAGTTAGTCCGTACATAAACACGCTCCAAATTGTTAAGAAAAAGGATGGATCACGTCGCCTCGTACTTGATTCGCGTCATGTCAACGACATTACTATTAGTGAAATAGATCGCCCACAGACACTAGAAGAACTTCTACAGAAATTTCATGGTTCTGCTGTTTATTCCACATTAGATTGGAAATCGGGATTTTGGCAAATTCAGCTCCATCTGAACTGCAGGAAGTACACAGCATTTCTCTGTTTTGGTGATTGTTATCAATTTTGCAAATTACCGTTCGGTTTAACAATTTCTTCAGCAGCGTTTATTCGCGGTTTCAATACTATACTTCCGACAGAACTGAAAGACAGAATCACAACATATGTAGACGCCATCCTTATCGCAGAAGCTAACTGGTCTGAACACAATTTGATTCTTGAACAACTGATACAAACTTTTCGTGCACAAGGACTCACAGATAATCTTAGCAAATCACACTTTGGCAAAACTTCTATAAAATTTCTTGGACATGTAATTTCAGCACAAGGCATTGCGCCTGACCCGTAAAAACTTAGGGCTTTACGTGACATTACTGTTCCAACGACGAAGAAACAACTACTCAGCTTTTTGGGATTAATTAACTTTTTCCGTAAATTTATTCATTACTCTGCTTTAGACACCCCTAGATTACGCGAATTGACGGGTAAAAACGCTATTTGGTCCTGGGATAGCCAGGCACAGTCTTAATTTGTTAATTTGAAAAAAGCTTTGTTGAATGCACCTCTTTTATCACACCCAGATCCTACTAGAAATTTTTCCATTGCCATCGACAGTTCTAACACAATTTTAGGCGTACACATTTTTCAGGAAATTGAAGAAGATGGCGCTACAGTAATTAAAAACATCGTCTTTGCAAGTCGCATTCTGTCACCTACTGAACGCAATTATTCTGTTACAGAGCTTGAAACATTATGTGTTGTATGGGCATTTACCAGATTTAGGCATTTTCTTTATGGAAGACATACTACCGTTTACACAGACCATAGAGCTATACAGTTTTTACTTTCCGCTATATTTACATATGACAGATTAAGCAGATGGAAACTTTACTTACAGGAATTTAATTTTACAAATGTTCACATCCCCGGTACACAAAATATTGTAGCAGAGGCACTTTCCCGTTGTCTCAGCAACAATCAGCAAGACATCGCAACCAACTTCTGCCAAGCAAATTTTAGCGGCATGTATATTCAACAAGCTGCATTCGATAATTTCATTTCGTCATCATTACGAGACATAGCACAAGAGCAATGCAAAGATAACGTATGGAAAGAAATTAAACACCTTTGGCAAGATAGGAATAACGTTACCATTAGAAACCATTATACTGTACGCAATAATATTCTGTTTCGCCGCTCTCACCCTGACAGCAACACCTGGTTAATATGTATACCTGACGAACTTGTTAACCAATTAATTTGGTATACTCATTTAAGTTACGCACATTATGGAGCCAGAAAATCTTTTCTTATACTGAGACAGAATTGTTATTTTTCCAACATGGAGAAACGTATTCGACGAGTTTTAGCGTCATGTAAAATCTGCCAGAAAGCTAAATCAGACACTTCACATATTCCTCCGTTACATCCCATTGTACCCGTTAAATTGAGACACATGGCCGCTGTAGACATTTTTGGACCGATTCCCTGAACTAATAGAGGTTTTTGCTACATCTTTGTAGCTGTTGAACTCACTTCGAAATTTGTTACCTTCACTCCGTTACGCGAAGCTACTGCTAAATCTATTTCGAATGCATTTGAAAACATATTTTATTCCATGTAGGACATGTATTAAAAGTAATTTCTGACAATGGACCACAATTTAGATCTGCGATATGGACACGTATGTTACGAGTTAGAAACATTTCGCCGATTTATATATCCAAGTACCACGCTTCTTCGAACCCTTGTGAACGACTAATGAAAGAAATTGGTAAACTATGGAGAATATACTGCCATAAAAGACATATTGATTGGGATACACACATACTCTCATTCCAGGAAATAATTAACTCCATGCCAAATGAATCTACTATGCTTTCTCCGACTGTTGCATTGCAAAATGTTGTACCACCTATCAAAATTAAAGAATTAGTATCTTTTCCTACATCTCGTCGACTATGCCACCATTAAATAATTGACATTGCGCTCAACAACATCAAACGTGCCGCAGAGCGCTGGAGAAGACAGCAAAAACAGGTTTGGACAGAAGATATTTGTACGCACACACTATTAATCCAACGGAGGAAAGAGTAGATGCAGTAAGTTTGAGTTTCAGTACGCAGGTCCATATAGAATTCGTAACATTCCTCACCTCAATTTAGTACATGTCGAAACTTTGAAAACCAGAAAAAGCAAAGGGAATCGCCATGTCTCCAATATTAAACCCTTCATTGAATTAACATACTTTATGCTTTATCACACTGTAATGCCATTTCCTGATATTTATATGACCACTTATGAAATTATATTGATGTGACTACTTACTGATGCTGATTGCATTTTTTTTCTTGGCAAGTGTCCGCCAAGGTCATCGTTAAACATCAGACGGTGCATATTTTCCATTTTTTGTGTATGTATGATTGTTTTTTTATCGAAAGTAGAATTTTTCTCTGTATGGACTATCAAATCTTTAAAATATAACGAACACCAGTTGACTTTGACATTTTTCCTTATGATATCTCAATATCTTCACTATTCTACATTTTTTGCTACTACATTATGGTATTGTGTGTACATTTTTTGCACTTGAAAGTTGTCTAGGGTTCTGACGTAATACGTTTTCTGTCATGCTGTGCTGTATGCTTAGTCATATCACTAGAAACAAGTTTTCATTTAATGGGTATATGATTTAAATGGAGGATATTCATCCTTATTCATCATTTTCAGAAAGCAAAACCGTGCAAAAGCAATAAATTAAACAAACCACAGTGATTTACTATGAAATGGGAATTTCACCTTCGGAATGAACGAAAGAAAATGCAATAACTTGTCATGAAGAGTAAATGGATCAGAATTAACAAGCATTAACAAGAATATACTATACACATCGTATGATAGCAGTCATGACTAATTATTTTCCTTTCAGAACACGAGGCGATTACTGCAGGCTGTCAGACAGAACTACACATGTTAATTTTAGTGATGAAATATGCTAGAAGTAAGAAACTCTATACTATGAATAGTTGTGTGAAGTAAATGGTGATATGAATAATGAATAATGAAGTGTCTACTTTTTTGCAGATGATAATAAATGATGATGAATAGTTGTATGAAGAATATGGTAATATGAATGATGAGGTTTTTCTTTGCAGGTGATGATAGTAATGAAGTTATGCTAATACGAATAATGAAGTTTTTCTTTGTAGATGAAGATAATGATGAAGTTTATATATTTACTATTAGTTAAGAGATGCTATGTAGTTATTTAAGTATTTGTTGCAGTTCCTTTTGACGGTATGTCTTATGTCGCATCGTATAATGACTGAATGTTTTGGGAAAGACAGCTACAGTACATACATTTTAAGTAAACGTTTTATTACCTGTTAATTTGAAGTTTACTATCTTTCAGCATAATATGTAAAATGATTGGATGTTTTGGGAAAGATGGTTAGAGTACATACATAATAAGTCCACGTTTCATTACCTGTTAATTCGAGGTTTACTACTTTTCAGCATAATACACATTTTTCTTTCAGGTCATTAATCCATTTTGTATTTTTTTTCAGGAGAAGCTTTTCATGATATTAACATGCTATAAGCAGTTAGTTATTAAACCTGTTCTAATACTTGCATTTTTTTACGCAGTTATGTCCATCATTCATGAATGTCATCACATACACTCTACTTGTTTCATAACCTTGCTACAGCTGACTCATGACGAATGACGTTATTAATCCGTATTTCCATCAAAAAGTAAAAGCAAATATTTTCATGCCCTAGCAATAGACTATCGATCCCAACGCAATGCATTGCTAGTGTAACGTGCGCGTGGGGCACACAATACTCGTTAATGCCTGTGCTATGGTAAGTGAGCGGGGTTCACTTTATGAGAAAGGATTTTTGTATAGATATCGACCACGTGTACCTGAATGGTGGCAAATCAGACTTACACCCACTCTGTAATAACAGTGATCCGTCAAGCAAGTCCTAAATGCAACTACACGTCAGGATGGACCAAAAGCAACACTGAAGATGCTACCAATTTAATAATAGTACGGTCGCCAGCCTAATTAGGCATTAACTGAGTTTCTTCCGTGTACAAGTTGGTGTATATTCATGCAAAACAACACGTAGTAACACTGCATATATAGTAAAATTTTAGAACCACAAAATCTATTGAACTGATAGTTTCACATTCTGTACTTACACGGAAAAACCATAAATACATAACACTACACTATAATGTATACTACAAAACTTCGTACTATCTATTGATCTGATTAGAATCGGGCATAGGTTACCCTAGAAATAGCACTTTCGAGCCACACACAAAATGTCAATTTTGATAAAGATAAAACACTGACAAAATTTGGCTTTTATATCGACTTTAACTTTTGCTGGTGAAACCAATTTAGAACACTTCAGAATTCAAATGAATAAAAGGGGGGGGGGGGACTCCGAAACTGTATTAAAAAAATTGATTACTGAAATTATTATGCGTTCAAGATTTCCAGTATATGAGTTACTACTCTTTTTTTTATTTACTGTAAGTTATTTACTGTAATTTAAATACCTTTATATCTGTCTCGAAATAATTAAACTTCATCACTATATCAATATTGAAGTTATCTTTCAACTTCGTTAGACCTTCGTTATTCATTTATTGGTTCATTAACAAAACAGTTCTTTAAACACCATTCTAACATAACTAGGTCTGCAAGTAATTACTATTAACACAAAATTTAATTTTTCACTTCTTGACACTCGGATTGCACAACATCTGGAAAGGACCCTGTCTAGGTTAGTTGTGAGGATAATTAAATGAGGGGAAAGTTCTGGTAAAATTTAGGTTATTATTGAACAGTTCACTCTATGGTCCCTACGAATATAGTACTAAAAGTTTCTACCTGCTTGTATCGATGCGGCAGTTGACGGGCGGCGAGATATCGAGGCAAAGAGCACGCTTACAACCACAGCTATGGCTCTTGATGTATCAGCACTTTAATTCTTCTTTGCATCGCAATACTTTTCCATTTAGTGCCTATGGACTTTTGCCATGCTGTGTGGGCGTTGGAACGGCATACCCGAGGCTCAGTGAAACTACGTCTTCCAGGAGAGCCTCCTCGCTCCAGAAGGTGTTGCTCAAACCAGTGCCAAACTCCAACTACTACTGAGCCCGTTGTGCCGTGCAGTGCCCGTGTACAATTTCCCGCGCTCGCCTGCCATCCATCTTTTACCGCTCCCTGACAGGCCGGGTATTCACCATAGGGTTTTGCATTCTACATATCCTAACACATTGCCTACGTATGGACCAGACGCACAATTACAATTTTAAACATCTTACAACAGTTCCAAAATTTGTTACATTTCAATTCTATCACAATATTACTTGACATTTGACATAAACATTATTCACATTGAAACTCATTTACAGTTTTCTTAACACAATGGCATGAAACAAAAAAGAAATGAAATCAGAACATCAATTACACTAGTTTATCGAAAAATCAGATGGAAAAAAAAATTAGCTTATATGTAAAATAGTACAGCGTCGTTGTTGTTACACTACCAAAAAAAAAAAACTATTACCAGTCCCAACTATTACCAGTATACAACTAAATAAAGCTACCAGTTTTCTAATCCTGAAAAAAATGCAGATTTTCCTGTGTATTGATTCCATTATGTCTATGTATTATTGGACTACAGACCTTGAGTAATAGTTACAGTGTCTTACATTTTAAATATGTGTTATGTCACTTACATGATACCGTATATAAACACTACCAGCTTGGTGCTACATGCAATAACTGTTGTTTTGAATGATGACTTCTGAATAATACTGAATGATGTTCTGTAATACTGTATAAATGCTATACCAATGATCACTGTAATGAGTACCGGAAAAAGTGGTAAAGTACCGGAACTTCAAGCGCTGATAGAATGCACGGAAGCTGAAATCCTTGTAGGTACAGAAATTTGGCTGAAGCCAGAGATAAATTCTGCCGAAGTTTTTGCAAAGGCACAGACGGTGTTTAGGAAGGATAGATAGCAACCAACCGGGGTGGCGTGTTTGTCGCTGTTAGTAGTAGTTTATCCTGTAGTGAACTAGAAGTGGATAGTACCTGTGAGAGCTTCATTCCAAGTTCAAACGCAGCCAAAACCTCTCAGACAAACAGAAGCTAAACGATGTCAACGTTAGCGTAAGGAGGGCTATGAGTGAAGCGTTCAGTGAATTCGAAAGTAAAATTCTATGTACCGACTTGACAGAAAATCCTAGGAAGTTCTGGTCTTACGTTAAATTTGTAAGTGGCTCGAAACAGTATGTCCAGACACTCCGGGATGATGATGGCATTGAAACAGAGGACGACACGCGTAAAGCTAAAATACTAAACAGCTTTGTCCAAAGCTATTTCACAGAGGAAGACCGCACTGCAGTTCATTCTCTATATCCACGCATAAACGAAAAAATGGCTGACATCGAAATAAGTGTCCAAGGAATAGAAAAGCAACTGGAATCACTCAACAGAGGAAAGTCCACTGGACCTGACGGGATACCAATTCGATTCTACACAGAGTACGCGAAAGAACTTGCCCCCCCCCCCCCCCTTCTAACAGCCGTGTACCGCAGGTCTCTAGAGGAACGGAAGGTTCCAAGTGATTGGAAAAGAGCACAGGTAATCCCAATCTTCAAGAAGGGTCGTCGAGCAGATGCGCAAAACTATAGACATATATCTCTGACGTCGATCTGTTGTAGAATTCTAGAACATGTTTTTTGCTCGAGTATTATGTCGTTTTTGGAAACCCAGAACCTACTCTGTAGGAATCAACATGGATTCCGGAAACAGCGATCGTGTGAGACCCAACTCGCTTTATTTGTTCATGAGACCCAGAAAATACTAGATACCGGCTCCCAGGTAGATGCTATTTTCCTTGACTTCCGGAAGGCGTTCGATACAGTTCCGCACTGTCGCCTGATAAACAAAGTAAGAGCCTACGGAATATCAGACCAGTTGTGTGGCTGGATTGAGGAGATTTTAGCAAACAGAACACAGCATGATGTTATCAATGGAGAGACGTCTACAGACGTTAAAGTAACCTCTGGCGTGCCACAGGGGAGTGTTATAAGACCATTCCTAGTCACAATATAAATAAAGGGCCTAGTAGTTAGTGTCGGAAGTTCCATGCAATTTCGTGGATGATGCTGTAGTATACAGAGAAGTTGGAGCATTACAAAATTGTAGCGAAATGCAGGAAGATCTGCAGCGGATAGGCACTTGGTGCAGGGAGTGGCAACTGACACTTGACATCGACAAATGTAATGTATTGCGAATACATAGAAAGAAGGATCCTTTATTATGATTATATTATAGCGGAACAAACACTGGTAGCAGTTACTTCTGTAAAATATCTGGGAGTATGCGTGCGGAACGATTTGAAGTGGAATGATCATTTAAAATTAATTGTTGGTAAGGCGGGTACCAGGTTGAGATTCATTGGGAGAGTCCTTAGAAAATGTAGTCCATCAACAAAGGAGGTGGCTTACAAAACACTCGTTCGACCTATACTTGAGTATTGCTCAGCAGTGTGGGATCCGTACCAGATCGGGTTGACGGAGGAGATAGAGAAGATCAAAAGAAGAGCAGCGCGTTTCGTCACAGGGTTATTTGGTAACCGTGATAGCGTTACGGGGATGTATAGCAAACTCAAGTGGCAGACTCTGGAAGAGAGGCGCTCTGCATCGCGGTGTAGCTTGCTCACCAGGTTTCGAGAGGGTGCGTTTCTGGATGAGGTATCGAATATATTGCTTCCCCCTACTTATACCTCCCGAGGAGATCACGAATGTAAAATTAGAGAGATTGGAGCGCGCACTGAGGTTTTCAGACAGTCGTTCTTCCCGCGAACCATACGCGACTGGAACAGAACAGGAAGGTAATGACAGTGGAACGTAAAGTGCCCTCCACCACACACCGTTGGGTGGCTTGCGGAGTATAAATGTAGATGTAGATGTACGTGAGTTGTGTATGACTGAATGCCAATGATTACTGTAAAGAGATTACATGATGCCAATAATTACTGTAATGAGATGAGTTATGAATGATGTTTTGTAATACTGCATAAATGGTATGGCAATGATTACTGTAATGAGATGACTTATACATAAATGCTAAGCCAATAATTACTGTAATGGGAAGACTTATGATGCCAATAATTACTGAATTAGATGACTTATGAATAATGTTCTGTAACAATTACTGTAATGAGATGGCATATGCATAAATGCTATGCCAATAATTTCTGTAAATAATATTTTGTTATACTCTATAAATGCTATGCCAATGATTACTATAACGAGATGACTTATGCATAAATGCTACGCCAATAATTACTGTAATGAGATGACTTATGAATAATGTTCTGCAATGCACCATACATAGCACTTTATTTCTGTGTAATTAGCCAATGAATGCCAATAATTATTCAAATCGGTTGATACACTTGTGTAATTCTGAATGATGACTAGCATAAGACTTAATGTATCCTTCACCTTCTGACCAAATTACCACCAATAACTGCAATATCCGTATGTCCTATCCATCCTCATGATCATGGAGCACTATATTTGGTTTTTGCACTAATTCTACGTTGATGTAAGAGTATGGATCCTGCAAGATTGTGGTGTTGACATATCAAGCTGTCCACCACCTTGAAGGATGCAGATGTCATTATGGTGCTACTGTTCGGTGTACCTAATGTACTATCAAAATGATAACATTGAATATTAATACAACATTTCAGTGTCTTGGCTACACTGATAAATACTTCAGGGAAGAGAACTTCAGATTGTCTCACTTGGTGTTGTGCTTCAGTAGAAACATATGGACTTTCAGTGCAGCTATGTGCAACCCACTGTGCTACAAGCATGATGCTATCCTTCCCATTCCTTTCCTAATTCTTGTAAAATGGTAAAGACTTAAAAGTGCGTTTAAATCCTTGTAAAATGATAAACACATACACAAAATGTGTTCACTTTACTGCATTTCTCAATTTGTTTAAATTCTAGCAAAATGGTAAAGATTTATGCAGTGCGTGTGCACTTTATTTCATTTCTCAATATATTTAAATTCTTTTAAAATGGGATAGATTTATGCAGTGCGTGTGCATTTTATTTCATTTCTCAGTATGTTTAAACTCTTGTAAAATGGTAAAGGCTTATACAGTGTGTGTGCACTTTATTTCACTTCTTAATGTATTCAGTTCTTGTACAAAATACTAAAACATTTAACATTGTGTGTGCACTTTATTTCATTTGTTAATGTTTTCAGTTCTTGTAAAAAAATGCTAAAGACTTATTCAGTGGGTGTGCATTTCATTTCATTTGTTAATATGATCAGTTGTCCTGAATATGCTAAAAAATTTTCCAGAGCGTGTGCACTTTATTTTATTTCTTAATGTATTCAGTTCTTGTAAAATGCTAAAGACTTTTACAGTGCGTGTGCATTTTTTTTCCTTTCTTAATGTATTCAGTTCCTGTAAAAAATGCGAAAGACTTAAACAGTGTTTGTGCACTTTATGTCATTTGTTAAAATATTTACTCATTGTGTACACATTTTGTAATTTCTTAATATGTTCTGTACTCAGTGCGTGTGCACTCTATTTCATTTTTTTTATATGTTCTGCACTTATCAGTAATGTATATACTCTGTGACTGTAGACTTAGTAACTAAATCGATTATAGCAAAATTTGTTGCTCATGGCAAGTCCAATTGACTCACCATTTCTGCCAAATTTTTGCCCCCTCCCCAGTGGAGGGTGATGCAAGAGGTCCATGATTAAGGAGTTTGTTGCTAGCGCATTCGAGCAGACGTAATTTCGATGGATTGCTCACGCTGCCTGCGATATGTAAGCTATAAGAGAATCTCAGACCAAAGAGCAGTGTTGCATGCAGTAGGAACTGTGTAGCAGTAGGAGTAAGTAGTAGTGATGACTGGCTGTTGTGTGATGTCATTAGGTTAGTTAGGTTTAAGTAATTCTAGGGGACTGATGACCATAGATGTTAAGTCCCATAGTGCTCAGAGCCATTTGAACCATTTTTGAGCAAGTAGTAGCTAGCAGTTGTGTGTATGAAGTTGGCTGGGCCGGTCGTGGGAAGCGATGGCGGAGCCTGAGCGATATAATATGAGGTAAAAGTAGCCTCGCGCAAATGTAGTATTGTTAAATCAAGTCCCATGTAAATGTTTAAAAAAATCTCTTAATAATAATCTTTTTTAAAAGTTAACTTTTGACAATCATTCATCTCAATTTAAAGAATTTTCTAATATCTTCAATCCATGGTCATCCCGATTATTGTAAAGAAAAATCAGTTGTTTCCTTTTATACATCACAAATCTATCGGCCAGCATTGCACTGGGCTGTGCCAGAAAAATTTATTATAAGAGCAGATATATATGCGTTATCCGGCGACTTCATTGAGGTAAGAATTTTCAGTTTATTCAGTATGATCTTTCAGGGTCATGGCGCAGCACTGCTGACGCTCAAAATTTATCAGTTTAAATTCACAGTCAATTATTAAAAGGTTATACGTGAGCCACAATTTTATTGAGAGGTTAGTCTCACTGTATTATATGTAGGTTACGGAATTTACCTGTTGGTAGGTTACGCTAAAATGTGAATTATATTTTATCCGTTGGGAGGTTACACTGAATGTGAATGCTGTGAATGCTATATATAATAATTATAATTTATCTGTTGGGAGGTTACAAACTGTTTAACGGATACATCGACTGTCGATCTCAGTGACGCAATGCAGTAACTTCGAAATCAAATTGTTCGTGAAGTTGGTGATTTGCAAGCTTCTACCGCGCGCTTGCTTTGGGTGACGGAGGTTTGGGAGACAATCCCGTTGTACTTAGTAAAGATATGGGTGTGGGAGTGCAATGTAAAACCGTGTATTCTGACTTTTTTTGAAATTACCCTATCCTATTGTAAAATTGTTCGAAGGGATTTCAGAATTACATATTGAAACCTTAGATCATATTCAGAAATTATTGTGGTTGTTAGTCCGGTTAAAAATTCATGATGATGCATTGGGGGAGTAGCATTGCGTAATTTTGTCTTCCTTGTATGCGATGGCTCGAGGGTGCTTTGGTAAGGAGTCGCAGAATAAAGGAACATTGGTCCAACTCCGTCGAAAAATCTTAGTGATAAAGCTCTCGCATCGAAAACGGGTACAGCTGTAGCGTGATTTCTATTGGAAGATACAAGCAGATAAGACGCTAGCCCAATATTTTGATCGAGTGCTTATTGCAGTTGTTGCTTTTGACATGTCGGTATCAGAAACAGATAATATTGAACATCTGCTTCAGGAGATGCGTCCTCAAGATCGTTCACGTTTAACTTTTGCGCATACTTCACTGGCACAATTCCAGCAGCTAATTGAATATGTAGAATAGGTCTCCCTAGTTGATGATCAACGTCCGTGATGTCACAGTAAACAATCTTGTGTGGTAATTTCTAGTGGTGATAAAGGGGGTCGTATAGTCGTCGCGTGTTACGATATTGTCGTTGCCATGCTACCGATCACTTAGTGGGGCAGTGTCCCGCGTCCAGAAGCCCTAGGCCGAATAGCTGACACCGGAGGCGAGGTAAGGATAGCAAAGACCGTAACTGGCCTTTGAAATATAAGGCGATTAATGATGTGAAACGTTCTCCCTTGCCGTATGTTTGTGCTCGGATTGGAGATGAACCGGTTTGTGCTTTAGTTGATTCCGGTATTTCGATGTGTCTAATTGACCAGACGTGGTATTTAGAGTTCCGACATTCGTCTAAATTTTCCTTACCACTGCCTCCTGCGCAAAGATGTCGGGTTCAGTCGGCCGTGAGTTACCTTTGACAGGGGAAGTGTGGGGTTATTTGCACATTAATGGGTTTTCCTGGCCACATAACTTTATCATTGTTAGTAATTTGAAGATTCTCGTGATACTGGGACGCAATTTTGCGCGACGTACCGGGTTGATTATTGATTACGCAGCCGGTATTTTCCATTTTAAATTTGCTCCAGATTCTGTCACGTCGCTTTGTTCGTGTACTCAGTCAAGGGGGACCAGTGTCGATTATTTGTGTAATGTGCAGGTGGAGATGGGTCATGTTTCCACCGAGCAAGTGTGGGGTTTCAGACATGTCCATGAGTGGCACCCAGAGGTGTTGTCCGAGCGGCTATGGGAGACGAAACTGTTAGAGTACGAGATATCCTTGACTGACCATGTTACTGTCCGCCAGGCACTGTATAGATTGTCACCTCCGAAGATGGGAATATTGAGGCGAAAAATTAATGAAATGCTTCAGGAAGGGGTAATTAGGCCATCCACCTCGCCGTATGCTGCACCCGTTTTCTTGGTTCCGAAAGAACAAGGCCAAGATTTTCGTGTTTTTGAGTACCGTCGTCTTAACAAGAGGTCCTGGAATCTGTGCCACTTCCAGATTTACACAATTGTTTCACCTGGTTTTCTGGCGCGTTCGTGTTTACCATCCTCGATTTAAACCAGGCATATTACGAGTCCCTTATGGAAAGTTTCGAAGCCGGTCATAGCATTTTGCACCGACTGGAACCATTTCGAATTAAATAGAGTTCCCTTTGGTTTGGCAGCGGGTGCAGCTGTATTATCTCGTTTACTAAATGCCGTTCTGGGCGATTTTAAATTTGTCTGAGTGTATAAAATGGTTCAAATGGCTCTGAGCACTATGGGACTCAACTGCTGAGGTCATTAGTTCCCTAGAACTTAGAACTAGTTAAACCGAACTAACCTAAGTACATCACAAACATCCATGCCCGAGGCAGGATTCGAACCTGCGACCGTAGAGGTCTTGCGGTTCCAGACTGCAGCGCCTTTAACCGCACGGCCACTTCGGCCGGCTGTCTGAGTGTATAATTACCTTGATGATGTAGTGGTTTATAATCGAACTGTACAGGATCACGTAGGTCATCTGGATCAATTTTTTGCCCGCTTATGTTCGGCAGGGCTGACCGTCAGACCCTCGAAGATTACACTTTGTAGGTCGCAGATTTCATTTTTCGGACACTTGGTATCGGCGTTGGGGGTCAGCAATGATCAGGAAAGAACTATGGTTTTGCGCGAAATCCCCCCTCCACGGAATAGGAAGAGAATCGCCTGTTTTGTGGGAAAGGCAAATTTCTTTCTCAAGTTCTTACCGAATTTTGGCCAATTAGCTGCTCCCTTCAACGATCTTCTTAAGACAGAAGGGGGTTCTTTTTGGGTGAGGCCCAGCAAACAGCCTTTCAGGAACTTAAGGCTAATGCACCATTATTGGCTGTATCTAATTTCGATAAGAACTGGGTCGTACGAACTGACGCTTCCCATGCGGGCATTGCAGCAGTCTTATTCCAGGAGGAGGAGAGACAAGGGAAGCTCTTAGCCTACGCGTCACGCTGTTTATCTGGTCCCAAGTCTAATTATTCTGTTCGTGAACTGGATGCACTGGCAGTTATATTTGCCTTAGAGATATTCAACTTTTATCTCGAGCACAAGCAATTTATCCTGGAGACAGAGAACCAGGATTTGAGCTGGGTTCTGGCTAGGCCACGAAAACCGGTCAAATCACTCGTTGGGCTGTGCGTATTTCAGCATTTCGTTTCGACGTCAAACATATTAAGGGTTCCGATAACGCGGTAGCTGACACGTGAAGTCGTATGTTTACTGTGGACCATTCCGAGGCCCAAAGGTCTGAACCGCACTGTGTGGTGAGAGCTATGTTGTCGGATATTACCGAGCTATTTTGTGAACTGCAAGAAAAGCAGGCGGAGGACTCGGTCTGGAGACCGGTGAGGGAGACTTTAATGGCAAGAGAGCTTTCTCAGGGCTATTATCTCAGTCGTAGTGTCCTTTGCAAGTAGGTGGGCAAGGACGAGCAGTTAAAGATTTGCTTGCCGATGTGTTCGGTACCTATGGTATTTAGCAACTTCATTGACTCTGTAGTTGGTGGCAATTTAGGCATGTATAAGACCTGAGGGTAGGTACGTGAAAGATTTGTTGGCCCTCACTGTATCGCGACGTGCGTCGTTTAATTGCTAGTTGTCAGGCACGTGAAAGGGTGAAACCCAACTCAGGGGCTCCTCCTGGGCTGTTATAATCTCAAAGTGAAGATTACTCTCTCGATAGTCTATACTGATTACATCGGAAGGTTGCCGCGCACTAGAAGGGGTAACAAATATATATTGATTGTAGTTGATGCCATCTTTCGCTTTTTGTGGTTGTTACCAACTCGTAGGGTTACTTCTTTAAAGTCAGTATCGCCATTAGACTGTTATTTACAATGTTATATTTGCACTTACACAATAATGATTTCGGCTTCAAAGTGCCATTATCAATTGTTTTAAGTGTTATAAATTGCCTAAGATGGCACACTGTCGTATTAAAATACACTATTAGACACATTGTCTAAGAGTCGATATTTCTGGCATAGCCTACTGCTTTGTTTCATTTCTCAGTACACCATCTTGACTGAATATTTTAATACCACAGTATGCCATCTTAGGCAATTTATAACACTTAAAACACTTGACAATGGCACTTTGAAGCTTAAATCATGATGGTGTAAGTGTAAATGCAACACTGTAAATAAACAAGTCTAATGGTGGTACTGATTTCAAAGAAACACGTTATGACTGTGGTCCCACATTATGAAAAAATTATTTCGTGGGGTTACGGCTGATATTAACACTCGTAAGTTGGCTAGAGTAATATCATGGTTTGGGCCACTTAAATCCTTGATGAGTGACTATGCTCCAGCCTTCTTATCGAAGATCCTTAAGTCCTTTTGTTTCAACCACGGGATCAAACATATTATCACCATATTTTCCGAAGGCGTTCCTTACGTTGAGGGTCAACCGAAATTTAAAGGCGGCCTTGACTATATACCAATCTAAGTCACTGAGTAGATGGGATTCGACTCTTCCCTAGCTTAACTAGGCATTTAATTCCTCAAGACATGAGGCCACTGGAGTCATACCCAGAGCGTTAAAGTTCGCGTATTCTGTTAATTCTCCACTCTCAAACTTTTGGAGTAACAGTGGTTTGTTAACGGCATCGATCACTCCTGCAGGTTTGAGAGAAAATTGGCAGCTGGCTCGAAATAATATATATTTATAGCACAGTCGGCAGCAAAGAGGCACAATAAAAGGCGAAACCATTATTGGGGTAAATTGGCGATATGGTTTTTGTTCGAAATTTGGCCGCTCCCATGGGTCAGGAGGTAAAGGGGAAGCTAAAGCCGAGATATCGTGGGCCGTGACGAATCTGTAAGATTCTTAGTCCAGTGAATTTCCAGGTAAAGGAGCTTAACTCGGGGGTCCTGAGTACACATGAGCCAGGTTAAATGCCGTGAGAGTTTTTTGGCGTTAGCCCTTCTGGCGGGTGGTTCTCAGATAGGTGGCCGAGGTTGAGCCGTGGGGACTGACGCTAGTTATGCTAGTTATGCTTCACTTGAGTCGCTGATATCGAATCTCGCCTGGTCTTGTATCTCTGATTGTTCGGCCTTGGATTTTCCGGCTTGGCGTGTATCCGGGGGCTCTCTCCGATCGGCGTTCAACCAGGCAAAGTGTTTTGAAGGCAGGCTCTCCTCTCCATCCGCTGTGCCTGGGCGTCGCCGTCCTCGCCGTTTTGCCACGCGCCGGGTGTACGGTGCTGATGAGTCGACCCGTTTGAGTGCGAAACAGTGGCGGGTCCGTTGTCTCGTGCTCGCCATCTTCCCGTCACGTAACTGGAAGCATTAAGTTACGTATGATTTATATTATGCTGTTAACCTGTGAGGATTTGTGAAACTTATGGTGGCATATTGCATCTGCCGGAGATCAGTTGAGGATGGTTCTAAATAAGAGAGTGATATGCTGAAGTTACGAAGCCTAAGGCTCAGATTACAATTATTTCGACAAATGCAAAAGGGAATTGAGTTTTACTGCTTGTTTTAATGGTTCCTGGCAGTGTTAATTTCATGTAGTATGTTAGTGTGCTCTTCACACAGTTTTGGTTTTAGACCTTCTTTAATATGAAAGACAGGGCTTTCTTTAAGTCAGTGTAATTTTACTTGTTCTATTATTCAGTAAATCTCTGTTTGGTTTTCAGTTATGTTACAGATAGTCACGTAGTTAGTAAGCCTTGCATTGTCTTGAAGAAGGCGAATCAAGAGTTGAATTTGTCTGATTTGTGATTATTTGCTGTTACAAAAATGGTGTGGTATGTGAGGCAGATGGGGTTTGTTGCCAGGCTGAGATCATGTTTTAGTGTTCGGCGTGTTTTCTGCCCTCACTTGAAGCCTGATCATCGTCGAAATTGCTTGGTGGTTGCTTTCTACTCGTTTGTTCTGAGTAACACCATGTATAATCCGCACTTTTATCCTTTAGCTAAATATGCGGCCTCTCCGCTGGGACGGACGAGATCTTCTCATAAGCAACTCAAGGTAAATCATTTGTGTTGTGTAAATTTTCGTTACGTAAACAATGAACTTAATAGTGCGCTTAAGGTGGTGACGGTCAGTGATACTTTTGCAGTCCGAACTCATTATTTTTTTAAAATCCTGTTTGTTATATTGATTCATGATCCAGTCACATTGTTTTAAGTTTTGTGAAGGACAAGCGTTCGAAATTTAAACACTTGGTCTTTGGGTCTTAGCACTATGGGACTCAATCTCTGAGGTGATCTCTCCCCTAGAACTTATAACTACTCAAACTTAACGAACCTAAGGACATCACACTCATCCATGCCTGAGGCAGGATTCGAACCTGCGACGCTAGCAGTCGCACGATTACAGACTGAAGCGCCTAGAACCGCTCGGCCACAGCGGCCGGCTTGGTCTTTGGTAATTCCATTTTGTACTTCTTATTTCTTTTTAAGAGGACAAATTCAGATTTTGTAATTCAGTAATAATGAAATCTGTTCTCAAGTTGACAGACTGAAGCGCCTAGAACCGCTCGGCCACACGGCCGGCTTGGTCTTTGGTAAATCCATTCTTTTTATTTTTTTTGTTTAAGAGGACAAAATCCGATTCTGTAATTATGTAATAATGAAATCTGTTCTTTAGTTGAAATTAAAATTATGTACCAACCGCGAGTTTGCCCATCAACAAAGCTCCCTAGCTTCCTGTCTCCTTCGAGTGTGCGTGGTTACATTGTAATGTCGGTTTCCCTAGCACGTAATTTGAGCAGGAACGCAGCTCAAAGAGGAAGAAAATGAAAATCCGCGGGTAGTGGAGCTATGTGATGTTATTTCAGTAATTAAAATCCATGTCAAATTTACAAAGAACTTGGCGGTATGAGCCTGATAATCAGTAATACGTAGCACAACCGCTGACCTAGAAGCATTTGAATCCTTTCCTGAGGCAAGCTACCCCGAAATATCATTACTGGTCCTCGGTACCCTGGATGTTGGCACAGAGACGAAGTTGACGTCCGAGATATTCCCACAGAGACCTATGTTCTAACCAGGAAACATCATTTTACCTAGCTAGACACGGGATAACCTAAATATCACGCATACAGTTCCTAGATACGTATCGTCTATGTACAAGCATTGTACTGTCGGAGAAAAGCACCACTATGCCGTCACATAAGAGGTAATACATACATAAAAAAAAGGTTTACGTCACCCCGGTTCCTAGATCACTGAAGATAGACGTTGACTGTGGATATTGCATCAGAGACACAGTCCCTTTGACTGTTAAGAGAACTCACTAAAAACACCCAAAGATGTAATCAAACATGCATGAGGAGCGCCTATTAGACGGAGGGCGTCCGACAGCCGATTACTTTCAGTCATTCCACCAGGAAGGAGATATACATTGCCTAGACGGTCAATACCGCGGTTCGATAGCGTCCACATTGTTACATTTTACCAGGAACGGCTCTCAACAAGAGAAGTGTTCAGGTGTCTCGAAGTGAAACAAATCGATGTTGTTCGGACATGGAGGAGACGCAGAGAGACAGGAACTGTCGATGACATGCCTCGCTGAGCCCGCCCTAGGTCTACTACTGCAGTGAAAGACCGCTACCTACGTATTATGACTCGTAGGTACCCTGACATCAACGCCACCATGTTGAATAATGCTTTTCGTGTAGCCACAGGACGTCGTGTTACGGCTCAAACTGTGCGCAAATAGGCTCCATGATGCCCAACTTCACTCCCGACGTTCGTTGCGAAGTCCATCTTTGCAACCACGACACCATGAATCGCGGTACAGATACGCCCAACAACATCAGGAATGGACCACTCAGTATTAGCATCACGCTCTCTTCACCAATGTGAAGCATATGCCTTCAATCAAATGATCGTCGGAGACGTGTTTGGAGGCAACGCGGTGTAACATCATAGATTAAGGGTCGACCTGCGACAGCAATCGCACAACTTGCGTACGGGCCGCTAGACGCTGCCGCGAGCGCCAAGAAAGCATTACAATTGTAGGCGCGCGTGTTGCGTATGGGCCGCGGGGTGCCGCCACGAGCGCAACCGTATATACACTCCTGGAAATGGAAAAAAGAACACATTGACACCGGTGTGTCAGACACACCATACTTGCTCCGGACACTGCGAGAGGGCTGTACAAGCAATGATCACACGCACGGCACAGCGGACACACCAGGAACCGCGGTGTTGGCCGTCGAATGGCGCTAGCTGCGCAGCATTTGTGCACCGCCGCCGTCAGTGTCAGCCAGTTTACCGTGGCATACGAAGCTCCATCGCAGTCTTTAACACTGGTAGCATGCCGCGACAGCGTGGACGTGAAGCGTATGTGCAGTTGAAGGACTTTGAGCGAGGGCGTACAGTGGGCATGCGGGAGGCCGGGTGGACGTACCGCCGAATTGCTCAACACGTGGGGCGTGAGGTCTCCACAGTACATCGATGTTGTCGCCAGTGGTCGGCGGAAGGTGCACGTGCCCGTCGACCTGGGACCGGACCGCAGCGACGCACGGATGCACGCCAAGACCGTAGGATCCTACGCAGTGCCGTAGGGGACCGCACCGCCACTTACCAGCAAATTAGGGACACTGTTGCTCCTGGGGTATCGGCGAGGACCATTCGCAACCGTCTCCATGAAGCTGGGCTACGGTCCCGCACACCGTTAGGCCGTCTTCCGCTCACGCCCCAACATCGTGCAGCCCGCCTCCAGTGGTGTCGCGACAGGCGTGAATGGAGGGACGAATGGAGACGTGTCGTCTTCAGCGATGAGAGTCGCTTCTGCCTTGGTGCCAATGATGGTCGTATGCGTGTTTGGCGCCGTGCAGGTGAGCGCCACAATCAGTACTGCATACGACCGAGGCACACAGGGCCAACACCCGGCATCATGGTGTGGGGAGCGATCTCCTACACTGGCCGTACACCACTGGTGATCGTCGAGGGGACACTGAATAGTGCACGGTACATCCAAACCGTCATGGAACCCATCGTTCTACCATTCCTAGACCGGCAAGGGAACTTGCTGTTCCAACAGGACAATGCACGTCCGCATGTATCCCGTGCCACCCAACGTGCTCTAGAAGGTGTAAGTCAACTACGCTGGCCAGCAAGATCTCCGGATCTGTCCCCCATTGAGCATGTTTGGGACTGGATGAAGCGTCGTCTCACGCGGTCTGCACGTCCAGCACGAACGCTGGTCCAACTGAGGCGCCAGGTGGAAATGGCGTGGCAAGCCGTTCCACAGGACTATATCCAGCATCTCTACGATCGTCCCCATGGGAGAATAGCAGCCTGCATTGCTGCGAAAGGTGGATATACACTGTACTAGTGCCGACATTGTGCATGCTCTGTTGCCTGTGTCTACGTGCCTGTGGTTCTGTCAGTGTGATCATGTGATGTATCTGACCCCAGGAATGTGTCAATAAAGTTTCCCCTTCCTGGGACAATGAATTCACGGTGTTCTTATTTCAATTTCCAGGAGTGTAAGTGCCGACGGAGTTCGACAAGCTCTCATTTTGTTGGCATCTCATTTTTCCCTATTCTCTTATTTGCTTAGTTGCTTAGCACTTATTCGTTTATGGCTCATGTTATTGTGCTCTCTTTCAGCCATTCTGATTGTTCTGATTTACTCCCAATTGAGAAGAGCTCATTTTGGCATTTAACTTTTGCATATTTCTCATTTTGCTAATAATATGCTCCCGAGCTTTTTACAGTTGAATTGATTAACATAGTCTCATGTACTGTTTGTTCATTTCAGCCTGTTCATATTTTGATGTTCTTTAAATACTGTAATAATTATAGAAAGCATTTCTTCCCTTAAACTTGTGTAAAGTATTCTCGATGTAGAATTTGTTCAGTGACACAGGTGTATGATTTTGAATATAAATTATATACGAATCTGTGCTTTAAAAGGAATTTCATTTTTTCAGTTTGTACTAGATCAGACGACAATTTTGTGATATGAGGGAGAAATTTGAGGGGCGAACCCATGGAAATAGTCTTAAGTGATACCCTTTAAAAATAATAGTTTGTATGACACTGAAAGACGTGACACTGTTGGCACCGAAAATATATATAGGGTGTCCCAGCTATCTTGTCCACCAAAAATATCTCTGGAACAATAACAGCTATTGGAAAACGACTTTCGCCGGTATCAATGTAGGGCTGGGGCCCATGAATGTACATATTTTGAAACATTCTAAACCGAAAGCATATGTGTTTTTTAACACAAACTTATGTTTTTTTAAGTGGACCTCCTATATTTTTTCTTCAGAAATCCATAGCATGATAAATCACATACACAATGGCGTTGATTGCATCGCAATATTCGTATTACATCCCGAGATAGTGAGACGCGAAGTTGACGCTTGAAACACCCGACATGCGCTGCTAGCGCACGTCCTGAGGCTCAGGCGTGAACCCCATGCTGCCCGTAATCGCGATGTGATTGACATGTGTAATCACACCTTCATACGTATCAAGAGAGACACTTACTTGTCAATCACATCGCGATTACGGGCAGCATGGGGTTCACGCCTGAGCCTCAGGACGTGCGCTAGCAGCGCATGTCGGGTGTTTCAAGCGTCAACTTCGCGTCTCAGTATCTCGGGATGTAATGGGGATATTGCGATACAATCAACGCCATTGTGTATGTGCTTTGTCATGCTATGGATTGCTGAAGAAAAAATATAGGAGGTCCATTTAAAAGAAACATATGTTTGTGTTAAAAAACACATATGCTTTCGTTTTAGAATGTTTCCAAATATGTACATTCATGGGCCCCAGCCCTACATTGATACCAGTGAAAGTCGTTTTCCAATAGCTGTTATTGTTCCAGAGATATTTTGGGTGGACAAGATAGCTGGGACCCCTGTATATAAAATTATACGTCACAGCAGTCACGCTGAACGCCTTAGACACACTGTCCAGCGAGTGCAGCAAGGTTGAGTTTCCCTGTTTTGCGGTGGCATTATGTGGGGCCGACGTACGCCACTGGTGGTCATGGAAGGTGCCTTAACGGCTGTACGATACGTGTATGCCATCCTCCGACCGATAGTGCACCTATATCGGCAACATATTGGCGAGGCATTCGTGTCCATGGACGACAATTCTCGCCCCTCATCGTGCACATCTTGTGAATGATTTCCTTCAGGATAGCATCACTCGACTAGAGTGGCCAGCTTGAACCCTATAGAATATGCCGGGGATGGACAGAAAAGAAATATTTATGGATGACGTGACGCACGAACCACTCTGAGTTTTGTCCCGTACCTCATCTTGGCCAATCAGCGATTAGTTCACTCGGCGCCATTTTCTTGTGTATTAGTAAATATTGATGCCAGTGGAGTGTGTTGTCTGTTCTGTTCAGTTATTTTGCGGAATGTAATTCAATATAGTGGTTGGAATAAAACTGATTTGAGACACAAGTCATAGTAGAAAACGTATCACTCGTTGTAGAAAGAGGATTAATAGGCATTTATCACGGTTAATGGCTCTGAGCACAATTGGACTTAACTGCTGTGGTCATCAGTCCCCTAGAACTTGGAACTACTTCAACCTAACTAACCTAAGGACATCACACTCATCCTTGCCCGAGGCAGGAATCGAACCTGCGACCGTAGCGGTCGCGCGGTTCCAAACTGTAGCGCCTAGAACCATTCGGTCACTCCGGCTGGCTATCGCGATTAACGTCGGAATCTAATATTATATATACACTGTAGAAGAGGAAGTGGCTTGCAGTCGGAACCTAAAAGTGTTGCATATCGAGTCGCAACACGATAGTTCCCGCGGAACCAACATCGTCCAAACAGCTCAGTACCAAAACTCACAAGATCCAAAGTGGGGATTGTCAAAACTTAAATGTTTCATAGCTCATTAACAAAACTCACATGATAAATGTAATGCATTGCGAATACGTAGAAAGAAGGATCCCTTATTGTATGATTATATGATAGCGGAACAAACACTGGTAGCAGTTACTTCTGTAAAATATCTGGGAGTATGCGTGCGGAACAATTTGAAGTGGAATGATCATATAAAATTAATTGTTGGTAAGGCGGGTACCAGGTTGAGATTCATTGGGAGAGTCCTTAGAAAATGTAGTCCATCAACAAAGGAGGTGGCTTACAAAACACTCGTTCGACCTATACTTGAGTATTGCTCATCAGTGTGGGATCCGTACCATATCGGGTTGACGGAGGATATAGAGAAGATCCAAAGAAGAGCGCTGCGTTTCGTCACAGGGTTATTTGGTAACCGTGATAGCGTTACGGAGATGTATAGCAAACTCAAGTGGCAGACTCTGCAAGAGTGGCGTTCAGCATCGCGGTGTAGCTTGCTCGCCAGGTTTCGAGAGGGTGCGTTTCTGGATGAGATTCGAATATATTGCTTCCCCCTACTTATACCTCCCGAGGAGATCACGAATGTAAAATTAGAGAGATTCGAGCGCGCACGGAGGCTTTCAGACAGTCGTTCTTCCCGCGAACCATGCGCGACTGGAACAGAAAAGGGAGGTAATGACAGTGGCACGTAAAGTGCCCTCCGCCACAGACCGTTGGGTGGCTTGCGGAGCATAAATGTAGACGTAGATGTAGATCCATAATATAACCTTAAATAATTGTAATTTCTCAATAAGCAAACATAATCTGAAATATACATAATGATTTATTGCCATTGTTCTTGCACATACTGATGTCAATATATGGGACATGCGCACGACGCATGTAAAACAAATTTTTAGTCATTTGTGAACATTTATGTTTTTGGAGCATGTGAGTTATGGTTCTAACCTAATCACTTTATCTCTCACCTGAACATGACTGTCTAAAAAGTAATCGTCTCTCGTTCTGGAAACATCGACCAGCCTGTGGCTAAGCCATGTCTCCGCAATATCCTTTCTTTCAGGAGTGCTACTTCTGCAAGGTTCGCAGGAGAGCTTCTGTAAAGTTCTGAAGGTAGGAGACGAGGTACGTGCAGAACTGAAGCTGTGAGGACGGGCCGTGAGTCGTACCGGCTCAGATAGTAGAGCACTTGCCCAGGAAAGGCAAAGGTCTAAAGTTCGAGTTTCGGTCCGGCATGCAGTTTTAATCTGCCGGGAAGTTTCAGTAATCTTCTAATCTCCTGCTCTCTGTTCGACGTATGTAACAATCAAACATGGATAAAGCGCTTACATGGCAATACTTCTATGTCTGACTTTTGTAGCTATTCTGGTAGAAATAATTATAACATTTTCTTCTTGAAAATCATAAAAAATTTTAAAAAAAAGTTACAATAATTTGCTTGGCACATTCTACCACAGAAAATCAAAGGAGTTTATTTCAAAATTTGCAGAAAAAATTAATCCTAAATACTTCCACTCTGACATCTACCTCATGAGTTACCGCAAGAGTGGATGAACATCTGTTGAACAGCCGTCACATAAGAGCCGGGAAGCCTTTCGTTACAGATGACTACATATCTTAGAGCTTCCCCAGCAGTAAACAACCAACAACGTACAGGTCTCTATCGTGCTCTTTTTAAAATTGCTAATACAATGGACAAAGACATTATTTCCAGTCTGCTTGAAGATTTGGCAGTATGTCTTTGCAAAAGTTTGAATCTACTGACGTGTTTCAATCAAAAGTTAATTGACAGTTATCTGCTCAAGCAGGAAACTACAACGGGCATAGTCAACCTTTTTTATCCACCGCCAACTTTTGTGTCTCAGTTAATAGTAAAATTTTCTAAACGCCCGTACTTCATGACATTTATAAAACAGATTTAAAAGAAGTTATAGCACATAATAGTAATAATTAGCTACTAATTATTTGGTATCAAAATGTTATGAAAAGCTAATGAAAATGTTTTTCAGACATCTGCTATCCACCCTGAAAGCTGTAAGGCCCTCTAGTGAGTGGAAGGGACCAGGTTGACTACTGTACTATAGGAAAAGTCACAGTTTTGTTTGAATCTCGTCACAGCAGCACTGGCTCTGCCTATACGAACAATTGCATGCTGGTATAGCTATTAGGAATTCATGATGTCGTATGTGTGACACCTTCATCTTCATCAATATCATCATTATCATCATCCCGATCATCAATCACTTGACGTGCACTGGCGTATAAAGAACGCATATTTGGCCATAAGTCTTCTTATTGCAGTTTATACTTTGTTACATCCAGCCGTATTATTTCCGTTGTCTCGTGGAACATTGTCTCCTTTCCTGAAGCAGGATGCAGAAAATGAAGTGTCTTATACGACGGTTTCGACTGATAAAGTGGTTCAAATAGCTCTGAGCACTATGGGACTTGACATCTGAGGTCATCAGTCCCCTAGAAGGTAGACCTACTTAAACCTTACTAACCTAAGGACATCACACACATCCATGCCCGGGACAGGATTCGAACCTGCGACCGTAGCAGCCGCGTGGTTCCGGACTGAAGCGCCTAGAACCGCTCAGCCACACCGGCCGGCATTTCGACTGATAAAAGGCATTTAATATTGCTAATATATTTAAACTTCACTCCTCTATAGCCATGTGACTATGGTCTCCCGTCGGGTACATCGTTCGCGGAGTGCAAGTCTTCGGATTTGACGCCATTTCGGCGACTTGCGCGTCGGTGGGGATGAAATATGATGATTATTAGGACAACACAACACCGAGTCCCTGAGAGGAGAAAATCCCCGACACAGCCGGGAATCGAACCCGGGCCCTTAGGATTGACATTCTGTCGCGCTGAGACCACTTCTTTATCTCATTTTGTTGTATTTTGTTCGTTGTATATGTTTGGGGCGGACGTCTCATGACACCCTTTCAGGTTGTTCGTTGATCCGTTCACTCAGTTTTTTTTTGTTTTTTTTTTATTACAGAGGGAGTTAACCGTCTGACCGAACACGCTGAGCAACCGTGCCTGCCCCACTCAGCTACCAGGGGCGGACACTCCTCTATAGTAGAACTTTACAGATTATTATAGGCCACTGCCTTCAAGTGAACTATCTGACCATTAGTACAATTTAACCTTGGACCAATTCACTAGACCAAAAACTAATTCACAAAACTTCCTTTCTCATCCGCTGATGAATAATTTCAAAGTCTAGGTGCCGTCCCCTTCAGTCATTTACAACGGCAGCTCGCGATCGATTTTGCCCACCGTCTGCGACTGCCCGCGGCTCCAGTAACGGTCCGAACCAACCCACTGCTGTGGCTAGCGATGCGCCTTTGTTTATTTTCACAGCTCGCCCTCCGGGCTCGCACATATCGATATCCGGACAAGCTGTGAGGACAACAATTTTACAACATCCATGGTGATCTTGCAAGATTCCTCATTGTACCCAAATATCGTCGTATTTCATTCCTTATCAGTTGGAATGTAGCAAAGACTTTCTTTCGTTCATTCATCATCCACTATCCAGCTCGTATGTACAGATCACATAAACGTCTTTTTACCTGCCGTCGTAGTGATGTCTTCCAACGTAATTTATTCAATTATCCATTGGTTTATTATCCTCTTTTTCATATACTCCAAAATGTCTATGTCGATGGCTTTCTCAGCTACTTGTAGTTGTTTATTCGTGTTTTTAGCACTGAAGCTGTGTAATTATGTTTAAACTGATTTCAACAATAGATCTTGAATGGCTTTACATGAGAGAATAATGCAAGTGATTCAGTTACTTTTCTGCCAGTTTGGATAATTTGAATTCACTGTGTTTACTATCTATTCTGGTTTACAATAACTCACTTTTAAGACTATTTTGAAACTTTATCGTGATCTACACTCTTGGCTGTTTGGGTTCATCTTTATTACAGATTGTATTGTGGCTGAAATATACACAACTACACTAAAGTACATCTTGTTTCCAGTAAACTGTTTCTCTTATATTGTCTTCAACGTCGTTATGCGAGATGCTCTTTGGCGGGAGCAGTTTAATTCTACAGTTAGCCGCAAATATCAGTTCTCGAAAGTTTCTCATTTTTGTTTCGAGAACAGAATGTCATCCAGCAATTCTAACCTGTGTTCATGGATCATTTTTGCCAATTTCGCGTGCTAATCTGACGTACTGATGACAAACGTAACCGTAGGCCTCTGAATTGGTTCGATGTCTACCCTTAAGGCGATCTGACAGAGTCCTAAACAATCACGCTGTACTGAAAAATGCACGTCAGAAATGTTCTATTCGCAGTCTCACTTATAGTTGAGCTACACTTATATATAATTCTCCAAATAAACTGAAATCCTCCTGTCGCTTTTTCCTACTACCTACCTCACGTGCTCGTATTATTTCATGTCGCGCAGATATTTAATCGATGTGACTGTGTGAAGCAGAACACAGCT
Source organism: Schistocerca serialis cubense (assembly GCF_023864345.2). Classification (NCBI taxonomy): domain Eukaryota; kingdom Metazoa; phylum Arthropoda; class Insecta; order Orthoptera; family Acrididae; genus Schistocerca; species Schistocerca serialis. Next base: position 201,300,236 of record NC_064641.1, read on the forward strand.
AAAACTGTATTCGAACATAAGAGCACGGTTTTTCTATCCATCAGCATTAACTTCAATAATTCTACATTTACAGCAAACTGCCACCCATCAATAGTATCTGTCTACCTCGTCTGTACCCTCCTACAGTCACTCAACGACGACGCTTTTCCATATGCAACAGCGTATCAGTAAGCACTCATAGATTCGCTGCTTACCCTGTCCATAACATCTTATACGTATTGTGTCACACTTCCCTGGGACATGCCTGACGATAACCTTGTCTGTATCTTGTAAGGAAGACCAGTTTTGGTATTGGTCCAGATTTGAGGAACTCTTCCCATAACTAACATTCCACGAATAAATTTTAACGTTATTTTCTTACAACTTTCCCTTCATCTTTAACCATTTCTATACCATAATCTGTATTTGACCTCCATCTATTAATACTTTGTATGTCCGCATGCTTTTCGTCTTGCATTTCGCCCAGATTGTCCTCCTTTACTGTGTTTATGATGTAATTCTTGGTCTAAATGCACTGCATGTAATCTTCTAATGCGCGTGCAGTTTTATTTCAGTTAATAATTAATATACCTTCGGCTGCTTTAACTTGCGTATTTACTAATAATTTACCATCGGTAGAATTATTGCTTCCTATCTCACGAGTTTTGTCCCACGGTTTTCCCTGTTCATTTTTTTATTTATTTTGACTGTCCAACCCACTCTTTACGTATATTACGTACTGCGGAGTCTCGTGCCTTTTGCATTCATAGTATGTATAATTTTGTAATAATTTTTCTGTGACGGAACTCTGGCGTATGAATACTGGCGTTGTGAGTGTAGAATTTGGGGAAATCTAGCATCGGAAGTCCTTGATACACTACAGCCACTACTGGTTGGTATTATTTTTTCTATTTTTGACACAGTCAGTTTTTTATTATGCAATAATAGCCCGTTTCAGCCATCATATGCCATCTTCAGACGTTACGGGCGGAGTTTGATGAACATGTATTCATATCAATGCATGAACATTTGTTGATCAAAAGGTTATGATTGTGCCAAAGATAAGAAATAATACCTTGTAATAATTTAGTCAACGTCGCAGCAAACGGAATGTCATTTCTCCCACAGTCACTATTACCGTAGATAACATTTTTCACCCGCTGATTACACAATCTCAATTACTTGAACCTTATACTGTATTGTTTTCCAATGCCTCTACTTTTCTTTGCGACTCATCAAATGAATTAACATTCTTCTGACGTTTCTTCATTAACGAAAATTAGCTTTTCGTCAGTATCACTTTTAATGTCTTTGGACTTTTGGTCCATTCTTGAAACCAAACTAGAAAACTTCTTGCCCGTTCCTGACAACTTCTGGTCTGTAGTTGAAAATTTACAATTCTTATCAGAAATTTTCTGATCACCAGTTCGTAACTCCTAGTTCGTAGTAAAGTCTAGTAAACTTCTAATCCACACGTCAAAACTTCCGATTAAGCCTACAGCTTTTGAAGGTAGACTGTAATTCTACGCCAATTCTTTAATCACGTAGATTAGGTGCACTTACTCCCCCCCTACATCCAGCTGACACTTTTTAAACTTCATATTTCAGTTACAGTTGAGTTACTGATGCTGAATCCAATAGAAACAGTGGATTATGATACAGCGGTAACCTGAACTACAGCGACATAATTTCAAAGATTGTTCTGAGATATTTTATGAATGTATGGATACAGGGAACTCTTGGTATACTATGCCATTTTAAATTATACTAAATTACTTGTGTTTATCTGAAATATCGGCACAACTGGGCAAGTGACGGCAATGTTTAGTCATAAAAAGCACGTCGAAAGGCGGGGTAATCCTATCTCTCTGTCGTGTAGCGGCACGCCGTCTCTTGCAGTCCTTTTTTTGTTAGGCAACCTTCGCGTCAGTGATAATGAAATGATGACGGGCGCAGAAGATCTCTGATCTTGCATGGAAATGAACATAGGACCCTTCGGTTGGCATTTAGCCACGCCGACCTTGCAGCTACCGAAGTAGACTTAATAGGGTAATCACTGTTAGATCGATACAAAAATAATGTGTTAGATGTCGCTGTGCGAGTAGCCTGCTCTGTCACCCAATTGATTCCATGATGGAGGTGCATATAGAATTACTCTCTATCAGCGAACTTGACTATCCTACTGTTCATCATACTTAACATTCGATTAAAACTGCCGCAAGAATGAAACCGTGATTGAACTGACAGGTGATGAATGAAAACTTGACAGCATCATTTTTTTCAGCAGCTACTACCGTGTGTATTTCCAAACACGACAAGCGGAGTATGCTGTAGACATTTCCAATTTCGTTCAGATATTTTCAGTGCACTACAGATACAAGGTTAAATGGGATAAGAAATCAAACGAAGTGAAATGACTAAACAACAAGGCTCTAGAAAACACGGATACTTTATACCAAACAGCTCAGAAAACGGCGTCGATGAAGTTCGGATTCACCGTTCATTACGCGCATTTTTCACAACGTCCGACAGCTTTCATTGTATTTCCCTTGCACTCATAATGATGCTCACAAGAGTATAATAAATTCTGATTTTTTATGTTATTCCTTATATCGAGGCGCTGCGATTGTGTTCATTCACAATTCAAGTATCTTAGCAGGCTGTACGCTTTTTCTGAAATTATTGGGAACGAGCAAATTAATTCGATAAAAACAGACCGATATGCTCAAACGCGACGCAAAAAAAAGGTAACGAAAAAAGCATTCTACAGTACCTTACTGTCAGAGACGCTTACACCAATATTGCGAGACTGTGTTTCCTAGCCATGCAAATAGTGCTTCGTCGACTTTTGAATGAACTTGTCTCGCTGGGTTCGACGCCTCATTTGTGCATGTCCTTGCTGTAGACGGTACAGATTGTACAGCGTATATTCGTGACAATTATTTTAGAGGTCCGGCAACATAATTTCCGGTCGTGTTTATATGTACGCTACACCCCACCAAACAGGCACCTCAGGAATGAGGATTTGGTGGAGATCGGTACAAACTGAAGCTTTCTCGGTGACATGAGGATAAGATGCAGATCCTATCGCAATCACAAGCAGTGCGGATTTGCATCACACCTTACGGCCGCCAGTATTGTAGTTCTCCCAGTGACGGAAAGCGCTAGATGTGGTGCATCTGTACTAGATTCATGGTGCCTGGTTCTTCTGAGGATATGATTATAAGAGACAATGTTTTGACCTAAAGTTTGCCTTGGGATATACGTAATTTTAATGAATGTGGGACGCCTTAGGCGCCATGGGGACCACAAATCGTCACAATTCAAGAGAGTAATGTCTAAATCTTGCATATCTCAATACATCCTCCCAAATTAATGTTTGATTTGGCTTCAAGTGATTTTAGGAAGCTAAGCGAACCATTTTAGCATGTATTATGTATAGCGGCTTAGTGCACCTACTGGTGAATAGTTTAGAAATCAAGCGGTCTGTTGCATTCTGCAAGGCACGTGCGCATCTTAAAAGGTATAGAGGGTACAGGGGGACAGAAGGGATGGAAAATTTAACTGATATCATGCTTTGACGTGCATAGGGAATTTTTTAACATAAAATAAAAAATGTTAAAAACTTAAAAATTTTTAACATCTTTGGTCACTGCCTTTGCAAAGTAACATGGTTACTTTGACATAACTGCTACGTGTTTATTCTTAGGATCGTCACCACAATTTCTCGTACAAGGACTATCATAATCACTGGATTGCTAAAATGTCAGATCTAGGCTGCTGGTGAAGAAGCGTTCACGCTCGCTATAATAGCTGCTGCGCGTTCTGTTATCATTAGAATCTGATTGGGATATGTGATTATCCATTCAACAGTTTTTCGTCTTAACAACGGACAAAACTAATCATCGTAATTCATATTACAATTGTGCGAACTGAACTCTGTTATAAACCACACAGAGAAATGTAGTATCGAAGCGAGAACATGGGTTGAGTTAAACGTTCCACATAATAATCTTTTTCAGTATTGTTATGTACGCAATTGTAATATAACAGAACTATAACTAAACTAACTGAAAACTTATGAAATAAAATATTACGTGATAGGCTGTCTAAATATTACCAAGAATAAAAATGTAGTTAGTAATTAATGCGGACTTGGTTCACAGTACTTGACCGTCTTGCACTTACGGTCGTACGGTCATTCCACCGAGCGAGGTGGCGCAGTGGTTAGCACATTGGACTCGCATTCGGGAGGACGACGGTTCAATCCCGCGCCCGGCCATCCTGATTTAGGTTTTCCGTGATTTCCCTAAATAGCTCCAGGCAAATACCGGGATGGTTCCTCTGAAAGGGCACGGCCGACTTCCTTCCCCGTTCTTCCCTGATCCGACGAGACCGATGACCTCGCAGTTTGGTCTCTTCCCACAAAATAAACAACAACAACAACGGTCATTGCGCTGGGTCCAGTGCAAGACGCAGACAGTGGAGGAGTCAGCTACTAGTTTTGTCGTCATTATTAACACTCATCCAAATCCTCACGGCTTTTTCAACGATAAGTCATAGATTGTCGCCGTTGAATCCCTCAAAGGAAGGCCGCAAGCGAATGTATCTTGTTGTATCAAACCAAACTTGAAAATTAAAGAATTCAGATGAAATAGCTACAACCATTCTAAACAAAAGAATAACACTAAAAACAAAAGTTATTTATGATGCAGGAATCACCAAAATACCTAATCAAACGTTGTAGGCACATGAGTTTATTAGCAGGACGATGGCGAACTTTTGTTAAGACTGCTTGCCTACCTCGACCGTCTTTGCTCATGTTCTTGGTAGACGTAGAAACTGTACGATATCTTTGACTTTTACTCAATTTCCCACGGAAGGGGATAACGTATTTCATTCGACTCTGCTGCAACCTGACTTTATCGGTCGCTTTTGGGTGGCACTACGGAATGTTTTAGGTGAGAGTATTAAACGTTTAGTGTAAGTGGCCCAGAGTAGCATGGAAGCCGCCGTGGAGTAGTAGGGTAACAATGCCTGCTGTCAGCCACGCTATGTCAGCATGTTGGGCACAACAACAGAGGCGCAAGTGAGACTGGAAGCGACAATATCTGAGCGCAGCGTTAAACTGACCAGCGCAGCAAAGAAGCGATGTAGTAAGCCGGTCGTTGACCCCGTACTCCAGCGAGTCTCTTTGTTATAGGTGACACCAGGCTTTAGAGAAATAAATGGGACGTAACAGAGTATAAATGAGGCTCAATTTGATTACAGGACGTCATTCGACTCGGTGACTTGATCATCTCTGTATAGTCACACCACGACGCATGAACACCGGGCTTCGAGACGACTAAACAGCAGCAGCAGTAGCCTCCGTTTCGAGACCAGGTTGCGTCTGCCGCCGCACTGGGTCCTTCAGGGGACTTGCAGCCACAAACCTGTCGCCCTGCTGTCCTGCCTTCTCCAGCCGACGCTGAGGTCCAGGGAGGGACTCGGAGCCATAACGCCAGCCGCCGCATTTCCGAGGGGCGCGGGTCGAGACCTGCGCACAGTCGTCTCAGCGAAGAGCAGCTGGGCCGCCACCTGGCGGGTCGCTCTGCCGGCGCCTCTGTCGCAACTGGCTGTGCCGTTTCTTTCGCCGCCAGGACGAATTCCTGATACAGCTTCGCTGGGCGCAGTCATGGTAGCCGAGGCCAGCTGGACCGTCCAGAGCTCACGAGGAGAGGCATGTCTGCGTATGTAGAACTGAAAACACAATAAAGGTGTATTGTTAAATCATCCACAGTGTTTCCACTGGCTCCTCAACACCCACGGCATCACCAAGCACGGGCCACTTCTTACAGAGTTGCCACTACAGAGTGGTCCATACAGTGTGATGTCAGGAGGGCCGACGTCGCAGCAATCAACAGCGGAGGTCGTTCCACCCTCACACCGCGTCGTTCGAGCCACAGCCCACAGTGTCGTCATTGGGATGAGGGATTCTGTTTTGATCTTGTGTGGTGATAATCATGGGGTCAAAGTTTAGAGGATGATATTTTACGAAAGTTACATTTACGAAATCAGAGGAACCCGTGGATCTGTCACAATTTGGGAGAAACGGTGACCATGAATGGTTATAACCTCTACGTTGTATTCAGTGTAATTTACTCGGGCACTTTGACCCTTGTGCTGAATCAGTAGCAAAACTGCTTTACAAGCAGCTCTTTTGGGCACACGGCACTGTAGAGAGTCCAGGTTTCTCATGAGTAGGAAGAAGAAGTAATCTGATAAAACACTTCGGGACTAAAAGCTCTGTGCATATTGTTATGTTGTAGTGTAATCTTTATCGTGACTAATGGACGCCGAGGCAAAATCAGAGACAAGAGGTATCACCAGTGAAGAAGCGGTGCGGCCATTAGTGGGTCATGTGTCTCAGTTGAGAGCAGACAATGTGGTTCTGTTTAATGAACTAGCAGGAAAGAAAAGCGAGACAGAATTGTTGAAGTGACAAACTCTAGGAGTAGATCCGACTGTAGCGAATTTCGTGTCTCCTTTCCCTGATATAGAGTCGGAAGATGCGTTGGCATTTATAGAGGATCCTAATTCACCACCTGACATAGGGTGTTCGTCAAATAAGAATTCGTTCAGATGGCCACGGTACGTTTGTCGGGAGAAGCTAAATTACTCGTAAGCTGCACAGCTGCATTTGGAAATGTGGAAACTTCTGACCGGCTGAGACAGGAATTGGAACAACAACACATGGAGCATAATTCTGCACAGTTTTTTCGCGAGCAATTAGGGACGGTATTCTCGATACACAACGAGGCCGTAGACGACTTCGCGGATAGAATTAGGAAAATGAATTTTAGGACGTACGAGCTCTCATTAAACTAGGATACAAGTGAAGTAGTGCATGAAGAGGTTTAGCAACGAGCGCTCGATGTTTTTTTAGGGGTTTGACACCAGAAATGTCTAGGAGAGTGCGCAAGAGGACGCCTGTGGTCTTCATTGAGGGCTAATGTTAGCTTTGGAATACGAAGAAATCCACAAGTCGACAGGTGTAAGAAAGTGGAAACACATATTCACATCGACTGTGTTTTAACGACAGACAAACCAGACATGTACAAAGACGATTTTGAAAATTACGGAACCCACTTCACAATTGCAGTAACATGGGTCGCCTACAGTTTTGTGCAAATGAGAAAAGAGGAGGTTTTGGTCAATGTTAAAGTTATAAGGATTATGGTGAAGATAGTCCAAGGAATAGAAAGCGCTTGTTAAACTCGGGAGCCCCAGCACCACCGACTACGGTTCCTGGTAGGAGTAAGTTCAGTCAGAACTGGAGCAGAGGTAGAATGTACCATAATGGGTGTTGTGGATGCGAGAGAGTACTACGTATTGTTGGACACAGGAGCGTATGTGTCAGTAGCCACGAGAGAATTAGTGGGTAGGAGGCAGAGGAACCTGCAATGATATTATTTACTAGGGATAGGAGATAATAGGACAGCCAAGATTACACAGTGTGTGGAAGTGGTGTCTCATCTAAGCGGGGACTACAGTATGATCCTTGGGTTAAATAAGCTAATTAAACTAAATTATGCTCGGAACAACACACACACCAACGGCCGAGGGAGGACTCGAACCTCAGGCGGGAGGGGCAGCACAATCCGTACATGACGCCTCAAACCGCGTGGCTACTTCACGCGGCGAATATTAATCAGCCGCGAGGAGTGTCTAGTACACAAGACGGTTTAGTTAAACCTTGATCAATAGTATTAAAGCTGGTTTCGCATGACTCTGTTTCGCAAGGCACCGAATAATCACTATGAGTGAATGAAGAACCGAACTTACCATTAGTTGTAACATGTGTAATAGAACCATTCGAGGGTAGTGAAATATTAGACACAGCGTATTGTTTGATGTTATGTAGTATGGTACGCATACAAAAGGGTCGGAGGAAAAGTGGTAGCCTTCAATACGGATAATTTTGGCGCCGAAAATGTGAAGTTGTTGATGGGAAAATTATTGGCTACACTGGAGATTCTACAGGGTGATACAAAAAGGTACGGCCACACTTTCAGGAAACATTCCTCACACACAAAGAAAGAAAATATGTTATGTGGACATGTGCCCGGAAACGCTTACTTTCGATGTTCGAGCTCATTTTATTACTTCTCTTCAAATCACATAATTTATGGAATGGAAACACACTGCAACAGAACGTACCAGCGTGACATCAAACACTTTGTTACAGGAAATGTTCAAAATGTCCTCCGTTAGCGAGGACACATGCATCCATCCTCCGTCGCATGGAACCCCTGATGCGTTGATGCAGCCCTGGAGAATAGCGTATTGTATCACAGCCGTCCACAATACGAGCACGAAGAGTCTCTACATTTGGTAACGGGGTTGCGTAGACAAGAGCTTTCAAATGCCCCCATAAATGAAAGTCAAGAGGGCTGAGGTCAGGAGAGCGTGGAGGCCATGGAATTGATCCGCCTCTACCACCGAATGTATTGTTGAGAAGGGTACGAACACTTTGACTGAAATGTGCAGGAGCTCCATCGTGCATGAACCACATGTTGTGTCGAACTTGTATTCTAGCAGCACAGTCAGAGTATCCCGTATGAAATCATGACAACGTGCTCCATTGAGCGTAGGTGGAAGAACATGGGGCCCAATCAAGACGTCACCAACAATGCCTGCCCAAAAAGTCACAGAAAATCTGTGTTGATGACGTGATTGCGCAATTGCGTGCGGATTCTCATCAGCCCACACATGTTGATTGTGAAAATTTACAATTTGATCACGTTGGAATGAAGCCTCATCCGTAAAGAGAACATTTGCACTGAAATGAGGATTCACACATTGTTGGATGAACCATTCGCAGAAGTGTACCCGTGGAGGCCAATCAGCTGCTGATAGTGCCTGCACACGCTGTACATGGTACGGAAACAACTGGTTCTTCCGTAGCACTCTCCATACAGTGACGCGGTCAACGTTACCTTGTACAGCAGCAACTTCTCTGACGCTGACATTAGAGTTATCGCCAACTGCACGAAGAATTGCCTCGTCCATTGCAGGTGTCCTCGTCGTTCTAGGTCTTCCCAAGTCACGAGTCATAGGCTGGAATGTTCCGTGCTCCCTAAGACGCCGATCAATTGCTTCGAATGTCTTCCTGTCGGGACACCTTCGTTCTGGAAATCTGTCTCAATCCAAACGTATCGCGCCACGGCTATTGCCCCGTGCTAATCCATACATCAAATGGGCATCTGCCAACTCCGCATTTGTAAACATTGCACTGACTGCAAAACCACGTTCGTGATGAATACTAACCTGTTGATGCTACGTACTGATGCGCTTGATGCTAGTACCGTAGAGCAATGAGTCGCATGTCACCACAAGCACCGAAGTCAACATTACCTTCCTTCAATTGGGCCAACTGGCGGTGAATCGAGGAAGTACAGTACATACTGACGAAACTAAAATGAGCTCTAACATGGAAATTAAGCGTTTCCGGACAAATGTCCACATAACATCTTTTCTTTATTTGTGTGTGAGGAATGTTTGTTGAAAGTTTGGTCGTACCTTTTTGTAACACGCTGTCTATGAAGAAGATTGTCACACAGGAGGTGTGAGATACAAGGGGGACTGGACACTGCTGGTACTGCATTTCGTGCGAAGTTGAAGCACTTTAAAGGAGCTGTTGCTTGCCACGCCTGTAGCACAACACAAGATTACAACAGAAAATGGAGTACCAGAATAACGAAGACCATATCGAACACCACGGTCGTTGCAAACTGTTTTAGGGATTTTCATAAATCAACAATTAGCTGTCATAATAATAGAAGAAAGTAATAGTGCACGGGGTGGGGGGGGGGGGGGGGCAGGAATTGAAATTGTACCTAAGAAGTCTACAGAGAGGTCACAGAAGTATCAGTTTTGTTGCGATTATCGCTATTTGAACAGTAAGACCAAGACTACAACAGATGCATACCCTATTCCGAATATCACGGATACCATAGAAAACGTAGGCAAATGCAAACATTTCTCGACGTTGATCCTAAAGAGTGGATACCATCAGCTACAAGTGGCTCCTGAAGATTGAACAAAAACAACTTTTTCAGTAAATGGGGAAACTACCAGAATAAGGGAATTCCTTTTGGATCGAAAAATACACTGGCGACACTCCAACGGTCGTTGGACGGAGTACTGAGAGGACTGAAACCACATCAGTACTTATTATATCTTCATGACAAAATCGTTCATTCAAGGGATATGCAAGAACGTAGAAAAGGTCTAATACAAGTAATCAGGAAATTACGAGTAGCACGTCTCACACTCAAGGCTGAAAAATCTCATTTTGTGTAGGAGGAAGTTAACTATTTTGACCATGTCATAAGTATTTATGGTGTAACGACTAATCCAAGATTAATGCAGTTGTACAAAAATATCCAGTACCAGAAATTGCTAGGGAGCTGCAATTTTTCCTCAGTCTCGCGAATTGTTCTAGGATGTTCGTGAAGGGACTTGGAGAAGATACAGAGAGACAGGAACTGTCGATGACATGCCTCGCTCAGGCCGCCCACGGGCTGCTACTGCAGTGGATGACCGCTACATACGGATTATGGCTCGGAGGAACCATGACAGCAACATACCATGTTCAATAATGCTTTTCGTGCAGCCACAGGACGTCGTCTTACGGCTCAAACTGCGCGCGATAGGTCTCATGATGTGCAACTTCACTCCCGACGTCCATGGCGAGGACCATCTTTGCAATCACGACACCATGTAGCGTGGTACGGATGGGCCCAACAAGATGCCTAATGGACGGCTCAGGATTGGCATCACGTTCGCTTCACCGATGAGTGTCGCATATGCCTTCAGCCAGACAATCGCCGGAGACGTGTTTGGAGGCAACGTGGTCAGGCTGAACGCCTTAGACACACGGTCCATAGGGTGCAGCTAGGTGGAGGTTCCCTCCTATTTTGGTGTGGCATTATGTAGGGCCGACGTACGCCGCTGGTGGTCATGGAAGGCGTTGTAACTGTTGTACTATACGTTAATGCAGCCCTTCGACCTACAGTGCAACCACATCGGCAACATATAAACGAGGCATTCGTGTTCATGAACGGCAATTCTCGCCCCCATCGTGCTTATCTTGTGAACGACTTCCTTCAGGATAATGACATCGCTCAACTAGATTGGACAGCATGTTCTCCAGACAAGAACCCTATCGAAAACGCCTGTTGTAGATTGAAAAGGGCTGTTTATGGACGACGCGACTCACCAACCACTCTGAGTGATCTACGTCGAAATGGCTCTGAGCACTACGGGACTTAAGTGCTGAGGTCATCGGTTCACTAGAACTTAGAACTACTTAAACCTAACTAACCTAAGGGCGTCACACACATCCATGCCCGAGGCAGGATTCGAACCTGTGACCGTAACGGTCGCGCGGTTCCAGACTAAAGCGCCTAGAACCGCTCGGCCACAACGGCCGGCGATCTACGTCGAATTGGCATTGATGAGTGAGACCAACAGTGCCTTGATGAATTTGTGGATAGTATGCCACGACGAATACAGGCATGCATCGATGCCAGAGGACGTGCGAATGGGTATTAGAGGTACCGGTGTGTATAGAAATCTGGTCGACCACCTCTGAGGGTCTCGGAGTATGGAGGTATAACATGAAATGAGCGGTTTTCTTGAGCAATAAGGAGGGCGGAAATGATATTTACGTTGATCTCCACTCCATTTTTCTGTACAGGTTCCGGAACTCTCGTAACCTTGGTTATGCAAAACATTTATGGTTGTCTGTAGAAGTAGGAGCTTTAAACATACCATTATCTGTTGAGGTTCAGAAGCACTTTGATATTAAAAGAACGATCATCTGTATTGCGTGAAAATTACTTCCCGCCAACTGATTTGAGCGTTGTTGAATGGATTATTGCCTGGACTGGACCGGAGACGTACAACAGCATCTCAAATATCAACGACACTAACATCAAACTGCATCTGAATATCAATGGCGATAAAGACGTTGTGGAAATAGAACTGGGTACATACGATATCGATGATTTAAATGAAGTCTTAAAAAAGTCTGGAAAAGGTATTGAGCTACATGTAAACATAAATACACTTCAATCTGAAATAAGGGTTGTACGAGAGCAGTGTACGCAACTCACGGCACATCACTTCGCTGCCGAAGAGCAAAGTGGTAACACGTGCGAACTACGAGTTTCTTAAATCCGTTGGCTTGAAACTTCGCAATGACATCCTCATTCATTATAACCAGTCCAGTAGAGTATTATGAGCGAATACTTCTAGCATAAACCTTATGATTCAACCACATTTAACAAGAATGATGAAATTAGGATCGTCATCCAGCACCAAGACGCCCAGATGCTTCCGTGCAAGAGTTTTTATATTTAAAGGGGTCATTCGAGAAAACCGATGGCAGCGATATAGTGGGTCAAAGCTTACATGTAACGCATTACCATTCCTGTTTCAAGATATTGGCTGTGATCTCAGTGGGTCTGAGATCTACCGTACAAGCAGTCTCGGCATATCATGAACTCTTAAAGCATAAGTGCGTGCATCACCCACGGATTTGAATAGTTTAGAAAATGCGGGATGGTTCGTAGACGATCCAAAGGATACAGCAGTTGCAGAAGACAAGCGATTTACTGCATGCATACCTGTAAAAATGCTTTTGGGCAACTCTGTGGACATGAGGCAGATTATTATGAATGCTACACAGGAGCTCATTCTGGTACGGAGTGCGACGGATAATAACTCTTACATTCAGAGAGCTCAAGAGGAGAATAGGAGCAAAATCAGCAAGAGAATATGGAAAATGCCTCACGTCAGTGTATGAGATGAGGAGCGTTTGAAGCTTTTAAAAGTCCTGAATTCCGGTACAATTCTATCGCTAACATTTCGCTCGTGGGAGGTTTTCGCGTACCCAGTGCTACCGACTGCAAGAGGACGAACATGGGCTACTGAAACCTCTTCGCAGCTAGAGACCTACATTCTTCAGATTTTCGTTTCAGACTGATAGAAGACAGAATATAGCAAAATGATACCACTGTGTTCGACAACTGCAAGTTAACCCATTTGGTCAGGAATTACTTTTTCCCTGGAAAAAAATGATGTCTTTCATGTCCAGTTCTTCGAATTAAATTGATTTTTCGGATGTATAAAATATGCGGAGGTGCCAGCCAAGGTGGAATACAACGCGTCCCCGAATGGGTGCAGTGCAAGTCTAGAAGTCAAAGTATTTTATTTGATTTTATTTCACCAAAATACATAAATTACGCAAACCTTACTTGATGATTATATGCATAAACTATGGTTTTACACTTGTGAAGAATGACAATCAAAGAAACATTTTTTTTCCATACCGACATAAGTGAATGTTACATTTTACACAATAAAATTTGGGTTTGGCTTTGCAACCCGTTTTCTTGCACCTTTCAAATGATTTTTGGTCGCTGACCAATGACAGATGCCCAACGTTGTCCAAACGAACTTCAGCTTCTGCAGAAACTTCCGCTTTGGCTCGTTTTGAAGTACTTGGAGATGGAATTGGACTCTCACTAGTGTGACGCCTCCTTTTCCTGGTGCCTGGCTTATCTACTTTTGTTAGTACTTTGGCCACACTTGCCCTAAAGTGAAGCAAATGAAGGGTCTTATTTTTAGGATACCTAATTCTAAAGGCAAAGGGATCTCCAGAACCTATAAGAAAAAGCGTACATCTGAGTAGCCCTGATGAAATACCGCTCAATTCGTTCTATGTCAATTTTTTCAGCGTCTACATGATATAACACGTTTCAGGTTGCAGAAACGACTATAAACTGTTGAAAATGGTTGTCGAAAATCGTGTTCGCTTTCAAAAGGCAGCTAACTCTATGTTATCTTCGGGTGCAAAGCTAACTAAATTCCCAATAGGCGTGGCTTTTGCCCTGCCGTGTCCGGATGCAAAGCACGTGAATAGACATCAGACTTATCAATCTGGACATTCAAAGCTACCCGTTAGTCTGCTACTATTAGAATTGATATTTCTCTTATTCAGCTTTAGGTTGGCTGCGCTTTAACAAATTCGTACACAACAATAACATTCTCGCTGGCAATGCATTGTCGTTTGGATGGGACGAGTGTTCCGTGATTACCTCAGTATCATTTACCATGCAGTTAGCGAGCTTTGTGTCTACGCAACATAGCTTACAATATACCATGTTATATGAAACGTCTAACATTACTTCCATCATTGTCCTCTTCTTCAAAATTATCGCACGAATCATCGGATGGATAGTAAATTTCAGATGAAGTAAGGAGCTCTATAACTTCTTCATCTTCTGTAAGTGGCGTTCGTATATCTTGGACTCAGGACATTGTGAACCCACGATAAGATGACTAAAAAGACAGCGAAATAATGTCCTAAATTTCTATGATATTACAACCTTTCAATCACAATGTTCTTATTTAGAGACATGTTTAAATTTATAAATGTCACTTACCTTTCGTTCCAAAAGACACCTTCAGTTTTCAACTTGAAGAATGCACCTTCCTACCCCCAAATATATTTTTCTACCTAAACTCAGTAAATAATAACCGGCTGATGGGAGGTACAAAGATTACTGGGAAGCGTCCTGGAGGGACTATGCTAATTCAATTTTGTTTTGTGGTACCACAGATTGACAGGAGATGTCGACACTGTTCTCAAATAAACTCTCTGGTTGTATCAATCTGAAGACAACAATCGCAAATGGTAAACATTTACTAATTTTAATATACTAAGCATTTATTTAGTATGTCATTATATTAGGATGCCATGACTGAAAGGGTTAACTATTGATAAAGTCTATCTGAATTCATAATTCTTCCCACCTGTCAATTTACACCTCGAGTGGAATGAAAAGGTATACAGTATAGCATATGACATGTATGCCCGGCTTCGTGCTTCTTGCAATGAAAGTTCCGAAGAAGGAGGAGGAAAGTGTCTGTTCAGTCCACAGAAGTTCAAGGAGCTGTCATCGATGATCATAACAGGCTGCTCGAAACAGAACGAGGTAATTAAGTGTGGACCTCTAGATGTACGAATTGAATATGAATCTTCGAAAAATTTCCCAGAACACAGTGCTGCATATGCTCTTGTTCTACATGACCGTGTGATTAACGATTGCCCGCTCACCAGCGTTGTGCAACGAGCTGTACAGTATAAATGAACAGGTGCTGCGCCATACCTAGAGTATTCCACAACGGCATCTCAAGGTGTGAAGATCATTGTAGACTCTCAGAGGTTCAATAATGGTGAGCGTAGACAGTTCATATTTAAAGATATTGCATTCATAGCGTACACAGAAGATGCAGGAATAATTTATGATTGTCTCAGAAAACACTGCATCACCCAGGCCTTTCAACTATGTGAAGAGTGCTTAAATATGGAAGAGTGAAAAATGGTTAACACGCTTCTACCGTATTATTCACTGGGATGATCCTGACTTAGTCTTTAAAGATATGGTGACGTCGCTTCAATCATTCAACCACACGGATACCATCATCTACGTGAAGGAGAAGATGTCATAGATGCGGCGAATCTTCAAAATTCCTGCTATTCAAGAGCAGGAATTATACTGGTGCCCTGCTCTCCATCTACGGTACTCAAGAAGAAGACGAAGAAGAAGAAGAATAAGATGTGTGAAAATAGTGTCTGCTTGGGAAATATATAAATTACTTATAAGTTGGATGAGAAATAAATGAATTTTTCCCTCACAACCTCTGTGTTCGTTTTTTTTTTTTTTTTTTTTAACCCTGTTCCCCCTCTGACAGTGTACAGTTTTAACAAGATGCTATTTTTGTGGTTTTCCTCAAGCACAGGAGAAGTAACATTACACATGTCTGCTACATATCTTTGGAAGCGGACATGGTCACGTGCCTCCTGCTCCCATAATCCAATTCGTGCTGCATGACATGTGTAATCTCATCACCCTATTCTACATATTTTGTTATCTTCCATCTTAAACGTCATATAGGTATGAAAAGAGGGTCGCTACGTACGCACACAGAGGTTGCGAGAAAAAGTTCATTGATTTCTCAGTAACTTTACATTTTCATAAGCAGACACAGCAACCCTATTTTCACACTTCTTCTTCTTCTTCTTCTTCTTGAGATGAAGCAGAGCAGGACACCCGTGGAATTCCAGGTGTTGAATTGCAGTAATCTTGAAGATTTGACTCATCCACGAAATCTTCTCCGTCACATAGATGATCGTATCCGTGTGGTCCAATAATTGAAGCGACGTCATCATATCTTTATAGGATATGGCAGGATCATACCAGCGACTTCCATGGTAGAAATGTGTTACACCCTTTGAGCTCTTTTGTGACTTATTGCACTTCACATACTTGAAAGACCTTGGAAATTTGCGGAGAATGTGTCTATTATTCCGGCATCTTCTGTATACGCTACGAATGCAACATCTGTAAATATCCCCGCTGTTTAGCGCCCGTAAACCTCAAACACACACACACATCTGTAAATATGAACTCTCTACCCTCATTATCTTTAAACCCTACGAGTCTTCAGTGATGTTCACAACTAGAGAAGCCATTGTGGAATGCTCTAGGTATGGCGCAGCACCTGTTTGTTTATACAGCTCGTTGCACAACGTTGGTGAGCGGGCAGTAGCTGATCACTAAGTCATATATGGCTCTGAGCACTATGGGACTTAACATCTATGGTCATCAGTCCCCTAGAACTTAGAACTACTTAAACCTAACTAACCTAAGGACATCACACAACACCCAGTCATCACGAGGCAGAGAAAATCCCTGACCCCGCCGGGAATCGAACTCTGGCGTGGGAAGCGAGAACGCTACCGCACGACCACGAGCTGCGGACTAAGTCATGTAGAACTAGAGCATAGGCAGCAGTGTATTCTGGTAGCTGATCACAGCTAACTATATTTTACCTATGAAGGGTAACTTCATCATTCATTTTGTCAATTTCTGGTAACGAGTTGTTTGGGAAAATTGTCTGCTGCTGTATTATTAAAGGCGTAGCACTACAAATAATGATATTAATAAGTGTAATACTTGGACTATAATGAGAGAGGTGTGAAATAAAACAAAAATACATTTTGAGATTATATATGCATACATTATTTATTTAAATATCGTACACTGGATGCAATAACTCATTAAAATCATCAGGCTTTTTCTGTACCTTTTTCTTCACACCTGTACAGTATTTCCCAACCAAAACGTTTTGATATGCAATAAATCCTACGCGTATCTCTCTCAAGCCAATGGCTGTCTCACAGTATTCGGGTTTTCCACAAGCATATTTAATCAGTTTCTCTTTTGATTCTGCATTCATGTGCAAACAAAGGTACTGCTTCAGATCATCAACATGTACACCATGCACGCGTAGTAAGTTTACAACATTATTGTATTCAGGGTCTATGATCAGCAACTAACGACTCAGCCTCTGCAATGCGAGGTGTAGCGCAGTATTCAGATCATATAAGTTCATAACTGAGGCATGCTGAGATAAACACACTTGTCACCCAATTTCACCCATAGTGCAGAGCCATCATACACTGTAGTAATTGACACTGACACACCAGTAAGGCGAATGTCGGGGGTTTGGGGGTCGGGGTGGGGAAGGGGTGTACGAGATAGATAATACTCTGTAGTCATCTGCTGATTGATGTAGCTCTGTACACGACATATTTCATCGCAGCTGAACTCGGAAATAGGCACTTTAACATCCATCTAATCATTTTCAATTTCAGTTCTTGCATGCAAGTCCCAGTCGTGATGTGCTTCTATAACGGCGTTTACACGTTTCATTCCACTGGAAGTTAAGTGTATGTAGAACTGAAAATCATAGTTCTTCTTATCCACAGCATCTGCACTCCGTGCCTGCACTAGCGCAGGAAAGTTCTGCTGGGATGGGTCGTACGTCGGTGACCAGTATTGTCTTCCATCTTGCTGTTGTTTAGGACCACCTGCAGCATTCGATGTGTTGGGAGCAGAGTGCGTGTCCTCATCAGTTAAATCGATTAGTGGGACAGACAACATTAGCTTTGTATCCTGTTCCAGCAAGTGGACCATGTGCTCTACAATATCCCCCGTGTCCGCTACACATTCAGAGATGCTGGAGGTTGTTCCTGTTGCAGATACAGATGTCGGTGCAGGTCTCAATAAGATGGCAGCTGAGAATGCTGCAGGTCTGGACGTGGCAGAGGTCGACATGTAGGCGGTCATCCCTTCTGATGTGTTGGTAAATGTGCCAACACCTTGTAGATAGACGGGGCCGAAATGCACGCTATCTAACGCAGACGGGCGTGAATTCTGGAACAGGATAAGTAGTGAATTCTAACATGAAAAGTATGCAGCTCCTCGAATACTTAACTTTTATTTATCCTTGTTGTATACATCGTTCTTCTTGTTGAGACATTTCATACGATCACTATCAAACCATGTAAGGCTAATGGCGCCTTGCTAGGTCGTAGCCATGGACTTAGCTGAAGGCTATTCTAACTGTCTCTCGGCAAATGAGAGAAAGGCTTCGTCAGTGTAGTTGCTAGCAAAGTCGTCGTACAACTGGGGCGAGTGCTAGTCCGTATCTCGAGACCTGCCTTGTGGTGGCGCTCGGTCTGCGGTCACACAGTGGCGACACGCGGGTCCGACATGTACTAAATGGACCGCGGCCGATTTAAGCTACCACCTAGCAAGTGTGGTGTCTGGCGGTGACACCACACCTTCAGGCTAATATGTGTTGAATGTTACTGTTGAACAAAGTCGAGGAAGCATTACATGTGGACCAAGATGCAAAAACATCCAATAATAATAATAATGCTAACTGCAGACAAAGATGTGATGTGTAATACTTACTTTTCCGTTTCTTCCTGTTCTGCAGGGCAGTGCAGGATTGCGACTGCTGTTGACAACACATGGTTATTCTTCTCCTTCTTCTGCTGCTGCTGGCTGACTGAGCGAAACTCAGTGACAGAGCTGCTGAGCCTGCCATATACCCCTCCAATGCCATTACCAGATATCGCTATCCTACTGGCAAAAGTCTAATAACTGACTGGATTCAGGTTCAAATGGCTCTGAGCACTATGGGACTTAACTACTGAGGCCATCAGTCCCCTAGAACTTAGAACTACTTAAACCTAACTAACCTAAGGACATCACACACATACATACCCGGGGTAGGATTCGAACCTGCGACCGTAGCGGTCAGGCGGTTCCAGACTATAGCGCATAGAACCGCTCGGCCACCCCAGCCAGCCTGGATTCTGGGTTCCTATTGGTTCCCACCTTTTCCCCCCAGACCACCATCTAGGATTTTGTCGTGGGGAGTGGATAGGGGGACGGAAGGCAATGCCCTCTGGTGGTGGTGCTGTATGTTATGTCAATTGTACTCCGGACCACATGGTGAACTGACTGGATCGAACTACTGTCTATAACAACTTAATTAGCTTAAATAAACAACGCATGCATTCTGTCCAGCAGCCCAGCACAGGCTGAATCGTTTTCCCAACAATTCCAAGGAAGAAGTGGTGGTTGGATTATTTCGATTAGTGAAGGTCGTCTGATTGATCTATTTTTCCCGCTATAATTTGCACTTACCACCATGATGTCGTTGCGACGTCTATCTTCTTGGATCCGCCATCTTGAATAAATTTTGGAATAATGCAGAGTGGGTCACAGTGGCCTTCCCCTGCTACTGACGTTTGTGGCAACGTTCCCATGATTTTTTTTTCTTTTGCTTGTACTGCCTACCGAACGATTGCTGGAAACTTTAGATTCATTAAATAGCTAGGAATACTCGTGCGCAACGATTTGAAGTGCAACATTCTTAAGACTGTCACACTCTTTGAAGTGGTAGTCCACCTACTATAGATGTAAACGCGCAGAAGACTCATACAACCGATACTTCATTCTCGCTTCTCGTATTAGATTTGGCTGATAGAACAAATAATGAAGATGCAAAGTATACCGTCGTCTTGCGTGACGCGTTCGTGTAGTAATGGCAGAAACGTAGCAGAGACGATCACTCATCTCCCGTTGCAGACGCTACAAGAGAAGTATTATGGTGCGCCTTATTGTTCAATTTACGGTAGCATGAATTCCTACATATATCTCAAAAAATGACAATGTCGATAAAATTGGAGAGGTTCCAAGTTGTATGGAGATTTAACCAACAGTCGTTCTAAACTGAGATGACGAATGTCAAAGGACATCTCCTACTCGTTATATCGTTTCACACCTCCTATCGCCCGGCGTAGTGCATGTGCTTGAGATGGAATGAAACCTATAAGCCTTTGGAAATTCCCTGCAGAGATTCTGAGCCACGCTGTGACTAAGCCGTCCATAATTGCGGAAGTGTTGCCACTGCAGGATTTTTTTGCCCGAACTGACCTCTGGATTATATTCTACGTCTGTATCTGGGCTGCCAAATGTTTTTGTCTAACTGTCCACAATGTTGTTCAAACAAATCGCAAAAAATTATGGCCGAGTGACATGACGCACTGTCATAGATAAAAATTTCATCATTGTTTGGAATCTTGAAGACCCTGAGTGGCTGCGAATGACCTCCAAGTACGGATCATAAGCATTTCAATAATCGGTTCATTTGGACCTGTGGAACGAATCCGTTAAATGTAAACATAGCCCACACCATTAAAGTGCCACCGCCAGCCTTCACAGTGACTTGTTGGCAACTCGGGTCAATGTCTTGGTGGGGTATGCGCCACACTCGAACATTACCATCAGTTCTTATCAACTGTAATCGGGACTAATGTGACCAGCCCATGGTTTCCCAGTCGCCTAGGTTCCAACAGATATGCTCATGAGCCAGAAGAGGCGCTGCTAGAGATGACGTGCTGTTCCCAAAGACACTCGTGTCGGTCGTCTTCTCCCGTAGCCCATTAACGCAAAATATTGCCGCACTTATAACTGATACTTTCGTCGTACGTCACTACGATTGCTGCGTTATTTCACGCATTGTTGTTTGCCTGTTAGCACTGTCAACTCTACGCGGACGCCACTGCTCTTGGTCGTCAATTGAAGGCCGTCGGCCAATGCGTTACCCATTGTGAGAGGTAATGCCTGAAATCTGCTATTCTCGGCGCTCTCGTAACACTGTCGATGTTAGAATATTGAATTCACTAACGATTTCTGAAACGGAATGTCCCATGCTTTTAGCTCCAACTACCATCCCACATTCAAAGTCTTAATTCCCGTCGTAGGGTGATAATCACGTTTCACACCTTTTGAGCCGGACGGTGTGGCCGTGCGGTTCTAGGCGCTTCAGTCTGGAACCGCGCGACCGCTACGGTCGCAGGTTCGAATCCTGCCTCGGGCATGGATGTGTGTGATGTCCTTAGGTTAGTTAGGTTTAAATAGTTCTAAGTTCTAGGGGACTGATGACCACAGATGTTAAGTCCCATAGTGCTCAGAGCCATTTGAACCATTTGAACTCCTTTTGACAAGAATCACCAAAGGCGACGTGACAGCTCAGGCAATGCACAGCTCTTTCATCCCTCGTGTACCCAATACTACCGCAGTCTATATAATTGCAAATCGCTACCCCATGACTTATGTCACCGCAGTGTATGCGTTTACCATTCGCACCAGGAGCAAGAGATGGATGAGACGACAGTCGCACTCCGGTACGCTAAGCCTCGCAGCGTAATGTGTCTTTTGGAATATGCGTGCAGGTATAGTTGTTAATGCAACAGCGATGCCGATCACAGGAAGGTGCAGGCTTATGTCAGGCCCACAACGTCCCTAAGCTAATCCAGCATAAAGGGTGAAGACGAACTTCATCGACAACATAACGGAGGTAGTTAAGTTGTATTTTCTGAGTACATTGGTACAAGCAAGCTTTGGTCTCCTTTGGCTTGTGATTGAGTCATTTCAATTGCTATGACTTCTTAGAGTGATATATCTTCATATCTACACTAATTAATACATGTGCAAAACAGTCCAAACGTAGACGAGCTGTACAGCGTGTCTTGTCTGGGAAGAAACGTGTTCTTATCAGTGACGAAAATTGCTGTTTGTCCTCAAGCCTTCTTCATCACGACTCGATTATGTCTTGGAAAGTCATCAGAAGATCAAAGCCAATTGCAAAATCATTTAGGGAAGATATCTGTATTGTGGGAAACGAGGTAATTGACTTCAAATAATGAATATTATGAAGCCATCCTTTTGGGTACTAAAAGGATTCCGCTATGTTTCAGTCACACAAAACTGAAAGCTGTGAACTCAACTAAATACAATTTACAGTTACGATTAACTTAAACTATAATCTTCACAGATATATCATTGTGCATAGAGCGAATCAAAGACTGCAGTTTATTGGCAGAACCGAGAAGAGATCATCATTATAAAATACAGGAGTCAAAACTAGTACGAAAGGTTTAAGTGTTAGACTACCCCGCGCTGTTTGAGGATGGAACGGTAGAGAAATGGCTTGAAAGTTGTTCGATGAGCACCCTGCCAGACAATTGTGAATAGCAGCTTAATCATATACATGCAGATTTAGATGTAGGTATTGTCTTCGGTTTGCTTCTCCAGCCGAGTTAGTCGTACGTTAACGGCGATACTCACAGTATGGACAGATTTACTGAGGCAGAGTTTTCTGTTATGTACCTTCATCGCTGATTGCAGTGGAAGAGCAGGACAACAAGGCTGCACTCAGCTGTTGGATCAGCATCAGTAAACTACTACTCAGTACTTTTGCTTCTGAGACTATTGTAGTACTCTGCGTTTCTTGTTGTTCGTGTTGATGACTGTTACAGGCTTTTCACTGCTGTGAAAGCATTTTCGCGTCATCAAATGTAACCGCGAAAAATCAAGATACGTTCATAAGATTTGTCGACTTGGAAAAAAGGCTTTTACAATGTCAGATTGTGCAAGATTTTCGAAATTCGAAGAAGAATACGGGTTATCTATATAGAAAGACGGGTAATATCCAATATCTCCAAGAGCGAAGGCGGAACAGTACGAGTGGAAGACCAAGAACGAAGGGCTCGCATTAAAAAGGGTGTAAGACAGAGTTGAAGTCTTTTACCCCTACTCTTTACTCTATACATCGATAAAGCAATGACGTACATAAAGGGAACATTCAAGAGTAGAATTAAAATTCAATGTAAAGGTATAAAAATGATACGATTCGCTCATGTCACTGCTACCCACAGTAAAATTGATGAAGGCTTACAGGATCGGCTCGACAGAATGAACAGTCTAATGAGAAAATTGATTGAGAGTAAATCGAACAAAACGAAAGTAATCAGAAGTGGCCGGAATGAGAACAACGACAGACGGGTGATGATGAAATAGATGAAATTAAGAAAGTCATCTACCTAGTCAGCAAAACAGCCGGTGACAGACAGAGCACGGAGGACATAAAAAGCAGACAAGGACTGGCAAAAACTGCATTCCCTGCCAAGAGAAGATATTTTCGAGAAGGTACGTTTGAGGCACAGTATTGTGTGGTAGTGAAACATGGTCTGTGGGGAAACCGGAAAAGAAGAGAATCGAGCATTTGAGATGTGATTTAACAGAAGAATGTTGAAAATTAGGTGGACTGATGAGACAAGGAAAGAGGAAGTTCAATGCACCATTGGTGAGGAAGGGAATATACAGGGTGTTACAAAAAGGTACGGCCAAACTTTCTGGAAACATTCCTCACACACAATGGAAGAAAATATGTTATGTGGACATGTGTCCGGAAACGCTTAATTTCCATGTTAGAGCTCATTTTAGTTTCGTCAGTGAAGGAAGGTAATGTTGACTTCGGTGCTTGTGTTGACATGCGACTCATTGCTCTACAGTACTAGCATCAAGCACATCAGTACGTAGCATCAACGGGTTAGTGTTCACCACGAACGTGCTTTTGCAGTCAGTAGAATGTTTACAAATGGGGAATTGGCAGATGCCCAATTGATGTATGGATTAGCACGGGGCAATAGCCGTGGCGCGGTACGTTTGCATCGAGACAGATTTCCAGAACGAAGGTGTCCCGACAGGAAGACATTCGAAGCAATTGATCGGCGTCTTAGGGAGCACGGAACAATCCAGCCGATGACTCGCGACTGGGGAAGACCTAGAACGACAAGGACACCTGCAATGGACGAGGCAATTCTTCGTGCAGTTGACGATAACCCTAATGTCAGCGTCATAGAAGTTGCTGCTGTACAAGGTAACGTTGACCACGTGATTGTATGGAGAGTGCTACGGGAGAAGCAGTTGTTTCCGTACCATACACAGCGTGTGCAGGCACTATCAGCAGCTGATTGGCCTATACGGGTACACTTCCGCGAATGGTTCATCCAACAATGGGTCAATCCTCATTTCAGTGCAAATGTTCTCTTTACGGATGAGGCTTCATTCCAACGTGATCATATTGTAAATGTTCACAATCAACATGTGTGGGCTGACGAGAATCCGCACGCAATTGTGCAATCACGTCATCAACACAGATTTTCTGTGTACGTTTGGGCAGTCATTGTTGGTGATGTCTCGATTGGGCCCCATGTTCTTCCACCTACGCTCAATGGAGCACGTTATCATGATTTCATACGGGATACTCTGCCTGTGCTGCTAGAATACAAGTTCGACACAACATGTGGTTCATGCACGATGGAGCTCCTGCATATTTCAGTCGAAGTGTTCGTACGCTTCTCAACAACAGATTCGGTGACCGATGGATAGGTAGAGGCGGACCAGTTCCATGGGCTCCACGCTCTCCTGACCTCAACCCTCTTGACTTTCATTTATGGGGGCATTTGAAAGCTCTTGTCTACGCAACCCCGGTACCAAATGTAGAGACTCTTCGTGCTCGTATTGTGGATGGCTGTGATATAATACGCTATTCTCCAGGGCTGCATCAGCGCATCAGGAATTCCATGCGACGGAGGGTGGATGCATGTATCCTCGCTAACGAAAGACGTTTTGAACATTTCCTGTAACAAAGTGTTTGAAGTCACTTTGGTACGTTCTGTTGCTGTGTGTTTCCATTCCCTGATTAATGTGATTTGAAGAGAAGTAATAAAATAAGGTCTAACTTAGAAAGTAAGCGTTTCCGGACACAGGTCCACATAACATATTTTCTTTCTTTGTGTGTGAGGAATGTTTCCTGAAAGTTTGGCCGTACCTTTTTGTAACACCCTGTATATGAAAACGGTGACAAGAAGAAGTGACAGGATGATATAACATCTGTTAAGATATCAAGGAATACTCTCCATGCTACTAGAGGGAGCTGTAGAATGTAAAAACTGTAGACGAAGACAGAGACAGGAATACATCCAGCACATAATTGAGGACGTAGGTTGCAAGAGCTACTCTGAGATGAGCAGGTTGGCACAGGAAAGAATAGTTGTGGGTCGTGCCAAGCCAGTCAGAAGACTAATGAATATATATATAAAGTGAAGCGACAAATGCTCGTAATGGTACAAATTTTTCGTTCGTCGCTTCAGTTATGTATGAGACCTCAAACGCTCTTTGGAAACCACGGTTTCGCTTCATGATGACTTGCAATTACAATACATTTGGAGTACGTATCCGATGCTGTTCGAGTCAGAGGGAATACTAAGTGGGTATTTATGCGCCATTTGTAGTGGATTCGCACAGTTTATAGCATGTTCAGCATATGTAAACACTTGTGCTGTTGTGTACCGTGGTTGTATGTTGCAACAAGCAACTGTTAACATTATATTTATCGATATAGCCTTTTGCCAAATACACTTCTTGTTTTCTGAAAATTTTAGATATGACAAAGCTTTCATAATGTGCTTTCTTAACCCCTTGATCTCTTATGTGGTGTCAGCGTAATATGAACATGTCGTATAATATAAAGAATTTAATGTTATGTAAATGTACAGGACCACTTTCGGTTTTTGTAATACCAACAAATACTTTTATGTCAAATATTACACCTTAAATATGAGATAAATCCCTTGTGCATGCAATTTCTTACAGACATGAGGATGACAGCGTAGCCTCTTGAACCTGTATGTTGTAAATAAAAATATATTTTATGCTAACCTGGCTGTTCAACGGCTTTTAACATTTAAGCAGATCGCCTTTCAGCTCTCTCAAATTGAGATAATTCACTTCTATGAAAGCCAGCCGCGGGGGTCTAGCGGTTCTAGGCGCGCAGTCCGGAACCGCGCGACTGCCACGGTCGCAGGTTCGAATCCTGCCTCGGGCATGAATGTGTGTGATGTCCTTAGGTTAGTTAGGTTTAAGTAGTTCTAAGTTCTAGGGGACTGATGAGCGCAGTAGTTAAGTCCCATAGTGCTCACAGCCATTTGAACCAATTGTATGAAAGTGTTTTGATTTTTCTTCCATTATCAATTGAAACCGCAAAATTGTCTCCCTGATACCCTTACCTTTCGTAAAGCCAAACTGATCGTCACCTATCAGATTCTCAATTTTCTTTTCCTTTGTTCTCTATATTATTTTGAACTACTGAGCTTTTAAGCTGATTGTGTGATAACTCTCACACTTGTAGCCTGTTGCATTCTTGGGAATTTTCTGGTGTTATATCACCAGTCTCATACATTCTACACATGAACGTGAATAATTGTTCTCTTGCCACTTCCCCCAATGATTTTAGAAATACCGATAAAATGTTATCAATTCAGTCTGCCCTATTTCGTTTCAAGACTTCCAAAGCAGTTCTAAATTACGATTCTAAAACTAGACTCCTATCACTTCCCTATCGACTGCTGTTTCTTCATCTATCATGCCATCAGTTAACTCCTCCTCTTCATACTGGCGCTCTATGTATTCTGTCTTCCTATTCGCTTTCCCCTCTTCATTTAACACAGGAATTCTCATTGCACTCTTAATGTTGCAGCCCTGCTTTTAATTCCACCGAAGATTGTTTTTTACTTTTCCGTATGCTACGTCGTCCTCCCGACAGTAAATTTGTTTCCGATTTATCACATTTTTCATGCAGCCATTTCACCTTAGCTTCCATTCACATCTTATTTATTTCATTCCTAAGAGACATATTTGCGTATTCCTGAATTCCCCTGAACATTTTTACACTTCCTTCTTTCACCGATCAACTGAAGCATTTTTTCTGTTACCATTGTTTCTTCGCAGTTACCCTCCTTGTACCGACGTTTTTCTATCCAGGACCGAAATCAAGGACAGTAATGGTGAAAGGCTAATTAACTCAAAGATACGAAGCATCGCAGTGCAGAGAGGCAATGGGTCTCAGTGACATCAAGCACCTCGATGTGAACAGAAAATTATTACATCTACGTCGTTGCTGCAGAATCACGCTAAACGAGTTTCTAATCAGACATTGAAACAAATTTACAACACTGAAGGAAATTTCAAACATAAATATCAACCTCTGCAACGCAAAAGTCAACCACTGGAGCCGCGCGGTGCAGCCGCGTGGTCTCAGGTGCTCAGGTGCCTGCCAAGGTTCGCACAGCTCTCGCCAATTCCCCCCCCCCCCCCCCCTCCGGTGGAGGTTCGAGTCCTCCCTCGGGCATAAATGTGTGTGTTGTGTGGTGTGTTGTGTGTGTGTTTGTGTGTGTGTCTGTGTGTCGAACTTAGCGTAACATAGTTTAAGTTAGATTAAGTCGTGTGTGAGCCTAGGGACTGATGGCCTCAACAGTTTGGTCCCATAGGAACTTACCACACATTTCCAAATTTTCGACCATTAGGTCACAAATGTTTGCATTTACACCGTAAATAAAAATGCAGAATCATATACGTCGCTTCTTAATTGCAAGAACAGGCACACTTGATGTTGCTCGATTATAACGCCATCTCCCTCAAATGACAAACGATGACCTGTTTGGCGTAGAATCCGAATACGCAATCAAAAGGGGATGACAATGATTCACATTTCAAAACACAAAATTCGCCCCGACTACACAGGCTGGGTGGCTAGCAGTTGGCGAGGCAGATGTCCCTCAAATGGCGCCCAGAAATTCAGGATAAATTTCGTGGAAGCACTGGACAAGGGTTCACGTAAACATCATTCATAATTTACAAAACATTTCTTATAAAAGAGAGCAAACATCATGGTTTAGAACAGGCATTTCTGAATACACCCAATGGCTATTTCCGCATATAACGGACTCAAACCAACCAAAATTCTCTGGTAATTTAAGAAGAAGCCGACAGGGCACTTAAAACTTGAACAAGAAGTAACGGAATTTATTCTAGTTTTGAATTTACACATTTAGGGAAAAAAAGGAAAAAAAACTATCGATGCCAACATGCAGCGTAAACATTGTGATAAAGAAGACCAGTTGGTCTTCTAGAATCTTCTACCTCAATTCAGATCTACAAACGGGATCCTAACTAATGTGAAACTAAGAATGTGATGGGTAACAAAGTCAGTTAGTTATACTTGTAAAGGCATCCCATTAATATATTGTCTCTACATCAATAAGCCCATGTAGTTGAAAGAAATTGGCCACAGCCAGAAAATAAAACCCAAAAAGAATTTTAACAAATTAAGATAGGGTCAGTCAGAGATCTTCAAACATTTAAGCCTCGCCAGAGCCAGATAATAAAATTTAAGGAAGTCCAACAATCTGGGAACGGGCGTCCACGTGCCAGTAAAACATGAATCCAACAGTGTGTCAGTCTCCAACTCGCATTAATTAAATTCGAAATAGGATAATTAAAAAAAGCGAAAATAAAATGAAGTATTTACAGTTATTGTGGCAGAAGCCCAAAGCTGGGTTACACAACTAATCTCTGCGCCATGGTGTGGTGCAGGACGCTGCTGTCTTGGCGAAGACGATGTCGACAGTTGGTGCACGCTGTCAGCCAGTACACAAGACAGCGAAGGGACCAACAGCTTTGATGTCCCCTGTAGGGGACTACGGAAGCGTCTAAGTTGCGGCCCAGTAGTCCCTTTTATAACCTCATGTAATCGGGTGTTCAGTCAGAGGGACTCTTCTAGTGGGCTCTTACTTCGAGGAAGTCGACAGTTCTCTGTGTAAAGAGTCACCAATCGTTTATACAGTTTTAAATACTTTCAGCCTGTCGCGTTCAAAGCTGAGCATTTTTTTGTGTGTCATGAGGCTTCTGACTGGTTTGTTGCGACCAGCCACAAATTCCTCTCTTGTGCGAACCTCTTCATCTCAGAGTAGCACTTGCAAACTACGTCCCCAATTTGCGATGTATTCCAATATCTGTCTTCCTTTACAATTTTTCCCCATTGCAACTCCCTCTAGTAACATGGAACTAATTCACTGATGTGTTAATAGATGTCCTGTCATCCTGCCCTTCACCATGACAGGGTTTCGACATATTCCTTTTTCTCCGATTCTGCGCAGAATCTCCGCGTTCCTTACATCATAAGTACACCTAATTTTTAACATTCGCCTGTAGCATCACATCTCAAATGCTTTGATTCTCTTCTGATCCGGTTTTCCCATAATCCATGGTTCACTACCGTACAAAGCTGTGTTCTAAACATAAATTCTCAGAAATTTCTTCCTCAAATTGACGCCTGTATTTGAAACTATTAGACTTCTCTTGCAAAGGAATGCACTTTTTTCCAGTGCTGGTCTGCTTTTGATGTCCTCCTTGTTCCGTCCGTCATTTGTTATTTCGCTGTCTTGGTAGCAGAATTCCTTAACTTCATCTACTTCATGACCATCAATCCCGATGTTAACTTTCTTGCTGTTCTCATTTCTGATACTTCTCATTACTATCGTCCTTCTTCGATTTACTCCCAGCCCATATTCTGTACTCATCAGACTGTTCATTCCATTCAGCACATTGTGTAATTCTTATTCAGTTTCACTCAGGATAGTAATTTCATCACCGAACAGTGTCATTGTTAATTTCACCTTGAATTTTAATTCCACTGCTGAACCTTTTGTGTATTTCCATTATTTCTTCTACGATGTTGAAATAACCAGTGGGGTCGAAAGACTACATCACTGTCTTACAGCCGGCTGCGGTGGCCAAGCGGTTCTAGGCGATTCAGTCCGGAACCGCGCGACTGCTACGGTCGCAGGTTCGAATCCTGCCTCGGGCATGGATGTGCGTGGTGTCCTTAGGTTAGTTACTTTTAGGTAGCCCTAAGTTCTAGGGGACTGATCAGCTGAGATGTTAAGTCCCATAGTGCTCAGAGCCATTTGAACCATTTGAACTGTCTCACACCATTTTAATCAGAGCACTTTGTTCTTCGTCGTACACTCTTATTACTTCCTCTTGGCTCTTGTACATATTGTACATTACCCGTATCTCCCTATAGCTTACTCCTATTTTCCTCAGAATTTCGAACATCTTGCACCATTTTACGTTGTCGAACGCTTTTTCCAGTTCGACAAATCCTATGACCTTGTCTTGATTTTCCTTTAGTCTTGTTTCCGTTACCAACTGCAGGGTCAGAATAGTCTGTCTGGTGCCTTTACCTTTCCTAAAGCGACACTGATCGTCATCTAACACAAACTCAATTTCCTTTTCCATTCTTATGTATACTGTTGTTGGCAGCAATTTCGATGCATCAGGTGTTAATTTGCCTGTGCGGTAATTCTCGCACTTATCAGTTCTTGCAGTCTTCGGAACGGTATGGGTGATATTTTTTCGAAAGTCAAATGGTATGTCGCCAGAAACATACATTTTACACACGTGAACAGTCATTTTCTTGTCACTTCCTCAAGTGATTTTAGAAATTCTGATAGAATGTTATCTATCCCTTCTGCCTTATTTGATCTTAGGTCCTCCAAAGCATTCCTAAATTCTGATTCTAATACTAGTTAACCAATCTCTTCTAAATCGACTATTGTTTCTTCCTCTATCACATCTGACAAATCTTCACCCTCGTAGCGGCTTTCAATGTATGCTTTCTGCCTATCCGCTCTCTCCTCTGCATGTAACAGTGGAATATCCGTTGTTCTCTTAATGTTATCACCCTTGTTCTTAATTTCACTGAAGATCGTTCTGACTTTCTTATACGCTGAGTCAGTCCTTCCGACAATCATTTCCTTTTCGATTTCTACACATTCTTTAAGCAGCCATTTCGTCCTAGCTTCCCTGCTCTTCCTGTTCATTTTATTACTCAGCGATCTGTATTTTTTTTATTCCGAATGTAGCTGAACATGTTTGTACTTCCTTCTTACATCGATCAGATGAAGTATTTCTTCTGATGCCCTTGGTCGTTTCGCCGTTACCTTCCTTGTAACTATGTTTGTCTTTCAACTTCCCTGATTGCCCTTTTGGGATATTACCATTCCCCTTCGACTGCTGTGTCTACTTAGCCCTTACTTCTAGCTGTATTTGCAGCCGTAGAGAGCTTCAAGCGAATCTCGTCATTCCTTAGTATTTCCGTATCCCAATTCCTCCCTTATTAATTCTTCCTGACTAATTCATTAAACTTCAGTCTACTCTGCACCACTACTACTTTTTGTTATCGGAATCTATATCTGCTCCTGGGTACGCCTTACAATCCAGTATATGTTTTCGAAATCTCTGTCTGACCATGGTGTAATATACCTGAAATCTTCCCGTATCAATAGGCCTTTTCTAAGTATACCTCCTCCTCTAGTGATTCTTTAAAAAATTGGTTCAAATGGCTCTGATCACTATGAGACTTAACTACTGCGGTCATCAGTCCCCTAGAACTTAGAACTACTTAAACCTAACTAACCTAAGGACATCACACACACATCCATGCCCGAGGCAGGATTCGAACCTGCGACCGTAGCAGTCGCGCGGTTCCGGACTGCGCGCCTAGAACCGCTAGACCACCGCGGCCGGCTGTGATTCTTAAACAGGGTATACGCTATTATTAGCTGGCATTTATTACAGAACTCAATTAGTCTTTCTCTCTCTCTCATTCCTTATTCCTGTAACCTGTTCTTCTTCTCCTTCCCCCACAATTCCATTCCAGTCCCTCACGACTATTACATATTCATCCCCCTCTACCCAAGTATTACCCTTTCAGTATCCTCATATACTTTCTCTATCTCTTCATCTTCAGCTTGCGACGTCGGCTTGTATACCTGGACTACGGTAGCCAATGTTGGTTTGCTGGGGATTGTGATAATAACCAACCTGTCATTGAACTGTTCACAGTAATACACGCTCTGCCCCAACTTTAGATTCATAACGAGTCCTACTTCCATTATACAATTTTCTGGTGCTGTTGATATTACCCTATACTTATTTGACCATAAAGCCTTTGTCTTCTTTCCGTTTCACTTCACTGACCCCTCCCATTTGTCGAATGAGCCTTTGCATTTCCCTTCCCTACCACCTTCAAACTTTTGACATTCCATGTCCCAATTCGTAGAACATTATCGTTTCGTTGGTTGTTCAATCTTTCAATCATGGCCACCTCTCCCTTGGCAGTTTCCTCCAGGATATCCAAATGGGAGATTATGTTGGAGTCTTTTGCCAATAGAAAAATGATCATGACCGTTTTTCATTGCTAGTTCTTCCGCATTTAGGGGCAGTTTTCCACCCCAAGGAGAAGAGAGTGCCCTGAACCACTATGCTCTCCGCCGCCCTCTGAAAAGGTCGTTGGCAGAGTGAAGGTGATTTCTTAAGCTGGCGTCTGGTCACGATTCATGCGGCTCCCTCGTCGGAGGTTCGAGTCCTCTCTCGGGCATGGGTGTGTGTGTTGTTCTTAGCGTAAGCTCGTTTAAGTTAGATTAAACATTGCGTAAGCTTAGGGACGAATGACCTGAGCAGTTTAGTCCCATAACACCTTACCACAAATTTCCAATTTTCTTATGCTGGAAGTCTGCGGTCGCCAATGCTGAGCAAAAGAATCAACAGTACGATGACTAGAACGCCATCTCAGTCATTGCAGCCGCTTGATTCTGCCCAGCCGAGGCAAGAGCCTGGGACAGGAAACAAACCCAGACACCACCTCCCACCTCTATCTCCTTTTTCTGACTTAGCTCATCTAAAGTACTTAACGCGTTCGAGGCTCATTGTGCCGACGGACAGAACGGTAATCCCTTAACCCAATGGCCATGCAACTAATGAATCAGAATCTTCTAAACACCAGACCCTCCGTACATTTATTCATCCTAACTGAAACCCCAAATGAGAGGAAAACGACTTAAACGTACGAATGAAACAAATTTTGAGTTTCAAGGACCACAGAGGGCCAACACCGCATACAATGTTACGCACTCGGGAATAATGTCGGGGAACCACCGTGTCGAAAGACCTCGCACGAAATGCTAATGGCCAATTTGACCAAATACAGGCCGCACACAGCCCATCACTCCCAGCCGAGCCGCGTCCGGCTACATGCCCCAAACCACACTGCCGCTGACAGCAACCACACGGCCGCCCGCAGCGGCGAGGAATCTGTAGTTCTCTGGGAACGAAGGAAGAAGCCAAGGCTCGGCGCCCCGTTGATAATTCGAATTTTCTGCTACAACATTTTTATTCGTACAACGCACCGTTTTAGAGATATTAAATTTTTTGTACTTACGGATTTATTAAGCTGCCCCTTCCGATCGGTTTTATGCAACCCGCAGTGCCTTGGAAAAACACACGAAGGGTTTTCATAAACTCTAGCTCGCTATGCGCTAACTGTTAGCCCTGCAGCAAAACTGAATAGGACCTTTTTGTAGGAAATTTTATGTAGTAAGTTTTTGTATTTGGGTACGTTTTCGCTGGAGGCTACAGTTTTGGATTTATTCAAGAAAAACGCATTTGAAGGCCACTTTTATGGGTTTTCTTTTGAATAATTTTGAAACTGAGGCCTCTAACTAAAACATATCGCAGTGCAAAATTTAAGTACATTATATTTCCTGCAAGAAGGTCCTGTTCGTTTTTACTGCAGGAGTAATGATTTGGGTGTAGCAAGAGAGAGAATATGAAAGTCAGTCGTTCTGTATACACAGGGTGGCCCAACTGACAGTTCTAGCGCGAATATCTCTGGAACAACAATAGATATTGTAAAACGAATTTCACGGGTATGAATGTTAGGCAGGGATTCATGAAAGTAAATTGTTTCAGACATTCTAAAGCGTAATCAAATATTATTTTCAACACAAAATTACTTTTTAAAAAAGTAGACCCCCGTATTGTTTGTCACGTAATCAGTAACGTGAAAAATAAGATAAAGAATGGTATTGGTTGCATTGCAATGCGTCGGTTACACCCACAGAACTTGCAAAGCGAGGTTGACTCTTGAAATAAAGGAAACGCTCCGCTGTTGCACATACCGAGATGCAAGCGTGATGGCCACGTTGCAAGTTGTAATTGACATTCGTAATCGTACTGTCACTGTTATTTTGAATGCCGAAAATGATAATAGAGTTTTGTGCCACGAACAATGATAAAAATAACGGTTTTCTTGTTGCATATGTTATTTGTCTACGTATGCATTACGGAACAGTGCAGACCAGTGTACTAAATTCAGTTCCTAAGTCGATAGATAAGACGGGGCATTTCTGTACAGAGATTTCCAGTGCAGTCACCGAATCTCATGTCCATGAACTGTTTTGCCTGGAAACGCCTGAAAAATGTTGTGTATCAGAGGTTTCAAACGACAAGGACAGCACGCAATCCCGTAGTACGGCTGCACGTGTCGCAGTAACACCAGAACCACTGATAGCAGTCGATCAAAGTTGGAACGCGCTCAGCGGAGTTGCGATGTAACAGGCGATCTCTTCGAGCATAGGTTGTAGCGTTTCTACCGTGATATATGCGACTGCATACCGGCGTATATTTTGTGTGTATGTTTGTTTTGTAGGTACTGCTGTACATTTAAGTAATCGTTTCATCCTTTAAAGAAGTTCAACTCTAACGTATTCATCTAAAGCGTTCAGTGACATGTCGTGTACGTGTCATGCACCATTACGTACAACTAGCATCAGACTGATGATGTTGCTAGCTAGGCAGACTTGGCAAAGACTGGAACGTGTTTCATTTTATTTCTGACCTGAGCATAGCTGCTTTAAATTCTGAACATTGCTTTTTCGGAATGTAATTCTTCGGATTCCCAAAACCCTTAATAGGTGTCGAAACCTAGAACAATGTACCAAACAGTTATTTGAAATCAGTTGGCTTTATAATCCTATGTTGATCTTTGGTCAGCTATTAATTACGTTTACACTGGCGGATGACATTCGGTATTTCATTGCCTTTGTGTTCATTCCAGTAGAAAGCACGAACGACTACATCCTTTTCTTTCTTTTTTTCTTCATTGTGTGTGACTGGAAATCTCTGTTGTTTCTGTTGAATAGCAATAAGTACAGCGTTTGTCACATCGCGATTAAGGGCAGCTCTGGGCTCAGTCTTGCATCACAGGATGTGGAATAGCGGCGCGTTTCGTTTTCCTCGGGCGTCAGTTTCACTTTGCAATTTCTCGGGATCTTATTGAAGTATTGCTATGCACCCAACACCATTTTTTTGGATTCTTCAAGTTACTGATTGCGTAAGAAATATTATGGGTACTCCATCTAAAAAGCATAAGTTGTGTTGGAATAAAAATATTTGCTTACTCTTTAGAATTTCTCGTGGCATACTATCCACAAGTTCATCAAGGTACTGAACCAAGGTGATGCCAAACTTTTTTGAGAGATCAACTTGAACAGCATTACTGCCTTTTCACCGCTCGTGAAAACCAAACATTGCATGTAAGACCACCATACAGCGAGATCTTCATAGGTGGTGGTCCAGATTGCTTTACACAGATTGCTTTACGCAGTAGAACGTTCTCTTGCACTGTTGCCTGCCTGTATTCGTCGTGGCATACTATCCACAAGTTAACCAATGTACTGTTAGTCCAGATTGTCCCCTTCCTCAACGGCGATTCGGCGTGGATCCCTCAGTGTTGTTGGTTGGTCACGTCGTCCATAAACAGCCCTTCTCAATTTATCCCAGGCATGTTCGATAAGATTCATGTCCGGAGAACATGCTGGCCACTCTAGTCTAGCAATGTCGTTATCCTGAAGGAAGCCATTCACAAGATATGCACGATGGGGGCGCGAATTGTCATCCATGAAGACGAATATGCTGGCGATATGGTTGCACTATCGGTCGGAGGATGGCATTCACGTATCGTAGAGCCCTTAAGGCGCCTTCCAGACCACCAGCGGCGTACGTCGGCCCCATGTAATCCCACTCCAAAACAGCAGGGACCTCCACCTTGCTGCACTCGCAGGACAGAATGTTCTAACATACTGCGTGGAGTCTGTTTGTTCTAAGTCGTGTCTCCCTACCACTTTCGCGCAACGACGTTCTGAGCGTGATTTTTTAGGGAATTGACTAGTTAGAACCTGGGACCTGTTGCTGGTAAGGAGACGCCAGACCACACATGACATGTAGAGTTCTGAAGAGTTCAGTGAGACTAGCGATGATATAACCAAATACTTAATGATTTCAGCGTCAGCTCCACTGCACTCCCTGTAAAAGAAACTTAATACTAACTAAATTTAGTGGAAGGGGTTCAAGGCTTTCCTATTTTTAGTTAGCTGGTAAAATAACGTCGAAAAAGCAGTTAAGTTTACCATTGGAAATTTTATTCTACTCACAAAACATTGTTTAAAAATTGTACTATTGATAAAAGGAAATGTTTTAATACAGGATGATAAAAACCAACTGTGTTCAACAAAAATGTGAACGAATATTCCCTGAATGGGTTTCCAAGTTCTACAATGGATCGAAGGATGACCTATGCCCTATAACATCTATAATCCGGGTTTAAATTAAGTTTCACAAAAGAGAAAACTATCAAAATGATCTACAGTGACCTTCAATTATCTTTAATTACTTATCTAACTTGTCGTAAATTACAGTGGCTGATGTGGCTTCTCAATAATTATATAACAGAAAAATCATCGCGTTTCAGATTTTTACTTCAAGTAGCAAATGTGAACACCATGAGATTTAATTGACGATCGACACTAGTATTACGTAAAAAAGGGGTGTAACAGATGAGACTTCTGCAGTTCTGAGTGAAGCTATATGCGCTGTTATGTGGCATCGCGTACGTTCATTGCCTTG
Organism: Schistocerca serialis cubense; assembly: GCF_023864345.2. Taxonomy (NCBI): domain Eukaryota; kingdom Metazoa; phylum Arthropoda; class Insecta; order Orthoptera; family Acrididae; genus Schistocerca; species Schistocerca serialis. The sequence continues at coordinate 201,337,189 of NC_064641.1, forward strand.
TGGAATGAGATTTTCACTCTACAGCGGAGTGTGCGCTGATATGAAACTTGCTGGCAGATTAAAACTGTGTGCCCGACCGAGACTCGAACTCGGGACCTTTGACTTTCGCAGGCAAGTGCTCTACTGGCAGAAGTAAAGCTGTGAGTACCGGGCGTGAACCGTGCTTCGGTAGCTCAGTTGGTAGAGCACTTGCCCGCAAAAGGCAAAGGTCCCGAGTTCGAGTCTCGGTCGGGCACACAGTTTTAACCTGCCAGGAAGTTTCATTACCTTGTGGTTGGTTAGGCAGCGTCAGGGGGCGGCGGGTGGCGCAGCTCCATACAGCTCGCTGTCTCGGTGGCAACTCTCTCCTAACTTCTCCTTACTACAATTTACCGAAGTTGGTTTATAAATAAACTGTCTGGCTGTGTTTTCATCTGACCAGTCAGGGTCTCAAAGTTAACCTTAAGCTCCGCCTACAAAAATTCTGTCTATCCAATGAGAAACGTTATACTTTTCGTGGTGGAGCAATGTTTTTAACGTTTGCAACGTAACAGAGACGCGAAAAAGTCTCACGCTAAAACTTGCAGCTGGTATGGCCCTTTTAGTGTTATCGTAAGATCTATACTGTTCTTCTGGGGGGCTCTATCTTTTAACATGGGCTGGGGGATGGTCCTGGCGGTTGGCTGGCGACGTGGGTGTCCGTCCCTTGCCGTAGGGCCTTCTAGCTTAACACGGTTCTGCTCTCGGCTTCTTTTCTCGTTTCTCCCCTCCGAACTGCGTCTGTTTCACGGTGGGAAGGTATGACATGCACTTACGCATTCTTGTGTTAGTCTGTGGTATTCCATTTGCTCACTCGTTAATCGTATTACTTTGGTTAATTTAATGTCAGGATTTATTCGGAGCTATGTGACATACTGCCGGATTTGCTATCATGTCAGGGTTTTCATGGAATTTGTTGGATTTGCCTGACACCTTACAATGTCTAGGGAGTGTAGCCTAAGCGGGTTGCCTCCAAACACGACTCAGACGATTGTCTGATTGATACTCATCGGTGAAGAGAACGTGATGCCAATCCTGAGCGGTCCATCCGGCATCTTGTTGGGCCCATCTGTAACGCGCTGCGTGGTGTCGTGTCTGCAAAGATGGACCTCGCCATGGACGTCAGGAGTTAGGTAGTGCTTTATGCAGCCTATTGTGCGCAGTTTGAGTAGCAACACGAAGTTCTGTGGCTGCACACTTTGGTTCACTCCGAGACGCCTGGATACTTCCCTTGTTGAGAGCCATTCCTGGCACAAAGTAACAATGCGGACGCGATCGAGCCGCGGTATTGACCGTCTAGGCCCGGTACCTCGTTTCTGGTGGAATGACTGGAACTGATCGGCTGTCGGAACTCCTCCGTCTAATAGGTGCTGCTCATGCGTGGCTGTTTACATCTTTGGGCGGATTTAGTGACATCTCTGAACAGTCAAAGGGACTTTGTCTGTGATACAATATACACAGTCAACGTCTATCTTCAGGAGTTCTGGCAACCGGGCTGACGCATAACTTTTTCTTTATATGTGTTTATATATATTCTTCGTGGAGAAAAATTGTGTCACGAAATTTTAATTATGTATAGCTGATGCCAGTAGAGTGCTAGCCTTCAACTCAAGGGAGCTGGGGGTGAATCCGCCCGAGTCCCGACACGTCCACTGTAGTTGCATGATGAGACGTACCGGCAACCAATTCGTCAGAATCTGTTAGTTGCCTGCAGAAAGTCTTCTACAAATTGTGTCAACCCTGAAAAGGGTAGTTTTTGTAACTAGGACATTATTTGCTCGAAGTAGGTGCTCGAACTGTCGACCCTCGGACGCGATACAAGCTTGGTAACGTCGAACGTTGTCTTGTCGAACTGTTTCAAAGATTCCTGGCATTGCCCTGATGTGATTGGTGGCATGCTGAATGCGGTTAATTAATTCGTCTTCGTTTCTAGGTGGTTAGCGTCCGGTTGGGTGCAGTATCCTTGAAGAATCCTCACAGGACCAAGTCCGGTGGCGTGAGATCTGGTGATGCCAGGATCCATCCTGATGATGTCCAACGAGCACATCTGCCAATTATCCGGCCGTCGAATAATTCCATGAAAAATCCACGCACAGCACGACTATTATGAATGGACGCCCCATCATGCTGCAGCCACGTGCTTCGCCGTATGTCATGGGAACACCTTCCAGCTGGCCGGCTAGAATTTCTTCCAAAAAGTGAAGATAATTTGCCCCAGTAAGTCGAGGAGGTAGACGGACCGACAAAATCTTACGGTCACCGAGAATACCTGCCCAAATGTTGAATGAGAATCGTTCCTTGTGTCCGTGGACGTGCGTGTAGTTATGGCGGAGAAGTCGGGATCTCGTGCAACATGTCGCAGAAACTATCGGCAAAAACCCTAGCCTGTGTTCATAGTGCGCCACAGGATTTCGGTCTTGGAGTGGGTGAAAACTAAATGGTTTCTGGCCATCATCCCTCAAAACCTCCCAGACTAACCGATGAGTGACCCCCATGTCGTATCCGACCACCTGAGTACTTGCCGTAGGTGTTTCATCGAAGCGCTCGAGAACAGTCTCTTGAAATGCAGCATCCCGTCGTGTTCGAGATCTTCCAGCTTCCGCTAACGGACATGTTTCGCCAATTCGCCGGTGAATTGCTGTAAACGTTTGCGGGTGTGGGTGGTGTCTTGCTGGGTACCGTTCCTCATACAACCGTCGAGCGTCATGCTCATTACCGTCGGCTAGTGCATTAACAAAAACCACATCTCGTTGTTTTTCAAACGAATCCTGTGGCGCAATGATTACTGTAAGACCAAATCGCAGATGACGTGCACGTGCTCCGAAGCGAAGCTTACGTGTGAATGCCTCTGACGTGAGGTTGAGACAAACGGCAAGACCTATTCGACACGTGTGCGTACCGCGTTGGGGCAGTGACAGGGTGAGGGCCGTTTGTATGTGTGAACCGACAACCATGGCGCTGCCCGTCAGCCGATGGACGGCTACAAGCAATCCCACGAACAATCGGAGCGAGTGGCGACAAGTTTCCGTAATTTCAAAATGGTGCGTTGTCGACTTACACAACATTACTAATTTTTTTTCTACTGGCATCAGCAGTCTAGGGTTAAAATTTCGTTACACAGTTTTTCTCCATCATATTATACACTCCGGGAAATGGAAAAAAGAACACATTGACACCGGTGTGTCAGACCCACCATACTTGCTCCGGACACTGCGAGAGGGCTGTACAAGCAATGATCACACGCACGGCACAGCGGACACACCAGGAACCGCGGTGTTGGCCGTCGAATGGCGCTAGCTGCGCAGCATTTGTGCACCGCCGCCGTCAGTGTCAGCCAGTTTGCCGTGGCATACGGAGCTCCATCGCAGTCTTTAACACTGGTAGCATGCCGCGACAGCGTGGACGTGAACCGTATGTGCAGTTGACGGACTTTGAGCGAGGGCGTATAGTGGGCATGCGGGAGGCCGGGTGGACGTACCGCTGAATTGCTCAACACGTGGGGCGTGAGATCTCCACAGTACATCGATGTTGTCGCCAGTGGTCGGCGGAAGGTGCACGTGCCCGTCGACCTGGGACCGGACAGCAGCGGCGCACGGATGCACACCAAGACCGTAGGATCCTACGCAGTGCCGTAGGGGACCGCACCGCCACTTCCCAGCAAATTAGGGACACTGTTGCTCCTGGGGTATCGGCGAGGACCATTCGCAACCGTCTCCATGAAGTTGGGCTACGGTCCCGCACACCGTTAGGCCGTCTTCCGCTCACGCCCCAACATCGTGCAGCCCGCCACCAGTGGTGTCGCGACAGGCGTGAATGGAGGGACGAATGGAGACGTGTCGTCTTCAGCGATGAGAGTCGCTTCTGCCTTGGTGCCAATGATGGTCGTATGCGTGTTTGGCGCCGTGCAGGTGAGCGCCACAATCAGGACTGCATACGACCGAGGCACACAGGGCCAACACCCGGCATCATGGTGTGGGGAGCGATCTCCTACACTGGCCGTACACCACTGGTGATCGTCGAGGGGACACTGAATAGTGCACGGTACATCCAAACCGTCATCGAACCCATCGTTCTACCATTCCTAGACCGGCAAGGGAACTTGCTGTTCCAACAGGACAATGCACGTCCGCATGTATCCCGTGCCACCCAACGTGCTCTAGAAGGTGTAAGTCAACTACCCTGGCCAGCAAGATCTCCGGATCCGTCCCCCATTGAGCATGTTTGGGACTGGATGAAGCGTCGTCTCACGCGGTCTGCACGTCCAGCACGAACGCTGGTCCAACTGAGGCGCCAGGTGGAAATGGCATGGCAAGCCGTTCCACAGGACTACATCCAGCATCTCTACGATCGTCTCCATGGGAGAATAGCAGCCTGCATTGCTGCGAAAGGTGGATATACACTGTACTAGTGCCGACATTGTGCATGCTCTGTTGCCTGTGTCTATGTGCCTGTGGTTCTGTCAGTGTGATCATGTGATGTATCTGACCCCAGGAATGTGTCAATAAAGTTTCCCCTTCCTGGGACAATGAATTCACGGTGTTCTTATTTCAATTTCCAGGAGTGTATGTACAGGGTGTCCCATTTATCTTTCCCATCGTAAATAACTGATTGTCCGTATACATATTACAAAATGTTTCAGGCAAATGTTCTTTAGCCGTCAGGGGAACGTCAATCAAAATGTTTGCCTTCGCTGTAGCTTTGTTTTTTAGAAAGATATGAGAAGCGGTAAGACTTTTATAAATGGCACTCTGTATTTTTTATTCGGTAATTCATTTCTTCTTCTAAAGCCTTTTGAAAAATGTATCACAGTGTACCATTTACAGAAGCACAATGTTATTAATTACATATCACAACACTGACTTTGAGCCCGGGATCACAAACTTGTCCACTTGCTGAAGTTGTCTAAAGACAAATGAAAACCAAGTAAAAACGTAACACAAAATTTACTTCCACTTTCCTGTACCTTTGCCCAGGAGTAGAACATTCGAAGGTGCTCAAAGTGGTGACCCTGGACACCGATACGCTGGTGCACTCGTAGAGTGAATGAATTATTTACTGCTTCCGGTGTTGTCTGCTGAAGAAAATTACAAGCAAGCGCCATATGTTCCTGCATTTCCTCTGGAGTTGTTGGAAAATCGCGATAGACATCGTCTTTAATGTATCCCTAAAGAAAAAATTCCAAAGGACTTAAATCAGGAGACCTAACAGGTCAAGTAACTGTTCCTTCTCGACCAATCCATCTGGCAGGATACCTTCGGTTCGAACACGACGTGCACGCAAGGCATTATGTGCTGGACATCCATCGTGTTGAAACGACATAAGCATTCTGGTTCTTAGCGGCACTTCATCCAGAAGAGGAGTAAGAACTCGTCTGAGGAAGTTGGCACACGCTGTGCCGGTTAGACTACCATGGAAGATATAAGGGTCAATAATTGTTGTACCAAGCATCCCATACCAGACGTTAACTCTCCATTGATGCTGATGTGCCATCTGTCTAAGCTATCGTGGGTTGCCGTTGGACCAATAATGCGTGTTCCTAGTATTTACCTGTCCTTTGTTCGAGAAGGAACATTCGTCGGTAAATAGAACATTGGAGAAGAAGTTCGGGTGGGCGAGAATTTGCTGCTGTGCCCACTGACAGAACTGTTCACGCTTCTGGAAATCATTCCCATGCAATTCTTGATGTAGGTGTACGTGGTAATGATGGAACAGGTGAGATGTAACAATACGATTATGCTGGTCTTAGGAATGCCAATCTCGTGTTCAAGCTGTCGTGTGCTCACATGTGGATTCATAGCAACGGAAGCGAGAACACTAACTTCGGCAGCTTTGTCTGTGCGAGTGCTACGACGATTGCGTAGTCGTGGGCTGAAACTTCCCGTTTCCTGAAGTGTCGCAACGAGACGAGAAAACATCCATCGGGAAGTTGGGTTCTTGTCAGGATATTGCTCTCTGTACACTTCCGCTGCCTGCGTAGCATTTCGCCTACCTTCAAAAGCAACAATAAAATAAACGTTATGTCGATGCAGTTTGTAGGAAGGGCAGCCTTCACTGTATGCCTTCTCTACATCAGTATTTAAAAGAACTAAACTACTGTGCTAAATGTACCTGTACATGAGAAAGTAGTATTCCAATTACTGTTCGGATAACTTAACATTCGCCAAAGATGAGTAGTATTTGTACCTTCTCTTCGTTGGTGAACATTATACTCACACAACTCTTCAACTGACGATGTTTGACGGAATTACAGGTGTGCATTCTACTTACGTTTACACTTTTCCACTGTCAACTTCAACACGTGGATGTGTTCCATTACCCCGCGTACCTGCACTAAGCGCTGGGAGCGTCTACGTCAATGTTGTGTTATGTAATTAATAACGTTGTCTTTCAGTGAATGGTACACTGTGATACATTTTTAATAAGGCATTAGAAGTGGCAATGAATTACCGAATAAAAAATGCAGGGTTCCATTTAAAAAAGTCATACCGCTGTTCACAACTTCGTAAAAAACAAAGCTACCACGAAGGCAATCATTCTGATTTGTCCCCCTGACGGCTAAAGAACATTTGCTTGAAACATTTTGTAAATTGCAGCTGGGCAAATAGTTATTTAGAGTGGTCAAGATAAATGAGACACCCTATATAATGTTAGGTTTGCAAACAACAGATCTCTCGCCTGTGCAAGGCCACTGAAACACAATCAAGCAGTGTGCGCACATATACACATAGGCATGCAAATACACACAGACCTACTGAACGACTGATACACAGGATGTATCAAAAAGAATAGTCATCCGATTTGGCTTGTATATATTTCTGAAATTAATCAACATATACAATGAATTTTGTTTTTTTGATGAACGGAAAACTGAAAATTTTTTTCATACGTTTTCATATGTAGTCAATACGCTACCTTAAGATGCACGGCTTACGTCAATGCGGTTTTCAGATTGCTCCCACACTGCGGCGAGGATGTCTTGAGATACAGCTTCGACCGCTGTTTTTATGCGATGTCTCAGTTCATTCATTGATGTAGGTAATGGAGGCACATAAACAGTCTTTTATAAACGCCCACAAAAAATGGTTACATGCGGTCAGGTCCCGTGACGTTGCAGGCCAGTAACGTAGTGGTCAATCATTTTGTTAAGTGCAAGCGATCCATCATTCAGTAATCCTTTCATTTCTAAATTCCCGCACGTCCAGATGCCAGTGTGGTGGAACGCCATCCTGTTGGTAAATAAAGTCGTTAGAATCAGTTCAAATGGCTCTGAGCACTATGGGACTTAACTTCTGAGGTCATCAGTCCCCTAGAACTTAGAACTACTTAAACCTAACTAACCTAACGACACCAAAAACATCCATGCCCCAGGCAGGATTCGACCCTGCGACCGTAGCGGTCGCACGGTTCCAGACTGTAGCGCCTAGAACCGCTCGGCCACACAGGCCGGCTTCGAATCAGTCTCCAACTATGTCGAAAGAAAGTTTTCAAGCACATCGAGATATGTGCTTCATGTAACAGTGTTCTAGGCAATGAAAGATGGACCATACACCTTTTCCCGTGAAACTACGCAAAAGACATTCAACTCTGGAGAGTCCCTATCATGTTGTACAACTTTATGTGGTTGTTCCGTGCACCATATTTTCTCATTATGGTGATTCACATTTATACTTAAACTGAGTGTTACATTGTAATATATCTGGCTTAGTCAGCCATCATATTAGGCTCCAAGAAGCTGTTCCCAGAGCAGTGGAGATGCAAGAAGTATATAGATGACGGAATGTGGTGTGAGGTACCAGCGACATATGTTAGATTCGGTAGCATTCCCGTGGGAAAGACCGCCTGCGTAATGCTACTGCTCTGTGATTGGCTGCTGTGTTCGGAGCAAGGGCGCCAAAACATTAAAGTATAGCTATTATTTTTAGTTAAACTACTCATTGGAATGACTTCACTTTTTAATATAAATATCTCTCAACGGCTGACTATCAATCAGTCATTTTAGAATTATTAAAAACAATTTAAATCAAAAACAAAAGACTGACGAAATAGCAGACGAAGCACTTCGGAAGCGTTCGGCTCACGCCTTTTCTGCTATGGCGCGCGAAGTGTTTCGGGCTGTTCGTCACTCTGGATTAGGCAGTCCAGAAAACACATGTTGTCTGTCGTAGGATGTATTTCCAGTTGTTATTTAAGTTCCTGTTCGTCACTCTGGATTAGGCAGTCGAGATGTAGAGTCATGTTGTCTGTGACGGCATGTGTATGCCAATATTCGGTATTAAAAGATTCGCTCCGGTAGTAATGAGGGACAAATAGTGTAAAGATTCATTTTCGTAAACATTGTGTTTGATCATGTACTTTGCTGTATCAGAAGGTGTTGTATTAAAATCATTGAGTCCTCTCGTGTGGCTATATTAAAATACGCGAGTGGCATCCCAAAGAAGGGATACATTATTTCAAAACAGAACCTTGCTAGAAGTCAGTTTCAGGCTCAAGATATAGAACATACAACCTGCGTGCTCTTTTCTGCGCTGGGGACATCAACTTGAAATCAGCAGGTTAGTGAACTATAACAGAACCTTTGTATTCCACACAGTGCAGTGGAACAACTAGGCGCCTCACGTGTACTGCATGCACAGAACAGATGTGCTCAGTGACACGTTATATGCAGTAATGCAGAGGATGTAAAGGAGGTTGATCGCCAACAATCAATTCATTCTTCCTTTCTTGCCGTAGCCTCCTCACTACAAATCATGTGTGGAAGAAAACTGTCATCCTCCATCATGACATGAACGAAATTACTGATCTCCTCAAGTTGTTGTTTGTCACCTTCATGGATAGCTTGCAGTAGCTGAGTTTTATATGGTTTTATGTGTTAACGTCGACGTACCATACACCAGACGGACATCGGGGGCATGCTGACCAGTCGAACTGCGCGGCAAACGGATATCTTTCGACTCGTTGTGAAACCACGACGGATGCGTTCGACATTTGTGTCAGACACTCTGGGACAACCCGGTGATTTGCCTTCACACGGACAACCTCTATCTCGGAACTGTTCATGCCATCGTCTAGTGCTACGTGCTGGAAGGGGATCCACACCATACCCAGTACGGAAGTGACGCTGAACAGTTATTACTGACCCACGCCGCGCAAAACGTAGAACACAAAACGCTTTTGTTGTCCCGACATTATTTTTATTAGATCTCAAGTTAGGGCACACTGCTGCTACCTAGCGGGAACCTTGTAAAAACTCGAAAGTCTGCCCTCTCCAACGTTACGTGACATAATAGTTAGTATTTTTTTTTTAAATCGGCTGATCCTTGTTGATACACCCTGTATATATGCACAAGCGAGAAATCAGTTTCGTAATACGAGTCACGTAAACGCCGAATGTAGGAAGGTGTCACTTCAGTATGGAGGTCGTGGGTGACCCGTGGCCCCGGAACACAGCTGAGCAGGCGGTCTGGCGGGCCGTCCCACGTGGCGGCCGGCAGCCGGCGGCGGGCAGGTAATGGCCTCGTTCCGCTCGGCGGCGACAGCCGCTGAGGTCGTGACGGCGGGCCGCGTCACCGTGGCGTGTCTGCGGTCTGGCGCCCCTCTCCCAGGGGCCGGGCGGCGCAGCTGCGGCCGCACTCGCCGCACCCGGACCCCTCCCTACCCGTGAAACGTCCGCAGCCCGCACTGACACAGCCGGAAAGGCGGCGTTTTCCATACCGGATCCGGAGATTCACTCTTTCTGTGCTGCCTAAGAGGTTTATCGTTATTAAGTCCTACCCTTATGAAAGAAGTTGAAGTAGCAAGTACAGAAATTAAATGCGAAAAGGCAGAGGTTGAAGATGATGTGATTGAATCCGTTTCGCCTAGGAAAAGCGGAAACAATGCAATCGCGTAATAACACACGTCTACTAACGTGTTGCGTCACCCAGATATGTCGTGCGTGTGTGTTGCTATTATGACTGTTCCTGTACTGCTCCGAAGGTTGCGACAGATATTTTTTGTAAGCATGAAAGCATTCACCATCAGCACTATCTACGGGTAAGCCGTTGGCTCACGGACCTTGCTGTCGAACTTTAACGTTGAGCGTGCCAAGTTCAACGTGCTGCTGAACGCTCAGGAACGATGCGACCTGGACTACGGCACGTGGGCCTCAACGTGGTATACGCGATCGCAACGCACTCCAGCGGCAGTTGAGGGATGTTTCTAGTCGTAAATCACACTGTTTCCTCAACCGGCGCGCGTAAAATTCCCACGTTAGCTCTATTAAAACGCACATTTCCTTCATCGTCCACGAAAAGGAAAGTATCATGTCTAGTCAATAAGGACACTGGCTTATAAAACAGTGCGGTACAAATTTGGAATACTTTATTTCATCATTCCCACATTTTAGTAAAACCCCATGGTCAGTCTTACTTGATCACTAATCCTACCCAGTAGCAGAATCTTTGTAACATGTGAATTCCGAAGCGTAAAAGAAAAAGGAGCAGAATATCTTTATACAAGTAGCGCAAGGTGTCCCGTAGATTAAACCAATCGAACAGTCACCCCCTCAAAAGAAGGTGAACTTATATTTACATAACATCAAATACTAATAATAAATTATCAGAACCTAATAAAAATGCGAATGTTAGGGAAAAAATTGCAACTGTGTCAACGCGAACCACCGCCCCAACAAGCAGATAAACTGCGGGCAGCGACGCTACTCATTACGCTAAACCAACATTACTGAGTTTGAAATTAATCATATTTATTACTCCTTGCTGAAAACCTTAATCGTAGATGTGGTACTAATTGAAATTTAATTAATACAAACTGTACCAAGAACAATGCGTTTTGGGTGGATATTCAGTTTGTCGCTGCTTTCAAATAGCCTACTCTCACAATACGGAAGTTACAGTAATTCTTTTGCCACGAATGTGACGGTTTTCATTATTTTATTCGAACGAATCACACAGTTAACAACGGGTTTTCCAGTGATTCTCAATTTGCTGTTGCTCAGAAACGGCATATATGCATATAGGCTTGAAATGAATGCCGATATGGCGCCTCACAACTCTGTACTGAAGGGAGACGGCGTGCGTGTCACGTAGCTGGCGTTGTGCCATCTCATTGGTCAACGCTCAGACGTACGCTCAGAATATCTGACATGCCAGATATTGCTCTGCACGTTCGGAAAGACTTCCGAATGTGCTATTCCACGCTATGACGTCAGAAATTCGGCACGCTCAACGCTCAACGCTCGGATGCACGGACCGTGTGCCGACGTTCTTAGGACTCAGTACTCGAGTGGACTACAGCGTTTAAACTGAAAGTAAGCACCAGTAGTTAACTATTTGAGATGCATGTGAAATACATTGACCAAAAAAAGTCGTAACACCAAAAAGTAACTAACATAATTTTGGGAATACTCTTGTCCAGGTGATATATTTAAATGATTAACATTGCAAAATCACAGATTAATTTAAGCACTTGTTAACCCATTGCAAATATGAAATGTTGAATGTAAGGTTGCAAACGTGCATGCATTGTGTTGTACAGGTACCAGATGTCTGCGTGTGGGATGGAATTCCATGCCTGTAGCACGTGGTTGGTCAACACAGGGACGGTTAATGCTGGTTGTGGATTACGCTGGAGTTCTCGTCTGACGGTGTCTATATGTGCTCGATTGAAGACAGATCTGGTGATCAAACAGGCAAATGTAATCTGTAGACGCTCTGTAGAGCATGTTGGGCTACAATAGGGGTATGCGGGCCAGTGTTACCCTCTTGGAAAACATCCCCTGAAATTCTATTCATGAATGGAAGCAAAACAGGTCGAAGCAACAGCTTGACGTATAAATTTGCAGAGGTTTCCTGCTGTCGCACAAAATTACATGCCACCATACTCTGGGTGTTAAGTCCAGTGCGTTTAGCGTGCAGACAGGGTCGATGTTGACCCTCAACTGTCCTCGGAATTTACACACGGCCTTCACTGCAACAACCGCAGAACTTGCTTCCTTACTTACTCCTCAGCTCTATAGCCCTTGAAAAGCCTTGGCCTGCATCATAATATCCTGCTATTCTATCGGGACCATGGCTTTCCGTCTCCATCCTCGAAAAGCAAATTTTTTCATTCTTCTTCAATTCTGTCCATCCATCTCTTTCTGGGACGTCCCATTTGTCACCTGCCTTACCATCAAAAATGTTCTTAAACGTTCTTTCTTACTTTGTTCTGATCACATGTGTTGTCCACTGCATTTTAATGGTTCAAATGGTTCAAATAGCTCTGAGCACTATGGGACTTAATATCTGTGGTCATCAGTCCCCTAGAACTTAGAACTACTTAAACCTAACTAACCTAAGGTTGGTTGGTTGGTTTTGGGGAAGGAGACCAGACAGCGTGGTCATCGGTCTCATCGGATTGGGGAAGGATGGGGAAGGAAGTCGGCCGTGCCCTTTCAGGGGAACCATCTCGGCATTTGCCTGGAGTGATTTAGGGAAATCACGGAAAACCTAAATCAGGATGGCCGGACGCGGGATTGAACCGTCGTCCTCCCGAATGCGAGAACTAACCTAAGGACATCACACACATCCATGCCCGAGGCAGGATTCGAACCTGCGACCGTAGCAGTCGCGCGGTTCCGGACTGAGCGCCTAGAACCGCTAGACCACCGCGGCCGGCGCATTTTAATGGTAGGGACAATGTCAGGCTCTTCAAATAGCTAGTTCTGCAACCATCTCGATTGTATATTGGGCCAAATAAATTCCGCAGAACGTTTCCATCCTAAACGATAAGGATCCTTACGTCATTTGCGGTCATGGTCGACGTCATCTTATAATTATTTTGTGAATGAGGATTTAGCTTCCATCAGAAAACACAGCAGACTTCCACCTTGCACTTGACACCACTGAAGTCGCAAATGTTGGTGGTTTGGGGTCAATGAAATGCACGTAACAGGCCCTCTCGAACGAAACTTTCCTTGAAGTAACCTATTTGGAACAGTTAGTTGCTTCACTGCGACAAAGGCTGTTCATATTGCTAAATGCAGTATGATACGCAAAACCATATGCCGAAAATGACTGTCTTCTCTTTCCACAATTCCATGTGGCCGTCCAGAGTCTGGTCTTCTTGCAACCGTAGATTCTCGTGACCACCGCAGCTAGCAGTCACGTACAGTTGCTACATTCGTGCCTTTTTGCAATATCGCAAAAAAACATCCAGCTTCTCGTGCTGGATTACACGACCTCGTTTAAACTGGGTGAGGTGTTGATAATGGCATCTTTGTCGCCTTAAAGGCATCCTTGAGCAACATCAACTCACCGCGTCCAACTTTAAAAGTAACTAACTGTCGTGACCGTTACACAGTGTATTTAAAGCAAACCTAATTTTCATCCTCACAGTGCCACTACTAGCGATTTTTTTTCCGTCGCTGTAGTAGAGTGAACATCCATCATGTGCGAAAGCGGTGACCAATTGTGGGATCCCCATCATTGGGACATGTAGAAGATTTGTTAACGAGGGAGGTTGCTCCAAGTGAACAACAGAGTTGAAGTAACGCGGTACGAATGTGGAATCTGTCCACAGTTTACAGGAAGTGTTCATGGCTTACATAGCACTGGCTGTACATTTTAGACGGTTGCACAGGATGATCGATATGAACACCTTTTGTTTCAAATGAGCCGAGGGCTGAGTGCTCCGGATCTGAATTCAGCGTTCGAAGAAACTACAAGACGTCATGTATGGGCCAAACCTTTATTATACAGTTGCATGCCTTGAATTTCAGTTCCCCACGTCAGTGGAGAACACCACGTCATTCATCACAACACAATAAACACCGTTTAAAATTGGCAAGAGATCACACGCAATGGACCCCACAGGATGTGCATCAGCATTTGTTTACGGGCGAAACTTAGATCTGTTTGTACTCTGATAATCATAGACAACGTGTTCCGAGAGAACCAGTTAATATCGAAAGCATCCACCAGTGTGCAACAAGGTGGTGGTGGAGTGACGTTCAGGGGTTGCGTTACATGCGACTCCCCTGCGGGTCTGGGGGTAAGAATAGGCCTGCGGTATTCCTGCCTGTCGTAAGAGGCGACTAAACGGAGTCTCAAAAGTTTCGGCCTTACGTGATGGTCCCCTGTCGGGTTTGACCTCCATACCTCAAAATTCTTCCGAACAGCGAGCCGACTGGGGAAGGGCGACTTACTTGGTGCATTGTGTCCATCTTGCAATCAGACCTTTCGCCAGCTTATTCGTCACTTTATTGCAGTCCTGCCCGCTCTCCATCTCTTGGGCATGGATACGTTCCTGCGTGCACTTTCCACCTTGCGCTGTGCAGTGCCACTTTCTGCACTGACAGCGACCATTGACCACATGTCACCTAACATCCAGCATGGTAGCCAGTCCGTTGTGGTGGGGCCGCCATGTACCCTGTTGGTTGTAGCCCCCTGAGAACACAGGGATCGCTCTACTGATGCCTGTGCCATTTACTGACCATGTATACCAAGGAGTAGATGCCCATCTCCCTGGGGCATCAGGACTCCTGGTAATGGCCATCCTGCCAGGTGGCCCTTGCTGCGGCTGGGTGGCGCCCGTGGGGAGGGCCCTTGCTCGGAGTAGGTGGCATCAGCCAGATGACCTGCAATGAAGCGTGGTACATCATCTCTCGCTGGTGGCCAGCCACCAGCAGTCTCTAAACATTCTCGGGCTCAATTTAATGCTCAGAAGTACGATCCGAAAATGTTCGCCTCCCTGGCCACATTGCGGGAGGAGCGTAATTCTCAGGATGGCAGTAACAGTTATTCGCCTCGGTTCCTAGTTTGTACGAGGGCTGATGGGGAGTCTTTTATATCCACAAACCCTCGGTTCTTTGTCGAGCATTTAGAGGACAAGTTTGGGGAGGTGGAGGGCTTGTCCAAATTGCACTCTGGGTCAGTACTGATACAAATGGAATCCTCTGCCCAGTCATGATGGTTTCTTGCTTGTGACAAGTTGGGGGATGTTGCCATTACGATCACACCCCATAAGAGTTTAAATATGGTCCAGGGTATTATTTCCCATATGGACCTTCTTTTGCTGTCTGATGACGAGCTGTGCGCCAATTTATAGGGCCGACGTGTACATTTCGTCTGGCGCATTCATCGGCGTCGAAAGAATAATTGGATTCCTACCGGTGCCTTCATCTTGGCCTTCGATGGTGATACATTACTGGAGAAGGTCAAGGTGATGGTCTACCGATGTGATATCAAGCCCTATATCCCTCCCCCGATTCAGTGCTTTAAGTGCTGGAACTACGGCCATATGTCTTCCTGCTGCACTTCCAGCCTCACATATCGAGATTGCGGACGCCCATCGCATCCCAATACTCCATATGCCCCACCTCGCATCTGAGTCAATCGCGGAGAGCATCATTCACCTTGCTCGCCAGACTGCAGGATCTTACAGAAAGAGCGCAAAATCATGGAATATAAGACCCTGGACCGACTGACCTATACTGAGGCCAAAAGGAAATATGAACGACTACATCCTGTGTGAAAGACTTCATCCTATGCTGCTGCAACGACAACCGTGTTAGCCCCATCAGTTCAGCATATTCCTGACAACTCACAGAGCTGTAAAACTCCACATTCCCCTGTGCCCGTGGGGGGCTCTCCCAACCCCGTAGCTCCTGCGCCACCTTCCAAGGGAGCAACACCCTCCCACCCATTGGGGACGTCTGTCCCCACTTCTCAGCTGGAGAAGCGTCCAACTTCTTTGGCTACTCTCGCTTGGAAGGGGTCCCTTGGGTCCATCCCTTCCCAGGTTTCCACCAGCGGGAAAGATGACGCCAGTCAGTGGCATAAGTTCCGACCAGTGGCTGGTCATAGGGCTTTGCGACCCTCTTCTGTCCCAGCCGGTGAAACCCAAGGTTCGGCGATAGAAGTCAAAGAGAAAGACCTCTAAGGCAAAGAACTTCCAGTGGCACCTACCCTACTGCACCCTTCAAGCTCGGCATCTGAGGATGAGGTCGATCTCGCCGGTGCCTCAGACACGATGGATGGCACTCGCAGGTGACCCAGCGGCGTAATCTGCCTCCCCAGTCCCTTCACGCCTTTTTCTGCCATGGAAAATATCATTTGCCAGTGGAACTGCAGCGGTTTCTTCCACCATTTTGTTGAGCTCCAACAACTTATCATCCTTCACCCTTTCCTCTGCATTGCTCTTCAAGAAACTTGGTTTCCGGCAACGCAAACCCCGCCCTCCGTGGCTATTGGGGTTATTGTAGGAACTGGGCAGCTTGAAAGGGTATCTGGTGGCGTCTGCATCTACATCCTTCACTTCCTTCACAGCGAGTCTGTCCCACTACAAACTCCTTTTGAGGCGGTCGCTGATCCGGTGTGGAAGCCACAGGCTGTTACTATCTGCAGTCTTTATCTTCCACTGGATGGTGATGTCCCACAGCATGTCTTGGCTGCACTGATAGCCCAATTGACACCACCTTTCCTGTTACTGGGTGACTTCAATGCCCATAACCCTCTGTCGAGTGGGTTAGTGGCCACAGGTCGAAGTGCCACCATTGAGCATGTATTGACACAGCTCGACCTTTCCATTTTAAATGATGGTGCCTTCACGCATTTCAGTGTGGCGCATGGCACGTACTCTGCCATCGACCTTTCAGACTGCAGCCCTAGCCTCTTTCTGTCTATCCAATGGAGAGTACATGACGACCTGTGTGGTAGTGACCACTTTTCAATATTTCTGTCACTGCCACAGCGTCACTCTTCTGGGCGCCCTTGCAGATGGATTGTGAATAAGACTGACGGGGACTTGTTCTCCTCCATTGCCGCTATTGCGTCTCTTTCTAATGAAGCCATTGATGCGGTGGTTCAGTCGGTCACCACCGGCATTGTTACTGCCACAGAATCTGCCATTCCCCATTCTCTGGTTCCCCTCGGTGGAGGACTGTGCCTTAGTGGTCGCCTGAGATCGCTGAGGTGATTAAAGATCGCCGGCGGGCGCGCCAGCATCACAAGCGACATCCCTCAATAGAACACCTCATCGCCTTAAAACGGCTGTGTGCACAGGCCCACCGCCTTAATCGCCAACGCAAGCAGGAGTGCTGGGAACGGTATGTCTCCACCATTGGCCTCAATATTTCTCCATCGCAGGTCTGGGCCAAGATTAGACACCTCTATGGCTATCGGGCCCCTGTCCGTGTCCCTGCGCTGTCACAGAATGGAACAGTTTGTACCGACCCCGACATCATTGCAAACCGCTTTTTTGTTTTTTTGGTCATCAGTCTAATGACTGGTTTGATGTGGCCCGCCACGAATTCCTTTCCTGTGCTAACCTCTTCATCTCAGAGTAGCACTTGCACACTACGTCCTCAATTATTTGCTTGACGTATTCCAAGCTCTGTCTTCCTCTACAGTTTTTGCCCTCTACAGCTCCATCTAGTATTCCTTTCCTCTCCGATTCTGCGTAGAACCTCCTCATTCCTTACCTTGTCAGTCCACCTAATTTTCAACATTCGTCTATAGCACCACATCTCAAATGCTTCGGTTCTCTTCTGTTCCGGTTTTCCCACAGTCCATGTTTCACTACCATACAATGCTGTACACCAGACGTACATCCTCAGAAATTTCTTCCTCAAATTAAGGCCGGTATTTGATATTAGTAGACTTCTCTTGGCCAGATATGCCTTTTTTGCCATAGCGAGTCTGCTTTTGATGTCCTCCTTGCTCCGTCCGTCATTGGTTATTTTACTGCCTAGGTAGCAGAATGACTTAACTTCATTGACATCGTGACCATCAATCCTGATGTTAAGTTTCTCGCTGTTCTCATTTCTACTACTTCTCATTACCTTCGTCTTTCTCCGATTTACTCTCAAACCATACTGTGTACTCATTAGACTGTTCATTCCGTTCAGCAGATCATTTAATTCTTCTTCACTTTCACTCAGGATAGCAATGTCATCAGCGAATCGTATCATTGATATCCTTTTACCTTGTATTTTAATTCCACTCCTGAACCTTTCTTTTATTTCCATCATTGCTTCCTCGATGTACGGATTGAAGAGTAGGGGCGAAAGGCTACAGCCTTATCTTACATCCTTCTTAATACTAGCACTTCGTTCTTTATCGTCCACTCTTATGTTGTACATATTGTATATGACCCGTCTCTCCCTATAGTTTACCCCTACTTTTTTCTGAATCTCGAACAGCTTGCACCATTTTATATTGTCGAACGCTTTTTCCAGGTCGACAAATCCTATGAAAGTGTCTTGATTTTTCTTTAGCCTTGCTTCCATTATTAGCCGTAACGTCAGAATTGCCTCTCTCGTCCCTTTACTTATCCTAAAGCCAAACTGATCGTCACCTAGCGCATTCTCAATTTTCTTTTCCATTCTCCTGTACATTATTCTTGTAAGCAGCTTCGATGCATGAGCTGTTAAGCTGATTGTGCGATAATTCTCGCACTTGTCAGCTCTTGCCATCTTCGGAATTGTGTGGATGATGCTTTACCGAAAGTCAGATGGTGTATCGCCAGACTCATATATTCCACAAACCAACGTGAATAGTCGTTTGGTTGCCACTTCCCCCAATGATTTTAGAAATTCTGATGGAATGTTATTTATCCCGTCTGCCTTATTTGACCGTAAGTCCTCCAAAGCTCTTTTAAATTCCGATTGTAATACTGGATCCCCTATCTCTTCTAAATCGACTCCTGTTTCTTCTTCTATCATATCAGACAAATCTTCATCCTCATAGAGGCTTTCAATGTATTCTTTCCACCTATCTGCTCTCTCCTCTGCATTTAACAGTGGAATTCCCGTTGCGCTCTTAATGTTACTCTCGTTGCTTTTAATGTCGCCAAAGGTTGTTTTGACTTTCCTGTATGCTGAGTCTGTCCTTCCGACAATCGTATCTTTTTCGATGTCTTCACAGTTTTCCTGCAGCCATTTCGTCTTAGCTTCCCTGCACTTCCTATTTATTTCATTCCTCAGCGACTTGTATTTCTGTATTCCTGATTTTCCCGGAACATGTTTGTACTTCCTCCTTTCATCAATCAACTGAAGTATTTCTTCTGTTATCCATGATTTCTTCGCAGCTACCTTCTTTGTACCTACGTTTTCCTTCCCAACTTCTGTGATGGCCCTTTTTAGAGATGTCCATTCCTCTTCAACTGTACTGCCTACTGCGCTATTCCTTATTGCTGTATCTATAGCGTTAGAGAACTTCAAATGTATCTCGTCATTCCTTAGTACTTCCGTATCCCACTTCTTTGCGTATTGATTCTTCCTGACTAATGTCTTGAACTTCAGCCTATTCTTCATCACTACTATATTGTGATCTGAGTCTGTATCTGCTCCTGGGTACGCCTTACAATCCAGTATCTGATTTCGGAATCTCTGTCTGACCATGATGTAATCTAATTGAAATCTTCCCGTATCTCCCGGCCTTTTCCAAGTATACCTCCTCCTCTTGTGATTCTTGAACAGGGTATTCGCTATTACTAGCTGAAACTTGTTACAGAACTCAATTAGTCTTTTTCCTCTTTGATTCCTTGTCCCAAGCCCATATTCTCCTGTAACCTTTTCTTCTACTCCTTCTCCTACAACTGCATTCCAGTCGCCCATGACTATTCGATTTTTGTCCCCGTTTACATACTGCATTACCCTTTCAATATCCTCATACACTTTCTCTATCTGTTCATCTTCAGCTTGCGACGTCGGCATGTGTACCTGAACTATCGTTGTCGCTGTTGGTCTGCTGTCGATTCTGATTAGAACAACCCGGTCACTGAACTGTTCACAGTAACACACCCTCTGCCCTACCTTCCTATTCATAACGAATCCTACACCTGTTATATCATTTTCTGCTGCTGTTGATATTACCCGATACTGATCTGACCAGAAATCCTTGTCTTCCTTCCACTTCACTTCACTGACCCCTTCTATATCTAGATTGAGCCTTTGCATTTCCCTTTTCAGATTTTCTAGTTCCCTACCACGTTCAAGTTTCTGACATTCCACGCCCCGACTCGTAGAACGTTATCTTTTCGTAGATTATTCAATCTTTTTCTCATGGTAACCTCCCCCTTGGCAGTCCCCTCCCGGAGAACCGAATGGGGGACTAATCCGGAATCTTTTGCCAATGGAGAGATCATCATGACACTTCTTCAATTACAGGCCACATGTCCTGTGGATACACGTTACGTGTCTTTAATGCAGTGGTTTCCATTGCCTTCTGCATCCTCATGTCGTTGATCATTGCTGATTCTTCCGCCATTATGTGCAATTTCCCACCCCTAGGACAAGAGAGTGCCTTGAACCTCTATCCGCTCCTCCGCCCTCTTTGACAACGCCGTTGGCAGAATGAGGCTGAATTCTTATGCCGGAAGTCCTCGGCCGCCAATGATGATTATTTATCAAAAATTTAAGCAGTGGCGGGGATCGAAAACGTTTTGATTATGAATCAAATACGCTACCCCTAGACCGCTTAGCAGACCATTTTGCTGTTATTTCCGCTTCTGTGAATTACCCGCTGTCCTTCCGCTCCATTAAAGAGCGGGTGGAACGTCAGAGCCTTTCATTTCACACCCGCCATTCTGAATCCTACAATGTTCCATTCAGTGAGTGGGAATTTCATAGTGCCGTAGCTGCTTGCCCTGATACAGCTCCTGAGCCAGATTGCATCCACTGTCAGATGCTGAAACACCTCTCAGTGGACTGCCAGCGACGCCTCCTCGACCTTTACAACCGTATTTGGGTCGAGGGTGAGATTCCGTCGCAATGGCGGGAAAGCATTTTTATCCCCGTTTTGAAACCTGGCAAGAACCCATTGGAGGTGGAAAACTACCGTCCCATTAGCCTCACCAACGTTCTTTGCAAGTTGCTCGAATGCATGGTGAGCCGGTGGTTGAGTTGGGACTCGAGTCTCGGGGCCCTAGAGCTGCGTCTCAGGGTGGGTTCTGTAAAGGCCGTTCTGCCGCCAACAATCTGGTGAACCTGGGGTCAGCCATCCTCACGGCTTTTGCCTGTCGTCAGCACCGCGTCGCTGTCTTTTTTGACATGCAGAAGGTGTATGATACGACATGGCTCCATCACAATCTCTCTACGTTTCATGGTTGGGGTCTTCGGAGTCCACTGTCGATTTTACCACGAAATTTTCTGTCGCATCGTACCTTTCGCGTGCAAGTCGCGGCCTCCCATAGTTCCTTCTGCCTCTACTATAGCTCCATTGGCATTGCAGCTGCTGAACGTTAGCTGCAGGGCGCTATCCACAAAGCGCAGTCTTGGGCTGTAGCGCATGGCTTCCAGTTTTCGGCTGCCAAGATCTGCGTTATGCATTTATGCCGGCGACGAACAGTTCACCCTGAGCCGTGGCTTTATCTTGCCGGCGCATTTCTTGCTGTGGTAAAGACACATCGGTGTTTGGGTGTGGTTTTTGATGCCTGGTTGACTTGGCTCCCACATATTCGGCAGCTTAAACAGATGTGTTGGCGGCATCTTAATGCTCTGCGGTGCTTGAGCCACATCAGCTGTGGCGCCGACCGATCTACCCTCTTACGGCTCTACCAAGCGTTAATGCAGTCCCGTCTGGATTATGGGAGCCTGGCTTATGGTTCAGCATCCTCATCTGCGTTGCAGGTGCTGGACCCAATCCTACACAGCAGGATCCGACTTGCGACTGGTGCTTTCCGGACCAGCCCTGTAGACAGCATATTTGTGGAGGCAGGTGTCCCTCCACTGCGGTTACAGCGCCAATGTTTACTGGCCGCTTATGCTACGCATGTTTGTAGCTTGCCCAGGTATACTAATTATCGTCTCCTGTTCCCGCCGTCGGTCGTCCATCTCCCAAAACATCGGCCCCGGTTGGGTTGTACAATCATGATCCGCTTCAGAGCGCTTCTCTCCGGGATTGGGGTTTTCCCTCTTCCACCTCCTTTCCGGGCCCCTCTGCGTACACCCCCGTGGTGTGTGCCCCGCCCTTGCCTTCAGCTCGAATTGGCACAGGGCCTGAAGGACTCAGTCCCTCCGGAGGCCTTCCGCCGCTGCTTTCTTTCCATCCTTGCCGTGTATCAGGACTCTGAAATTGTTTACACTGACAGCTGGATGGTTGCTGGTCGTGTCGGTTATGCTCTGACTCTAGGGGACCATTACGAACAATATTCATTGCCGCCTGGCTGCAGCGTTTTCACTGCTGAGCTGGTCGCCATCTTCCGGGCCCTAGAGTATATCCGCTTCTGCTCAGGTGACTCCCTCGTTATCTGTAGCGACTCCCTGAGCAGTTTAAGAGCTATCGCCCAGTGCTACGCACGCTCTCGTCTGGTGATGGCTGTCCAAGAGTCCCTCCATACTGTTGCCTGTTGCGGCCGCTCTGTGGTCTTTGTGTGGACCCCAGGCCATGGTGGGATACCTGGCAATGACATGTTGACAGCCTGGCCAAACAGGCCACCAGCGAACCATCTCAGGACATTGGCCTCCCAGAGACTGATTTGCGAGCGATGTTGCGCGGCAAAGTTTTCCAACTTTGGGACACTGAATGGCGCAACCTGACCACGCCAAACAAACTCCGTCCTATCAAGGAGACGACGGGTGTGTGGCGGTCATCCATGTGGGTCTCTCGCAAGGAGTCTGTAGTTCTATGCCGGCTGCGCATTGGGCACACACGGGTGGCGCACGGTCACTTATCGCGCCGTGAGCAGCCACCTCTATGTCGGTGCGGATCCGTTTTGATGGTGGTCCACATTTTGTTGGAGTGTCTCCTTTTAGCTATGCTCAGGCAGACGTTCGCGTGGCCTGACACGCTCCCTGCCCTTTTAACAAATGACACTGCCATGGCCGGCTTAGTTTTGCGTTTTATTCGGGCAGGGGTTTTTTATCACGTAATCTGAGTGCTAGTTACGTCTTTTTTGTTTTGAGTGTGGCATTTGCCCTACAATTTTCGACTGAGTTTTAGTGTGTTTCTCGGCGGTTGGCTCTTCCTTTTTTATCTCTATGGTCGGCCAACTACCGTCACACTCTGTGTGATTTTAATTCGTTTCGTCTGGTCTCTGTCTACGTCTTTCTTGTCTTGTGTCGTCTGTCGTGTTTTCCATTGTCGTTTTTATTCTCTGTGAGTGTTTTCAAAAAGGTGGGAATTTAAGGAGATGGGACCTAGATAAACTGACTAAAGCAGAGGTTGTACAGAGTTTCAGGGAGAGCATAAGGGAACAATTGACAGGAATGGGGGAAAGAAATACAGTAGAAGAAGAATGAGTAGCTTTGAGGGAAGAAGTAGTGAAGGCAGCAGAGGATCAAGTAGGTAAATATACGAGGGCTAGTAGTAATCCTTGGGTGTCAGAAGAAATACTGAATTTAATTGATGAAAGGAGAAAATATAAAAATGCAGTAAATGAAGCAGGCAAAAAGGAATACAAACCCCTCAAAAATGAGATCGACAGGAAGTGCAAAATGGCTAAGCAGGCATGGCTAGAGGACAAATGTAAGGATGTAGAAGCTTATCTCACTAGGGGTAAGATAGATAAAGCCTAAAGGGAAATTAAAGAGACCTTCAGAGAAATGAGAACCACTTGTATGAATATCAAAAGCTCAGATGGAAACCCAGTTCTACGCAAAGAAGGGAAAGCAGAAAGGTGGAAGGAGTATATAGAGGGTCTATACAAGGGCGATGTACTTGAGGACAATATTATGGAAATGGAAGAGGATATAGATGAAGGTTAAATGGGAGATATAATACTGCGTGAAGAGTTTGACAGAGCACTGAAAGACCTGAGTCGAAACAAGGCCCCGGGAGTAGTCAACATTCCATTAGAAATACTGACGGCCTCGGCAGAGCCAGTCCTGACAAAACTCTACCATCAGGTGAGCAAGATGTATGAAACAGGTGAAATACCCTCAGACTTCAAGAAGAATATAATAATTCCAATCCCAAAGAAAGCAGGTGTTGGCAAATGTGAAAATTACAGAACTATCAGTTAAATAAGTCACAGCTGCAAAATACTAACGCGGATTCTTTACAGACGAATGGAGAAACTAGTAGAAGCCGATCTCGTGGGAGATCAGTTTCGATTCCGTAGAAATGTTGGGACACGTGAGGCAATACTGACCCTACGACTTATCTCAGAAACTAAGACATGGAAAGACAAACCTACGTTTCTAGCATTTGTAGACTTAGAGAAAGCTTTTGACAATGTTGACTGGAATACGCTCTTTCAAATTCTGAAGGTGTCAGGGGTAAAATGCAGGGAGCGAACGGCTATTTACAATTTGTACAGAGACCAGACGGCAGTCATAAGAGTGGAGGGGCATGAAAGGGAAGCAGTGGTTGGGAAGGGAGTGAGACATGGTTGTAGTCTCTCCCCGATGTTATTCAATCTGTATATTGAGCAAGCAGTGAAGGAAACAAAAGAAAAATTCGGAGTAGGTATTAAAATCCGTGGAGAAGAAATAAAATCTTCGAGGTTCGCCGATGACATTGCAATTCTGTCAGAGACAGCAAAGGACTTGGAAGAGCAGTTCAATGGAATGGATAGTGTCTTGAAAGGAGGGTATAAGATGAACATCAACAAAAGCAAAACGAGGATAATGGAATGTAGTCGAATTAAGTCGGGTGATGCTGAGGGAACTAGATTAGGAAGTGAGACGCTTAAAGTAGTAAAGGAATTTTGCTATTTGGGGAGCAAAATAACTGATCTTGGTCGAAGTAGAGAGGATATAAAATGTAGACTGGACATGGCAAGGAAAGCGTTTCTGAAGAAGAGAAATTAGTTAACATCGAGTATAGATTTAAGTGTCAGGAAGTCATTTCTGAAAGTATTTGTATGGAGTGTAGCCATGTGTGGAAGTGAGACATGGACGATAAATAGTTTGGACAAGAAGAGAACAGAAGCTTTTGAAATGTGGTGCTACAGACGAATGCTGAAGATTAGATGGCTAGATCACATAACTAATGAGGAAGAATTGAATAGGATTGGGGAGAAGAGAAGTTTGTGGCACAACTTGACTGGAAGAAGGGATCGGTTGGTAGGACATGTGTTGAGGCATCAAGGGATCACCAATTAAGTATTGGAGGGCAGCGTGGAGGGTAAAAATCGTAGAGGGAGACCAAGAGATGAATACACTAAGCAGATTTAGAAGGATGTAGGTTGCAGTAGGTACTGGGAGATGAAGAAGCTTGCACAGGATAGAGTAGCATGGAGAGCTGCTTCAAACCAGTCTCAGGACGGAAGACCACAACAACAAATCGTAGCTAACATAACCTCATAGTATTCTACGTGACGTTGAAGTTCAATAATCTACGAATCGGAAACCGCGGGCTGAAGTCTGCAACACGGGAACTTGTATGAAGATGGGAAACGAACGCTAATTAGAAATCTGCGACATGTATCTGATGAGCGTATGGCCACCCCACTTTAACGGTGGAACTAACGAAGAAAAAAGACGCACTGTCCTGATGTAATCAGTAATATCTTATGGAGTAACTCCACTGTTTGACATAGAATAATAAGTTAGATATCACATTCCTCAGAAATCCTGATACGCATAAGGAATTGGAAGAATAACAGTTCCGTTCCTATAATGACAAAGATACACTAGAAACAACTGCATTGTAAGGAACAGTTGTGGAAGTTCCATAGAAAAGGGTACACATGTCTGTGCAGTTTTTTCTCATTCCAAAAACCCCTTTGATAAGATAGGAGTAACTTTTTGATATTCTGAGCTAGACTAAAGTTAACTGGGAGACTAATAGGCAGCTCACATAGGACGGTGATAAAAATCAGAATAGGACATGAGGTGACAGAAGCAATTAAACCTGTGTGAGAGACTGTTGTGTTTCGTTTACCCTGTTTACATTATTTGATTAAAAACCGTTTCCAACAGAAAATAAATTGTATGAAAATAGCAGATAGAATAGTGAAATGTAGTCTATTAGTATGAAACATAAGCCTTCATGTAAGGAACAGTTTTATGAGAATGTTCGTTTGGAGCACAGCAGTGTATGGTAGTGAAACACTGATTGTGGGAAAACTGGAGCCGAAGAGATTCTAAGTATTTGAGATATGGTGGTACAGATGAATGTTGAAATTTAGGTGGACTGATAAGCTAAGGAATATGGAGGTTGTATGCAAAATAAGAGAGAAAAGGAAGATGTAAACACTGAGAAAGAGAATGAACAGGATGATAAAAGGTCTGGGAATGACTTAAGTGCTACTAGAGCAAGCTATATAGGGGAAAAACTGTAGTGGAAGACAGGGACAGGAATACAGCCAACACATAATTGAGAACATAGGTTGCAAGTGATACTCGGAGATGAAGAAGTTGGCACAGGACAGGAATTCGTTGAGAGACGCATCAGACTGCTCATGTGATCAAAAATAAGAGGTGCCGGATCTTAAGAAGGGGCAGGTTGAGGCAGTAATTGATTCACGTTAGTTGGAATCCACGAGAGAAACAAGGTTTCACACAAATTCGTGTCCGTCACATCGAAAGATAAAAAAGGTTGTCTGAGTCTTCTTTCGTTAGCGAGTCAATCCTAGGATGAACAATCATATGGAATAAAAGCGAGTTAATATAGTGGTGGGGCAGTAACCGGTCTTTTAATGGAAGCCGACAAAGTGTTCACAGCCGAAGCAAAGTGTTCACTCAAGGCCGGTAGCATGATGTCCATAATGTATAAATCTGGTAAAACCGGACATAAATGTTGCAAAAGGGGACACCATTCTAAATTATTCGCCAGTTGTATAGTAACCAAATAATACTTGAGACCCATTCTAGTAACGCAAATATGGTTTTAGTCATGAACCTCAAAACAATAACAGAAAACCGCCTCTCGTGGATCCACAAACGAGACACAGATGTGAACGGTACACTGGAAAGACATAAAAGAGAATCATTCAGCGCTGCTCCGCGAATATACACACGCGAGTCGCCGGCAGACGGCGCGGCAAAGACATCACCGCACGCACGCCTCCCACAGACAGCCTCCAGCGACCGGCCCGCTCTGGTACATATGGCGGCCGGTCCAAACACACTCACGCAGCTACATCACATTCGGCATACAGCACCCACTAAATTAGTATTCCGATAACTTCGAGGTACAATTGGTATTTATTCTACACTGGCTGTGCAAGAGACAAGAGGCCTTTAATTAGGGTGTGTCTTTGTGTTGTGTTCATATCCAATTCAGACTCTGACATTCAACCAAATAAACAAAATTCTATTACAAAAATATTAAATATGTACTGACGTTATTCCAGTGTATCATGATCGAGTTTGAGCTGTAGATATTCCTTTCAGCAGCATACAGCGCAACTGTATCTCTGCCGCACTTGCGATGACATATTGCGCAGCGCTACAGCCCTACTCGCCACAGAAAGCCGATAACGAGTATTTCATGGCAACAGAACAGAACAACCACAACAGATCATACTCCTTAATAATCCTTCATATATAATACAGCTGTAAACTTCGAAAGAACTTTCTCCTCAACCCCACCAAAACACACAAGTATGTACACCTGTTCATATAAACATGAAACTAGTATGAGATTTTCCTATTAATCAATTGGATCCTTTGTTTTGGAATTCTTGCCAATAAAATATCAGAAAACCTCGTACCCCCTCACCTGTGCCCCAGTCAAATAAACGAGTGTTTACAACATAAGCGCTTTTAGTAAATAATAGATTAACGTGAAAACAACTTCAGTTATTAACATTACAATTGTTGGGCTGTTGACTACTACATTTTCTTGTTTCTTCATCAGTATTCAACATAATGACGTATATTACATCCTTTCCTCTTTCTTTCAGATCAACATTAGCCTGTATGTTTTACGTAAGGAAATCTACATATAAGTTGGTTCACCAACACAACATCATACAAATGGATCAACAGTTAATTACGAAGACAAAAAAAAAGAACAGAAAGCTCGGATGTCCAATGAGATATGGCACTTGCACACAAAATTTGATAACATTCAGGTCAAATTAGTCTTTGGGAGATTTATAATGTTTTTAACCCTTGAATGCATGATGGGCGCCTCTCAGGACCAAGAGTGAATTAATCATCCCTTTAAGCACTTTATAATCGTGTGAAATTGGACCCTGCTTTATGTCATCCTCAAAAATACGTCTAGGGTTAAGAAACATGATGAAATTGTATTTAATTTTGCAAAACTGTATTATAGCAGTGTTTTCTTAATGCTGTGAGGCTGAACATGGCTTTTCAAGAGTGTTGTAATCTACTGCTTTAGCAAGCGATTTTCTGCCAGTCTATGAATGTGACATATTTATACTGTCAATTGTTGCATGTGCTAGACTCTAGCAACAACAGTAATGGACTTCCTGCTTGTTGTTACAGTTGACCTCAGAAGTGAAACGTGTTGTTCTCATAGCTGATGTAAGTAATTATGTTTGTTATTCTCTCTAGTTTTTGTTCTCTCTTTCTCTAACAAAGTAAGTCTTAATACTTTCATTGTAACCACGGAAAGTAAGTTTCTCACAGTATGGAATCATCTAGGACTTCTGGAAAAAGACAACCTCCTTACGCCATAAATGTAGATCCTTCAAACGCTTCAACGATTATTTCTGAATGCTTGGACGAATGCGAAACTGGAATTGCTTCCATCAATCAAATTGGCCATGCGTATAGAACTATGTCACATAGCTCATAATCTGAAAACCAGTAGTGATGAATCTTGGGATGTAAATGATGTAGACTTACCAAGGACAGCCCTACCTGATAATACAGCACAATCTGCAATTTAAAATAATGCAGCGAGTACATACCAGCCTAGAAATACAAATATAAGTAATATATCAAGCACAACCCATCCTAAAAATGCAAAAAAGTAGCATGCCAAGCCCATCCTGCAAACTTTTCTATCGGACACAATGGAAATCAGTGGATCGAAACACCACCTTCTTATGGCAGAAAGCTTACTCATAGTATAATGAGAGTTTCTCTACCTCCTGTTAGGAGAACAAATACACAAGGTGATTAGAGTTACTTCACCACAAATAATACTGTGGACGAAACACTCCATTGCACAAATCTGGAAGGACGATGCTCAGCAATTACACTAGGACAAACGTGGCGTAATGTCACAAACAAAGAAATCAATGCATCAGTGCATCTTAGCTAGCAGTTAGAGAAGCTTGGGTGTTCCTGTAAGAAAATTATTTTACGACTCTACTGCCAACCCTGTTTACATGAAAACGTATTCTTTAAGTAGGTTAGAAGAAATAGAGTTATAAAACTGAACGATAGATGCACCTCACAAACTAGGAGCCAAGATGATATGGTAGCTTTCTGCAATGTGTGGGAACTATTTATAAACAACTGTAGACAAGGATTTCATCCAGGAGAGAACTAGGCAATAGATGAACAGCTAGTGTCCCTCAAAAGGCGTTGAAGATTTCTATAATTTATTCCAAGAAAGCTGTGTAAACATGGAATAAAGACATTCTGCTCAGCGACTCTTTGATGTCTTATGTTGTAGATGGGCTAATGTACTCAGGAAAAAATACAGATTACCCTCCTCAAGCTAATGCTACAGCTCTTCTGATAAAGATGCTTAGAGGAAGCACAAACTATATCACTATGCACTAATGTTTCCCTGTTTGAAGGTTTATTAAAGGATAAAATTACAACAGTCCGTTCTCGTCAACATAAAAAAACACAAATTCCACCTGAAGTGAGGCAGTGTCAGACTCGAGAGGTTCTGTTTCCACATTAGGATTCAGAGATGATTTGACTGCTGTGAAATATATACCAAAGAAGGATAAGAGTTTGTTGCTACTACGTTCCATGCATCACGGCCTAAAAACTGATCGGACACAAGAAAACAGGAGCCAGAAATGATTTTATTGTACAGAAATGCCTGCTGTGGATTCTCTTGACCAAACGATACATGCTTACACTTGCAAAAGAAAGACATGTAGATGGCCGTTTTTTTATGGGCTCTGTAATCGATATTGGAGCCATAGAACGTTTTGTTTTTTCACAAATCAGCAGAATATCACTATGGAAAATCACATAAGAGGAGGATTTTGTTGAAAGACTTGACACAGCAATTTATTCGTCCGTATATGGCATGCAGAGACAAAAATAGAAATCCTCAAAAAAATGTCCTAGAGGCATAGACTGAATGTGGTGTCAAGAGGGACCAGGAAATGGATATCATCTACCAAAGCAAAATTGTTAAAAGAAAATGTTCTTTACGTCTACATAAACTGGAAAGGAAAATTCGTCAGTGTTGTACAATAGGTTCTAACAATGCATGCATTGAATATAATGTGCTTGATTGTGAAGATTTTTCCCGTACTGTGTAGATCTTTCTAACATTCAGTCTAATCTTCCTTTGATAAAATGCTGTGTAGTTTAATTTTTGGTGCGTCTGTGTAATGTGCAACTTAGTCATTTTCATTCTCTATGTTTTTTTATATAGATGCTTTAAGCATATCGATTTGCATTGTACCTCACGAATGTGGAATTAGTAATTTTTCTAAATGCTAATATAAATAATTATATTCCAAAATAATATTTAATGTTTTCCTAATTTAATCTAGGTACAGATATGTTTTCTAAAATTTTATTCACTTGTTTGTAATAATAATTTTTTACAAACACTTAACTAGGCTGCAATTTGTAGAAAACGTAGTGGAGGCCTCTGAGGCCATCATGCATTAATTTCACCTGAACATTCTTGCATCAAAGGGTTGAAGAACTTTTCACCAATCTTAAAATGTCTACATTTAAGACTAGTACAATTAATAAAAACTTACATTTCCAGTCTTATTATGATACTGTCTCATACCGAGTGCAGTTACCAATTAAAAGTTAAACTACTAGAGGTGCAAATCCTTAAAAAAATACATAACTATTTACTCTTTAATTCTCCCTTTTTAAATTTCCCACTCTAAATAACAAAGAGAAAATTATACTTTTGTGCCATCAGTAGGTTAAATATTTTGTTGTTGTTGTGGTCTTCAGTCCTGAGACCGGTTCGATGCAGCTCTCCATGCTACTCTATCCTGTGCAAGCTTCTTCATCTTCCAGTAATTACTGCCACCTACATCCTTCTGAATCTGCTTAGTGTGTTCCTCTCTTGGACTCCCTCTACGATTTTTACCCTCCACTCTCCCCTCCAATGCTAAATTTGTGATCCCTTGATGCCTCAGAACATGTCCTACCAACCGGTCCCCTCTTCTTGTCAAGTTGTGCCACAAACTTCTCTTCTCCCCAATTTTATTCAATACCTCCTCATTAGTTATGTGATCTACCCATTTAATCTTCAGCATTCTTCTGTAGCACCACATTTCTAAAGCTTCTATTCTCTTCTTGTCCCAACTATTTCTCGTACATGTTTCGCTTCCATACAAGGCTACACTCCATACAAATACTTTCAGAAACGACTTCCTGACACTTAAATCTATATTCCAGTATCATTGTACCAAATATTGTAGCCAATGAGTAAGACATTTATAGAGAAGGGACCAAGAGTAGCTTTATGTTGCGTTCAATTTTACACTGAGGAGCCAAAGAAACTGGTACACCTACCTAATATCGTGTAGGGCCCCGCGAGCACGCAGCAGTGCCGCAACACGAAGTGGCATGGACTCTACTGATGTCTGAAGTAGTGTTGGTGGGAGCTGACACCATGAATTCTGCAGGGCTGTTAACTAATCCGTAGAAGTAAGAGGGGGTGGAGACCTCTTCTGAATAGCACATTGTAAGGCATCCCAAATATGCTCAATAATATTCAAGTCTGAGGAGTTTGGTGGCCAGTGGATGTGTTTAAACGCAGAAGAATGTTCCTGGAGCCAGTCTGTATCAATTATCGACGTGTGGGGTGTCGCATTGTCCTGATGCAATTGCCCAAGTCCGTCGGAATGCACAAGGGACGCGAATGGATGCAGGTGATCAGACAGGGTGCTTACGTACATGTCACCTGTGACAGTCGTATCTACACGTATCAGTGTCGCACATCACTCCAGCTGTACACGCCCCACCTCATTACCGAGCGTCCACCAGCTTGAACAGTCCCCTGCTGACATGAAGGGTCCATGGATTAATCGGGTTGTCTCCATACCCCTACATGTCCATCCGATCGATACTATTTGAAACGAGACTCGCCCGACCAAGCAACACGTTTCCAGTCATCAACAGTCCATTGTCGGTGTACACTGCTCCAGGCAAGGCGTAAAGCTTTGTGTCGTGCAGTCATCAAGGAAACACGAGTGGGCCGTCGCATCCTAAATCCCATATCGATGATGTTTTGTTGTGTGGTTCACATGCTGACACTTGTTGATGGCCCAGCATTGTAATCTGCAGCAATTTTCGGGAGTGTTGCCCTTCTGTCACGTTAAACGATTCTCTTTAGAAGTCGTTGGTCCCGTTCTTGCAGGATCTCTTTCCGCCCGCAGAGATGTGGGACATTTGATCCTTTACGGGATTCCTGATATTCACGGTACACTCGTGAAATGGTCCTACGGAAAAACCCCCACTTCATCGCTACCTCGGAGACGCTGTCTCTCATCGCTCGTGCGCCGACTATAACACCACGTTCAAACTCACTTAAATCTCGATAACCTGCCACTGTAGGAATAGTAACCGATCTGACAATTGTGCCATACACTTGTTGTCTTATATAGGCGTTGCCGACCGCAGCGCCGTATTGTGCATGATTACTTGCCTCTGTATTTGAATACGCATGCCTATACCAGTTTCTTTGGCTCTTCAGTCTATTACTAACTACATTAATAATATTTCTGATAATCTCTTGCACGAGGTTTCGCACTACTAAACAGTAATTTCACACAGTAAGCTGTATATTATAAAATACTCATTCCAGGGTAAAAGGTAAAAGATTTTCAACACTATGAACAGTCATTGTTTTTCCTCAGCTGTTACTTCAATCCACACTTAGAACGCAAACCATTAATCACTATTTGGGTTAAAAGAAACTTTATAAAAAATGATATAACATCGACTGATACACCGCCCAACATAATATATCGGATGGTTAGATTTCTTATGAATATCAGAATCAATATACACTTCGCAATAAAAATGTATTATATTGTGTACATTGATATTGATTCCGTTTGCTATGGCATCCATTTACAAAATATATTCTTATTACTGTAGTACAGTGGTAGCAACTTTTAACTATTTGTCAACTACAAAAAAAAAAAAAAAAAAAAAAAAAAATTCCTTTTCACGCTGATACAGAATCTTATTTAAATAATTGCAACCTTACTTTTTTCTTAATGAAACTGTAACCCCTCCACGAGAGCCCTGTAAGTAGTCAGTGAGCCATTGGTGAGGTCGGTACCTCGATCCAGGCGATCTTGATCATCATATTTGTGTACCTGGAGATCTATCGCTCCCTCGCATAGATATGCTGGAGGTGCCAGTCAGGCCGAGGGCTGAGAAGAGACTTGAAGCAGATGGAGCACGTGGTGGAGCGTACTTGTTTTGGGTTAGCGTGGCATGCATTCCCACCACGCACATGTCCGAGCAGTGTGCTCCGTATGTTGGCACTGATGGTATAGAGCTCTGCGACAATTGCTGCTGCTTTCCAGCAATTACTAGTGTATTCCGGCGAGATCATGAGATGAGTAGTTGGTCAGACATTTGTCCAGCTTGTTTGCCATGCTTGGTCGAGGACAGAGATTGGATTTTTTCCCCCAACTGTTTTAAAGTTCAACTTTCTGTTACACTCATTCTGGCGATGGCACATGTTGTGCTTCAACACTTTAGTGATAACTGATTACTTAGTGCTCAGCTCTCCATCTCCGTTCGGCAATCCTGTTTTGGCAATGTCTATTTCTGAACTTTCATCACGCGTGCTCAACCCTCTACTTCGTAGGCAAACTACTGAATCTTTTGACTAATTTCTCCTAAACTAAAAATGTAAATACAGAAAGGAGATCGTTTTAGTTGAGTCACTGTTAACGCCATGCCTTGGCACTGTGGATCAAGTGCCCAAGGTCTACCGTGGAATGCTTGGACTCTGATCTCGTACTGAGATGCTTTCTCCTTATTCTTTTACTGTGTTCTAAGGAACCTCCTTGAGCAATTTGTTAGGCCAGAAATTTTTGAATCACAAAGAATATATAGATATTATACTATTTTAATAAGAGCAGTTTTAAAGCCTGGACAACGGCCTTGCCGCAGTGGTAACACCGGTTCCCTTCAGATCACCGAAGTTAAGCGCTGCTATGCTGGGCTAACACTTGGATGGGTGATCATCCAGTGTGCCGTGCGCTGCTGGCAAGCGGGCTGCACTCAGCCCTTGTTAGGCAAACTGAGGAGCTGTTTCATTGAGAAGTAGCGGCTCCGGTCACAGAAACTGATATAACGGCCCTCCATATCCACATCCAGTGATGATGCCTCTGAACTGAGGATGGCACGGCGGCCAGTCAGTACCTTTGGACCTTCATGGCCCTTTGGGGTGGAGTTAAGTTCTTTAGTTTTTAGTTTTAATGCCTGCATCTAGTAAACTGTTTTGTAATGCATTTGTAACATAATGCAGCATTTGGATTCGCAATGTAGATGAACTTACCCTAATGTTGTCCTGTTTTAATAGAAAAAAATTAATCCTTGCATTTAGTAAATGATTTACAGTCAAAAGAAAGGAACAAACGAACTTATGAATATTTCTAACATACAGTTGAAATGTACTGTGAAATTGCGTGCTTATGGAATATCGTCTCAGTTATGTGACTGGATTTGCGATTTCCTGTCACAGAGGCCACAGTTCGTAGTAATTGACGGAATCGATGAAGATGTAGATGTAGATTGAATTCTTGGCAGATTCTAATTCCTCTCATTTGCAAATGAATCGCCTACAGCCTCAGATAAATTATTTATCTAACCAAGTGGAGGATTTGGGATCTGCAATCTCTGATGTCCCGTTCAGAGCTAAAGATTACTGCTTGGAATAGTGACTGTGCAAAGAAAATTGACGGACTTACAATGCTGTCATTGATCCCAGGACGGAGAGGGGCAGCCATGCGATGGAAGCGGGGAAAGGGGCAAGTCATACTCCCATGGAACAGAATATGTCTAATAAGGAAACCTGTTTCGCCAAACTTCTTAATCCATTCCTTATTGATGTTGCTATAGATACTTTAAGCAGTTCGCCAAATTTTTGTGGTTGTCGGTAAATCTGGAGAAATAGGTTCCTGGTTTCTAGGTAGCTTTGGATTTGGTTTTTCAGATTATTTACCCCTTGTGTACAGATTCTTTAACTGAAATGGACAACTGTGTTCTTGCCCATATGGGTGATTTACTTGAGCTACGCTCAGTGATCTTTATGCAAAGATTATAGGCCCAGGGCTGGAAAAAGTTCGTTAACCAATAATTTTTCCACGTATAGCAGGTTGGCGAACTTCTTACTGATTACATGTGAGAACTGTGTACTGCATATGCAGTACTGCTTTCGATTGCTGCTTTCAGAAGAGGAGGTGATGGCTACTATTTTGTAGGATATTAATAAAGAGGTTCGCTTATGCATTTCGTTTTCAGAGAAGCCTACCACGCCATTGCTCTAACAGGTGCCAGGCAAGAGCAGGCTGGGGGAGTTGGGCGTCTTGCGGATCACAGCGTTATGATTAATTATGTCAGTCACAAAAATGGGCACTGTTCCCATTGTCGGAAGCCAGGGCATTTTGTCCGTTCGTGCCACCAAAAACCTAAATTTATGCGGAACAACTGACATTAGAGATTAAACAGAGGCCGTCGTACTTCCTCTATGGCTAGCGCCTTTAATCATCTGTGGGTAGTTCGAATCCTTTCGCTTACGACTGTGCAAGCATCAATCACGAACAAGTATGTGGTGCTTTAGACTCTGGAAGCTCAGTTTCGTTGAGTTACGAGTGGTATCTTAGACTCCTTACCATTTGTAAATTGTCTACGGTTACCGGGTGGCCAACTGATAGTGGACAGCAGCTAACCATAGTGGGTTCATTGCGCAGTTCTACATCTACATCTACATCCATACTCCGCAAGCCACCTGACGGTGTGTGGCGGAGGGTACCTTGAGTACCTCTATCGGTTCTCCCTTCTATTCCATTCTCGTATTGTTCGTGGAAAGAAGGATTGTCGGTATGCCTCTGTGTGGGCTATAATCTCTCTGATTTTATCCTCATGGTCTCTTCGCGAGATATACGTAGGAGGGAGCAATATACTGCTTGACGCTTCGGTGAAGGTATGTTCTCGAAACTTTGACAAAAGCCCGTACCGAGCTACTGAGCGTCTCTCCTGCAGAGTCTTCCACTGGAGTTTATCTATCATCTCCGTAACGCTTTCGCGATTACTAAATGATCCTGTAACGAAGCGCGCTGCTCTCCGTTGGATCTTCTCTATATCTTCTATCAAACCTATCTGGTACGGATCCCACACTGCTGAGCAGTATTCAAGCAGTGGGCGAACAAGCGTACTGTAACCTACTTCCTTTGTTTTCGGATTGCATTTCCTTAGGATTCTTCCAATGAATCTCAGTCTGGCATCTGCTTTACCGACGATCAACATTATATGATCATTCCATTTTAAATCACTCCTAATGCGTACTCCCAGATAATTTATGGTATTAACTGCTTCCAGTTGCTGACCTGCTATTTTGTAGCTAAATGATAAAGGATCTATCTTTCTGTGTATTCGCAGCACATTACACTTGTCTACATTGAGATTCAATTGCCATTCCCTGCACCATGCGTCAATTCGCTGCAGATCCTCCTGCATTTCAGTACAATTTTCCATTGTTACAACCTCTCGATACACCACAGCATCATCCGAAAAAAGCCTCAGTGAACTTCCGATGTCATCCACAAGGTCATTTATGTATATTGTGAATAGCAACGGTCCTATGACACTCCCCTGCGGCACACCTGAAATCACACTTACTTCGGAAGACTTCTCTCCATTGAGAATGACATGCTGCGTCCTGTTATCTAGGAACTCCTCAATCCAATCACACAATTGGTCTGGTAGTCCATGTGCTCTTACTTTGTTCATTAAACGACTGTGGGGAAGGGTATCGAACGCCTTGCGGAAGTCAAGAAACACGGCATCTACCTGTGAACCGGTATCTATGGCCCTCTGAGTCTCGTGGACGAATAGCGCGAGCTGGGTTTCACATGACCGTCTTTTTCGAAACCCATGCTGATTCCTAAAGAGTAGATTTCTTGTCTCCAGAAAAGTCATTGTACTCGAACACAATACGTGTTCCAAAATTCTACAACTGATCGACGTTAGAGATATAGGTCTATAGTTCTGCACATCTGCTCGACGTCCCTTCTTGAAAACGGAGATGACCTGTGCCCTTTTCCAATCCTTTGGAACGCTACGCTCTTCTAGAGACCTACGGTACACCGCTGCAAGAAGAGGGGCAAGTTCCTTCGCGTACTCTGTGTAAAATTGAACTGGTATACCATCAGGTCCAGAGGCCTTTCCTCTTTTGAGCGATGTTAATTGTGTCTCTATCCCTCTGTCGTCTATTTCGATATCTGCCATTTTGTCATCTGTGCGACAATCTAGAGAAGGAACTACAGTGCAATCTTCATCTGTGAAACAACTTTGGAAAAAGACATTTAGTATTTCGGCCTTTAGTCTGTCATCCTCTGTTTCAGTACCATTTTGGTCACAGAGTGTCTGGACATTTTGTTTTGATCCACCTACCGCTTTGACATAAGACCAGAATTTCTTAGGATTTTCTGCCAAGTCAATACATAGAACTTTACTTTCGAATTCATTGAACGCCTCTCGCACAGCCCTCCTCACACTACATTTCGCTTCGCGTAATTTTTGTTTGTCTGCAAGGCTTTGGCTATGTTTATGTTTTCTGTGAAGTTCCCTTTGCTTCCGGAGCAGTTTTCTAACTCGGTTGTTGTACCACGGTGGCTCTTTTCCATCTCTTACGATCTTGCTTGGCACATACTCATCTAACGCATTATGTACGACGGTTTTGAACTTTGTCCACTGATCCTCAACACTCTCTGTACTTGAGACAAAACTTTTGTGTTGAGCCAACAGGTACTCTGAAATCTGCTTTTTGTCTCTTTTTCTAAACAGAAAAATCTTCTTACCCTTTTTAATATTCCTATTTACGGCTGAAATCATCGATGCCGTAACCGCTTTATGATCGCTGATTCCCTGTTCTGCGTTAACTTTTTCAAATAGTACGGGTCTGTTTGTCACCAGAAGGTCTAATATGTTATCGCCAAGAGTCGGTTCTCTGTTTAACTGCTCAAGGTAGTTTTCAGATAAAGCACTTAAAAAAATTTCACTGGATTCTTTGTCCCTGCCACCCGTTATGAACGTCTGAGTCTCCCAGTCTATATCCGGCAAATTAAAATCTCCACCCAGCTGATTTTACATGGCCAATTCTGATCATGTCCACTGAGGGTATGAATGCTGATTATCTCCTGGGTGTTGACTTGATCAGTAAGGCCGAATTTGTTTCGGATTATGGGCAAGGGCACCTTTATTTTAGGACTGCCCCTTCAGTGGGATTCCCCTTTTGTCAGTATGCTCATATGTTTGATGTTTGTTTGCTTGGGAAAGGGTATGTGAAGTTTCATTTGAGTTCCCTTTAGTGGAGGAAGCCCCAGCAAGTGTGGACAGTGTTGTGGCAATTCCCCCACGTCCTTAACGACAAAGTGAAAATAACAAATAAAATCCTACATTGTATTCAGTTGACAGGTCAGGTCCTTGTTAAGCAAGCACCTCCGAAAATGAATGCGCTACCTCAGGAAGTAGAGGAGAGTTTATTTGGCCATCCATTCACCCAACACTTCTTCCATTTTTTTTATTTTTTTTAAATCTTATGACTGGTTTGAGGTGAAGGCCTATCCTGTGCCAACCTCTTCATGTCAGAGTAGCAAATCCAAGCTATATCCTCAATTATTTTCTAACTTCACCCTCTACAGCTCCCTCTAGTACCGTGGAAATCAAATGCTTCAAATGGCTCTGAGCACAATGGGACTTAACATGCGAAGTCATCAGTCTCCTAGACTTAGAACTACTTAAACCTGACTAACCTAAGGACATCGCACACATCCTTGCCCGAGGCAGGATTCGAAACTGCGATCGTAGCAGCAGTGCGGTTCCGGACTGAAAGGCCTAGAACTACTCGGCCACAGCGACCGGCGTGGAAATAATTCCCTGATGCGCAGAGTGTCGTATCTTATTGTCCCTTCTCTGTGTTAGTGTTTTCCACATATTACTTTCCGCTCAGATTCTGCGCAGACCTTCTCATTCCTTACCTTACCAGTCGACCTAATTTTCAATATTCCTCTGTAATACCACATTTCAAATACTTCGATTTTCTTATGATTCGGTTTTCCCACAGTAAGTGTTTCACTATGATACAAAGCTGTGCTCAAAACGTACATTCTCAGAAATTTCTTCCTCATGTTAAGGTCTGCGTTTGATACGAGTAGACTTCCGTTGGCTGGGAATGCCATTTTTCCATCGCTAGTGTTATTTTGAAGTCCTCCTTGTGCCATCCGCCATTGTTTATTTGGCTGCCTAGGTAGCAGCATTCCCTAACTTCATCTACGTTGTGACCCTCAATTCTGATGTTAAGTTTCTCGCTGTTTCCATTTCTGCAGCTTATGTCTTACTTCGATTTACTCTCGATCCATATTCTGTACTCGAAGAGACTGTTCATTCCTTTTAGCACATCATGTAATGCTTCTTCATTGTCACTCGAGATAGCAATATCATCAGCCAATCGTATCATTAATATCGTTTCATCTAGAATTTTAATCCCACTCTTGAAAATTTCTTTATTCCCATCCCCTTGCTTCTTTGATGTACAGATTGAACCGTAGGGGCGAAAGACTGCATCCCTGTCTTTTCAATTGGAGTACTTCTTTCTTGGTTGTTCAGTTTATTGTTCCTTCTTGGCTTTCGTACATATTGTGTATTACCCCTTTTTCCCTTTAGCTTACCCCTACTTTCCTCAGAATTTCGAACATCTTGCACTATTTTACATAGTCGAACGCTTTTTCCTGGTCGACAAATCCTATGAAATGACTTGATTCTTCTTTAGTCTTTCTTTCATTATCAGCAGCGACGTAAGAATAGCCACTATGGTGCCTTTGACTTTCCTAAAGTCAAACTAATTGTCAACTGACAAGTCCTCAATTTTCTTTTCCATTCTTCTATACATTATTCTACTGAGCAACTTTGATGCATAAGCTGTTAATCTGATTGTGCGATATATCTCGCCGTTGTCAGCTTTTGCAGTCTTCGGAATTGTAGGTTGACATTTTTCCGAAAGTCAGATAGTATGTCGCCAGACTCATATATTCTACACACCAACGTGAATAGTCGTTTTGTTGCCACATCGCCCAAAGATTTTAGAAATTCTGATGACATTCGTTATCTATCCTTTCTGCCTTATTTGTACTCGAAAGCTCTTTTAAATTCTGGTGCTAATACTGGATCCCCTATCTCTTCTAAATCTACTTCTGTTTCTTCTTCCATCGCATCAGATGACTCTGCCCTTCATACAGGCCTTCAAGGTACTCTTTCCACCTGTCTGCTCACCCCTCGGCGTTTAACAGTGGAATTTCTCTAGATGTTACCACACTTGCTTTTACTCTCCTATATGCTAGTCAGTCGTTCCGACAACTATTACTTTTTATTTCTTAACATTTCTCATGCAGCCATTTCGTCTTAGCTTCACTGCAGTTCCTATTTATGTCATTCCTCAGTGACTAATATTTCTGTGTTTCTGGATTTCCCTGAAAACTTTTGTACTTCGTTCATTCATCAATCAACATAAGTATTTCTTCTGTTACCGATGGTTTCTTCGCAGTTACCTTCCATGTATCTATTTAATTTTCCAGCTTCGGTGATGGTCCTTTTTAGTAATGTCCAATCCTCTTTAATTGTAATGCTTGCTGGGCTAGTCTTTATTCCAGCATCTTCAGCCTTAGAGAAATTCAAGCGTATGCCGTCATTCCTTAGTACATCTGTAGCCCGCTTAGATTGCATATTGGCTCTTCCTGCCTAATCTCTTAAACTTCAGCTACTCTTCATCACTACTACATTGATATCTGAGTCTATATCTGCTCCTGGGTACGCCTTACAATCCAGTATCTGATATCGGAATCTCTGTTTGACCATGTTGTAATCTAAAGTCGTCCAGTATCATCCGAACGTTTCCTAGTATACATCCTCCTCTTATGATTCTTGAACAGATTATTGGCTGTTACTTGCTGAAATTTATTACAGAACTCAGTCAGCCCTCCTTCTCTCTCATTCCCTGTCTCAAGCCCATATGTCCCTGTAATCATTTCTTCTACTCCTTCTCCTACAATCCCCCATGACTTTTAGATATTCATCTCCCTTTGCGTACTGTATTACAGCTTCAATTTTCTCATGTATTGAGAACTAACCTATCACTGAACTGTTCACAACAACACACTCTCTGAACTACCTTCCTATCCATAACAAATTATATTCCGTTTATACCGTTTTCTGTTGCTGTTGATAT
Organism: Schistocerca serialis cubense; assembly: GCF_023864345.2. Classification (NCBI taxonomy): domain Eukaryota; kingdom Metazoa; phylum Arthropoda; class Insecta; order Orthoptera; family Acrididae; genus Schistocerca; species Schistocerca serialis. Next base: position 201,378,684 of record NC_064641.1, read on the forward strand.
TACGCTATATTCATCTGACCAGAAATCCTTGCTTCTTTCTATTTCACTTCACTGACCTCTGCTATATCTAGACTGAGATTTTGCGCTTCTCTTTTCAGATTTTCTAGTTTCCTCAAGCTTCTGACCTTCCAAGTTCCGACTCTTAGAACGTTATCGTTTCGATGGTTATTCAACCTTTTTCTCATGGTCACCTCCACCTAGGCAGTCCACTCCAAGAGATCCGAATGGGGGACTATTTCGGAATCTTTTGACAGTGGAGAGATCATCAAAACACTTTCCAATTGCAGGTCTAATTTCCTGTGGATGTACATTGTGTCTTTAATGTAGTGGTTTCCATTGTCTCCTGCATCCACATGTCGTTGATCATTGCTTATTCTTCCGCCTTGAGGGGCAGTCAGTTTCTCACCACAAGGACAAGAGAGTACCCTGAACCTCTGTTCGCCTTCCACTCTTTCTAAGGAGGCCGTTCTCAGAATGAGGGTGATTGCTTATACCGAAAGTCTTCAGCCTCCAATGCTGATTATTAACCGAACTTTAGGAGGTGGCGGAATTCGAACCTGGACCGAGGACGTTCTTATTACTAACCAATGGCCTTTCCCGTAGACAATGGAAACTTACGAGAGTGCGTGGTGATTGAGTACTGCTTTGAAGAACAGAGTCATTCTTGAATTGGTTCCCTTGGCCAATCTCCATTATTGTTTTACTTGGTTTGCTTGGGCAAGGTATTTCACTGGCCTGCATCTCAAACCAGCCTGTAATCAGATTCCCACGGCAGAGGGACTAAAGAGTGCGATGACATTTTTTACAGACTGGATCCTTTACATTTCAATTTTGTCCCTTTCAGGTTGATCACTGGAGCAGCGTTTCTGTCCTGCTTGCTTGATTATGTTTTGGGTGATTGGGTGATATCCAGCTCCAGTCCTTATCATCTACAGTAAGACTTTTCCCTAACATCTAGGCCACCTCCGTCATGTTTTGGCAAGAAAGGGGGGGGGGGGGGGTGACGGAAGCAGGTTTAACTGTGATACCTTAAAAAGTTTGTCTGGTCTGAGGTTTCCTTTTTGGGACATTCAGTTCCGTTTGACAGGATTCGAGTGGACCATACCCGAACTCGGGCTGTTTACAATTTTCGTCCTCAAAGAAATGGTATTGGAATAGCTCGGTTGGTCTTTATGATAATTTGGTTTTGTATGTTCGTGCTCAGATTCGCTGAGTTGGCAACTGCAAACAAGCCCCTTTAAGTTCAGGTGGACGGAAAGTCAGCGATCAGCCTTCGATGCACTGAAGGTAGGACATAATAAAGCCCATGTAATAACCATCCTCAATATAGATTTACATTTTATTTCAAAAACCGACGCATTTAATTCTGGGAGAGCATGAATTGTTCCAGGAACAAAATGGCCAACATCGACTCATTGCTTGTGTTTCACTCGCTTTAACGGCCACTGAGGCCAAGTATCCCACATACGATGTTCAGGCCCTTGCTGTTCGCTTTGGTATAGAGAAATTCTAGTTCTACTTAGATCACCGTGAGTTCATATTTGGAACTTCGAGTCACGTGCTCTCGTGGGTCAATGAAAACACCCGTGAAATGGGGTGTATTGCGAGATGGGAGGTGCGCATTTCGTTATTCACTTTTCTAGTAAAGCACATGAGGGTCAGCAAAAATGCCGCAGGTGAAAAGCTGGGCCATATGTTTGAGTCTGTGGTTGAAGAGAGTGGTTTTCTGCTCACGACTGATCTGGAAGCCAATGTTAGTGTTACCTCAGCTGATGTGAGCCCGTTATTTGGTGACCTTGCCCAACAACAAGATTCCGACCTGGAATTGTCCCAGGTTAAAGAGCATCTTCAGACCAGAGAGATGTCTGGGTACCAATTAAAAGGGGCATTTTGTGTTTACAGGTCAAGGGTGATTTCCAGTGGAGTATTTGTTTATCCAGCAATCCTGTTCCCGCTGTCTTTAGATACTACCAAAAGTCTAAGTCCTTGTTAGGTGGGCATTTATCTGTTTCTTAAGTCCTTCACAAGGTTAGACAGGATATGACATAGCTCTCTGTCAACAGGGACGTTAGGAAGTGGTTGGGCAGTGGCCTGAAAGTAGACAGACAAAGCCTAGTTATGGTCATAAGAGTAGGTTGTTGCAGTCCACCCATGCTGAAGGTATTATGGAAAGCCTTTTTATCTACTGTGTTGGTCCCTTTCCCCAAACTCAGGAGGGTTATGGTTAGGTTTTCGTTCCTGTCGACGTCGACGCTGTTTTGAGTTTTCTGTGGTCAGTGGTGGGCTATAGAGGGACTGTGTAGCAAGTACTGGGTACTTGAGTAACATAATTTCACCTATTGGCCCTCCTGGTACACTTGTTACTGATAATGCCCAGGCATTTGTTTCTAAGAAGTTTCTCTGGTTTTGCTGTAAACTACCAACACCAATTACTTACAACCGTCTTTTGCGAAAAGGGTTAACAGGAATCTGAATCCTGTACTTATTGTTCGGAGGTGCAACCGAAGTGGGATTGCTACATCCCACTGCTGGAGTTTGCCGTCAATACCGCGAGGCCCATCAACCCATGTCAGTGTCTTTAATGTTCACTGATACTGGAAATTCGCCGCTTTCCAGCCTGTGAGAAACAGCTTGCTTCCAGGTCAGGTTACTCTGATAAAAGCAGAAATAACTGGCAGGGGGCGAGGGCAAATATATCGAAGGTCCACCGAAGGGAAGCGGCATGCTACAACTGGGGGCGCTAGCCTGCCAAACTCCAAGTAGGTGACACGGGCTCTGTCTACAATATTGGACGCTCCAATAAGGAAGGTAAGGCATCGAACAAGTTAGCGCCATGCTTTTCGGATTTGTGGCACGTCCTCACGGTTCCCAAACCAGTCACGCTACGAGTGAAAAATGAGGCATCTGACCATGTTCTGAGTGTGCACATCAGCCAATATAAGCCACTTAATTCTCATTAATGTATATATTTTTCTTTCTGATATCCCTTCCTGTGAGAGATTGACCCGTGTGGCGAAGTCGATATCTCGTCCCTTGCGAACCCGAGCACCATCTAGGGTATTCTAGGAGCCAGCTCTCTCTGGCAGAGGATAGGTGCAGGTGATGGGTGTGCCAAGAGTTGGGAGGAGTCTTCGACAGGACAGTGCACAAGGTGGATCGTACACGTTTTGGGTTAACGTGGCTAGTTTCCACGGTGAGTGTATGTTTCATTGATGAGTAGTTTGACCAGACATTTGCACAGACTGCTTGCCATGTTCGTCGAAGATACATCTCGGGATTTGCTGATACCTGTGATACCAGTTTTAATGGTGATCGTTCTTTGAAAGTTATGTGGGACTCATTCTGGCCGTGGCTCTTGTTTGCGCTGCACTGTTTTAGTGATTATTGGCTACTTGGTGCTCAACTCTCTCCCGTCTATTTTGCAGTCCTGTTCTCGAAATATCTGCTTCTGAACTTTCATCTTGTGTGTTCTGTCCTTTCCCTCGTAGGCCAACTATTCGATCTATTAAGGATAATTCCTCCTAAAATAAGTAGGTAATCCAGCAGACGGATCATTTTAGTCGAGGCTTAGTTAATTTGTAGTCTTGTCGCCACAGATCTGGTGCACGAAGTCTACCTCGGTGCATAATGTACCTCCAGCAGACTTGCATCCTGATCTCATATTAGACTGGTAATTTATTGATTTTGGTCTAAGGAACCTCTTTGAATAAAGTATTCTGATTGAATTTTTTGGAACATAGAGAGTGTACATATCTGACTGTTTTAATAAAGGAATATTTAATGCTAGAAGCTAGTAAACTGCTTTTGTGATCCTTCTCGAACATAATGCAAAGTTTATATTACCGAACTTTTTCTAACGTTGCACTGTTTTGATAGAAAAACTAATTAATTCTTGCATCTCGTAAATGGTTTATTGTCGACAGAAAGTAAGTAATCCATATTTGTAATATACTGGTGAACTGTGTAGTAGTAATAAATTTTGTCAAGCTGTTATTTAAAAGAATCAAACAGTTCTCTACCTGTTACCCAGTCCTTCTACTAGGACCGGTTGAGTGTGTCTATCATTAATAAACGTCATTATTACGCCATATCTACGGCCACATGTACATGGTTATTCTGTAAATCACATTTAAGTGCCTGGCAGAGGATTCATCGCACCACCTTCATGGTAGTTCTCTATTATCCCACTCTTGGCCGGCCGTTGTTGCCGAGCGGTTCTAGGAGCTTCAGTCTGGAACCGCGCAACCGCTACGATCGCAGGTTCGAATCCTGCCTCGGGCATGTATATTTGTGCTGTCCTTAGGTTGACTAGGTTTAAGTAGTTCTAAGTTCTAGGGGACTGATGACCTCAAATGTTAAGTCCCGTAGTGCTCAGAGCCATTTTTGAACCCACTCTTTGGCATCGCGAAGAAAAACCACCTATATCTTTCCCTGCGAGCTTGTTTCACTTATTTTGTTCTGACGATAGTTTCTCCCTACGTAGATCGACATCAACAAAATATTTTCGTATTCAGAGGAGAAAGTTCGTGACTGAAATTTCGTGAGAGCAAACCGCCGTGATGAAACCTTTTGTTTCAATGAATTCCACCCCATATTCTCTATCATGCCCGTGACACTCTCTCTCCTGTTTCTATATAGTATAAGACCTGATGCCCTGCTAAGAACTTTCTCGATGTACTGCGTTAATAGTGTGGTAAAGACCCCACACCACGCAACAGTGCAGTAATTCTCCATAAGAGGGCGGACAAGCATAGTGAAGGCAGTTTCTTTAGTAGATCTGTTACGTCTACTAAGAGTTCTCCCAATAAAACGAAGTCTTTGCTTCACTATCATCAAAAAATTTCCTATGTGGTCTTCAAATTGCTCATAAGTGTAATTTCTAGGTATTTAAAACACTCCTAGGTACATAGTTGAATTTACAGGTAAATAGATTAGATTGCTATATCGTGTAACCGAAGTTTAACGGATTCCTTTTAGCACCCACGTAGATGATCTCACACTTTTCATTATTTAGGGTCAATTGCCAATTTCCGTACCATACAAATATTTAAATCGTTTTGGACTTGGTTTTGGTCTTTTCATGACTTTACTAGAATGTAAACGAAAGCATCATCTGCAAACAACCTAAGACGGCTGCTCAGATTTTCTTATAACCATTTATATATTCACGTAGACACAACACAGCTATTCATGTCAAAGACTGAGTTCACCTTGTGGCTACTCTTTAAACTTACAACTGGCTTCGGCGTATGTCACACCAATGTACAGCACACTCTTTACATGTGTGATGCATTGACAACATAAAACAACTTTACTTTATAATTCGTATGGCACTGATTATTTTATACTTTTCAAAAACTTATGTACATAAAACAAATAATGAGATGCCACAATTTCACAGACTTCACTAGTGTCATGGAGATATGATTTTATGTGAGAAGTGGCGAGTGAAAACTTATACCAATGCTGGAAACCGAACTCGGGTCTCCTGTTTACCAGGCAGGTGCGTTTGACATTAAGTCACCCTCGCACAGCGCTCCACATGACTACATGGATTACCATGTCACACCTACCTTCTCTATTCAAACTGTATATGCTGCCCCTCTCTAACCCTGTGACAAGGTGGCCTAGTGGATAACGCACCTGCCTACTAAGCAGGAGACCTGGTGAAACGTGGCGCCTTAATATCGCACCTGTCAAGAGCCTGTGTATCAGGAGAATGACTCATGCGTACACAGTGGAAGATGGTCTGAAGCGGGCTCACACTAGTACGTAGTTCTAATTTTGGTCTGCTAGAGGACAGTAGCGAACAGGACTAAACAGAAAGAACTATAATGTAGTTAAGAATTTTGACCACCGGAATCCAGTAGTGAATAGAGACGTTCAAGGAACAGGTCAAGAGAATGTTTTTGTGAAATGTTCTGTTTACTTCTGGAAGGCTTTTTTGTTTATTTATGTTTGTGCAGTTTTGTATATGCTTTTAGTAGTGTGAATTATGCGTGATTGTGATCTAAAGTAAATATGTAGATCATTGTTTTACTGATGAACGTTGTACAAACTAGTGTGAGAAAGTTTTAAGACAGTGTGAATGTAGACAATGGGTAATTTTGTATCATAATATGTTAAGTAAGTTTATGGTGAAAGGAAAGTTAATTAGAGTGCAAATGAAAATACTTAATAACATAAAGTATAAATAAAATATATTTACTTCAGGGAAAACTACAATTCAAATGGTTCAAATGGCTCTGAGCACTATGGGACTTAACATCTTAGGTCATCAGTCCCTTACAACGTAGAACTACATAAACGTAACTAACCTAAGGACATCACACACATCCATGCCCGAGGCAGGATTCGAACCTGCGACCGTAGCGGTCGCGCGATTCCAGACTGAAGCGCCTAGAACCGCTCGGCCACACCGGCCGGCAAACAACAGTTCGAAGTAGTTATTTGTTGATTGGTCAGTCATGAAAAGCGCGGACTATCGTGGGAGAATAATGTTTTTCTGTTGGCCTTAAAGACAACTGACCCATCAGAATGGAGTATTACTCGCGCGTCTTTTCTCCTGGAGACAGAGAATGCTTACAGCGTCCAAAGAGACGGAGCCCAGGCTTTCAATAGTACGGTAATGTGTAGTATGAGCTCCGAAGGAAGTTATAATTTGCCGGTTGTAGTTCTGCTACTTGTTTCAAAAGTGTTTCAAAGTAAAAGTGTATTGATCTCTGTGTGTTGTTTAGAAAGTATAGATTTTTAAAGTAATTTTGTGTATGTGAAAAGACAGCAATCCGCGTGGCATATTGATCAGATCGGCGACTAGAAACATGAGTGCATTAAATGCTGATAAACTTAACAGTACCGCGGGCATTTCCATTTCTGAACAATCCGAGCTTAGTACCTGTTAAGATATCCGGAAATACGATAGCATAAACCTGTTAATGGGAAGAAAAGGGTTTGTGCATGACTGTGTTAAGATTAGCACGGGCTTGGCTGTAAATGGGTACATCTCAAGGTTCAGAATATAACGAAGTTTTTCCAGTATTTCCACCTTTTATTCGAAATTAAGACCTTTTCCCGATTCTTAGAATAGTTACGTTGTATGCAGCCTGGTGCGAGTTGCAGTAGGGTAGGTTTCTGCTCGGCTTTCCCACCGGTGATCTGCTGCAACGAGTTCGCAGGTAGACGCAGGTATTGGACGAACGAAACCGCGCCGCCGCACCGGGTTCAGTTCCCTGACCCGGTACAAATCATCACTCATTTCTTCAGTTTATACACTCAAAATAAATAGGGTGGTGTAAGTAAAAGTGGTGACTAAGCTTTCACTGTGGAACTTGGTGGTAACTGCTTGAAGTAACCAGTGCTTCGGTTATTGCTGCATTCTTTATAACTGAACATAGTTTAAAAACAAAATATTTTCTTTGAAACAAATAAGTCAATACTTTTTTGTGAAAATCCTGCTACACACAAGCAGTATTGAAATTACTGTAACCGACAAAATGACCAAGAATCTTTCTGCTTTAAAGTGACTTCTCTCATATGTTTCACATAAAAGTGCATTATAATTTACACAGTATGGTGTTAAAACTAATACACTTTCAGCTACAACATATAATTATGTGTGCAGTACATTATATTTGTACTCATATACGATTTAGAATGGCAAATCAATCCCTAATCAACAAACCAAAACACTGTGTGGAACCTTCGAAATTCCATCCACAATCCTGCCACTGCCAAATATGCTTCATGAGTAATGACCACCTAATTACGGCGTGTACAAACGCCTCCACCTACTTCTACTGTAACTCCCATCATTTCCTCAATCAATATGGTAACCTCGCTTCTGCTCGCTCATGTAATATCTGTAGTCTGCTCCATCAAATCTATACATCCAAGGGCAAGGTTGTATCTCCCATATCAAACGTAAGCTGATAGTACCCATCAACCAAATGACAACTACCACTACCCCAACAACTCTCTCTGCCCTTCTCCCACATCTGAACACATCATCCATTTTATTACTACAGTCCTTCAAAACAGCCACCCTTGCCAAAGGCCACACTCCCAGCAACCAATATTTCCCCTGCTGACCGCTCTGTCTTCCTATTCAACAAACAACCACCTATTCCCACAACCAGCTAGACATTCTTATCGCTCTAAAGCATTATAATGTCCTTTTCGACAATATCAGTTCATTTCTAGCCAAAAAAAAACCAAAATTTCATCAAAATGCAATATTTGTTGGTGCAGGCACATGAATTAGGGAATTATTAATAATTTTAATGAAAGGGTACCTTCTCGATCTATATTTTGCCACTGATAAAATCCATAGCGGCTCCCATGGTGAACTCCACCGGTAGCATCAGTTTACTGACTCCATGCACTCTCCACAGCCTATACGCCCTGCAAGTAACTCCTTGGACGAAATACTGCAGCAGTCCTCAACCCCAATGGATGTGAACCATCTCCATATCCTGCTCACCATCTTCTACACATCACACCCTGCCTGCATACTTACTCCTCAAGCCTTTCCCAGACACATCCAGGAATAATCGCATACCATTTGTGAAGCCTACAATGAATCCATTGCTACCCATCTTGCAAGCCAACTCTATCTCTTTCAACACCCCAAAGACGTCCACCACGCTGCTACCTCATTCCACCTTGTACTACACTGTGACTCTCTATATTCCTACAAAGTTAACGTATCCATACTGCTCCCCACTCCCTCCATGTGCTCTCGTACTCTTCTCAATCCTGTCTCCTGTGCTCCTTCCTCATAGAGACCCATTACCAAGACAGACTTACACACCATAGATAACTACAGAGTAACATCTTAAACCTGCTGGACGTTGAGCTTGATGCCAAACTTGCACAAGCATAAACGTCACATTAGCCACAGGCCGTTCCAACCTTACTCCCTTCTTCGCCTCCAGCATGATAATCTCCTTTTCCCTGGCAAACTAAGCAACGAAAAAGACTTTGCATCTTACCTCCCTGACAAATTCACTACCACCAACGATCCCCCCCCCCCCCGCCCCCTTCAGTTACTCCTAATTCCCAACAGTGTATTACCTCCTGCCCAGCCCCATTCCTAGCTTCCAGTGCTTTGACAAAGTCTGACGGACAGAACTCACTAACTCAATAACAAATCATGATATTCAACAGATACTCTATAATGGGTGCTACACTGTTCCTGTTTATGACTGCATAACCTTCTTAAAAATACTAGCCACCTTTTACAGTATAAGCTTTCACATAGGTTTCTGTCCTGAACTGTGGAAAACCTCTCAAACCTACATCTTCCTCAAACTTAATAAACCCGACACAGGCGTCACCGCCTAGCATCCGTCCTGCCTCACCTGGTTTTTGAGTGCATCATATCCTAACACATCCACAATGACATACAATAAAATTTACCCAATTCTATCCAAAACTGTGGCTTCCATCCCAACTTCTTCTCTGATGATCAGTTCCTGTACCTCATTCATCTCTTGTCCAACCAAATCAACAGCTGCAAATCCGTCATTTTTTCTTCCCTCACCTTGGAAAAGCATGTGGCCATGCATAGCATACTTGTCTCCTTTAAAGCTCCTTAGATATACACTTCCCATGGATCATCTATGCTTCACCACTTCCTTTCTCTCTAATCATCGGTCGTAGGTCACTACTAATAAATACCAACCCCTCTATGTTCCATCCCACTGCCCCAACAATCCATTCTCTCTGCATGTCCTCTGCATCACCCTATGCCAAAGTTCACTTTTCCCATTCATCTCCTCCTCTACTCCGATGACACTGCCCTCCGCGCCCCCTAATCTCTTATCCAGAAATCTCAACAGTCCCTCCTGCTCCATTTCCACCTGTTCCTCAGTATCAATCCTATCATATTATGGGTCGAACCACTTGCAGCTTCAACCCTCCACCTTGGAATGACACTTGGTCACCGACTAACATGGTAACCCCATCTACTCACCACTCAACAGAAAGCCCACAGTAAAGTTACTAAGCCTACAAACCTTCTAAACATAAGAACTGCATCCATCTAAGATCTTCCATCACCAAATATTCCTGATCTGACCAGTTCTCTGGTATGTAAATGAAGCATGAACGTATGCTCTGCTCTCTTTTTATCAGGCGATACACTGCATCTAGCCTTTCAGATCCGCTTATCCTTCTCTATCCACCCCTACTATATTATGAAGTTCCCTACCCTACTCTTCTATCTTGAACACCTCCGAGTATCCTTCGTTACTCGTAAACTGGACGCAACCCACTATATACTTTCCCCTGCTCGTTGATTCTGCTACTCTGGTGCAGTCTACCGCAACATTCCTTCAGCACTAGACCTCCACAATCTCAAAGAGCGCTGTAGTTAGCACATTGACGTTCAGGAGGGCGACGGTTCAAACCCACATCTGGCCATCCATATTTAGGTTTTCCATGATATACCTAATCGCTCCAAATGTACGTATGGCTCCTTAGAAAGTGCACCGCCAATTTCCTTCTCCATCCTTGACAGAATCCGAGCCATTGCGACGTTTCTGATGACATCGATATCGATGGGCCATTAAACCTAGCCTTCTTTCCTTCGTTTTTCCAAATCCCTCCCAACGAACCTTTAATCGCCTTCCCCAAGGAGCAACGAAATGCTCCGAAACATGTATCATTCCTATCAGATATATTAAATCCCAGCCACCCTTTCTTTGTAAGGGCTCTCTACCTACCTTGTCTACTCAGTTCCTGTGTTTGGAGTTGCATTCATCTTCATTCTTCCAAAATCCCGCCTCCAAACATTCACACTCACAGATACCCTCCTATGCTCTACCCCTAATGCTACATTCCCATCTACCGCTATCCCTGTCATCTGCCCCTACAGATACTGTCCTATACACAACCACAAATGTTACATTCCCATGCTATCCCTATCCCTGACAGTCTACATCCACCCATCACTTCATTAATCCTCGTGTGTATTTTAATCAATCAACACGTCTGCCTTTTACCTCTTAATTTACACAACCATCCATCTGTCGTATACATTAGTGTGAAAAAATCATTTTCCTTTCATCTGCATCTGTAGTTTAATTAATCAACAAATAAGCTTGTGGAACTGACGACCCGTCTTTATACTGTGTACATGATTCATTTTTGTCAACTGTAGTATCAAATTTTTAAAATATGTTTTAAGAATTTTTGCTCTCAAATGTCCAAAGAGTGGCGGATTGTACCTGCTGACAGCCCGCCACCCCCGGCCCATAGGGTGCAACGTGGATGAAATACCAATAAAGAAGACAATCAGGTTAGAGCATTTGCTGGCTTCAGCATGTGGCAGTCACATCCCAATGATTTTTAAACAGTTAATTAAATTGAAAACTTTTGAGGCCTTCTACTCATTAACCAGTGTAGTATGAGCTGTTACTTGATGGCAAGAGAAGTGAGTCCCCTCCAACTCATCCATACTTCTTCCCTTCTCAGACCAATGGATCATCCTCATATGCAAGGACGAAACTAGTACCCTATGCCCACTTTCAAGAAGGTGCTCAGTGAAGGAAGAGCTTTCTACCACATTTTCACAATCCAAAGCGACATTTTCACTAAACTTGCTTTAAGTCGTTTACCAGTTTGTCCTTCATACCAAGCTCAGCTTTATGCCCCTATCTGTGAAAGTTGAAATTTTATCAAGCAATTTATGATGAAATGAAAGTACGCTTTCTTGTGCTGGCTGAGGTGGTTTGAGGAGTAATTTGTCACACTGTCGATACAGGTGCCTTTTCTGTAAAACCCGAACGAAAGCTTTCGTTTCAAATAATAATTTTCGAATCCAAGGATTTAACTGATGTATCTAACACCATTTCACACGTGAATTCGATATTACTATGTAAGAATGTGAGCTTATTGAAAGTTGTTTTAACATCTTTGTCATTGTCTCAAAACTATTACCAGTTTATCTTCTTTTCACAACTGAACTGTCCTAAAAAAACTATTTCCCAAATTAACGACAAAAATATCACGTAGAATGCTTGAAAAGGGGGTCCCTGTTCTAAAAGAATCTTTCTGTAACAATGTACCACGATCCAATTTAAAGTAATTTTCCCTCGAAAATTAATAAATGCAGCTCTATGTACTCACTGATTGTGCCATTGGACGATTTCTTTTGTGTACCAAAGTTTCGTGTATGAATTCAATTATGTCATTAACTGAAATGTTAACATATAAATTAATTACATCTAATGAAACTAATTTCATGTCATATGGCACAGGTACTTTGAATTATGTTAACTGCTTCGTAACTGTTGCTCAATGAATATTTAGAGAATTAATGCAAAGCTAAGAAGTAAAATTAACACTGTTACAAAAACAGATAAGGGAAAGTCACCTGACCTGTTGTATTACATAAAAATGAATAGTTTCCAAAAAGAAAAAAGTTTCATCGAAAGTAATATTGCCATGATCGGTAAAGCTTTCACTGCAGAAGCAGATAAGAAAATTAACCAAAAATTAAAATAATGGGATGAATCTTTTTACTGAGAGAAATTTACCACTTAAGAGTAATGATCACACATACTCCTCTGTAATTTCCTTTCAGGCCAATAGTTGACAGTTGATGAGGCACTTCTACTAACATAGCAAGTATATGCTCCAATTAAAAAAAACCTTCTTTTTGTACCACTGATATATTCTGTGAACAATTGGTACAAATTAGTCGAAGAAATTAATGATCGGCCAGTGTCAAAAACATGACATAAGTTTTAGTAGATATAGCTAATTTAAGAAATACAACAAAATTATGTATTAACAGTTCAATTAATAACACAGTGAAATCATTAAGCAAAATTTTATTAATAAAAATGCAGAAATCAGTGAGAATATAGAGTCTCTTACATTAATTAGAGTCAGTGTCAATTATGTTAAAACAATTAAAACAATGTCAATGATCTTCATAGTAAATCGAATTCACATGTGAGACCGAGTCAAGTAGACAAATTCACATTTTAGATTTGAAGATAAATATATTAAATGAGAATATTACAAATTTCAGCTCCAACCACTCCAGTCAGCACAAGAAAGCATACTTTAATTTCGCCATCAATCGGTTGTGTGAAAGTGCAGTATCAAATACAGAGTGGAAGCTGAATACAGTAAAATGTGATTTTATTCATAGCTTAAGTTCAACATCCCCAGAATATTTCAACAAAGATAGAAAGTCAGTCACAACCTGTGTAAGAAACTTTTATTTGTTTCTCTTAAGTGAAACTAATAAACGTTTCTTGTGCAGCGTACCACTGTCATTTTGTATTGGTTGGCAATAAAATATATTGGTAAGGTTAATGACTACTGGCATTATTACTTCAGCAACATGTATAACAACATAGTCAACAAAAGCAATAATGACAATGGTTTCAGTGCAGGTGACGACAGAATTAAATACATTTGTTTACCATAACATAGAACAATTTCTAATAGGGTGGCGTCAGTTTTTAGAAAACAAAATTTAAATGTGGTATTTTCGATAATGGGTAACTCACATACAATTTTAAAACATTAAGTGGTAAAAAGGATTATTTCCCCGCGGGTATCTACAAGACTGAATGTATTGATTGCAATGGTTGCTGTGTGGGACAATCTGGTAGATAGCCGACCAGAGTTTAGCGAACACACCGCATTACATGGTAAAAATTCGGCAGAGGGATGTAACTTCGCTGTCCACCTTTTTAGAATTGAGTGTACAGGACTAGTTTTGTCCGTGCATGTGAAGATGCTCCATTCATGTGAGAAGAGATGACTTGTGGAGCTGAGGAAAGGGTCCGTCCTCATCAGGTGTCACCTCATGAGGCAGTGCTTGATGAGCAGGTGCCCTCAAGACACTCCAAATGTAGGAAGCTGTTAAAACGTTAGTGGGATTGGCTCTTGTGGGCTGATACCAATACAAGCACTGATCTGACAATAACTATATACTTATGATCACAGTCCTAGATCATCGTGTATGAGTATATAGTTTCTGGAGATAAATATAACGTATCTACCACATTACTACATGAATTACTTGAAGGTAAACTAATTTTAGGACTGAACCGTGATTTATTTTCAAAGAATATTCTTCAGAATTTTCTTTATTTACTAGCGATCCATCAAGAACATTAACACATTTAATCACACTATGTAAGCACTGAAGTAGTTGCCAGGGAGTAACTGATGAAATCATAACCAAATTCCTTTTAGAAAATGGGAGCTTCATTCACTTTAATAGTGCCTAAAAGCATTTTTTAAGGAAACAGATTTAAAAATTATAATAAGAAAGCACCATCTAAATATCATAGTTACAATTTATTCAGAGGCAGAAAGAAACAAGTTTTGACTGTATGAGCTTTTGGGCAGAGAACCTTGCCGCTCCATTTTGACACGGACGCGGTTACGACCGCTCACAACAGCCTCCGGAAGACTACACTGGTGCAAATCTGCAACACACCAGATAACTTTAAACTAAGAGTTTTAACAATTTACACAAGCACACAAACTATGCACCCCCCGTAGGAGGGATGGAAATGGCACAAAAAACTAAAAATTAAAATATTAACCTTGCCGCCAAAGGTGCAAATTGATTTTAACTTCTAAGAAGGGTCTTATGGTGAAAGGGTGGCAACTTTATATACTAAAATGATCGTTTAAATAAAAGCCCATGAAATGCAATCTTATATAAAATTCTACAAGGTTGCCCAAACAATAGTTATGATGCTCTACAGTACACAGATGCCGACTCTCAAGATCATAGGCAATAATATCAAAGTTTCCAAAGATCAAAACGTATTTCAGGTATTACGCCGTTACACTCCAAGCAATAAGTTCGTTAACACACCAAATCCGACTAACATGACAGAGGCAGCTGCTAACGTAGGGTAGATTGATAGGGAGATTACCGAACAACCCGAATCGCAGGTTGCTCTAACCCGACCCTACTCCACAAGGGAATAACGGAACACCCAATTTATATAGAACTACCTTTCCGCGGGTGGGCAAACGGAGAACCATGGTGGGACGACCCCAAAGCAAAACGGCTGGTGACCTCACCAAGAAAAGAAGTAGAATTTAACAAGAGTAAATCAGACAAAATATATCACCAATCACTTAACTTATAATAAACTGCGATTTCTCGAGAGGACGTGGCGCAGCACCCCCAAATCGCTCTCCCGAACCGTCCGCTGCCAGCCGCTTGAACGGACGCAGGAAGGCGCGCCGATCTCCCGTCTCACGGCGTCGCAGCTCGCACCGGCCAGACTGATGTCATGGGTTGACTCCTGTTGCTCTCGTGTCGACCGCGAAGTCACTACCCCTCGTTATACGCCGCGGCCAACTGGACTCACGTGGCGACGTCATATGCGCCGACGCTCAAGACGGACAAGTCATCTCGTGTCTCAGTGCGCGACCGTCCAACCGATCGATCCAACCGCCAGTGACCATTGCCTGAGCAAACTCGAGCAGACTGGCGGCCTAACGCGCAGACTCAGATACAGGAACTAACCCCCGACCGGGCGACCAGTCGCTGAGTTCTCTTACTGGCGGAGTGGAAAGACTCATTTTGCCGGCTTCAAAGGTTGATCCGAACGACAGACATATTAGCACTCCGAACGGCAGACAGACGCTAGCTGGCTAACAAATGCGGACGAGAGACAGACTAGCAAGCTGGGGACGAGAGACTGACCCAGACTGACCTATTGGCGAGCTCATAGCGCCACTTAAATGCACGTGAACAGGCAACCTTTCCCCTTTCCCACAAGAGGGAGACACCAAAGCTGCGACTGCCACAGCGGCGCCACCGCCAGAAACTGAGAGCGACTGCTTCACACTACGCGCTGCGGTGCGCTCTTCAAAACCGCAATTTTTACTGCGGCTCAAGCACTGAAATATGTAAATTATAATGTACTTTTACGTGAAACTCTTGAGAGTGGTAATTTTAAAGTAGAAAGACTTTTGGTCCTTTTGACATAGTGCTTCTGGTATGATAACTTGTAATATCTTGCTTGCCTGTTCCAGTTTCTTCAATAGTGCTTAGTATATAAATAGATTTTTTTTAAGCATATTAACTCAGGTATTTTCAAGAAAATGTTTTGTTTTCAAACGATATTCGGTTATAAAGTATGGAGCATTAACCGATGTCACTGGTCAATTCACACTATTACCACCACATGTAACTGTGAAATATTAGTCACTGTTTATGGTTACAACAATCTTGTTTGCTTTAAGTACATAGATTTTTAAAAAGTAGAAAATAATCAGTAAAATAACAAAGCATACAGTCGTGAAACAAAGTTACTATGTATTATCAATGTATAAAGAGTGTGTTGTACATTGGTGTGGTGTGCACTGTGAGGTAACATGCGAGCTGTGGCGCAATGGAAATAACGTAAGTTCGGAGATGG
Source organism: Schistocerca serialis cubense (assembly GCF_023864345.2). Lineage (NCBI taxonomy): Eukaryota > Metazoa > Arthropoda > Insecta > Orthoptera > Acrididae > Schistocerca > Schistocerca serialis. The sequence goes on from NC_064641.1 coordinate 201,395,099, forward strand.
CGTGGCCACGTGGGGGCCTCTCGGCTGGCCACGACCCGGCAGCAACCACGTGGTTCCGAACGTTAGCTGGACATGAGGGGCAGCCCCAGCGTGTGGACGAGATGTGTGGCTGGGAATTCCGTGGTGACACTTTGTCAATGAAGGAGACGTGCTGGGAGTGCCAAAAATGGTGGACTTTGTAAAATCTTAATCGCAGACATTTCACAGTTCGTGTGGAAATTAATAGTAGCCATTTGAATCCTGATACCTCAAAAAGCAAAAGCAACATTTACATTACCATTATTTGCCCTGCGATTCTGATGGTGTAATCAGATTTTCAATATCTTTATTAGCCTAAAGTGTACTATCTGACCGTAAATTATACAAGTAGCACCCAGCAACGAATTTCCAAAATACACTCCTGGAAATTGAAATAAGAACACCGTGATTTCATTGTCCCAGGAAGGGGAAACTTTATTGACACATTCCTGGGGTCAGATACATCACATGATCACACTGACAGAACCACAGGCACATAGACACAGGCAACAGAGCATGCACAATGTCGGCACTAGTACAGTGTATATCCACCTTTCGCAGCAATGCAGGCTGCTATTCTCCCATGGAGACGATCGTAGAGATGCTGGATGTAATCCTGTGGAACGGCATGCCAAGCTATTTCCACCTGGCGCCTCAGTTGGACCAACGTTCGTGCTGGACGTGCAGACCACGTGAGACGACGCTTCATCCAGTCCCAAACATGCTCAATGGGAGACAGATCCGGAGATCTTGCTGGCCAGGGTAGTTGACTTACACCTTCTAGAGCACGTTGGGTGGCACGGGATACATGCGGACGTGCATTGTCCTATTGGAACAGAAAGTTCCTTTGCCGGTCTAGGAATGGTAGAACGATGGGTTCGATGACGGTTTGGATGTACCATGTACTATTCAGTGTCCCCTCGACGATCACCAGTGGTGTACGGCCAGTGTAGGAGATCGCTCCCCACACCATGATGCCGGGTGTTGGCCCTGTGTGTCTCGGTCGTATGCAGTCCTGATTGTGGCGTTCACCTGCACGGCGCCAAACACGCATACGACCATCATTGGCACCAAGGCAGAAGCGATTCTTATCGCTGAAGACGACACGTCTCCATTCGTCCCTCCATTCACGCCTGTCGCGACACCACTGGAGGCGGGCTGCACGATGTTGGGGCGAGAGCGGAAGACGGCCTAACGGGGTGCGGGACCGTAGCCCAGCTTCATGGAGACGGTTGCGAATGGTCCTCGCCGATACCCCAGGAGCAACAGTGTCCCTAATTTGCTGGGAAGTGGCGGTGCGGTCCCCTACGGCACTGCGCAGGATCCTACGGTCTTGGCGTGCATCCGTGCGTCGCTGCGGTCCTGTCCCAGGTCGATGGGCACGTGCACCTTCCGCCGACCACTGGCGACAACATCGATGTACTGTGGAGACCTCACGCCCCACGTGTTGAGCAATTCGGCGGTACGTCCACCCGGCCTCCCGCATGCCCACTATACGCCCTCGCTCAAAGTCCGTCAACTGCACATACGGTTCACGTCCACGCTGTCGCGGCATGCTACCAGTGTTAAAGACTGCGATGGAGCTCCGTATGTCACGGCAAACTGGCTGACACTGACGGCGGCGGTGCACAAATGCTGCGCAGCTAGCGCCATTCGACGGCCAACACCGCGGTTCCTGGTGTGTCCGCTGTGCCGTGCGTGTGATCATTGCTTGTACAGCCCTCTCGCAGTGTCCGGAGCAAGTATGGTAGGTCTGATACACCGGTGTAAATGTGTTCTTTTTTCCATTTCCAGGAGTGCATAAACGGTTCAACCGTTTTCGTCGATCGGTGTGTCTTCAGAAAGCTATTAGTGTCAAATTAAATTGGTATATATTACAGGCATGTTACTTTAATAGTACATGAGTTATGGGGGGTCAAAGTGGCCACTTACTATCGATCGAGTCAGACCATAAGTACCGTCTCAGATCAGGTAAGTCCATGCGCAAATAGTGAGATAATGTGTGACTGTCAAGTTCAAGCTCCACTTATAGATCTCACGAATATAAAACAGTCACCTAGGATGTGTAATTCTGAAAACGGAAGTGAGCTGGTTAGTCCGAAATCAGAGCGTGAAAGTGTAACTGGTAGGAATTCAGGGAAGGGGTATGAATATGGGGGAGACACGATATCTCAGCTAATGCAAATGATCCAGGGAATGGCAAATAATATCAGTGCAGTTCGAACAGATATGGGTAAATTGTGAACAGGTATGGGCACATTGCAAACCGTTACGGATACAATTTAGGCTGACATGGGTACAATGTGAGCTCAAATAGGTTCTGCTCCGAAAGAGGAAGTTAAAAAATTATGGGTAACCTTGACAAAGCAATTGAAGATAGATTAAAATGTGTGTGAGAGCATATGGGGAAAATTACAGACGAAGTTGTAATATTGAAATCTAAAATCAAATCAGTGGAAATAGATCTTGGGGAAAAATGGATAAGGTACAGACGGAACTTGGGGGCAAGGTAAGCGACTGTATAAAAGAGGAACATGCTCATAAAAGCGATATAAATTTAGCAATTAGTGACATTACCAATGTTTTAGGTGAGGGGAGAAAGAATTGAGCAAAATTAAATATAAAATAGAGTCCAGTATCACTAGCGAAAATGAATTTAAAAAGCAAATGCAACAGATTAAAAGTAATTTAAATTCGTTAGCCTCCCAGCACGCCACGGGGTTTAGAAATATCCCTTGGGCAAAAACCGGATGTGTGAAATGTTACATAGATGACGGAAGATGTTGTTGTGGTCTTCAGTCCTGAGCCTGGTTTGATGAAGCTCTCAATGCTACTCTATCCAGTGTAAGATTCTTCATCTCCCAGTACCTACCGCAACCTACACCCTTCTGAATCTGCTTACTGTATTCATCTCTTGGTGTCCCTCTACGATTTTTACCCTCCATGCTGCCATGTTTCACTTCCATACATGGCTACACTCCATACGAATACTTTCAGAAACGACTTCCTTACACTTAAACCTATACTCGATATTAACAAATTTCTCTTCTTCAGAAACGCTTTCCTTGCCATTGCTAGTCCACATTTTGTATCCTCTCTACTTCGACCATCATCAGTAATTTTGCTCCCCAAACAGCAAAACTCCTTTACTACTTTAAGTGTCTCATTTCCTAATCTAATTCCCTCAGCATCACCCGACTTAATTCGACTACATTCCATTATCCTCGTTTTGATTTTGTTGATGTTCATCTTATATCCTCCTTTCAAGACACTGTCCATTCTGTTCAACTGCTCTTCCAAGTCCTTTGCTGTCTCCGACAGAATTACAATGTCATCGGCGAACCTCAATGTTTTTATTTCTTCTCCATGGATTTTAAAACCTACTCCGAATTTTGCTTTTGTTTCCTTCACTGCTTGCTCAATATACAGATTGAATAGCATCGGGGAGAGGCTACAAACCTGTCTCACTCCCTTCCCAACCACTGCTTCCCTTTCATGCCCCTCGACTCTTACAATTGCCATCTGGTTTCTGTACAAACTGTAAATAGCCTTTCGCTTCCTGTATTTTACCCCTGCCATCCTTAGAATTTGAAAGAGAGTCTGCAAATGCTAGAAACGTAGGTTTGCCTTTTCTTAGTCTAGCTTCCAGGATAAGTCGTAGGGTCAGTATTGCCTCACGTGTTCCCATATTTCTACGGAATCCAAACTGATCTTCCCCGAGGTCAGCTTCTACCAGTTTTTCCATTCGTCTGTAAAGAATTCACGTTAGTATTTTGCAGCCGTGATTTATGAAACTGATAGTTCAGTAATTTTCACATCTGTCAACGCCTGCTTTCTTTGGGATTGGAATTATTATATTCTTCTTGAAGTCTGAGGGTATTTGGCCTGTGTCATACATTTTGCTCACCAGATGGTAGAGTTTTGTTAGGACTGGCTCCTCTAAGGCCGTCAGTAGTTCTAATGGGATGTTGTCTACTCCTGGGGCCTTGTTTCGACTCAGGTCTTTCAGTGCTCTGTCAAACTCTTCACGCAGTATTGTATCTCCCATTTCATTTTCATCTACATTCTCTTCCCTTTCTATAACATTGCCATCCAGCACATCGCCCTTGTATAGTCCCTCTACATACTCCTTCCACCTTTCTGCTTTCCCTTCTTTGCTCAGAACTGGGTTTCCATCTGAACTCTTTATATTCATATAAGTGGTTCTCTTTTCTCCAAAGGCCTCTTTAATTTTCCTGTAGGCAGTATCTATCTTACCCCTAGTGAGATAAGCCTCTACATCCTTACATTTGTCCTCTAGTCATGCCTGCTTATCCATTTTGCACTTCCTGTCGATCTCATTTTTGAGACGCTTGTATTCCTTTTTGCCTGCTTCATTTACTGTATTTTTATATTTTCTCCTTTCATCAATTAAATTCAGTATTTCTTCTGTCACCCAAGGATTTCTACTAGCCCTCGTCTTTTTACCTATTTCATCCTCTGCTGCTTTCACTATTTCATCTCCCAAAGCTACCCATTCTTCTTCTACTGTGTTTCCTTCCCCCGTCCCTGTCAATTGATCCCTTATGCTCTCCTTGAAACTCTCTACAACTTCTGGTTCTTTCAGTTTATCCAAGTCTCATTTCCTTAAATTCCCACCTTTTTGCAATTTCTTCAGTTTTAATCTACAGTTCATAACCAAGAGATTGTGGTCAGAGTCCACATCTGTCCCTGGAAATGTCCTACAATTGAAAACCTGGTTCCTAAATCTCTGTCTTATGCTCTGTGCAAAATTCTACCAGGCGGCTTCCTCTTTCATTTCTTCCCCCTAATCCATATTCACCTACTACGTCACCTTCTCTCCCTTTTCCTACTATCGAATACCAGTCACCCATGACTATTAAGTTTTCGTCTCCCTTCACTACCTGAATAATTTCTTTTATCTCATCATACATTTCTTCAATTTCTTCGTCATCTGCAGACGGAAGATATCACCCAGTAAATTTCTTATCTGCGTGTAGGGATGCTTTTGTTCACGGCATGTCGGACGAAGCGAAAATAAAATACGTTAAACAGCGTTTGGAGGGAGACCCATAGTCTTGGGCAAATGTTAGATGTAGTTCGTGTAAATCATACGAAGAGTTTGAAAAGTGTTTAGGAATAAATTTTGGAGCAAGGCAAAGCAAACGCGGATCACCAATGAATTTTTAAATGGGCCGAGTTACAGGTACAGTAACGGGACGATGGGAGATATTTGCAAGGGCGAACTTGGAAAGCTTATGCATGTGAAAAATCCGTTGGGGGTTTTAACGAAAATCAACTCGCTAAAAAGGCGATTACCCGAAGATTTGAAGTGGGATCTTGTCCATAGTCCAGTTGATTCCTTGGAGGAATTTCTGGAATTTGTAGAAAAATTAGAGAGGGCTTTAAGGTTCATACCTCAGAGCAGAATGGGAATCCAAATAATCACCACCAAAATCGTGAGATAAATCAAAGGAATTCCCAGGAAGATAGCAGCTGGAATGAGCAATATGATCAGAAAACGAACAGGAGTGATAACTTCCGTGAACGGGACCCAAGTAAGGAACGCAGATTTGACGGGGGAAATTCGCGTCAAGTGCAATCTCGTAACAACTGGTTGGGAAACTGATGTTCGCCACATCTCAGGTCCGGGGATGGCGATCTGAACAGGAAATGAAAAGGACTGGTGTTAATGGTAATGACAGAAATTTTGATAGGTTTGAATAGAGGCGACAAATAAGTAATATGGAGTACGTTAAAGGGGAAGGCTATGTAGGTGGATCTGACAATAAAATCAGGCGCGAACGGCGGAAGCATAGATTTGTGAGAGATTTTAGTAAGGGTAATGGGAATAAATTTGTGGGGAATGATGTATGTTATGAATGTGTAATGAATGAGTATGTGAATGGTGACGAATAAAAGATTCAGTGGTTCAAAGAGGAGTTAAACAGGAGATGAATTTCAGGAAAGCAAATAGTGTGGAGAGGTCTGAAGAGATATTATCAAATAGTAGCAATTCCAATAACGAAGGTGTTGTAGTAACAAGTACATCTACATCTACATCTACATGATTACTCTGCGATTCACATTTAAGTGCTTGACAGAGGGTTCATCGAACCACAATCATACTATCTCTCTACCATTCCAGCGCGCGGGAAAAACGAACACCTAAACCTTTCTGTTCGAGCTCTGATTTCTCTTATTTTATTTTGATGATCATTCCTACCTATGTAGATTGGGCTCAACAAAATATTTTCGCATTCAAAAGAGAAAGTTAGTGGCTGAAATTTCGTAAATAGATCTCTCCGCGACGAAAAACGTCTTTGCTTTAATGACTTCCATTCCAACTCGCGTATCAAATCTGCCACACTCTCTCCACTATTACATGATAATATAAAACGAGCTGCCCTTTTTTGCACCCTTTCGATGTCCTCCGTCAATCCCATCTGGTAAGGATCCCACACCGCGCAGCAATATTCTAACAGAGGACGAACGAGTGTAGTGTAAGCTGTCTCTTTAGTGGACTTGTTGCATCTTCTAAGTGTCCTGCCAATAAAACGCAACCTTTGCCTCGCCTTCCCCACAGTATTATCTATGTGGTCTTTCCAACTGAAGTTGTTCGTAATTTTAAGACCCAGGTACTTAGTTGAGTAGACAGCCTTGAGAATTGTACTATTTATCGAGTAATCGAATTCCAAAGGATTTCTTTTGGAACTCATGTGGATCACCTCACACGTTTCGTTATTTAGCAACAACTGCCACCTGCCACACCATACAGCAATCTTTTCTAAATCGCTTTGCAACTGATACTGGTCTTCGGGTGACCTTACTAGACGGTAAATTACAGCATCATCTGCGAATAACCTAGGAGAACTGCTCAGATTGTCACCCAGGTCATTTATATAGATCAGGAACAGCAGAGGTCCCAGGCCGCTTCCCTGGGAAACACCTGATATCACATCAGTTTTACTCGACGATTTGCCGTCTATTACTACAAACTGCGACCTTCCTGACAGGAAATCACGAATCCAGTCACACAACTGAGACGATACTCCATAGGCCCGCAGCTTGATTAGAAAAAGTTTGTGAGGAACGGTGTCAAAAGCTTTCCGGAAATCTAGAAATACGGAATCAACTTGAGATCCCCTGTCGATAGCGGCGATTACTTCGTGAGAATAAAGAGCTAGATGCGTTGCTCAATAACGATGTTTTCTGAAACCATGCTGATTACGTATCAATAGATCGTTCCCTTCGAGGTGATTCGTAATTTTTGAATACAGTATATATTCCAAAACCCTACTGCAAACCAACGTCAATGATATAGGTCTGTAGTTCGATGGATTACTCCTACTACCCGTCTTAAACATTGGTGCGACCTGCGCAATTTTCCGATTGTAGGTACAGATCTATCAGTGAGCGAGCGGTTGTATATGATTGCTAAGTAGATAGCTATTGTATCACCGTAATCTGAAAGGAACCTAATCGGTATACAATCTGGACCTGAAGACTTTCCCGTATCAAGTGATTTGAGTTGCTTCGCAACCCCTAAGGTATTTACCTCTAAGATACTCATGCTAACAGTTGTTCGTGTTTCAAATTCTGGAATATTCCATTCGTCTTCCCTGGTGAAGGAATTTCGGAAAACTGCGTTCAATAACTCCGCTTTAGCGGCACACTCGTCGGTAATAGTACCATCGGCACTGCGCAGCGAGGGTATTGACTGCGTCTTGCCGCTTGTGTACTTTACATACGACCAGAATTTCTTCAGATTTTCTACCAAATTTCGAGACAATGTTTCGTTGTGGAACCTATTAAAGGCATCTCGCATTGAAGTCCGTGCCAAAAATTTGCGCGTCTGTAAATTTTAGCCGATCTTCGGGATTTCGCGTTCTTCTGAACTTTGCATGCTTTTTCCGTTGCCTCTGCAACAGCGTTCGGACCTGTTTTGTGTACCATGGGGGATCAATTCCATCTCTTACCAATTTATGAGGTATGAATCTCTCAATTGCTGTTGCTACTATATCTTTGAATTTGAGCCACATGTCGTCTACATTTGCATAGTCAGTTCGGAAGGAATGGAGATTGTCTCTTAGGAAGGCTTCTAGTGATACTTTACCCGCTTTTTTAAAGAAAATTATTTTGCGTTTGTTTCTGGTGGATTTGGTAGAGACGGTATTGAGCCTAGTTACAACGACCTTGTGATCACTAATCCCTGTATCACTCATGAAGCTCTCTATAAGCTCTGGATTGTTTGTGGCTAAGAGGTCAAGTGTGTTTTCGCAACCATTTACAATTCACGTGGGTTAGTGGACTAACTGCTCGAAATAATTTCCGGCGAAAGCATTTAGGACAATCTCGGAAGACGTTTTCAGCCTACCACTGGTTTTGAACAAGTAATTTTGCCAACATATCGAGGGAAAGTTGAAGTCCCCACCAACTATAACCGTATGAGTGGGGTATTTATTTGTTACGAGACTCAAGTTTTCTCTGAACTGTTCAGCAACTATATCATCGGAGTCTGGAGGTCGGTAGAAGGAGCCAATTATTAACTTAGTTCTGCTGTTAAGTATAACCTCCACCCATACCAATTCGCACGGAGTATCTACTTCGACTTCACTACCAGATAAACCACTACTGACAGACACAAACACTCCACCACCAATTCTGCCTAATCTGTCTTTCCTGGACACCGTCTGAGACTTCGTAAAAATTTCTGCAGAACTTATTTCAGGCTCTAGCCAGCTTTCTGTACCTATAACGATTTCAGTATTTGTGAGTCGGCGAAAAGCGTCGATGTTAGTGAAGGCGACGTAGCTTTGGTCTCACCAGCTGCAAGTGAGGGTGCCTGTGTTTAGGCGGAAAGCGTCAATGTTACTAAAGGACGCTTAGCATTGGGCACGCCAGCAGCTGAAGCTGAAAATGTATCTGCAAAGGTAACTAATGTAATGACGTAAAAGCTCCTGCCATTGATACTTCGGAGGAAGGAATTTACGCGTTTTTAGTCACAAGTGAAGGCGAAACGAAGCTTATTGATGAATGCGTGAATCTAAAAAGTTTGTCACAGCACGAAAATGAGAATGTATGTAAAATAGGATCGTGGGTTAATCTGGATGAAAGGTGTGTAGAAATGGCAGTGTGTGCTGATTTTGTCCAATCGCAGCGGAATATAGCAAATACGTAAGTCCCAAAATTGTACGACAAGATAGCAGCAATTTGTGTAATGGAGCTGTGGAGGATAAAGTCGTGTACGTTTCACGTAAAGTTAACTTGTCGGCGAAGAAAGTAAGGTCTCTGATGTGAATTTTTGTAGTGATTTAAATGGTGTATCCACTGATAAATTTACTGGGATGAATATTTATGGTGATGATGGCTTAGGCACCGATGTATTATTTCAGGATTCTAAAGTGTTTAACAGTGATTTGGTGTGTAATTTTATTGAAGCGGCAAGTGTCGATGTTTTGGAGGGGAAAAACACTAAAGCTGTGCATGCTATGGGTAGTGAATCGGCGAAATGTGTGGAAGAACTAACAGAAAATTTAGAGAGGGCTAAAGTAAATATTTTAGATGAAGATAGTTCGTGTAATGAAGTTCGTACGAATTGGTATATGAAGGAGGAGTGTGATTTTAGTGTGACTGATTGGCGCTGGTACGGTAGAACGTTACGGTCGTTACTGCTGCATATGTGGAAACGAGGGAAGTTTAAAACTGCAAGACGTTTACAAAAGGCAAGGAATGAATTTGGGGCGAAAGAAATATTTAACGAATAATTTTTGGGTGAACCTGAGATTGAGGGATGGATAGAACAGTATGTGTGTACGCTAGAATTGGAAGTGAAGGGTCGAGATGTAGAAAACGAATTATTAAGGGAGAAATATTTAAAACGAAAGGAAATGGTAAATGTAGAGCCAATTATTGAAATTAAAGTTGGCAAAGAAATTGTAGATGCACTTCTAGATTCAGGTAGTAATGTGTCAGCGATGTCGGAAAGTTTTATGAATATGATCAAAAATAGGAAACTAGTAATTTTCCCAGTCACTGGCGTTCAGGTTGAAACGGCAGTTGGTGGTATGAGTAAGCCAATAAGACAACAAATACTTTTAGAATTTAAATGTGGAGAAAATAAATTTGAGATAGAACGTTTTGTAGTGAGTGGTCTTGTAAAGGAGGTAATTTTGGGAACTGACTTCATGTGCAAATTCGATACTTCACTTAACTGTGTAGGAAAATGCCTAGAATTTGAGTTTCCGAATGAGACAAGGCAAGTAGAATTTAAAAAACTTTTAACAGGTAAAGTCTAATTGCTCATACATAGTTACTGAGGGTGGGAGTGAGGAAGTCGATATGCATAACAGATTTAAGGAAGTGATTGATGCAGTTAAGAGGATATAGAGAAAGAGGAGAAGTGAATGGCGGCACTGTACCTGTGCACAAGGGGAAGTTTAGGCACTGAGGGTGCGCGGAGGTCAGTGACCTCGTACATTTAAGTAAAATATATATCGATTTATGCTCTGTATAAGAGTGTGGCAAACAATTTAGTGGTCAATTTGAAGGGTATTAAAATTGTAATTGTATGCGCGCGCATTTTTGGTGCATGGATGTAGGAAGGATTTATTAAAGTCAATCAAATACAACTTGTGGGGATTTCAGCTTAATGTGATTCGGTCGTTTGTCTTGTAACTTCCTAAGATATCGTTTTCCGCTGAAGAGTATCTTTAGTGATGATCCTGGTTGGGTTTTGGAAAAAGGTTTGTTGCATTTCGTTGTAGGCAGATAAACTAATGATAGTAGTGGCAGTTATAATCATTAAGTGGATGTAAGAAGTAATGCATACAAAGTAGTGAAAGTGTTATCCAACAGTCACAATATTAGTGGAGACATTATTTTCGTAGACACTTACTAAAAATAAAGAACATGAAACTTTGAAGAGAAAAATGGATAATAGGCAGACAATATTTGACAGTAAAAGCTATTTCACATTATACGTTCAACGGGCAGAGGAAAACAGACAATGCTATCACCTTATAAATATATCAGTGCATTGAACGTAAATGTGAACTCGTATAAGCTTTGGAATGGTGACTCAGCACTTTACCGTTCTATGCCGCAAATCGCTTTCTTTAATTTCCATCTTTTGCGTTAACGTATTTGAAAATAGTCTCGAAAAAGCATCACGATTATCTACAATACCGTATTAAACTTCATATGCTATGCACCTCTGTCCGACATGCGGTTCATCGTCACCATGTATTTGGGACTGATGTACTAGGGGTTCCGCCTCGTGTGACGTTCTAAACCGGGTTGCACTAGCACGTTCTGTAGTGTAACAATGGCATTTACATCTGCTCCAATATTAGATGGTATGATTTAGTTAGTCAGATACACATTATTTGGTGTGCTGTGTGGGACGGGAGGGATCTTGTCTTTTTCTTGGCGGGAAACCGTGTCAGCAACAGGTATCATATCGTCCACCATTCGAAATTTCTTAAAAGTGTCTGCAGTGGTTTGTTATTTTCTACAGATCGCCCATGGTCTGGTACAAGATCTTAATACCAGCTATGTAAAATCAGAGGGGTTAGTCTTCTTGGGTAGACTTGAAGCAGCACGTCATGTAATTCTTTGCGATCTTGCGATCTTTGGACAGATCATTTGTCTTTAGTATTTTTCTATTTGCTACTCCTGTTATGGGAGGGAGGTCCTTTATTTCCTCTTTACATGCCCTATTCTTGATATGTATTGGAGGGCGTTGTGAGTAATAATTGCGCCCTGTAGTTTATTCAGCTTCGCATTTAAGGCGTTTAAGTACATAACCTCAAAAATATCAGTTGGATTCATTTTTTCTAAAAGTTCTCTATCCTGTGTATTTGTTAGTGAGGTCACGCTGTTTACTATTCTTTGCAATTTCTCTACATCCTTGTTCATTTCATTATGATTTACAACCACCGCTAAAGCCAGTAGATTGTGTGTTAAGTTTACTTCATAATTAAAACGTCTGTGTCTTGCGTACTGCTAACGTAAATTATTCCTCCTGATTAAAACATCATAACTGTAAATACTTGTCACGGTTGCCAGTATCAGAAGTTGTTATTGCTGTTATTGCTGGGGACGTGTTATCACCTGGGTTTGCAGCATCACACTTTGAAATATCTGTGCCCTAATGTCTGAGGCTGCCGCCACTGGGATAGAGCTTTTCTCAACTGAGTTGTCGATGTATTCCCACAGACTTAAAAAAATGTCATTCATTTAGAGTTGAAGCTTTTTCGAAGGGGGGAGGGGGAGGAGGATAATTTACAGTATCCATTTCTGTGTTCGAGAAAATTCCTGTGGACTGCCGCCATGCTATTGCACCTCGCCAGTTCTTAACTGCTTTAAACGGATGTTTTCTTTCCACTTATGTTGTGCATGACATGAAATCTGATTCCCTTTTCTCTAAGAGGATGCATTGTATACAATGTTGGAACAGTTGTGTTTACTCTCCAAAGTCTGTCGCAGCAAATTCTCACTTCAGAAGCATGTCTCATATTCTATGCTCTCTTGGTTCCTCATCCTCTTCGTTAATGACACGTAATGGATAACTTACTGTTTTTTGCAATCGCACTAACAGTGACCCGGTTAAGCACAATTGCCACATCCCTGATGCTGTGAGTAACAATGTTTGGCAGGGTACTTAAGGTCATTGCATTTGAAATATTTTGAAACTAAAGGATAGTCTTTAATGTTAAAAGCCTGAAACTCCATTTACAACTTTCCTTTATACAGTAGTATGTTCCTAAGTTACTTCAATAGCTCTATAAAATCTGTTTTCCACCTCAAGCCCTACAAATTTCTCTTCTCCGTTTCTTGCCACCAATTTGTAAACTTTTGTAACATTTCTACTTACCTTCTTCTTCATTTCAAGGAGTGGATTTCTAGCCTCTTCAGTCTTCACAGAAGTCACATTTCTGATCTTCCTCTACCTCTATTTCCTACAGGTCTGTCGCCTATTAAGTGTCTCACTATTCTTTCCGCCACCATTCTTTCAAAATGCTACTTCAGTTTTGTCATTCCGCTTTCTGTTCTTTCAATCATATTTAATTTTTTCCTCATTTCAGAACGCTTTATTTGCTCTGTTAGAGTACATCCTCCTACTTCAAATAAAATTTTCATTTCAGCTGACTGTATCCTTGTTTTGTGTTTCTTTGTTGTTGTTCATGTCTCACTTCAGTGTGAGAGCATCACTGTAGCAATCACTTTGTATGATTTTGTCTTTGTGTCCTGGTCTCATTGGCTGGTGATGTATTTACAGTGCCACATGTCATTTACACATATTTAAAATACTGGATATGTCACAATCATATTCGTAGGTCATATCTTAGTAGCTGAATGTGAGATTGCTGTTCAATTGATTTTCCATTTAGCATTGTTAAACCGCGTCCTGCGTATTTTCCTTTAAAACTCGTAACGCTGGTTCTGTTTTCTGATATTTTCAAGTTATACAGTATATTTATTGAGTGGAGCAAATTGTAAAATCCTGTGACTTTCGTACTTCGGACATCAGCGAGGAGTACAGTACTCAGATTGTGCTTTTAGGAATTAAATTTATTCGCACGTTAGCTTCTTGTTTCCATTGTCTAACTCTGTCATCAATGAATATATTAAATAAAGAGTGTGAAAGACTTCACAGTGGTACTCCTCTGTCAATTGCTATTGGTTCTGCTCCCTCTTTGTCTGTATTAAATAAAATGTCACTATTTGAAAGCAAACTTCTTATCACTTTATTAAATGCATTGAATGATCTTGTATTTTCACTATATTCCGCAGGCTGTACCTATTTATTCTGTCGAAGGTTTCTTCATAATCTACAAATGCATTATGAGTGTCTAGACTATGTTCTCGTCTCTTTTTAATTATCTGCCCCACTACTGTAATATTCCCACTGCATGATCGTCCTCTTCTCAAATGATTTTGTTCCTCCAGTAAGAGGGCGTCAGATCCTCTCTTGTGTCTGTTATTATTTATTCGTGCACTTCATTTATAACCACTCTTCAACAGACTTGTTCCTTTGTAGTTTCCACAAGCATTTCTAGTTCCTTTTTTGTTTTGTTTTGAGTGATATTTCATTCGCCACTCTCCAAGTGTCCAGTGTCGCTTTCCATTTCCTGGATTCATTAAATAAACACAAGACTCTCCGTTCCAAATCAAATCTTTACATTTAATAACTTCTGCGTTAATGTTATCGGTCCTGCTGCTTTCCTACGGTTCATCTGCTCTATTGCTTCTTATACCCCTCCAATGTAATATTTCCTGCTTGGTACATTCCATGATCTAATTCTTTCTTCGGGTCTATTTCCATTAGTTTTATCAGCGTTGTCTACTCATTATGCCTAGTAGTGTTTTAACCAAGCTTCTTTCTCCATTGCATGTAATCTTGCAGAATCTCTTTTCTGTTTGTTAACTTGTTTCAAGAGTTTACAAGCCATCTCTTGTCTACAATGCAGATAGCATTTTGTACGAGGATTCTCGATAAACTTCACTCACTGTGTTCTTAGCATACCTGCTCTTTTCTTTATCTAGATTTCTCTCTTCTTCTGCATTGTCCTGGATCTGTAGTGTAAACGTTTTGTTTTCCTTTCATTTCATTTGCCATATCATCATTCCTTGTTTTGACACCCTTTCTCCTCCTAATTTTCTTTTCTTTTCCCGTTGCCTCCATCGCCGCTTGAATCGCACATACTTTTATGCTTTGCCCTTCTGCATTCTTATAATTTTGTGGATTTATTTTGTAAATGATTCGTGAGTGGCTGTTCAAGTAGACTTCTTACGCAGTCTTCTTGCAGACATAGAATTTGAAAATTTCTTCGATTTTACTCCTTGTAATAGTTTGTTTCTTCCATCTAGTTATCTGGTTGACCTTGACAATCACCATTAAATGATGTGCCTACGTCGCTAACTCTATGTACTCTGACATCATGTAGAAGTACTTCGAACTTTCTGATCATTATGACTAAGTCAATAATCAATTTACTGCCCCTTGTACTCCCCGTCGATTTATGAATATCCTTCTTTGTAAGGAAACTTATGTTGCGTATTACGTATTGACTTAATTCGAGTACGTTGTTATTTATGACCTGCTCTCCAAATGTCCCTATTTTTCAGGTATCGACAAATTCCCACCACTTACCATCAGGTAATCTACCTTATTTTCGTCTACTACCTTCCGAAAGTCGTCGTAGAAGAGTTCAGGTTTTTTCTCTCATTATTTCGTCAGGGGATTACACGCCTATTATTATGAGACAAACTCTGTTGTTAGCCTTACTAACACGATCCTTTCAATTACGAAGGCTTACCCATGAATCATGATTTATTTTGTCGAACTAGTGGCCTTAGTTTGAAGATTGTTCTTTACAGGGGCAATTGATTTGATAAATGTCTCGCTCACAGTGTTAGCATCAATGTTGTCTGTTGTTGAGATGAAATCAGTGCTCCTTTTCCTGTTGTATCCTTGCAGTACTGCTCGAAACTGAGTTTGTAACATTATTTCCAGCTGTAGCTCCCACTGCTGCTTGTAAGACAGCTTGTCTTTCAGCGTGTGTGGTAAGAATCTCATTTCCTTGTCTGGGTCTTTTTCTTGTTCAATTTTGTTTCGGTCTCAAAGGCTGGTATTGAGTTTCTGTCCAATCTGCACGCACTTTACCAGTATCGCGGTGGATCTCACAACTTCGTCGTTCCCTTCGCACCTATTGGTGCCTCAACATATTTAACTTGTCTTCCATCTCTTCTAGAGTTTCTTGCGATACTGTTCTGTGTGTGTGTGTGTGTGTGTGTGTGTGTGTGTGTGTGTGTGTGTGTGTTTGTGTCTGTGTGAGACTCCGTTTGAATCTTGCTTTGTGATGTCCTGGATGGTATTGTGGATCTTCTAACTAATAGAGCTTCATTTTACTATCTGGAGTGCCGCACATGTTTGATCTTCGGTGGATAGCTTACAGTGCTCATTTACCTACCTCTGACGCCGTGGATGTCATGTTGTTTACGCATGGAATGTGCGACGATGCAGCCGGAGTCGTGTGCTCTCAGGTGACACGCCAGGGCACACGCCAGGGTACCGCAACCATGCGGAAGAAAACGTGCTACTGCTCGCGTAAATATGATACGACCGAGGTGAGTGGTAAGTGGACACATTACCTACGGACAGGGTACTGGACCCTGTCCGTAGGTAATATGTGCACTTACCACTCACGTAGTTCATTAAAAATCCTTTAGCGTTTTCTGTGTTCTAAAGAAACACCACCATTACCATGGATGCCACTGCACCACTGACACTTTTCCGGGAATTTATTTGAGGTTTCTGTCGCACTTATTTTCGCTGATTTCAACAAAGCTAAAGGCTAAACGAAAGGTCCGCACGCTGTGGCACTGATTGACTTGACTAATCTGACGCATAAATGTGAAAACTTCAAGCTACTTACGAAAGACCAGAACTATGAAGCACGAGGGCCACAGCTGAACTATGCAAATTCGCCATTCAGTTGCGGAGATGATAGGGCGTCTTTCTTGCTGGTCGTTCTCCATTGATACATAGCAAACAGTTCCTCTCTGAATTCCCCTCCGTATCATTAAGTTCTCCCTTACACGAACTGCAGTGTAATTGACGATTTTCTCACATTTCTAGCTACTCTGCTATCCTATCAGAACCCCTCCAACAAATTCTAGGAGTAATTTTTTAATGTGTTGCAGACTTGTAGGTTCATCCTCTATGCTGCTTGATCAGCTAATCAGATACGCACAACGTCCATCCCAAAGGTTACTGAATTGACTTTATTCTTGACATATAAACAATGTTAGCGCAGTAAGTGCGGTGTCTGCTTGAACTTACTGTCATAAACAACAAGCATTCTTTCTACTAGTCAGTTGTGAGCAGTGTAAAGCAGTGGACGTGCGACTGCAGTGTATCAACGTGGTTGTGTCACAAATTGCAAAGGAACACCATGTCTAAATCAAGTGTTGAAGAGATTCTCCATAATGGTTTACACAAGAGAAATGTGTGTGCAAAGTTATTACAGAAACCTTGTATCCCGAATGAAAACTACTATTTGTGGACAAATTCCGCGACTTGATTGACATGCAAAATGCAAATAATTCTTGTTTGGAAACAGCAGACGACACTTGGTGTTGTGAATGCGAACCTACCATGAAAATGCCAAATTCAACTGAATTGTCAATTCTATGTACACATGACAGACATTCAAGCCAGCGTGACGCACGGGTTGAATAACATTCCAAAGAATAACTTCACTGACAATTTCTCGTGGTTATATGAACGTTCTGTGCGTCGCACTCAAGTGGCGGAGGATGTGTTAAGGTGGGGGGGAGGGGGGGGGGGAGGAGGCATAGTGACAATGTAGATCTGAGGCACTAAAACCACAATTTTAACCTTCCTCTACTATTTTATCTATGTAACTATGTAACTTGGTAACCTTTTTACATTACAAAGAAGTGTGGCGGACGCCTGCAGCAGATACGAGTAAATGGCTGCAGAAACTGTCACGCAAGATGCCAACTCGTATTCCGGTCGCAAGGCAGAAAAACGAAACTGATCTGTTGAATTTATAGTTGTAGGATGTGACGGAATGTTCTGTAAGGTTTTACCGAGCAGAGTAAGAGTTGAAGGCGGTTGGCTTCATGACTCATAGAGTGCAAAGCATCCCCATTGTAATGGGAGTGATGATTGGCCTCATGGGTAGTGAGGTTTGCTCTAAACTGGAGCGCGGCATGTCAGGTGATCCTCGTGCGGGTGTCGGTAGGACATACATCGCTGGAGAGCGCTTTGAGGAATTGTTGGCAAAGCACCAGTGAAGAGTCTCACTTCTAAATTCCGTATGTGATGATTTCGCCACTAGGAGTGGGACTACTCGTTACTTTGTGAGCAAGGAAACGAAGCTGTGCTTCTTTGTGAAGACTGAGACATTACGAAGTGCTTCTTTATGACCTCACACTTGAGTCAAGTCTCTGCTCCTGTCTTATGAGTACGCAGAATTCTTTATTCGTGTCCGGCATTGTACTCAAGGAGGTCATAGGAGATTGCGGACGCATTTCACGTCCTGTGTGTAGTCAGAATGTACAGCTACTTGGCGCTGCACAATGGCCGCCAGCACTAAGCCGATCGGAACTACAGAACTGTTCTTCCCAGCACAGATTTCGGTGATACACATACCACAGCTCAGCTGGTATAGAATATTCACTAGTAAATATGTTAAGTTCCGTTAGCTTGATCTGTGAGCTGTTTACTGTCAGTGCATGTCCGGGTGGAGGCTTTCTGAACTTCGATGCTAATCGTTATTAACCACTTAATGTTTCTGTCGAATAAAGAGGGACGCGATTTCGAGTCAAGTCATAGATACTTTGCCGATCTCAGATTTAGATTAACGAGTAGAAGTCAGCGTTATATGTCAATACCTCTTTACTTTACATTTTATGAGTGTTAGTTTTATAAGAAATTTCTTCATGAGGCACAGTTGTTCTACTCCTACAAGGATTACATTCCAAGTACCAATCCTGATGAATCCTTGGATGCATCGGTTTCTGTATACGCAAGAAACGTGAGTGCGATCTGTCAGGACCCTACTTGAAAACTAAAACAAAATGTTGATATTAACGGAAATGTTATCAAATTCTAAGGGCGTTCGTGAGACAAAATTAATAAGGAAGCGTTTATTACGATACAGCGACCTTTATTTTAGTACAGTAGCAATACAGTATTATAAACTATGTTACAAGTATATGAATACTGAATAATTAATTCTAAATTTTACTGCTCCACCTCAGACGATTTACTCATGAAAAAATAACACTCTTCATAAATAGCTTCCTCGTGATCTTAGTGTATTTCATGTGCATTTGTAGAATGTTTGACCACTTTTCCTGTCTATCTGATATGAACACATGAGGAATTGTCTTCTTGGTGATCTTCCAGTTTCCGCAATCTTTGTCTGTTGGAAATCATACTGTGGCTTATAGAATGTTCTCCTCTCCATATGAGAAACATTCTCCTTTCAACAGATCTGCCTTCTATCTAGGTTGGAAGATGCTGTAAAAAAACCAGAAGACATTTATTGCTACTGTAAGTAGTACATGAATACATAAGACTAAATATCATCTTCTAGACTCTCCAGTTGTATGCATGTCTGCCATCTGGCCAAGAGAACCTACTCTTAATTTACATTCATTATATAACAAAACATTCTTTCACTTCTCTTTCTGTCCTTCATGTCCAGAGTGCTGTGGTGCAGGGAAACTAGCAATATCTCTCTTTTGTTTCTCTCTGTTACCTGAAGTACTATTGTCAAACCAAAATGATGGTAATGAAACTTCTCTGGCTATTGACGCCATTATTTCCAGTTGAATTTTTCTGGTTCCGGTATAATACATCTTCATATATTCTTCTCATTGATGTCACTTATTTCCTCTGTTCAGCTCCATGATGACCGGTAAGTAAATCACCAACATTATAGTTTGTATTACCTAATTCTTCACTGCTTTACTCAAGACACTAGTAGACGCGAGTTCATTAACTTAGATGCCATCAGTGTCTGAATATTTGCTGTCTGTCTGATCAAAGGGAGGTTCACCTTCAAACAATTCAGTAATACCTGACTCAAAATTTTGATCATTTGTGCTGACTTCAGGTGCTGTTCTTTTGTGCCTTACAGATAGTACCGTACCCCTGATCTATGTAGAGAATAAAACCATCGTACAAATTTATTATGTTTACGAAACTAAACAGAAAGTATTTTGGCCATGAGGAATGCACTTAGCTTCAAAAGAGTTTTCATTTGTAGTTTTCACAGTACTTCAGAACTCTGAACATAGATTGGTTGGTTGGTTGGTTTGGGGAAGGAGACCAGACAGCGTCGTCATCGGTCTCATCGGATTCGGGAAGGATGGGGAAGGAAGTCGGCCGTGCCCTTTCAGAGGAACCATCCCGGCATTTGCCTGGAGTGATTTAGGGAAATCACGGAAAACCTAAATCTGGATGGCCGGACGCGGGATTGAACCGTCGTCCTCCCGAATGCGAGTCCAGTGTCTAACCACTGCGCCACCTCGCTCGGTCTCTGAACATAGAGTATAACATTGCAGAAATGGT
This sequence comes from Schistocerca serialis cubense, assembly GCF_023864345.2. Classification (NCBI taxonomy): domain Eukaryota; kingdom Metazoa; phylum Arthropoda; class Insecta; order Orthoptera; family Acrididae; genus Schistocerca; species Schistocerca serialis. The sequence continues at coordinate 201,415,233 of NC_064641.1, forward strand.
GTTTCCAGCAACCTGCTATTTTAAGATACCATTAAGATTAATGACAAGTAAACTACTGAAGAGACGTTTTATTTACGAAGGGGTCTGAAAGAACCAGGTCACGTATTAAACGTATAGGATTACAAAATCCATCAAATAATAATAATCATTACGCTTACAACAAATAATGCTTTTCCGAAGAAAGTCACTTGTATTTCCAGCGAATACACTGGGAACCAGGAAAAGTTAATTTTAAGACAATTTGTTTAGAAAATGAAAGGTTGCCATATCTAAAGGAGGCTGGTTATTCACCCAAGCGTTAACTTAGAGCAAAGTATTATAACAACATACACACAAGTTATTCGCGGTTGCCGGTGGTCGATAGTAGAGTTGTATTAATTCAATTTTAGTAGTGAGCATTTCACTGCGAACACAACATTGACAACCATCACATCTACAGACACCGTATGTACAAGCGCACGCTGCAACATAGTGCATATCATTCCCCACTCTTTTGGCTACGAAACCTGACATAATCTCCGTTCAGTGTGACAGTCCCACGTGATACCACTCTACTGGTCGACATCAGATCCGGTATGTTGCTACATCATTAACTACCCATCAGACAAGTACTGCTTCCCGCGGAGTGCATCCTTCATTGGACCAAACAGATGAAAGGCGGGAGGGGCGAGCTCAGGGCTGCAGCATGCGCAGACTTAGGTAAAGCCTTGCATTGTTATGGAGAAGGAGAAGTTCGTACCAACGAACACGCTGAAGTGGATTCCGCAGTTTCCTGAGTGTACCATAATAAACGTCAGAGTTGATCGCTGCATCACCAGGGCGCACATTAAACAGAATAACCCCCTTCAGAGTTCCAGATGGCCGTCGCCATGACTTTATCCGCTATGGATGCGGCTTTGAACTTTTCCTTCGAAGGAGAAGTGGTGTGGTGCAACTCCATAGACTGCCATTTAGTTTCCGGTTCGAAGGGGTGAACACATGTTGTATTGCCTGTCACGATGTTCGACAAAAACTGTCACGATTAGCGTCGTAACGCGCCAGCAGTCCCCTGTGGATGATCCTTCGTTGCTCTTTATGGTCTTCTGTTTAACCGCGAGGAACCCAGCGGGTAGACACTATTGAATACCGCAAATGGTCGACGAACTAGTCAGCGTTACCAACAGAGACGCCCAGTTGCGCAGCGAAGTGTTTGATTGCGATCTGTCGATGACCTTGAATGAGACTGCCTGCGAGTTCCAACACTGCATGAGTCACAGCTGTTTACGGCCGACCGGTCGCTGCGAGATCGAACAGGTTTGCGCGACCTTGTTGCGATGGCGAGAGACGCCTTGCCCAACGACTCAGCGTGCTTTTGTTCACTGCCAGGTCTCAGAAGACATTCTGCACTGCCCATGGATATCAGGAATGCTTGTTTTCCTGTCAAAAGAAAATCAATGGCAGCTCTCAGCATTGAACTCATCTCCGTTACAGACGTCATTTTGAAGGCCACGTACAGGCCACCACCTATCGGAACTTCATAACATTACAGGGGCTGAAGCGGGAATATTCCACTGTATCCCACAACGAATTCCGCATTTCTTCAATCAAAATAAATTCAGTGACAGTTCTCTGTTAGAATGGCACCCCCGTTATCCCCGTCATTTTGAAGGCTATGTGTCGTGCTGAGACCTATCGGAACTTCATCAAATTATTCGTTCTGAACGTGAATATTGCATCATATCTCATAACAAATTCAGCATTTTTTCACAGATATTGACCGAGAAAAAAAGTATGTTGAAATATTTATTGAAAAACCCTCGTACATAATGAAGTTGGTACGGTGCAGACGGTACGCGAGTCCTGCCCGCACTTAATCGGAATTTTTATTTTATTTTATAATTTTTTTTTATTTGTACCAGATGGAGATGTAGCAAACATTTATTTTAGAATATGGCGCGCACACCCAGATAAGAGCAATATCTCGTGTGAAACGTTTCATCATTCGGGTTCATGAATTTCAAACTTACTGTACCAGGAAGATTGTTCCGCTCTACAAAAGAGTGTTTTTCTGCAATGTTCAGACAAATTAAAAGTTCGCGTTGGACTGGAACTCGAATACAGAAGTAAGCGCTATTTTTACTCTGGCTTATATTACATGTAGTTGTCAGTTCTTTATGAAAGCAGTGACGGAAATCAAAGAGAAGTGTTGGGAAGAGAAGTAAAGTTGAGTGTGAAGAAATACAATCTTTGAACTTTTTGCGATGACACTGCAGTTCTGTCAGAGATTGCAAAGAACGTGGAAGAGTACGTGACAGAAAGGGGTAGTTTTATTAAAAGGCGTTATGAAATGAATTCAGCAATATCTTGAAAATTTCTCAGGTATTCAGCCGGGTAGCATCGTCCAAAAGGCGCGATATTTCGGCAAGCCGACTTCTTCCCATCTTCAGTCGTTCTTGGTGTCTGATTGATCTCTGATGGATGCCGACTTTATATAATGTGCACCCCTCTCCCGCAGCCTCCGTCTGGGCGCTCCCGAGTGGTCCGCGGCTGGTGGTGGGGGAAGGGCGGCGCTGGGTGGTGGGGGAAGCGCGGCGCCCTGCGACAGATCATGGACCGCAGTCCTTCCGCGGCTACGGCCGCTTGCGGATCTCTGCCGTCGTGGTGACAATGCTTCTTCTTCTTCAGGTGTCTTGACAGGAGCGGATTTCCGTGTAGACTGTCGTTGTGTTTTAATCATATTCAAAGCTGGATCCCAGGCTTTGTTTAACTGGAAACCGCTGTCTTTATTTATTAGTTCGTCAGGCAGCCGGATCTCCAGTACCTCTTTGAGGAGACAATCGCAGAAGGTGTTCGGACAGTGACGGCGTAGCAGCTGAATTGCAGCACTTGCAGGCCGTGTTCCGCACGAACGGTTACAACAACCGGCAGATAAAACGCGCCTTAAGCCCGAAGAAGCCGAGACCGCAACCTTCCGAGGACGAAGGCAAACCGGTTGCTACAGCGATCATACCATATGTCGGGAACAGATCGGCAAAGATCGGCAGGATACTCAGAAAATATTATGTCAAGTGCGTGTTTCGCCCTCCATACAAAACGATAACATTATTAGGATCAGTCAAGGACGACTTAGGACTCTGGAAACCGGGAGTTTACAGTATTCCTTGCCAGTGCGGGAACATGTATATAGGCCAGACCCTTCGGACGGTACAGGAGACATGTAGTGGACATAAACGCCACACAGACAACGCACAGCCGACCAAGTCCGCCGCGGCAGAACACTGCATCTTACGTCGACATGACATGAACTACTATGGCACAAAGGTGTTACAGCAATCGAGCAAGTTTTGGGTGGTAGAGGAATTTTGCTATTTGTAGAGAAAAAAATGGTTCAAATGGCTCATCAGTCCCCTAAAACTTAGAACTACTTAATCCCAACTAGCCTACGGACATCACACATACCATACCCGAGGCAGGTTTCGAACCTGCTACCGTAGCGGTCGCGCAGTTCACGACTGTAGCGCCTAGAACCGCTCGGCCACTCCGGCCGGCTTGTAGAGCAAAATAACTGTAGGGGGAATATAAAATACAGTTTATCAATAGCAAGGGAATTGCTTCTGAAAAACAGAAATTTCCTAACGAGAATTTACATGTAAGAGTTAGCAAGAGTATTTTGGTCATTGCTTTGTACTAAAACGTGAAAGATAAATATTTCGGGCTATAAGAGAACAGTATCATCCGAATATGGACTATAGAGGAATGCTGTTAAAGCGAAAACAAGTACTACCAAGAATTATCTCGGCACCTGTGTTTTAGAGATGCCAATAGGGTCACTGCTTCCAATTAGATGTTGGACTTGCACTCTGGTCGATCAGCATCTAGTGCCCTCATGCACGAAACGACAAATCTTACAGCTACTGTCACAGTTAATGCTATCGCTGAACTCTTTGACTTGAAACACTCTCTTAATGAAGGCGCTGTAGGTAGGAACGAGGGAAATATTTCTTGTGTTCTGAGGGAACGGTTTCTCCCTTCACATATTTATTGGCATCATTGTTCTTCGGAGAACACGATTTTGTCACATTTGTTTAATACCTGATTACCGGGGTCGAAGTAGACAAGAATGATGATGCAGATTCTTTGATTTGAATGTGCGCATCCTATCCCAAGTGATACCTGTGTCTTCATTTGTACTGTTTTATGATGTATTTACTAGTGGATGGTGCGTGCGTGAGCGCGTGTGTGAGAGAGAAAGAGAGAGAGTGTCGTCTGCATGGACACAAGAGGACCAGATCGTTTGGTGGTGCATGTGTCATCACTGCTAATCCTTGACAAGTCTCTTGCTCGCCGAAAGTAAACCAAAGAAGGCTGCTATTCGAAAGTAGTGGAGAGTGCAGACAATATTTGGCCAATGTAACAGATGGTGCTCCCATCACTGACCGGATCGAGGTCTCGTTTTCTGGCAGCCATATTCCGGCAGTCCAGCGCAGTTTCCTGATCTGAACGGTTGACTATGATGTTTAATCCGAAAGTTTTGTGTAGATTGGTATGAATGTGAAGTACTTAAGCTAGTAGTTAGAAATACTGTTTCTTATTTGAAGATAACAACTATGACAAGTAATAAGGGTAGATTTTCAGAATGTTGAATCATTTCTGGGCAGATAAATGTGGGAATGTGGTATTCATTGTTTCAGACCAACGGTCAATCCTTGTTGGTCGTGATCAGAAATAATGTAACTGCATGTGTTAGAACTTAGTTTCAGTATTATTGTGCGTTAGTTTCAAAGCTGACATTATATAAGGAAGCCATGCAATGATTTGTGATTTAGTAAAACACTTTCTCAAGGGCTAGTAAATTTATGTACGTACAGCCTTTGTCCCAGTAAGCTGTATAGACAAAGCAGGCCAGAAGTTTTTCAGAATGTCTTCAATCAGTGTTAATTTCAGGACTGCGTGTGTGTTTTCATATCTTCATAACAGTTTCAGTAAATTAAATTTTCGATATATTTTGAGGTTAAGGATGGGCTATGTCTTCACCACACACGTGATGTGTTCAGCACGGACAAACACTCGTACTACTTGCTTGAGTAATAAACTTCATTTGATTAAGCAAGTTCCAATTAGTAATGTCGTGTGAAGACTTTCATTTTGTACTCCTGGAAAAGAACAAGGGTGAGGGTATGAGTCATTTTCCCATCGGAATTACACTGGGAAAAACGCATAGTCGCTCCGGAGATTAAAATTAACTTTGTTATGAAAAATATCATGAATGAAATACTAAAAGTGAGAAGCAAGTCTGATCATGATACGTAATGGTGAATACAAAGTAACGCGTAGAGAACCGCACCTGGGGACAGGGTACGTATATAAGTTTCGAAGATCATTACATAGTTAGGTAAGCGACGCATGTTTCATGATTAAAATCAATTCAGAGGAAACACTACCGACAAAAAAAGCAATATACTGGTAAGACTTGTGGCAGTAACAGAATACTTTCAGTCAAATTTCTGTTGTTTTAATATGTCTTCAGACGAGCTTTTTCATGCAGTACACTGAAGTACAGTTCTCTTGCTTGCCATTGTTGCTTGGTGTGAAAGATCCATATAGTAGATTAACTCGGTGAGCACTTAAGCTTAGTGAATTCGAGTACAAAGTAATACATAAGCCAGGGAGATAACACGCAAATGCAGATTCGTTAAGCTGGGGGGTAGCAATGTTAAGTACTGTAGTAAAGAACGTTAACGAGAGGCAACAGGTAAAGATAAGGGATAAGGAGAGCCATCATTTACGTCACAACCAGATTTAGTTATGCACGAGGTTTTGTAGTACGACGACGTGTAGACCACGTGTGATGGTTCCACACGGTTTTCTGAAGGAGGGTTTGCAGCAAGCTCATAGCCATATGTTGTCAGGCCATGCTGGGCGGCGTGCGACAGACCGAAGTGTAGCAAAGCAGTTTTTGTGGAGGAACAGGAAACGTGACGTGGAGCAGTATGTTAAGGACTGTGTGTTATGCACGCAGAGAGCCGGCATTGCGCATCATGAAGTGCCGTTGCAGCAGTTACCAGTGGCGTCCAGTCCATTTTCTACGTTGGGACTTGATGTCCTCGGGCCATTTAACACAACACCTGCACGAAATATGTATGGCCTCACTATCACCGATCTTTTTCTTGATGTTTTTGGCAATGATATCGATGACAGACCTAGGGGCCGGTAGTGCAGCACAGGCGTTAGTAAACAACTGGATATTAAAATCAGGGGTGCCTGAGACTTCCTTTACGGACCAAGGTACGAATTTTGTCTAGGATTTAATGAAGCAACTGTCCCACGTGTTGCATACAAGGAAATTACGGACGAGTCCGTTTCATGCACTGACAAATGGGAGAGCGGAATGTTTGCACAAGACAATTGCAAAGAAGCTGAGCTATTACGTGGGTTCCAGACGACGATTGGCACACCTATTTACCATACACATTGTGCGCCTATAATTCGAAGGTTCGTATTGCAACGCGCTTGTCGCCATTTGATGTGGTGTGCGACAGGAAAACGCCATCTCTCTTTGACGTTTTGAACTTCTAAATTAGGACGGGATGGTGAGACGGTGAAAAAGTTTGCTATAAGACTTAGGTATGTTTGGAGGAGTGTGCAAAAGACAAACACGAAGGCGCTAGAACGCCAGGAACAATCAACCAGACGCAAGGGCAAGTTGCTGCAAAACCGCGTGGGGCAGTGAGTAATTGCCACTATTCCCTATATGTCACAGACGAAAACGAAGAAATTTTTAATGAAATACCGGAGACCTTGCCAGATCGTGCAAATGACATCACCGGTTAACATGAAGGTACAGTTCCACACCAAAGCGTCTATTGTAGGCGTCAGTCGCATAAAACTATGTAAAGGAGTGGTAGAGGGGGTACCACAGTTACCGGCAGCCAATCAGGAGGTGAAATTTAAAAAGGGTAAAAAGAAGGAACCTGGAATTGATGAGCAAAGTAAGGTGCATGATATGCCGTATAAGTTTATGTCGCGGAAGTAAGTTGCATAATTGTAATTTGTTGGTTTTTATAAATTTTAGTTTAGTACATGAAGGACTGTATTTTTTTCCGTAGGGATACAAGTTGTAATTCTTTTTTTTTTTTTTTTTTTTTTTTTTTTTGACAGAGTTGTTAGTTCTTCATTTCCTTATTACTGATATTATTTTTTGGTGCATTGTGCGTTCTCGAAAACTGGGAAGGATGATAGAGCAATTTATGATCTGTCTGGATGGCCAAGTACAGACTGAATTGCGGACATGAGAAGCGAGTTCGTTTCTGCGGTAAGTAAATGGGAAGAGTTGCGGGAAAGAGTTTCTGCCAGCCCGAACGTACTTCCATAGGGTGGGCACTCATTGGCTATACTCCGTATCAAGGCCGTAAACACATTGTTGAGTTGCTGCGAATGAGGCTGACCGGTAGGCTTGAAAAAACTCGAGCTTCGGGAAGGCGAAAAGATCATTAATGGTACGACTTGTGAGGTGGTCGGGACGGATTTTCATCATCTCGCTACGCTTACAGGCTCAACTGTTAAGACACTGTCGTGGATACGTTGTATTGCCAAAATTTTACGTATTTGAATGACACACTTATTGCAGAAATTTTGCAGTTTTTGGACAGATTAATAGAGTTCTAACAAGAGGAAATTTCGATGAAGCAAATGTGGCAGCGTATACACCATTTTGGGGAAGAACAGGAGCACAAAGTATTAGTGGTGAGAGTATCGGACATAATTTGTGGTGTGCTTCTAGCAGCCTTTTGCGCACCGTGTTTCTGGGTAAGATGCAAGAGGTCTCAGCCTGTGAACGTGCAAACATACCAATTGCCAGTAGAATGGTTCACCGGTATTGGTCGGGGAAGCAACTAGTTATCAGGTCTTAATTAGTGTATAAGGATATGGTACGGGATACATGATAGTAGTAAGATTTGAGCGTAAGTCCTGCATGGCGATTTCAGGAGATTGTAATCAATATGGAAATCATTAGACTTTGGGTAATTGACTGGGAGCACGATGTTAAAGATTTGGGACGAATCTTCCGGGAAGGGAGGCGTTTGCTGCGTCATCTAAAGTGCAGGCTTGGATTTGGGGAATTCTTGTAAATTTCGCGCAGCTATTGCTAGAAGGCTATAGTTAAGGCACGGACAGGCACATCGAATGGAAGGCGGGGACGCTGTTGATATTTTGCATACGATTCTGCCAGGCAGATTTACGACGACGGTCGAAGACTAGAAGGTACGGCTCGGCGGGCACTGTATTCAAATGTGAAGTAATCACAGGAGCACAGGGCACCGCCGTGCTGCGAAAAACCCGTATGTTGCAGTTAAAACAGCGCCTGGTGACCTGTGCGTAGGGGCCGAAGCGGGCTGACGGAAGCTGACGTTGTAATTATTAAGACGAACTATATCAGAGGCGAGGAGAAAAGATTTATAAATAACCGAGCCCGGAGGCTCAAAGCAGGCAGTCGTGTCGCCATTTTGTCCGCGTCTAGAATCGCAGAGAACGACGATTATTTAAGCTGCAGCCCAACCACGACGACCTCACGACGACCTTTTGTTGATGGATATCGGCGACCAATCGGCTTGCTGGAGCTATCTCCAACCTCCGCCGCTCGAACGTATCATTTTGAGGCGGGGCGTGTCGCACCTTGGAGACACACCGGCACGAGAAGCGTTAGGGCTGCTTGCCTCCGCTCTCTGAGTGGCACCGTCTGGCGGACTGCCAGTTGCCGTCCGCAGGGTTGGGGCCAGGGCGCGAACTCACAGCCTTCCAGGTGCAGAGATCCCTGCGGGCACAGATCGAGCTGTTCTGCGAGGACGGCTGGAGCTCCTAAGGCTCACCACAACCTCCGCGGAACGGCTGCCTCTCTTCGGCGCTCTAGATGAGGTCCACAAGTTGCGCTTGAGGGTACAGACAGCCCTGTTCCGGGGCCACTGGCACAGTTAACGCACGTGACTCGATTGGAATCGCTATACCCGCAAGGCTGGGCAACCGGACACCTCTGCTGCAGATTCCGGCATTCGCGCTGACCCACTCAAGCTGCACGGCGCCATCGCATATTTCAGCAGAAGATCCGCTGTGTACCTTCGATGTAATTAAACCAATGAAACACTTGCTTGTGTTTCTCTATACGCTTAGACGTGAGCCATCCCTCAATCCCAAACTATACCTCTCGGTCGTCATGACGCGTTACAACGCCTGACATCTGTGATTGTAACATACGGTTAAAGCTCTCTGCGATAATAAATAACTCAGTAGGCAATATAGTTGAAGTGTAATCGAAATCGTTAAAGAAGCCCAACACAGAAATTCAGGAATACAGAAACACGAGTCATTTACGCACGAAATAAATAGTAAATTTAGGGAAGGTAAGGCGAAAAGGATGTGAAAAATGCAATGATATCGGAAGAAAACTAATTGTCAGATGGATGGACTCAACATACTGGAAGGTCACAATAACCTTCGGTGAAATGAAAAGCAAAGGTACTAACATTATGGGTTCAGCGGGAATTCCTCTGTTAAATGCAGAGGAGAAAGCGCACAAGTGGAAAGAATACACTGAAAGGCTCTGCGAGGGAGAAGACTTGTCTGATGACGTGATAGAAGAAGAAATAGGAGTCGACAGAGATGAGCTACGGGGATCCAGCGTTAGAATCATAATTTAAAACAGATTTGGAACATTTAAGATCCAGCAAGACAGGAGGGACAGATTGAATTCCAACGGAAATTCTAAAACCATTGGGGCAAGTGGCAACAAAACGACTGATCAAGAAGTTCTGTGGAATGTATGAAACAGGCGATATACCATCAGACTTTCGGAAAAGCTTCAGCCACACAATTCCGAAGATCGCTAGAGCCGAAAAGTACGAGAATCATCAAACAGCTCATGCATCCAAATTGATGACAAAATTAATATACAGAATAATGGAAAAGAAAATTGAGGATTTCTTAGATGACGATCAGTTTCGTTTTAGGAAAGGTAAAGGCACCAGAGACGCAGTTCTGACGTTGCGGTTGATAATGGAAGCAAGACTGAAGAAAAGTCAAGACACGTTCACTGGATTTGTCGACCTGAAAAAACGCATTCGACAACGTGAAATGGTGTAAGATGTTGTAATTCTGAGAAAGATAGTGGTGGGCTATAGGGTTTGGTTTGGTGTGTTTGGGGTAGGAGACCAGACAGCGAGGTCATCGGAACTCATCGGATTACGGAAGGACGGGGAAGGAAGTCGGCCGTGCCCTTTCATAGGAACCATCCCGGCATTTGCCTGGAGCGATTTAGGAAAATCACGGAAAACCTAAATCAGGATGGCCGGACGCGGGATTGAACCGTCGTCCTCCCGAATGCGAGTCCAGTGTGCTAGCCACTGCGCCACCTCGCTCGGTGGGCTACAGGGAAAGGGGGTAATACACAATATGTAAAAGGACCGAGAGGGGAAAAATAAGACTGAAAGATCAATAACGAAAAAGGGTGCAGTCTTTCACTCATACTACTTAATCTGTACACCGAAGAAGCAGTCACTGAAATAAAAGAAAATTTCGAGAGCGAGGATTCGGATCACGAAGTCGATGAAGTTAGGAAATTCTGATGTAACTCTTCAGGTTTTCCCGGTGATGTATTGACATCTTGGGATGTTGGATTTTCTGCTAGATATCAGCGTCGTTCTTGCACGATATCACGGTAACGTAGCTCGTAACCTTTATCAGGTGATACATGAGACTGCTCCTCGAGTGAATCTGGTCCAGTATTTACGTCTTCCCCCCCCCCCCCCCCCCCCCCACCACCGGTTCGCTCCCGCTCGCTGCGACCTGCTAGAGCGCCGTCTTTCCGTTTTCCGTCCGCTGCGGTTCTCGGAGTTCTCTCTGCGATCCGCGCCCACCAGACCCGCTCTTTGGTGTTCCATCTTCTGCCTGGTGCACTTGGAGCTCTGCCTGGGTAGCCAGGCATTCGCCCTGTGGTTCTCTCCCGCTCACTGCGATCTTCTGGAGAGTCGCCGTTCCGTTTTCGGTCCGCTGCAGTTATGGGTGTTCCCTCTGCCGTCTACGCCCGTCGTACCCGCTCCCGGACGTTCCATCTTCTGTCCAGAGAGCCTGGCACTCTGTATGGGGATCGTTTTCTATATCCAAGCCTTCAGTTCTTCTGTTCATAGTGTGCTACAGCTGTCCCCGTTGCTCCTTTAACCATTCCACAGCAGTATCCCCGGCTCTACTTAGTTGGTACCCCATGTCGCGGTAAATGAGATTGTCAGTTACTTTTATCTCTATGCATTCCCTTATAACACTGTCCCAAAATCTGGGTGTCTGTGCTAGAATCTTTGTTTCACCATAAATCATGGCATGATCTAATTCTAGACGGTGTTCAGCAATGGCTGAATTCGCCACCTGTCTTAATTGTGTTTGCCTTTGATGTTCCGTGCATCTGATACCCACTGTTCTTGTCGTCTGGCTAATGTAGGACATGTCACATTGACGAGGTAGATTGTTAATACCTGGTTTCCGTAACTTCAGGTCGTCCTTAACATTTCCCATCAGTTCCCCGGTCTAGGTGGATGGATATAAAACACACTTGATGTGTTTATGGAGGATCCTACTGATTCTGGGAGAAATAGAACCAGCATATGGCAGATACACAACTTTCTTTGCTTCATCTTGCTCTGCTTCTGGAACCTTGGTGTAGTGACTTGTTGGAGTACCATCTCAATTTGTTTGGTAGTATATCTACTTTGCAGAACACTGTTTTAAGATGTCCTATTTCCGTTGGTAGACTCTCTTGGTCTGGCGGGACACGTGCTCTCTGACCAATGTGTTAAGAACCCCGTTCTTCTGCACAGGGTGGTGACAGCTGCTGGCCTGCAGATATAAATCAGTGTGTGTGGGTTTTCGATAAACACTGTGGCCAATTGAACCACCTGCTTTCCTTTTAACTAGTAAATCCAGAAACGGCAGTTGGGCATTCTTCTCCAGTTCTATGGTGACTCTTTATATTTGGGAGGCAACAGTTAAGAAGTTCAAGGAACTCATCGAGCCTGTCCTTCCCATGAAACCAGGTCACGAAGGTGTTGTCCACATACCTGAAGAAGCATGTGGGTTTATATCTGGCTGTCTCTAATGCCTTCTCCTCAAATCTCTCCATAAACATGTTAAACATGTTGGCAAACACAGGAGACAGTAGGCTGCCCATCGCTACACCATCAGTTTGCTCGTAATATTGGTTCCCATATAGGAAATACGTGGATGTCAGTGTATGCCTGAACAGGTCCAACAGAGCACCGTCACGTTTCTCCGCAATCAATTCTAGTGAGTCTTTCAGTGGGACCCTAAGTGAACAGTGATATCACATCAAAACTAACCATGATGTCCGAATTTGGGAAGTGCAGGAAGTCTTCAGAGTTTGGCATGTGGTGAACACATTTCCCCACATACGGAGTCAGCAGATCTTTTAAGTATTTGGCTGTTGCATACGTAGGTGCCCCAGTATCACTGACAATTGGGCGTAGGGGCAAGCCATCCTTGTATATCTTAGGCAAACCATATAGTCTAGGTGGCGATGGTGCTTCTGCACCGAGCTGTCTGATGATCTTCTCGGGTATACCCATCTCCTTCAGAAGATCCCTGGTCTTCTTGTCCATCATGTCTGTGGAGTCGCACTCCAAGATTCTATATGCAGGGTCCCTCAGAAGTAGGAGTATTTTCTCATCATAATCCACCAGCTGCAGAGCAACTGTAGAATTCCCTTTATTATGGGCAGTACTACAATACTGTTGTCTTCCCAGAGCTTCATGAGTGTACGCCTCTCAGCTGTAGTGTTCGATTTTGGAGGTCTGGCGTTGGTGAGAGGCCTGCAAGTCTCCCGGCGGACTTCCTCTGCCACATTAGGTGGAAGTGTGACTGCAACTTGCTCTATTGTACTGATGAAACCTGAAATGGGCACATTTCTAGGGGTCGTTGCAATGTTGAGACCCTTGCTGAGTACATTTAAGGTTGCGTCATCAATCGTTCTGCCACTCAGGTTCGTCACAGTGCGAGTCTCCTCCTTCTGCAGTCAAACTTTGAAGATTTGCAAGATGAGGCATTCTTTCTGGCACACTCTGTTAAAGACCAGGAGGCACGGTCTAACCAGTTCCAGTCTTCCTCTGTTAAGGAGGCTGTCAAATAGAGGTGAAAGTGTAACTGCTCTCTTGCTGCAACATCTAATCAGTGGCGAATATCTCGGATCCTCTCTCTCACCAGCGTCATGCTCGCTCTACTTTTTATCTCGTTCGCCGCTCTACAGTTGATGAGATGTTATTTTCTGGCAAATACGGGTACCACTTCTCCATCTTGACATCACAGCAAAAAACTGAGAGAACTCAGCATCCTCCCTTTCCTCTGTCGAAGCTTGTACAGCTCCTTGATATTCTGGTATATTACCTCCCCGTAGAGGCTTCTGATGTAATTCTTCAGGCTTTCCTGGCAATCTAATGACATCTTGGGTTGTATGGAGTTCTGCCGGATATCAGCGTCGTTCTTGCATGATATTTCGATAACGTAGCTCGTAACCTTCATCAGGTGCCACCTGAGACTGCTCCTCGAGTGGACCTGGTCCAGTATTTATGTCTGTGGTCTTCCCCTCCCACCGGCGGTTGAAGGCGTTCCCTCTGAGATCCTCGGCCGTTCGCTGCGACCTGCTGGAGCGCTGCCGTTCCGTTTTCCGTCCGCTGCGGTTTTGGCCGTTCCCTCTGTTCTGCTATCTAGGCAGCAAAATAACCTACAACGCACTGGGAAAGGATAATTTAAAAAGCAGACTAGCACTGACGCAAACGGCATTCCTGGCCAAGAGAAGTCTGCTGGTATCAAACATAGGTTTTAACGTGAAGTTCTGAGAATGTACGTTTGGAGCACAACTTTGATGGTAGTGAGACATGGGCAGTTGGAAAACCAGAACAGAAGAAAATCGAAGACTTTGAGATGTGGGGCTACAGAAAAATGTTGAAAATTAGAAGGACTGATAAGGTAAGGAATGATGAAATGAATATATGACAAACACTGACAAGAAGAAAGGACAGGATGGTAGGACATCTGTTAAGACATTAGGGAATAACTTCCATGGTAGTAGAGAGAGCTGTGGAGGGTAAAAGCTTTAGAGGAGAACAGAGATTGGAATACAGTCCGCCTGCTTAGCTGGGTGGTAACGTGCTCACCTCCCATGCAAGTGGGCCCGGGTTCGACTTCCGGACGGGTTGGAGAGTTTCTCTGATCGAGGACTGAATGTCGTGTCCTCCTCCTCATCATTTCATCGTCATCACAGGCGCGCAAGTCGCCCAATGTGGCGTCGACTGAAATAAGACTTGCACTTGGCGGACGAACTCCCCTGGATGGGGCCTCCCGGCCAACGATGCCATAAGCTCATTTTCATTGGAATACATCCAGCAAATAATTGACATATCGTGAAATTTCTACTCCGAGGTGAAGAGGTTGGCTCAGGAGAGTAATACATGTCAAGCCGCAGCAAAGGAAAAAGAGAAGTATATTGGGATAGTTAAAGTTGAATTCTTAACCAGAAATTATGCCTTGTTGTTACCAATAAAGTAAGAAATGTACTGTTTTATGAATGTGCGATCTGTGCGAGTAAAAAAATGCAAATGAACAAGCTAAGATGGTGGTCCTTGTCAGTCCTCGTCAGTATCCATTTTCTTCCTGCCACCATTCTTTTTCACCACAAGCCAGTGATATACAATAGTGACATGAAATTTGTCATATGACAGAACCCCATAGCGAACATTTTGTACTGTAATTTGGTTATAGCGGAGTCAGTACAGTGGGGATGTCAGGAGAGGTCGAGCATTGGAGATATTGAGAGAACTGATTCCGTAGAGCATTTTAAAAGAATAGTTTGTAGACCAGAAGTTTTAGGTCATTTGTTCTGGATATTATAAACAAAAAACCTGTTGTCGTCAATGACATAGTGTCTGAGACATCGGTGTGATGCATGACCGCTAGTATCACTAGTATACACATTACTCTCTCGTCAAGTCACATATCTGGTGGTTGTTCACTAGATACGTAGACAGAGAGTCGTGAATAGAAACTTTAGGGTCATTTGTGTGGCAGCACGAAGCAAAGCCTCGTTTTTCAAATAGCTCTATTAGCTTACGTTAGTCGTGTATTCAGTGGATTGATGTGGAGGGTATTATAACTGGCATCCCACTGTTTCTTTCAGTTGTACATTCCAGTAACGCTGCTCTCCAAACAATGCGACAGATCCCTTTAACCTTCTTTTGAGGTCAGAACATTATGTACCCCGTTGTCTGCTTCCCACAGAAGCCAAGGTTCCGGCGGAGGTTCGAGCCCTCCCTCGGGCATGGGTGTGTGTGTTTGTCCTTAGGATAATTTAGGTTGAGTAGTGTGTAAGCTTAGGGACTGATGACCTTAGCAGTTAAGTCCCATAAGATCTCACACACATTTGAACATTTAAACAGAAGGCAGATTATGATTATTATTAGTTTGAGCCATCAGTCTTCTGACTGGTTTAATGCGTCCCGCCACGAACTCGTATTCTAAGCCAAACTTTTCATCTACCCGTAGCACTTGCAACCTATGTCTAGCATTATTTGCTGGAAGTATTCTGATCTCTTTCCTCCTCAACCCTTTTTACACTCTACAGCTCCCTCTAGTACCATGAAAGATATTTTCTGGCATCTTAACAGATTTCCAAGCATTATGTCCCTTCTTCTTCCCGCTGTTTTCCATGTGTTCCTTTCCTTGCCTTTTCTATGGAGGACCGCCTCATTCCTTGCGTTACCAGCCCACATAATTTTCAACGTTCTTCGGTAGCACCACATTTATTTATTTATTAATTTATTTATAGTTCCGTGGGACCAAATTAAAGAGAAGTCTCCATGGTCATGGAACGAGTCAATACATGAAATTATAACACGATTGTAGAAACAGATAAAGTGAAATATAAGAAACATATTCAGGCGACAAGTCGTAAGTTTAAATACTGAAAATCAACAATGTAACACTGGAATTTGCTTAATTTTTTAGCTCTTCCAGGAGCTCCTTGACAGAATAGGAGTGAGCCATGAGGAAACTCTTCAGTTTAGACTTACAAGAGTTTGGGCTACTGCTAAGATTTTTGAGTTCTTGTGGTAGCTTATTGAAAATGGATGCAGCAGAATACTGTACTCCTTTCTGCACAAGAGTAAAAAATCCTTTGTGTGTTTCTGTCTCACTAAATTACTAGTTACTTCGAGAAAGCGACGAGAATGTCAGACAGGCCGCTGGTCATCGACTCAAAAATCGTAATCATTATTCATATTATCAATTACTTGGAAGAAACTGATTTACTTACAAATAAGTGTCTGAAAATCTTAAAGAATGTAACAAACGATCGTTATAACACAAAATGACATTGTATTTCGGTTTAATAGTAATTATGAAAGCTAAAAAGATAATGTGGGTAACTGTCTTTACGGAAATGATTGTAATTTACATATTTTTTTCGTGTTTAACATCTGTAAATATGAAGACAGTACTCAAAAGTTAAATGTAGTACAGATTTTCTACCTTAAAAACAGAAACACGCTAGAAGGATCATGATACAAAACACATCAAACCCCATTACTGACCACTCATATGCATTCGAAGTTCCATGTTCAACCATGTCATCTGCCTCCATAATTCTACTTTGCTATCGATCTACCGATGAACGGTTGCGCAGGTGGATTTATTTAACATCCATTGTTGTTCTCCAGCGAAGAAAAGGGAATATTGTCACGATGCACAAATGTCTTATTCAGTTTCTATTGTACGGACGAAAATACGAGAGACGTCGGATATGATACGTCACGCTGTAGCTCTCACAGACGTTAGTTTACACTGAGAGCATTTTATGTTACGTTTTTAATCATGTCCTCGGGTCTCGGCTCCTGCAACCCTTACAGCACACAACCAGAGTCACAGTAAAACGACAGGTGGGGAACAAGCAGTGCAGTGCGCCGGGTAGCGGAATGGGAGGCGCACCGGAAGAGGACTCCGCGGCGCGGCGCGGCACGGCGCAACGCTGCGCGCACAGAGCGGCGGCTTCCTTCCTCGTGGACTTGGCCACCCGGACAACTTCATAACGAGCGCAAATTAATTACGAAGGCCGGTGCGGCAGCCGCCCGCGGGCGGAAGGGCCAGACGGATGAGCAGCTAGCCGGCTGGGCAGCTGCGGTAGCACCACGCCAGGGCACGCCGCGTCCTCCCACGTCCAATTAAACTTGCTCACGCTGCACGCCGACCCGCCGCGGTAAGACTCAGCTGCGTCTCGCACCGCCGCCGGACCTACTCGCTTCGTTCCCATCCAAGCTCTTCCTGGACCGCAGGCAGATCCCTCTCTACAATTCTGGTAATTAGCAATCCACTTCAAAGAACGTTACACGGCTTCGTTGACAACGGGAGCAGCCGTTTGTGCACTCCACACCCTCGCTTATGAGCAACGTAGCGAGGACAGATTGGTGAGACTTGTAGGGCGAAGGTGCGTCTGGGCGAAAATTGAAGAGAAAAACAAGTAGCAAAAGAGAAGGAAGCGCAGCACAGTCTACTGAGCAAGGTCCAACTTCAGCATCTCGAAATGGAAGTAACTCGAATACCGCGAAAGTGAAAGCAACATAACTGGGAACGAGAGACAGCGGAGAAAAAGTGAGAAGGCAGGTATTTTTTTGTTACTTCTTTCTTCATTTCAGTCTCAAAAGTCTGCAGGCACGCTAGGAGAAAGATAGACACAGAGAGCAAGAGATAGAGATAGAGAGAGAAAGAGAGAGAGAGAGAGATGGGCGGAAGGAGAACGCGTACGCTATATGCTTTTTTAATTTCGTTTTTTCATTTTTTCTCGTCGTGGAAGAGGGCGGTGGCTTCCAAATTAATGTCGCGGAAGTGCCGCGCCGGTATGCTACGTTGGCAATTACTGCTCTCACTGTAGCCCCTTTGAATGGTCTCTCTTCTTCATATATGTTTTCAGCATTTGGGTACGATGTGGAATAGTCTCGGAAAATTAAGAATTATTCGTAGTACCGTTCATTTCTTAGTCCGTATCAGGTTTTAAGGAATGTTTTAGTATATCTCACAAAAAGAGAAAGAAAAAAGTCTGCGGAAGCTCAGGGCCAGTCTTTGGACCAATGCATACATGAAGGAAATGACGAGATGTTCACCAATGATCATATTAAAGACATGCTTGCAAATGTCGATGGTTAGGGGTCTCAGCTTCACCATTCTATATTGCAATGTACAGCAAATTAATAAACGTGTGACAAAGTTAAGTAAAAGGCCAGCGACCATTCTAGTAAATGTGCATAGGTCTATAGTTAGTTGGACAGGTCGCATTAAAAGTCATACAACAGGTGAAGGATGACTTTATTGATCACAAAGTATACATGACACATTTAGAAATTATTTTCATCTTCAGAAAACCTGAATATCTGGAATTTTGAAGACAGAAACAATTCTGAAATGCGATATGCATACTTTGTTATTAATAAGGCCATTGTTCATCGCTGTATGACTTTTTATTTGACTTAGCTAGCTGGACTACTGATCTACGCCTATGAATTCTAAAATTACTACACAGCCTCAAACTTCGGGTGTGAACCGAAATATTTGTATGAAGCCTTGCTATTCATGTTATATATTGACGTCTTTGCGGAAAATGTTGTTATTAAATTCAGGCTTTTCGCAGATGGTGCCGTTATCTGCAACAAAGTCCTGTGTGAATGAAGCTGCTCAAATACTGAGTCAGATCGTGATAGAATTTCAAACTGGTATAACGAATGGTTAGCTGCTTTAAATGTTCAGAAATCCACGAACGTGGATTTCACAAAACGGAGAAAACGTAGTATCCTTTGGCTGTAATATCAGAAAGCCACAGGTGGAATCGGCCAACTCATACATATACCTGGGTGTAACCCTTTACACGGCTGTGAAAATATGGAATTATCACGCAGGCCTAGTCGTGGGCAAAGCTGGTGACTGACTTCGACTCATTGGAGATTGCTTACAAATCACTCATGCGGCCCATCCGAGAATATTTTTCTGGTGTCTGGGGTCCATACATAATATGACTGACAGGGAACATTGAACGCATACAGTGAAGGGCAGCACAAATGGTCAAAGTTTTATTTGGCCTTGGGATAGTCTCACACACATGCTGAAGAAACGGAACTGGCAGACACTTGAAGATGGACGTAAGCTATCCCTAGAAACGCTGCTTACAAATTCTCAAGAGCCGATTTTAAATCATACCCTAGCATTATACTGCGAGTCCCTCTGAATCGCTCCCACAGGGATCATGTGAACAAGATCAGTTACAGCACATAAGGAGGGATTTAAATGACATTTCTTCCTGTGCACCACGAGTGAATGGAACAGGAAACAATCCTAACAAATGGTACAATAGAACGTACGCTCTGTCATGAAAGTCACAGTGGTTTGCAGGGTATAGATATAGATTCAGAAATCCTCGTAACCAGAAACGATACTTCAATTAGTTCTTCATTATTGCTTCTGGATTTGAAAAAAGTTGAATTATGTAACGACACACAATTACAATGAGCCTGCCATCTATGTAAGATATTTACAACGAGCAAGAAAGAAACGTTACGACTTAGTGGTTACGTCGTTTGTATGTATAAAATTCTTTCCTGAAGTTTCCAGAATGACATTTTCACTCGACAGCGGAGTGTGCGCTAATATGAAACTTCCTGGCAGATTCCTGGCAGACATCACATTTGCTTTGAAATCGGCCGCGGTCCGTTAGTATACGTCGGAGCCGCGTGTCGCCACTATCAGTGACTGCAGACCGAGCGCCGCCACACGGCAGAGACTCCCTAGCACTCGCCCCAGTTGTACAGCCGACATTGCTAGCGATGGTTCACTGTCTACACACGCTCTCATTTGCAGAGACGACAGTTTAGCATATACTTCAGCTATGTCATTTGCTACGACCTAGCAAGGCGCCATATTCAGTTACTATAATTACTATCTCCAAGAATGTATTCTGAACAGAGAATATTGTGAATCATGTACCGTCAAGAGCGACGTTCATCATTAATGGATTAAAGTTAAGCATCAAACTAATTACGTCCGCTTTCTAAATTCTCTTTCCTTGTCACTTTGTCATGTTCCAGAGCTCACGTCAGTATAGTTCTTCGCTCCTCACGCCAGCCTGCGTGAGCTAAAACGGGTGCATTTCGGCCTCCATTCGTAACACGGTGTTGGCTGTTCTGCTAACACAAAAAAAACTGTATGCCGGACCGAGACTCGAACTCGGGACCTTTGCCTTTGGCGGGTAAGTGCTCTACCACTTGCCCGCGAAAGGCAAAGGTCCCGAGTTCGAGTCTCGGTCCGGCACACAGTTTTAATCTGCCAAGAAGTTTCTACCCAGGTGCCTTTAGTACGTTTTAATATAAAGGGATAAAGTAAAGAGAGGTGTTATTAAATCACTTACATATCTTAAAGTGATTTAAGATATCATGGTCACAACCGAAATCGGCGTAGTCATTGTAGGTTCTTTTGATCTGTTTGTGAGGCGTACTAAATACTATACAAAAATTAATTGTGATACGTAATATGAATCTCACACAATCAGAACGCTTGCATTATATTGTGCTAATTAAATGTAGAATATATTAATAACTACAAATCGCATCCTATTTGAAACTGACCTTCGCTAATGCCAAATCAACAGCCGTACGTGTCCCATACAACACAGAAAACCAAAAAACTCCTCAGTCAGCGGTGAGAATTGTGATATGAACTGTTATTCGATTTCTGCAGTACGGTATATCCTATGCCTTTGACTTAAAGTGTTCTTCTTAGATGTAGTATTCAATGAATGCTTATATGCGCAAACCATCATTTTAATGAGGATTTAGTGACCAATGCAGACATGAACATTCGGAATCTTTAGCTCTAGGTCGCCACGAAATTGACATACACATCGATAGACTGCATACAGTACCTTCACTAGGGTGTACAAGGACGAAGGACTTTCAAGTATCACTAATTCCTTAGAGAATATTCATGAGACATACATGTACATCCCTGTTATCATTTGGAAAAATAAAATTTCCGAGAAATGGTTTGTAATAACAGGTAAATATTGCCCCTGCCTCTTAGGTAACAGAGTAATACCTGGTGGGGCATATAAGACTGGCCCAGAGAACAGAGAGATCCAGTAAAGGACATACAGTACTAGTCTTACTATAGTAGATGTTTAACGTGATCACTATTCACCTCTTGGCATTTTTGGGCCGTAGTCAGCAAGTTTCTGAAGTCAGATCGACGCTAGACTGCTGGAATTGCTGCAGTCTCACCCGAAACGTTCTGCTGCAGGTCCTGAAGACTACGCGGGTTGTCGCGTTACACCTTGCATTAGCTGGCTCCCTGGCACACTGACATAACAGCTGACATCGGTGCCAAACTAGGGTCGCGACGAGACTGATCTCTGCTAACAACGCCGGCCGAAGTGGCCGAGTGGTTCTGGCGCTGCAGTCTGGGAACGCGAGACCGCTACGGTCGCAGGTTCGAATCCTGCCTCGGGCATGGATGTGTGTGATGTCCTTAGGTTAGTTAGGTTTAAGTAGTTCTAAGTTCTAGGGGGCTAATGACCTCAGCAGTTGAGTCACATAGTGCTCAGAGCCATTTGCACCATTTTTTTTTCTGCTAACAACTCTATCAGGCGTGAAGACTGGTAAATGTGCTCCAAGGTTTGACCGGCTGTATGAGCAGTTGCTCAGTTCTGTTGGAGGTAACTGTAGGTCTTTTCCTCCTCCGTCAATGCTGCCACATATACCGTGGCAACGATCCATTTCCGGACACATGCTCATAGGACCTTTATTCCTTCTTTTCCAGTCAAGAATCAGTCCGGCAGTTTGTTAGTTATAGTAACGCTTACTCTGTATAATGTTGCACGCTACAGCTGTTAATAAATGCCTACCACACAAGCAAGATTCATTATTAATATTCTTTGCTTCTGGAAAAGAACCTTAACTCTCGTTCCAGGAAACTGGCTTGGTTTCGGACTTTGAACAAATCTGTTGGGCCTTACCTCCTAGCTTAATTAGTTACGTGCGCCTGCTTCATACTTGGAAGTCTGTCCCATTATATCGCCTTCAATGGGATGGGGACAAAAATTCGACTGAATAACTCAACTGCAAAGTTGTTCTGCAGAGTGTGGGAAATAAAAGTAGGCCAGGCGAATAGAAACCGGGTTCTACAGGATCTTGTATAACCCGGCCCTCCTCACATTGTAGAATCCGGTCCTCCAAATCTGGTTTACGCACTGTCCGCCACCTCCCTGCACGTTCGTCAGTCTGAAAGGACACATGATCACATAAATTCCCACAAAGTGTTTCATATATTGTGTGATCTGGTTGGTGTCTGTGGGGATATTAATTTTAGTATAGCCGTGCTGCCTGTCGATCGTTTCCATCTTCTTGGCCCTACACAAAATCATCTCGGCTTGTTCTCGACATGCAAGGAATTCATGGCTCGTTGTCAGAGGAACTTTCATTCTGTAGCAATATCTACAGTGGCAACGATGCATTTCCGTACACTTTCTCATAAGACGTTTTTTCATTCATTTGTGGTCATGATTCCGTCCCTGTAGTTTGTCGGTTTTATTAATGTTCTCCCTGTGATATTACGAATAATTGCTACTCCATAACAATTACATACGAAATTATTATTGAGACTCCGTTGGTTCTACATTGCAATACAGTGAGGAATTCTCTATGTCCTAGAGTAGTCGCATATCCTTGAAAATATACTGTGTTGCCCGTATTTAAATGTTGTTGATTTTTTGTTAAAGTGGAACTATATGAAGGGACGACTTTATACTTTTTATATGTGTCACTGAAGTTACCAGATATTGTTGTGTACGACTGTCAAAGTCTACTACAAAAAATGTCTTTATAATTGTAGAACTGCAGTACGGAGTTAGCTTCCTGACGTAAATTAGCATCACTGTGTTTTAAATCGCATAATTACCTGCTAAACACTGACAGATACCGGTATTAACTTAAAAACTATTATATATCTCTATTTGTTTACAGCTATGTATGATCTACAGACAAAACAAGAGATCACGTATAATATCACTATGTAATGTTCCTTCGTTGCTTCCGACACTAGATTGAAAAATGGTTTACATTTACTAAATTCTTATCGTCGTTTAGCTACAACTGAGTAGAATAAAAACCAAAATAAAAGTTGCTTCTGTATTTTCATTGACATTTGAATCAATTCTCATTCTTATAATTTAGTTTTTAACACATTCTTCAGAGTATACCAGTTCGGGTCTTATAGCATAGCTTTACAAATTTCTTATGGACTATGCCGAAACAAACCGTTTTCCCTTCTGTGACACTCTTTTGAAATCGCCAAAAACCTGCACATATTCCAAAATGGAAGCTTCAAGAGACATTAAATAAAACTGTTGTATACTATAAAAATTATCTTAACCTGTATTAAATTGGAACAATTCTAAACAATAAACTTGTCTGCTATAATTTAGTAGGTGGTTAGAAGGAAGAACATTCACACATTTGACTATTTCCACTAACATGCTGGAATCAAATCTTTCAATGTAGTGCAGGAAAAATTTGATACTTTTGTTTATAGGAAAAGTGTAGGGACGTGAGGCGTTGTCATGTAAGCTAAAATAATTGAAGTTCAACACTACTGAAATAAGTAAATTTCAGTCAACATTTAGGAGTATTCATATGTTAATTACTGATCAACAATAGCATATTTGCAGTTAGTTATTATGTATGCTTATAGTGGGAAATTGTGAAGGAAATGACTAATGCAGAAAACGCCAAATCAGTAACTAAAGACAACTTTTCCGTTTGCCAAACGTTAACAGAACTTATGCAACAATGACATGCTCTAACATCACTGTTATTTTCTGCATTAGCTGTGTTGATTCACTGAATAGCTCTACTAATGACATAAGCAATTAAGAATTTGCAAACGTGGGGAGCTGTAATATAAAGAGATGTTCATGTTCATTGAGTCTCACATCAACAGACACAAAAACAGGAACGTTTGGGAGCCCCGAAACACATTTCAAATGGTATGAAGAGAAAGGATAATGCTTTCTCAAACACGTAGTAACAGTGGTGTCACCGCCAGACACCACACTTGCTAGGTGGTAGCCTTTAAATCGACCGCGGTCCGTTAGTATACGTCGGACCCACGTGTCGCCACTGTCAGTGATTGCTGACCGAGCGCCGCCACACGGCAGGTCTAGTCTAGAGAGACTCCCTAGCAATCGCCCCAGTTGTACAGCCGACTTTGCTAGCGATGGTTCACTGTCTACATACGCTCTCATTTGCCGAGACGAAAGTTTAGCATAGCCTACGTCGTTTGCTACGACCTAGCAAGGCGCCATATTCCGTTACTATTCTGAACAGATAATGTTGTGAATCACGTACCGTCAAGAGCGACGTTCATCATTAATGGATTAAAGTTAAGTATCAAACTAATTACGTCCGCTTTCTGAATTCTAATTCCTTGTCATGTTTTAGACCTCACGTCAGTATAGTTCTTCCCTCCTCACGCCAGCTTGCTTGAGCTAACACGCGTGCATTTCGGCCTCCACTAGTAACCCGGTGTCGGCTCTTCTGCCAACACAACAGTAACAGTTGATGAGAGTTGTGTCCAACCACAAAGCAAGCAGCAGAGAATAGTGTGGAAACATCCATTTTCACTTAGAGCAAAGAGATTTAAAGCTCGAGCTTACGTAGCGAAGGTATAAATGACCGCATTTCGGGATTCGAAATGTCCAATGCTGATTCCTTCCACTTTTTTTCCATGTCTGAGTCATCATTCTTATGGCTGGTTCGGTGCGGTCTGCCAAGAATTACCCCCTGCGCTAATCTCTTCATCTCAGAATAGTTATTGCATCAAATGTCCTCAGTTATATGTTAGATATATTCCAAATTCTGTCTTCCCCTGGAGTTTTTATCCTATACCATCCCCTCTATTACAATGAAGTTGTTCCCTGATGTCTCCGCACGTCCTATTCCTATCCAATGTCCTTGCCAGTGTTTTAGTATGTTCCGTCCTTAGTTATTTATGTGGAGAACGACTTAACGAGGTTCTTCTTAGTGTGGACAGAACTACATTTTTCTAATTTCACATTTCAGTGAGGCGCTGCAACTAACAGAAGTAATTCGTTACGATAACGCAGCACTGTAGAATGCAACAGCAACGAGTGAGAAGCTGGTTCCCACGCAGGCATCGGTAGCGCATGGACCTTTTGGCACAGAAGTGTATCATTAGAGTTAGAAGAGGCAGCGGCCCGGGAACGATACGCAGGAGAACCATGGCCATTCAGGTGCGAAACTCATTATTTTATAATTTACTAGTTTTCGAAGTCCACTTCTTTTGTAGGTAATACACACATAAAACAAACGTGCCGGCCGCGGTGGTCTCGCTGTTCTAGGCGCTCAGTCCGGAACCGCGAGACTGCTACGGTCGCAGGTTCGAATCCTGCCTCGGGCATGGATGTGTGTGATGTCCTTAGGTTAGTTAGGTTTAAGTAGTTCTAAGTTCTAGGGGACTGATGACCACAGATGTTAAGTCCCATAGTACTCAGAGCCATTTGAATCATTTTAAAACAAACGTCTGTCTAACCCCGGTTCCCAGAACTCCTGAAGATAGAAGTTAACTGTGGATATTGTATCTCAGAAACAGTATCTTTGACTGATCAGCGATGTCACCAACCCCGCCCAAAGTTCTAAACAACCATGCATGAGCAGCGTCTATTAGACGGAGGGGGTATGACAGCCAACAAGTTCCCGTCATTCCACTAGCAAAGGAGGTACACCGCTCGTGCTGTATGTAGTTCAATCATGCCTAGACGGTCAATACCGCAGTTTGATCGCGTCCGCATTGTTACTTTCTGATAGCAAGGGCTCTCAAGAAGGGAAGTGTCCAGGCGTCTCGGAGTGAACCAAAGCGATGTTGTTCGGACATGGGGGAGATACAGAGAGACAGGAACTGCCGATGACATGCCTCGCTCAGGCCACCCAATAGCCAATACTGCAGTAGATGACCGCTACCTACGGGTTATGGCTCGGAGGAACCCTGACAGCAACGCCATCATGTTAAATAATGCTTTTAGCGCACCCACAGGACGTCTTGTTACGACTCTAACTGTGCACAATAGGCTGCATGATGCGCAATTTCACTCCCGACGTCCAAGGCGAGGTCCATCTTTGCAAACACGACACCATGCAGCGCGGTATGGATGGCCGCAACGACATGCCGAACGGACCACTCAGGTTTGGCATCACATAGTCTTCACCAATGAGTGTCGCATATTCCTTCGACCAGACAATCGTCAAAGACCTGTTTGTAGGCAACTCGGTTAGGGTGAACGCCTTAGACACACTGTCCAGTGAGTAAAGTAAGGTAGAGGTTCCCTGCTGTTTTGGGGTGGCGTTATGTGGGGCCGACGTAATCCGCTGGTGCTTTTGGAAGGCACCGTAACGGCTGTACGATACGTGACTGCATCCTCAGGCCAATAGTGCAGCCATATCGGCAGGATATTGGCGAGACGTTTGTCTTCAAGGACAACAATTCACGCCCCTAACGTGCACATCTTGTGAATGACTTCCTTCAGGATAACGACATGCTCGACTAGAGTGGCCAGCATGTTCTCAAGACATGAACCCTATCAAAAATACCTGGGATAGATTGAAAGGGGCTGTTTATGGACGACGTGACTCATCAACCGCTCTGAGGGATCTATGCCTAATTGCCGTTGAGGAGTGGGACAATCCGGACCACCAGTGCTTTGATGAAATTGTGGATAGTTTGCAATGAAAATACAGGCATCTATCAATGCAAGAGGAAGAGCAACTGTGTATTCGAGGCACCGGTGAGTACAACAATCTGGACCACCAACTCTGAAGGTCTACTATATGGCTGCACAACATGGAACGTGTGGTTTTCATGAGAAGCTAAACGAGCAGAAATGATGTTTATGTTGATCTCTATTCCAATTTTCTGTTCAGGTTCACGAACTCTCGGAACCGTGGTGATGCAACACTTTTTTTGATGTCCATAGTAGGAGTAGCCTACATGTCATCAGGACTTTAATAGAACACCGTATGCAGTAAACTGTTTCGGCGTAACGACACGCACCGGCACGATGATGAAGAACGGAAGAGGAGAAAGACGACATCAGCCAATAGTATGCTGACTAGGACGACACCAAGACAGGAGCGGCATCTACACGAAGAGAATATAAGCGCCGCCCTGCCTATCCGCGGGCGGAGTATAAGACGTGCTGTCATACAATCGCTAGAGCAGTGACATAAACTGTGTTGTTTGGCTTGCATTGTAATTGAATACAACAAAGGACATCGATTATTTGCGTGTCGTCAAATGCTTGCTACACACTTTTCTTTTTTTTTTTTTCTTTTCTTTATTGTATTTCAATTCCCCATCGGGACGGGCTGGCAGCAGCACATGCGCTGCTCTTTAGCCGAAAGACATAGAACAAACAATAGAAGACATTTAAAAATAACAAAGGAGAGAATATGGTGAACATAGATATAAAAAAGGGGGAACATCATGGAAGGCAATAGACAAAAAACGGGGTGACTGTAAAATGGAGATAAAAAACTGTAAAAATGTAGCGCACACAAAAAGCCACACACTGCAACAATTAAAGAACACAAGGCACAGTATGACTGGAGCATAAAAAGTATCGACAGATGGCGTAGCACATAACAAACACTGACGGCGAACCTCAAGGCAGTACACAATTTAAATCACACCTCTTAACACACAGGAGAAACAGCACTAAACACAACACTGATGTGGCACATTGATCATATCAAAACGGAGGATCTGCCTGCCACAAGGAGATAAGGGAGGCCGGAAGAAGGGAGGGAGGGGAAGAGATCGGGCAGATGAGTGGGGGGCGCGCTGAAGAGGGCCAGGTAGGGAGGGATGTGGGAAGGAAAGAGGCAAGTATGGGGTGCAGAGCCTCAGGGGAGGGGGGGGGGAAGGAGGAAAATCCGCTCTGGGAGAAGGAGGGAAGAGGAAAAATGGGGCCCTGGGGTGGGGGGGGGGGGGGGAACAAGGCCGGGTTATAATTGGAAGGAAGGGTAGATGTCACGGCGAAGTTCGTTCGTCATCCAGGAGGGGGAGGCGTTGGAAATTACCCTGATGAAGGAGATGGAGGGTGTGGAGGTGGAGAGAGGGAGGGATACAGCGATAGAGGCGCGGCAATGGGCAGAGGGTGGAGAGGAAGGAGGAAACCAGAGAGTGGGTGGGATCAAGCCTGCAGACAATGTAAAGGATGCAGAGATGTTGGAGGAACAGGAGGAGGTGGGGGAAGGGGATCAGTTCATACTGGAGCCGTGTGGGGGAAGGAAGGCGGATACGGAAGGCAAGGCGGAGCGCATGGCGTTCAAGGATTTGGAGGGCCTTGTAAGGGCGGAGATCCAGGCAATGCTGGCATAACAGAGGATAGGACGGATGAGGGATTTGTAGGTGTGGAGGATGGTAGAAGGATGCAATCCCCATGTCTGGCCAGACAGGAGTTTCAGAAGGTGGAGGCGGGAATGGGCTTTCTGCTGGACGGTCTGGAGATGATGGGTCCAGGTGAGGTGTCGGTCAAGGGTGAGGCCAAGGTATTTCTGGGTGGGGATGAGCTGGATGGCACGACAATAAAGGGTGAGGTAGAAATCATGGAGCCGAAAGGAGCGAGTGGTGCGGCCTATGATTATTGCCTGGGTTTTGGAGGGGTTGAGATGGAGGAACCACTGGTTACACCAAGTGGTGAACTGGTTAAGGTGGGTTTGGAGGGTACGTTGAGACCGTTGAAGGGTAGGATAGAGAGCCAGGAAGGCAGTGTCATCAGCATACTGGAGAAGGTGGACTGGTGGGGGTGGCTTGGGCATATCAGCCATATACAAGAAATAAAGGAGAGGGGAGAGGACATAACCCTGGGGGACGCCAGCCATGGGATAAAAGATACGGGAGTTGGTGTTGTGGAGGGTGACATAGGAAGGACCATGCGAGAGGAAGGAAGCGACCAGACAGACAAAATTGATAGGCAGGGCGTAGGTTTGGAGTTTAAGGAGGAGACCGGGATGCCATACACGGTCATAGGCATTTTGGAAGTCAAGGGAAACAAAAATGGCGGAGCGATGGGAGTTGAGCTGGAGGGACAGAAGGTGAAGGAGGTTGAGGAGTTGGTCTTCAGCAGAGATGGAGAGTTGGAAGCCACAATGGGTAAGGGGGAGGAGGTGGTGTTGAGCAAGGTGCTGATGGATACGGTGGGAGAGGATGGATACACACCTTTCTGTACACGCAAAGCTAAGTATTGTCAATTTAACTTACCGTAATGAACTCCATTAATGCGATTTGCTTGAATTGTCGTCTGGCGATCCGAGAAACAGCTTCCCAGTCATCCTATATAAGTCGAGAGGGCAGGATACAAAATAAACCAATTACATCAGTAAGCAAATGAACACTTTTAAAGGCCTTGCCGCACAGTGCTCGGCCTGCCCGAGCGTCTGCGACCTTAAGCCGCCTCGGGAAGTTTGCGTTTTGTTGCATCGAGTCAGTCACACAGCGGGCGGTGTTGTCGCCGCGGCGGTTGCCCGGTAGCAGATTATTAAATATTTACTCCACTACATTGAAAGATTTGATTCCAACAAGTTAGTGGAAACAGTCAGATGTGTGAATTTTCATCCTTCTAACCGCCTACTAAATTATAAATGGTTCAAATGGCTCCAAGCACTATGGGACTTAACATCTGAGGTAATCAGTCCCCTAGAACTTATAACTACTTAAACCTAACTAACCTAAGGACATCTCACACATCCATGCCCGAGGCAGGATTCTAACCTTGGTTCCAGACTGAAGTGCTTAGAACCGCTCAGCCACACTGGCCGGCACTAAATTATAACAGACTACTTGATTGTTTAGTGTTGTTCCAGTTGAATAGAGTTCAAGACAATTTTTGTAATACACTTCGGTTTAATGTAATGCGTCTTAAAGCTTCTGTTCTGGATGATGTGCAGGTTTCTGGTGATTTCAAAATAACTTCAAAGCTGGGAAAACCGTTTGTTTCAGCTGAGTCCATACTAAATTCTTAAAAGAATGCCAATCAGTCTCAAATTACGGATTTGCCGCCGGTCGGCGGCTGTGAGCGCCAGCAGCCGCATTTTGTTGCCGTGTCCCCACACCGACGGCTGAGCTAGCGGCGACGGGAGGCACATCTATCGTATCGGTCAGCATGCAGTGCACTTAGTGGAAGTCATACAAACAGAAAAACTGATTGAACTATTGAGGAAGTACAGCTTCTTGTACGATACAACCGATGAAGATTATAACAGAAATTTGAAGAAGACCAAGGCATGGAGGGGTATAGGTGCTAAACTGTGTCAAGCGTTAAATATTTTTGCAAAAGTTTTAATTTTCACACAGGCAAATAATTTACATAAAATGAAATACAGTACAGTGTTAAGTATTGGAAATCAGTTAGTGTATATTATATCTTAAAGCTTCTGAAAGATATTGTAGCAAGTTTGTAAATAATGATGTGATCAAAACGGAAAGCAACACGTAGGAAATTGAATTTCATAAAAGACAGTTACGTGTCGCATTCAAAGTGAAATTTATTGTTTAGCCTCACGCGGTGTTTCTGAATTCAAAAGAAATTATTTTCCTGCTTGTTTCTAACACTAACAACTGAAGATGTTATTCAATATACTTGTTTTATAATACAAATTACAGCAATACCTCGTATCCTATGAGAAATTGCATGTTTAACAATTGTAGTCAGTAAAACGTATACCTACTAGTTTAAAGTGTGCAAAGCCCCAGGGTTGGATGGAATTCAGCGGCTGAGTTATCCCCCTGTCGTAGATACCTCTAAAAAAAGAAGAAAAAAGAAAAACAAAATATGGCCAGTAATTGGAAGGAAGCATAAGTCACATCCATCTACAAGAGGGGTAGCAGAAGTAATCCACAAAACTACCCTCCAATATCCTTCACGTAAGTTTGTTGTATCTTGGGACGCATTCTGAGCTCAAACATAAAGAGGCGTCTCGAAGAGTATGACCTCCTCCATGCTAACCAGATTTCGGAAACATCGATCATGTGAAAAGTAACTCACACTTTCTCAAATGTCATAAAGAAAACGATAAATTAAGGCAGTCAGGTAGACGTAGTATTTCGCGATGTCCGAAAACCATTTGACTCACTACCACACTTACCCTTATTATCAAAAGTACTATCGTATGGGGTATTAGGTGAAATTTGTGGCTCGATTAAGGAATATTTATTAGCGAAGATGCAGTAAGTTAACTTGGATGGAGAGTCTTCCAGAGATGTTGACGTAAATTCGGCTGTACCGCAGGAAGTGTGTTGAGACCTTTGCCATCCATGTTTTGTATTTGTGACCTCAAGAGCAATATTAATACTATTCTCAACGTTTTGCAGACCATGTAATTATCTGTTGTGAAATACTGTCAGAAAGAAGCTGTGTAAATATTTATTGAGGTACTGCTAAAAGTTCAGTCTGGTGCATACATTGGTAACTTGCTTTAAATGTTCACATGTTTAAATAGTCACATGTTTGACCTATGGGAAAGTGTGACTAAGATGTTGAACGAACTGAACTGGCAGATGCTTGGAGATACACCTAAACTAACCCGAAAAAGCCTACTTGGGAAGATTCTAGAACCGGCTTTAAAAGATGGCTCTAGGAACATATTACAGCCTCATACGTATCGCTCTCCTGTGTATCGTGTGGACAAGGTTAGGCTACTTAGGGAATGTACAGAGGCATTTAAAATAGTATTGTTTCCCATAGTCTCTGTACATGAATGGAACGAGGAAAATCCCGTACCACTGGTACAACATGATGCACTCACTACCATGCATTTCACAGCGGTTTGCAGAGTACAGATGTAAAAAAAAATTACGTCCTGGATACAGTTTCGCAGAGGCGTCGCTTGGTTCTCTTTCATTTAAAGGTATTCATTTATTTAAATGTAATACTGTAGTAGTCTACGAAACTACCCATCACTGAAGATACAACACAGCTAGGTCTGTATTGTGAGATACTAGATTGAACGTCTCTGTGGCTACGATAGGCTCAGCTTGATAAGTGCTGACACAGTTCGGATAATTTGTTATGGTTTTGTGCAAAACGTGCCATATTTTAATGCAAATTTGCTTTACTGTCTTGAGTAAAGTTGAATGACCTACCTGAAGTGAAAATGCAACTGATCTTCTTTTGTCCGTATTTGCCAGGTATATGAAAAAACACCATTATAACAGAATAAATGATAATAAACTACTGTAGTTTTTCAAAGTATTTCGACTTTTCTTTCTTTATCCTTTCGGCTAATTTCGTCTCAGGTGTTTTTGGATACAAATATCTTTTTGATGATTTCTTCCACAAAGATCCTCTCAGTACATCTAGAAAAGAGTTAAAATGGGAAATATTTAACATGGATAACTCACAGAACCTTAACATCCTTTAATAGATGATGATGGTTAAGTTTCGTAAATGAAATTTTTGTCAAGCCCTGTCTTAGAGATACTTAAACATTATGCGACTGTTGGATTGCAGTGTCTTCTTCTTCATAATTTTCTTCCATTAGGCCGGACGGGGTGGCCGTGCACGTTCTAGGCGCTACAGTCTGGAACCGCGAGACCGCTACGGTCGCAGGTTCGAATCCTGCCTCGGCCATGGAGGTTTAAGTAGTTCTAAGTTCTAGGGGACTGATGACCTTAGAAGTTAAGTCCCATAGTGCTCAGAGCCATTTGAACAAATTTTCTTCCATAAGTAAGTACACAACTAAAAAAGAGTTTAGCATCACCCCGATTCCCAGAACTCCTGAAGACAGACGTTGACTGTGGATATTGTATCACAGTCACAGTCCCTTTGACTGTTGGGAGATGTCACTGAGCCGGCTCAAAGATGCAAGCAACCATGCCTGACAAGCGTCTATTAGACAGTGGGGGTCTGACAGACGACCAGTTGCAGTCATTCCACTAGGAAGGAGGTACACGGCTCGTGTTGACTGTAGTTCACTCAGGCCTAGACGGTAAATACAGCGGTTCGACCGCGTCCGCGTTGTTGCTTTGTGCCAGGAAGGGCTCTCAACAAGGGAAGTGTCCAGGCGCCACAGAGTGAACCAAAGCGATGTTATTCGGACATGGAGGAGATACAGACAGATAGGAACGGTCGATGACATGCCTCGCTCAGGCCGCCCAAGGGCTACTACTGCAGTGAATGATTGCTACCTACGGATTATGGCTCGGAGGAATCCTGACAGCAACGCCACCATGTTCACTAATGCTTTTCGTGCAGCCACAGGACGTCGTGTTACGACTTATTCTGCGCACGACAGGCTGCATGATGCGCAATTTCACTCCCGACGTCGATGCGGATGTTAATTTCTGCAACCACAACACCAGGCAACGCGGTACACAGGGCCCAACAACATGCCGAATGGACCGCTCAGGATTGGCACCACGTTCTCTTCATCGATTAGTGTTTCATATGCCTTCAACCAGACAATCGTCGGAGACGTGTCTGGAGGCAATCCGGTGAGGCTGAACGCCTTAGACACACTGTCCAGTGAGTGCATCAAGAAGGTGGTTCCTTGCTGTTTCGGGGTGGTGTTATGTAGTGCCGACGTACGCCGCTGGTGGTTATAGAAGTCGCCATAATGGCTGTACGGTACGTGATTGCCATCCTCCGACCGATAGTGCAAACATATCGGCAGCATATTGGCGAGTGATTTGTTATCATGGACGACAATTCGCGCCCTCATCGTGCACAACTTGTGAATGGCTTCCTTCAGAATAACGACTTCATACGAAATTAGTGGCCAGTATATTCTCCAGACAAGAACCCTATCAAACATGCCTGGGATAGATTGAAATGGGCTGTTTATCGACGATGTAACCCACCAACTACTCTGAGGGATCTACACTGAATGGCCATTGAGGAGTGGGACAATCCGGACCAACAGTGTCTTGATGAACTTGTGGATAGGATGCCACGACGAATTCACTCATCCATCAGTGCAAGAGGACGTGCTACTGGGTATTAGAGGTACTGGCATGTACAGCAGTCTGGACCATTACCTCTGAAGTTCTCACTGTATAGTTGTTTTCATAAGGAATGCAAAGGACGGAAATAATGTTTGTGTTGACATATATTCCAATTGTCTGTACAGGTTCCGGAACGTCGGAACCGAGATAATGCAAAACTTTTTTTGATGTGTGTAGAATAACAATTCGCGTTCACTGATCTGAAAAATGCGACCGTATTTCCACGAAATATTCACGACTGAGCTGCCGGTAATGGCGCTTGGCCGAGGCACACTCAGACAGTGGTCTTGGTGACACTCAGACAGTGGTCTTCGTGACAGCGCGGGCAAATAAAGTGCTTTTAACTTCTATTTTCACCATACTGCACTGAGTTATTGCTTTCGTTACAACTTTAAAAACAATTTCGATATCTACATCTACATACATACTCCTCAATCCAACATACAGTGAGTGGCGGAGGGTACCTCGTACCACAACTAGCATCTTCTCTCCCTGTTCCACTCCCAAACAGAACGAGGGAAAAATGACTGCCTATATGCCTCTGTACGAGTCCTAATCTCTGTTATCTTATTTTTGTGGTCCTTCCGCGAAATGTAAGTTGGCGGTAGTAAAATTGTACTGCAGTCAGCCTCAAATGCTGGTTATCTAAATTTCCTCAGTAGCGATTCACGAAAAGAATGCCTCCTGTCCTCTAGAGACTCCCACTAGAGTTCCTGAAACA
Organism: Schistocerca serialis cubense; assembly: GCF_023864345.2. NCBI lineage: Eukaryota > Metazoa > Arthropoda > Insecta > Orthoptera > Acrididae > Schistocerca > Schistocerca serialis. The sequence goes on from NC_064641.1 coordinate 201,450,085, forward strand.
TTTCGGTAACACTCGCGTAATGATCGAACATACCAGTAACAAATCTAGCAGCCCGCCTCTGAATTGATTCTTTGTCACCCTCAATCCGACCTGATAGGGATCCCAAACGCTCGAGCAGTACTCAAGAGTAGGTCGTGTTAGTGTTCTATAAGCGGTCTCCTTTACAGATGAACCACATCTTTCCAAAATTCTATCAATGAACCGAAGACGACTATCCGCCTTCCCCACAACTGCCATTACATGCTTGTCCCACATCATATCGCTCTGCAATGTTACGCCCAAATATTTAATTGACGTGACTGTGTCAAGCGATACACTACTAATGGAGTATTCAAACTTTAAGGGATTATTTTTCCTATTCATCTACATTAGTTTACATTTATCTATATTTAGAGTTAGCTGCCATTCTTTACACCAACCACAAATCCTGTCCCAGTCATCTTGTATCCTCCTACAGTCACTCAACGACGACACCTTCCCATACACCACAGCATCATCAGCAGACAGCCGCACATTGCTATCCACCCTATCCAAAATATCATTTATGTGGATAGAAAACAACAGCGGACCTACCACACTTCCCAGGGGCACTCCAGATGATGCCCTCACCTCCAATGATATATTTGTTACGTTTATTTCGCAGCAACATATTCCCTACAACGGAGGAACTATGAAGTATCTGGCGATGATGTTCTCACTGCAAACGCTTAAAAATTTATTTTGTGTAGTACTTGCAAAGTAGGTATCCCTGTAACTCTGACCAGCTTCAACAACATAGACACTTCTTCATCAAGCGATAATGTGAAACTATAAGATATGCAAATAACAACTTTTTGTGCAAGTCGGTTCCTACAGAATCGAATGAGAAATATTTTCTAGTCACAAAAACCCACAAAACCGAAAGAAGTGGATTTGAATTTTTCGAAAAAAGAAGAGAATCTCTACCGAAAAGCTAACCGCAGGAGTTGACGTAGTTTTACTCTGTTTGCATACAATATTATTTTACTGCAAGAAATCCGGAGAACTCATTTTTCTCGTGTACCGCTATAAGTCGAGCGGATGTTTGGGAATCGCTTCCTGTGTGATGTCCCTCACCGCAGGAATACGCTGCCAACCGCTGCGGCATGAACCGCGCCTCAGACTGCTTTCAGGCCGTTTTGCACTTGAGCTGTCGCACGTGAAAACCGCGCGGCTGGGCCGTGGTTGCCATGGAAATGCCGTCAGCGGTGGCTCATTGCCGGTTCTGCGTCGCCGTTTGTTCACGTCCGACCGCGAAGGTTGCCACGTGCCTCGCTGCAGGTCCGCGCCGCCAATCAAAAAACCCACAGCCATACGACCTTTCGCCGACGCGCTGGCGCAAGCGCGGCCTCAGCTTAGCAATACTTATCATACGATTTCAAGGAAACAATGTGGTGAAAAAAAACTGTTTTTTCTGCATTTTATAACCTAATATCTTTGCTCAATAAAGGATTGAATTTCTTGTAGTTATTCGTTGTAGTTACTTCCTGTATCACTTTTATGGAAACCGCTACACGAAACTTTGTGGAGTGTGCAGACGTAAACACACATTGCGTAGACTTTGCGTATAGCTAATTTTAGGTAGTACATTGTTCTGTATGAGTTTTAGTCAACATCTCGAAATAGTTATTAAAGTTGAGAGCAGAGCGGTAGCTATCACCGTTGTCGAGATATTGAATGATATATCGGCAGATGGGCCGCGTGGTGGTTGCGCGCAGTCGCTCGAAATGCGACCGATACTTCGCCCTGATCGTCGTGAATCATGTGGTTGTATCAGCCCCAGATTTCGTAAACGGTTCAAGAAACGACACGTGGTTTTTTGCCAATTATAGCGTGTTGCGTCACGTGGTAAGTGTGCAAACCCTAATTATCTTTTGAGATTTGAAAGTAACTCCAGTTTTCCACGATGGATTGATGAACTTTTTAAACGGCGTTTAATAACATGTGGAATGTGAATTACAGTGACATGGAACACGTTAATATTTACAGTGTTCTATACAGACATACAGAAGTTAAACCGAAACTAATTTGCTGGTATGTCATAAGATGTAATTTGCTAAGTACCTACAGCTATTGATAATTTCGTTTTGTAAATGACAAACGCTTTTTTCTACGTGCAATGTTGTTGTTTTTCTTTCTTTTTTTTTTTGTTGAAAATGCGTTTCGCTCTTTACTTTCATGCATCTTAAGAGGATTCTAGAGTTATTAAATTTTGTTCTGATATTGCCATATTTGTAGATTCATATCTTTTTTTTTTTTTTAGTTAAATGATTCTTTAAAGTTAATCGAGTTTTTGGTTGATATCTGCGTTTCCAGTGATCTGGTCACATGCTGGAAGTGGCACTAAAACCTAACTTACTGAACATAATCACATTTTCACGTTCTTTTCATTTTGTTTGTGCTAATTGGTGTGGGGCACTATTATCTTTCTGTCACTGGCTGTAGATATTTTTCCGAAAACTGCGATTTAAAGTCGTACCTACAGTGTGTTAACTTTGTATCTCTTCCAGTTTGGTTTGTTTATGTATATGTTGGTAACCCAACGAATTATATGCTGAAAAATAATGTCTATTCATTTCCGTTATCCTTACGTCTGTAAGCGTGTGGCTAGTGAGTGAGAGTTATAGAAAGTTGAATGTGATAGCAGTGGCTATCGGAGAGTGGTTGAAAGCTTTGGCGTTCAGCTGATTTCAGTTTTGGTTTATATATTTTGTGGAGGGGTTCATGTAAAAATAAACTCACTGCCTTCATTATTAATAAATAACATAGTATAATGACACTTCAAACGATAATTACTGTCAGAATATTACCACCCAACCCTAGTGTTCTTACTCTTAGACGAATGCTCCACAAAACATTTCAACCAAAACTTGGATCAGCTGATCACGGAAACTTTCATCTGCTCTCTGACAGTTACTACATTTACATTCAACTTTCTGCAGCTCAACCTGAGTAACTACACACACACACACACACACACACACACACACACACACACACACACACACACGTAAACAAAGAAACAGATATAAAGAGGACAGATATGAACGGACATTAGTTTTCAGCACATACTTCGATAGGTTAGCAACATGTACATAAACAAACCAGATAAGAAGAGAAATAAGTTCAACAGATAGTAGTTACGACTTTTAATCAGTTTTTGGTAAAATATCCGCAGCTAGTGACAGAAGAGTAACTGTGCTCCACACCAACTAGTGCCAAGAACATGAACATTGTGAAGAAAATATTTGTAGCCAAAAACTTGATTAATTGTGGGTTATCACTTATTCACGTAAAAAAAAGTAGTGAACTTTTTCATAATCCACAAATGTCGCCAAAATTCCTTTGAAAATACCTTAAATTAAAAGGTGAGACGCATCTGGATCAAATAAAACAAATCACAGAAAGAAAAAGGCCATTGTTATTTAAAAAACTAATATTTCTGTGCTTGCTGCCGGTGTTGGACACGTAAAGAAACTTCTTATCAATTATTTCGTTTTGCCGTCTTTACAGGCAGGATACATAGCCTCTTTTACCGAAAGATTTAACATCCCTGATCGAATCTTTGTGTCGAACTCCATCTCATAAAGTACGAAATACAAGATTCTGTGTATCGTCTTCAGCATCCATTAAGTCTCACTGATCCCAGTTTTGCACATAGCTATGTCGGACCAGATATAATAATTGGTTTCACAGTTACCACTTTAGGTGTTATGATCCAATTGCCGAATCAATAGCTGGTTGCTAAATGCCGTATTTATTTTTTGATCAACCTGCTTTCCCGACATAAAGGGTAATTAAAAATACTTTCATACGACTCTAGTATATCCTTTAATACACATGAAAATGGTCACATGATATCTGAAGACAGCGGAAATGGCTCAACAGCAGAAAAAATTTATGGCAGCATACGTAGAACTGCATTACGATACATTTGCCACCGATGACTCCTACAGAGTTTGAGAACTGGCAGCGCTTTGGAAAGTCATGGATAATACGTTACGAATCACTTGTTGTTGGTTCATGAAGGCTTACATGTCTTATGGATAATGCCACAAATGGCAGAGTGACCAAAACAGTAATTCAACTTTATCATTTTCTTATTGTCGCCTTAAGAAAACTGCATACAAGTTACAACTTTTCCCTATGATGAGGCTGTTTGAAGAGGGTAATAGAGACCCATACACAAATACATCACAAGTGATATGAGCTAGAGGCTATATTAAAAAAATATTTTGGCAATAAATACGCAACTGACCTACCTAATCAAGGGTGATGCTGTTTTCTGCCGGGTTGCATTAACAAGAAATAAAACTCGTCTCACTGTTGGTTTACTGTGGTCGTCAGCCTGAAAACTGTGTTGATACAGTGTTCCACAGTAGTCTGTCCTGTGTAGGTCTCTTCATCTCTGCGTAACTACTGTATCCTACACCCATTCCAATCTGCTTACCGTTGACAAGCCTTGGTCTCTCTCTATAATTTAGCTTCTATAACCAAACTGACGATTCCTTGGTTACTCATGATATGTCCTGTCAACTAATCCCCTCTTTTAGAGAAGCTGTGCCATAATTTCGTTTTCCTCCTCAGTTTAATTCAGTACCTATTGTTTAGTTACATGATTACATACCTAATCCTCAATATTATTTTTAATCACCACGTTTTGCAAACGGCCATTGCCTTCTTGTCAGAACTGTTCATCGTCCACGTTTCACTTACATACAACGCCACACACACATAATTACCTTCATAAACCACTAGCAAACCATTTAAATAACTATTCGACATCAGCAAATATTCTTTTTCACAAGCGCTTTTCTTGTTATTGGCAGTCTGCATTTAATATTCTCTCTACTTTTGCCGTCTCAATTACAGCTTCCCTTTAAAGTCGCTGAAGTTTTACCACTGCAGTGTAGTTTTTGAGCAAGTTCAACATAATCTTGTGTCTCTGTGTTTTACCACCGATGCCTTCAGAGCTTCAAAGAGTGTCTTTCACTTATTACTTTCAAAACATTTCTCTAAATATGCAAATGCTTTAAAAACAGGTTTGCTTTCCTTTAGTCCTTCTGCTGAGCAGAGTGGTGGGATCAGTATAGCTTCGTGTGTTCAGACATTTCACAGGACTGTAACTTTGTGCTCATATTAGTTTGTATTAGTCCTCCCCTCTCTGCATATTACTTCCACCTTCTATCTTTCTCTTCTTTGGTTAGTTCTGATTTGCCCAACGAGCTCTTGACATTTACTTCCCTTTTGAGCAAAGTTTTCTGTCCTCTTATTTTAATTTAACTTCGGCATCATTATTTTCCAAGTGCAAAATCACACTTGCGATTTTGGACTGTCTGTCAGCGTTATTTTTTAGACATCTCTGTTCCCCATGGCCTACTTTATTTGCTGCATTTTTATATTTTCCCCTGTTGTCAATTACATTTAATATAACGTGATTTTCCTTGGATTTCTGCTGTACTTTTTTCACATTTACATCCTCTACTGCCTTAACCACTTCATTTCTCGAAAATATCGATTCATATTGTAGGGGATTCCTTCCTCTGTTTCAGTCAGTCGGTGCCTAATGTACCCTTTAAGATTATCGAAAAACTCTTGGTCTTAACTTGTTCAGGTTCCATCTCTTTGATTTGCTGCCGTTTACTGTCTCTTTAGTCGTAAACTGCAGTTAATAATCAATAAATTATCGTCAATCTGCGGCTGTACCGGGAAATGTCTTACAATTTAAAATCTTGTTTCGAAAACTCTGTTCCAAATATACATCCGTCTTAGGAAAGTGTTGGCGATGATTGAATTTGGGTCTGTGCAAAATTCTATCAGATGGCGTCCCCTTTCATCCCTTTCCAAAACCATATGTGTTCTTACTATTTTCTGTTTCTATACCTGCTACCGAATTCCATTCACTCATGACATTTTACATGTTTGTCTCGCTTAAGTCTCTGAATAACCTCTTTTATCGTAGACTGCTTCAATCAATTCATCATCTGTGATGTAGTTAGCCATGTAAACTTGTATCTTTATAGTGTGGGTGTTAGAGTTATGTCTATGTTAGTAATGATAAATATTAATGGCAGTTAAGAGAGTTATGTGATAGCACTTTACTGGTAGTTTCGATTGTTAACACTCACAGAGTGGTTAAAATACATGATCTTAGCACAGCAAATACTGAGGACCAACTATCCAAAATTTTCAGTTATAAATAAACGACTACCACAAAACAGGTAATGTACAATTATAGTAAACTGCCTTTGGGTACTGTAATTTCCAATGCCAAAAGCTCATATGAGAGAAACAATATGTTACGGTTCTGGGGCGATCGATTTTCTAAACTAGATGGTGAACAAACATGAACGGTATTCATCAAATCGGTTTTTAGTGAAATAAGAAAACACAAATAATGAAAAATTTAAAAGAGTACATCGTAAAGTAAGTAAAAAGTCCGTCTTCACCCAACTTCGTCTTTCTTTCACGTAGGTTCATCCTATAGTTAATCAAATGCATTGCGCAATTAGGTGGATTCCGACCCGTACCTCAGCGGGGGTCCGTTATTGGCTACCGCTGCGTCCGCCGCTTCCAGATGGGTACGCCATTTCCATGAGCCGCTGCATCACCGCCAAAAACGCTTACCGCTGCCGTTGCCGCTCGCCTCGTGGCCACGCTGTACTGGGAATCGGTCTTCCTGTCTGGCCAGGCCTAAAGCTACCGACGATGTGCGAATAGCTACAAAGTTTTATGAAGTGTACCTGAGATTTGCCACGCACACCAATCTCGACAGTGAACGATAGGAAGGATTGTATTTCTACAAAAGTCAGTTCCACCATACTCTGAAATTGCATTAATTTCTTTTAAATGAATCGTTTCAGACCATGTAATTGTAACTTTTTTTAGTGTTACCTAATAAAATAATGGTAATGTCATCTCGGCAATTATTTGAAGTAAATTAGCTACCCACATTTCCACTTATAATCACAGGTCGCCTGCTTGCATCTTCTAACGAATTAAATGCGCTGCAAAATGTGCTTCAAGGGATAACACCAACGAATCATCCACTGGAAATAAGTAGGTGGAAATTCCACGAACTGATTCATTTAGTCCAGGGAAGAGTTAACGTAACTGCCACAGTCTCGAGTCGGTAGGCATAACCAATTATAATGTACGTCATCGAAACAGATTTCTATTGACTTTGTCACCTTCGATTGGAGAAAATCGTGGGACTGTCATGAACATATGACGTGTGTCAAATATGTCTCAGCAAATGACCTAATTTATGTGGAACACAGAACTCTCGCTTGCTTCTGATTGAGTCATTCTGGCTACTAAAACGACAGCTGCGACGACACTGTGTGTGCGTTTTTTTAGCTTCAGTCACTTCATATGCGTTGAGGACGGTCCCTAGAGGCTTATGGTCATAAGCGAAAAAGAAAGAGTTTCAGGGATAGTATTACGTCAGTGGCAGAACACAATGTGAGACAAAAGAAAGATGAGTAATAAAATCGGCTCATTAAAGTAAATATCCAATCCATTACCTGAAAAGGTTCATGGAAACCAAGGAAAACATATATCTGTGTAGAAAAACAGAAATCTGTATTTAATTCGTCTTTCAACAACTGAACTGAATCAGTTGGTCTAGTCAAAGAGTATTCAAGCGAAAGATGTTAAATTATCTGGCTAAATGAAAACGTAATGCTGAAGTTAATTTCCTTAACTGAGAATTCACCAAATTTCTTCTGATGAAAACGAAATTTAAGCTCGTAGCCATGTGGAAGACAATATCGTGTTTAACTTTACCGTAATGACTCTGTAGCTTTGCGATATCTGGAAATGGTCCTGATCAAGTCTGTAGAGTACTACAGTGCACTCATTAAATGGCACTGCAAATGTGTTCTGAAAAAAAATGTAATGAATTACACAGCTCATTCGGGACCGTCTTTCTCTACTCAATGATCTCCGAGACAACTATTTTGTCAACCTGTAACTCCCATGTTTACGTAGAAAGCTCTTTGTAGCTCACGCTGAGATTGTCCATCTCAAGTGACAATGCTTTAGTTTGGAAATTGGTAAGAAACGTTCAAGATAAAGTTTTGCAAAAGAGGAAAGCACTGTTCTGTCTTCCATTACAAAACTGGACCATGCGCAGGTTCGTAACATCAAACCAATGTGCAACGAGTCCGAGGGTCTATAGAGCGCAGCAACACGTCGTAGCTTGAACTCACTGAATCTTGAAAGAAAGAACATGAATGACCAGTTATATTTAGAACATGGTGACATATATTGGACATGTCAACTTAATTCCCTTAATATTACTCTTGGACTATCACCGTAATCTTTTGAATCTGACAAAATCTAAGACTGCGGCGCATGACAAAAACCCAGAAACACAGTTGCAAAATCTCTAAACACTCAGCGCAGGATTTCGTGATGATTCAGCGCAGCTTGTGGAACACGGTGCTTACACACGACCACTAATAGGGGAGAAATGTCACAATGAATGTTACTACATCCATTTTCATCGCTACTATCATGCGATATGGATTATTTGTAAAAATGCTGTCTTTCGTCTAGATTTACATGCAAAATCTTTATGGGACGGTATCTAGAATTCTTTTTGATTAATCAGGTGACTGACAACCAATATCTGCAGGAATCTCCTTCCTTAATAAAAGCAGTCAGTGTCCTACAATACAGTTTTGAGTTGCTGCATTGTCACTCCTCATAATGCGCAAAATTCACAATCCAGATATAGAACGGCACGGAAGACATCACAAGTTTCAACAGGAGAAAAAAATTAACACATACTAATTTAGTTTTCTACAAGATAGTAGCAACTCGAATAGCACCATAGAGCACTGTTAGTAAAATTAAATGAATTGATTACTTCGTATTCAGAATCTGTGTTTGGCTAGTACCATCACCGTTCATATATTATTCATTAGACGTCATACGTACATTACTTAATGACAATGAAAATAGGAAATATCTTGTGTAACTTTACGTGTATAGGACTGTTATTTCATTCTGGGATATGCTTTGGAAAGAAATACGTATAATTATCAAGTAGATAGACGTAGACTGACAAAATGATCACCATCATTCAACAGACAACAAACTGAAAGTTCCTGGCAGATTAAAACTGTGGAGCGAAACTCCAAGTCGGGGCCTTTGCTTTTCGTGGGAAAATGCTGTATTGCTCCATTTCCCATTTCTCCGTCATTGTTCTGGTCAATGGTTTCGGGCAGATCTCACATACACCTTTTCAAATTGATCATTCAATAATTCATTTTTTAAATTATAAGAACAGTTTGTCCTCTGACCGGTAACTCCCCTACCCCAGGACGACTCACGACCCGTCCGCACAGCTTAACTTCCACTGGTACCTCTTCTGCGACTTTCCAGCAGTTACCTGCGAATGGCGAAGGTACCAAGTTCGAGTCTATATCCGGTACACACGTTTAATCTCCCAGTAAATTTCATACCCGCGTACACTGGGCTGCAGAGTGAAAAAAAAAACTTCACTGAAGCAGTAAGCTGTAAATATTTATCTAAAACAATGACATACGTCGTTCGCTACACCTAAAAGTATCAAATAGAATGTAGCCAATTAATCAACTGAATCCGGAAATTTTGTTGTACTAAAAGAAAACAGCTATTAGGAAAGTAGTCATTGGATACTTAACTGTATCAACGTTAAGTCCCTGGTTGACAGTCTTCGGAACAGAAAAAAAAACAGGGTAACTTCTGTGAAAAAAGTCAGCTGCGTTGTTTCTAGGAACGTTTCTGTCCTCACCAAATAGGATTAATATCTTGGAATGATTTCAGCGAGACTACTTTGCGAAGCTTAAAGCATATTCGTTGTGATATTCAGTGTTGTAATCTCTAAATGGAGATACGAGAAATTCACTGCCCGACATTTGGAACACGACTACAAATATTAAGACTGTGAGCCAGGAGCAACGTTTCGATGGCTTGCTAAATACATTGTAGGAAGACAGTGTCTCAAGAAGAACCGAGTAACACCGAAACTGTCCTGCGAGGCCACTTACAGAAAGAAATGATTGCGGTAGATCTGCAAAACCTTCATAGCGGTAATGCCGTCGCCGCTGTCGATACAACGCATACTGTATCAATAATGGCAGTTCCCTTTCTTCTGATCCACATAAAGCGTTTGGATCGCAGTATGGTGTGCTTCGCTAAAGATTTCGAAACAAAGGCGTGAAACAGATGAGGTACTGCGCACTGTAATTACTTCCTTTCTGAGAAGGCAAGCCGAGAACTTTGGCGTGTTGTAACAGGACGAGCCTCGCCTGTCAACGGGTGCGCCCCACCCCCGGGCGGCGGATCTGGAATCACTCACGTGAGAGAACAAAACGACAATGAGGAGCGGGAGGGATCACACGGAAGAGGGTGGCGGGGAGGGTCTGGGAGCTGCGAGCGGCGAGGGGGCAAGCATTCCGCTGATTATGAGTCACGCGCCGACAATGGCCGCTGCGTTCTTGGCAGCTCCGGCTGCAAATGAAGAGAGCGGGCGTTGCCGGCGGCAGGAGCAGAAGCAACGGCAGCAGCAGCAGCAGGCACACACGTGGCCTGCTCCTGCCTGCACAGCGCTGCGCCCTCACTCTGCAAGATTGCCGCGTCTCGCTCCGCTTTTTCCCGCTGCCATCAGCTTATTGCCGAGCTCTTGTCATCGACCTGCTGCTGCTGCTGCTGCTGCTCTGCTCATTTCCTGGTCGCATTCGGCTGCCAGCGGCGTCGTACACCGTACCTCATCTGCCGGTTTAGCAAACTGCGAGATATGCAGATGTTGCTTAGTGAGAGCAATTCCCTCGTACACATTTTCTACTGCTGAAGACATTGGAAACAGTAATCACTTAGTAAAATTTACGAGTCACGTAAATGGGTGGCGAAGACTGGGAGCGCAAATTAATTCCTTTTTCCTAGCGTTGATTTTGCGGTACCGAGTTCACCGCTTTTCATTATTTGTCAGATCTATTTTTATTTTATGCTAGCTGTTACCGTCCATGTGTTCATTGGAAACGAAAGGAACCGAAAGCACACGTTTCTAATATCTACAGGCATCGGATATACTTTTAAATCCTCTACTCCTCCGGTCTCTGGTCATCGCCCTCTCGCTTTGTCTATCTCCTCCTACTTCATTATCATTCTGTCCATCAAATCCCACCTCCTCGCTCTGTCTGTCGCCTCCTCCCCCCGTTCTCTCCAACTGCCCTCTCTGCCCGTATCCTCCTGCCGCATTTTTCTTCCCATCTTCTCTTCCTCCACTCTTTCCCCTCTATCTCCTGCCCCTCTTCACGCCATATCTCTGTCTACCATTACTTCCTGATTCATTTCTATGTCAAACTCCTTACTCTCCCTTTACATCCTCCTTTGGCCTATCTCGGCGTTCTCCATTTCCGTTCCCTCCCGAACCTATGTCGAACTCCTCCTCCACACTTTCTCTGACATCCATTCTTATTTATTGTTACTGTAAATTCGGATTCTGTATTGGTATTCTAATATTCTAATCTTAAGCCATTAAGTTACATTATTATTATTATTATTTGCATCAGACCCTGTAGGATCACACAAACCATTCTGTTACATATGAGCGTTCTTTCTGATCTTCCACGGTTTTCTCATTTTTTCTCCTTGGAGTCTCCTCCTATTTTCAGTCCGCTTTGTCTCTGGTTTCCTCAGGATTCATTCTATGACATCACATTCCTCTTGTGCATCTTGTCCCCGTATACATTTCTGTCTTCAGTTCCTATTGTATAAATGTAGTGCAACTTCTACGTGCAGTCTGACTTGAGTGATCCATGATACTGTTGATTTGACCCTTTGCATGTGTGTTAGAATTCTCTTGATGAGTCGTTTTGGTGATAGCCTGATGATGTGCTCATAGGACTTTAACCCACTTTTTCTCACATCTGCTGCTATGTCAGTAGTTTTACGAGAGTGTAATCTGTATTCCTCTTCCATCAGCTTTGGGCCGAGAATTTTCCTCATGATTTTCCTTTCTTCCTTCAGTATGCTTTCCATATCACTTTTCGTATGGAGTATTAGCGTCTCACTTGCATACAGTATTTCAGACTTGATCACTACGTTGTATTGTCCGACTTTTGTGTGAATCGACATTCATTTTTCTACTATATACGTGCTGTGTCTTGCCGAACGCTCTCTTCATTTTTTCTAGTCGAGTCTTATGTGCTATCTTTTCTCCTCCTGTAGGTTCAAGGTTTTCACCTAGATACTTGAAGTGTGCAACTCTCTTTGGTCGTATTTTGTGTTTAATTTTGTTTTGAAGTGTGCAACTCTCTTTGGTCGTATTTCGTGTTTAATTCTGTTACGTTTAATTTCGAGCAAAAAAATTCAGATTTCTCGAAAGAGATTTGCAATCCAACTTTTTCCGCGCATTCTTTTAGTATCTCTATTTGTTTGGTTGTCGTTGCAGTGGCCCGGTCGTTTGCGAAAGATGGGTTTGATATTTATATTTTGTTTCCCGAGTGGTCTAAGGCGCTGCAGTTAGGGACTGTGCAGCTGTTCCCGGCGGAGGTTCGAGTCCTCCCTCGGGCATGGGTGTGTGTGTTTGTCCTTAGGATACCTTAGGTTAAGTAGTGTGTAAGCTTAGGGACTGATGACCTTAGCAGTTAAGTCCCATAAGATTTCACACGACATATATTTTGTTCCGGCATCTTCCTAGTTGTGTGGGACTCCAGTGTCCTTGCGTTTTCAATTCTTTTTCTCATTCCCTCTTTACTTTGTCCAGGACTAGGTTGAATAATAGTGGGGATAATCCGTCACCTTGGCACACTCCAGTTTTGATCATGAAGGAATCAGAGATTCCATCCATGAATTTAACCTGCGATGTTATGTCAGCTACTGCCTGTCTGATTAATCGTAGTATTTTTGGGTCGAGTCCTTGTTCTTCTAAGACGTTGAAAAAAGATTATCGGTCAACAGAATCATACGCTTTCTTGAAATCTATGACGGTGCAAATGATTGGTGCATTCCTGAGGGCCTTGTATTTTAGAATTGTTTTCAGACTGAGGATTTATTCTGTGCATGAACGACTGGGCGAAAGCCTGCATGGTTATCACCAATTTTATGTTCTAACTGTTCTTGTGTTCTCTGGGTTGAGCATTCAGAGAAAAATTTGTAGGTGACTTGTAGCAGGGAGATTCCTCTGTAGTTGTTCACATTCGTCCTATGTCCTTTCTTGAGCAGTGGATGAATAAGTGCACATTTACAGTTGTCAGGATGTTAATTTGTTTGCTAGATGGTAGAGATTATTTGCGTAAGCTCCTGTAGTGACTTTGATCCAAGGTTCTTTAGCAATTGTGCAACAATGCCGTCTTCACTAGACTACCAGTTGTTTTTTGGTTTAAGTATGTGTTTGCTGATATCTTCAGATGTTGGTGGGAGTGATTCTGTTGGGAGGAGGTGCAGTTCAGTACTGGAAACCTTGTTACAGGTTCAGGGCAGTTAAGGAGATTGGAGTAATAATGTGCCAGCTCTTGACAATTCTGTTTGTTATTAGTGCTAGTTTTCCATCTGTTTTCCTGAAGCAAAATTTTTGAGATGTGTAGGCGCATATCTTTCTTGGGAAGGTCCTGTAGAATTCTCTCGTGTTATGGTTGCAGAAGTTTACTCTGTAACATCCAGTTGCTCCTTTATCTACTTTCGCTTCGTTTAAGTAATAAGTTTTGCAGCCTGTTATCTTGATTCTTGGAAACAACATAGGCTTTCTGGGGATTTTATACTATTGTAGTCCTGGAAAGCTTGTTTGCGTATTTCTAGGGCCTTTTCACACTCTGAGTCCCACCAAGGGTGTTTAGTGTTCTTTTTCTGTTGTATTAGTTGTTTTGCTTTTTGTATGATCTTTCAATTGAATTCTTTTCCCTTCCTGTTTTACATTGGATTCCATGATCATTTTCGTGTCAATCTTTTCTATGTGCGTTGTTTTCTGACGGATTTTCTTCAGTGTAAATTTTACCTTGATTCGAGTTAGATAGTGGTCTCAATCAATGTTGGAACCTCTGCGTACTCGAACGTCATGGATCTCCCTATGGACTGGGTAGAAAATCGCTACATGGTCTATTTGGAGTTCACCCAGCTCTTGTATAGCTGACCTCCATGTTTTCTGGTTTCGTGGAGATTTCCTGAGGGCTGTTTACAAAATCTTTAGGTAATTCAGCTGGCATAGTTCGATGAGTCTCAGGTCATTTCTGTTTTTATATTTGTGCACCGGAAACTTTCCCACCGTTCATTGATGAAGTTTTTCTCTGCCGATTTGTGCGTTGAAATCGACTAACAAAAATTTTATATTGTCTTTGGGGATCTTGGCCATGACGGTCTCTAGTGTTTCCCATAATTTCTCTGTTCATATGGGGTATTTCTTGGTATCGTCGTTTGTGGAGGCATGTACACTGAACATGGTGTATTTCTTGCCTGCACACAGTAAGCGCGTTGTCATTAACCAGTTGTTTTTGGATTGACACCTCTAATTGCATTGATTATCTTCTTACATACCGTGAAGGCCATGCGAAGAAGCGGATCACCGTTGGCCACTCGATTGTCTGTCTTGGTATTGAAGATACGGTAGTCTCCTTAATCCATTGTGTCTTCGTCTGCCATGCGGATTTACTGCAGGGCAAGTAAAATTATCTTCTGTTTGTTGACCTCTAATGTTAGGCTGTGCAGTTTTCCCGGTTGGATCAATGTGTTTATGTTGAAGTACTCAAGAAATGTAAAGTTTTGTGTGGAAGTTTGCTACACAACTCCGACATCAGCTTCAAAATGGCTCTGAGCACTATGGGACTCAACTTCTGAGGTCATTAGTCCCCTAGAACTTAGAACTAGTTAAACCTAACTAACCTAAGGACATCACAAACATCCATGCCCGAGGCAGGATTCGAACCTGCGACCGTAGCGGTCTTGCGGTTCCAGACTGCAGCGCCTTTAACCGCACGTCCACTTCGGCCGGCGACATCAGCTGTGATCGTATAAGTGGAGTTTCGTCAGAATCCAAGTTCCTGGTTGCCTTCTGTTGACGGGTGGATTGGTTACCACCTCGGGTAAATTCTTGTTATTCCTCACACGAGTCATGGTTGCTTGTACCCTTGTTCTTCCAGTGATTCCACTGGGAGATTAGAACCAGGAATTGTTAGTTCCTGGAGCATTCATTTGCAGCCGTACCCTCTGGGTGGACAGACGCTGACCAGGAAGCCGCGCAACCTGTATGCCGTCGGGCCTGGATCTGTTGTGGTATCTTTGGCCCGCCACGACTATTTTATTTCCTCGGCAACCTTCATATCTGATAGAGTAATTTTTAGATTTTTGTAACGATGTATCCCCTTCATGGAGTGACGGCAGATAGTCGCAGTACTAAAAGATAAATAATTTGGAGTAATGAAATTACGAGGATACATTTGTCTAGATAACATTGTTAAGGGATTAACATAGTAAGATCACAGATTAATGTAAGAGTAAGATAAGACATTGAGAATGTGCAATACTGGTACGTTAATAACCTGTGTAAGAGAACGTTGAATGTAAGGAATTTTGCTGTACAAGTACGGGATGGAGTTCCATTCCTGTTGCACTTGCAGTGTTACGAGACGGACGGTTAATGCTGTTTGTAGAGGACGCTGCAATTGGCGTCCGATAATTTCCCATATATGCACGAACGGACACAGTTCTCGTGATCGAGTAGGCCAAGGCAATATGTCGACCCTCTGTAGAGCATATTGGCTTACAACAGTGGTATGTGGGCGAGCGTTATGTTGCTGGAAAACATACCCTGGAGTGATATTCATGAATGGAAGCACATGGGTCGAATCACCGGACTGATGTATAAATTTGCAGTCGAGGTGTGCAGTGTAACCATCAGAGTGCTTCCACATCACACGAAACCGCACACCAGACTGTAAATGCAGCTATCGGCCCAGTGTGTCTAGCACGCGGACAGTTGGCTGCAGGCCGTCAACTGGCCTCCTCAGAACCACCTCACGACCTTCACTGGCACCGAGACAGAACCAGCATTCTTTAGAAAATAGGACAGACCTCAACGCCGCCCTCAAATGAGCTCTCGCCTGACTCCACTGAAATAGCAAATGGGGGTCTTCAGGGGTAAGTGAAATGCACGCTAGAGGGCGCCTCGCACGGAGCTATCCTTGAAGTAACAGTTCTGTAACAGTCCGGTGTGTCACTGTGGTGTCAACTGCTTCCCACACTGCTGAAGCTGATGCTGTACGATGCCCCAGAATCAACGCCGAAAGTCACAGTTATCTCGCTGGGTTGTGACAGGTGGCCGTCCGGAGCACGGTGTTCTTCCGAGCGTACATTCCACCGACCACCGCTGCCAGGTCATGTACAGTGGCTACATTCCTGCCATGTCTTTCTGCAGTATCTTAGAAGAACATCCAGCTTCACCTCGCCCCATTAAACGACCTCGTTCAAATTCAGTAAGAAGCTGATAATGGCGTCTTTGTCGCCTTAAAGACATTCTTTACTGACATCAACTAACCACGTCCAGTCTGAAAGGCAGCTAACGCTCACGACCATTAGAGTGTGTATTTAAAGCAGACCGGATTTGCGTCTTCATAATTATGCTAATAACACCCCTCTCATACGACGGGCGCGAAATTTGAATAGACATCATCTTTCAGATGTAAAAACACGTGTGGCGACTTTCTTTTACACCACACAACTTCTTCTTGGTGTTGCGATTATTCCCGACAGTATATATATATATAAATATATAGGGTGAGTAACCTAACAATACCGCTGGATATATTTCGTAAACCACATCAAATACTGACGAACCTATTCCACAGACCGAACGTGAGGAGAGGGGCTAGTGTAATTGGTTAATACAAACCATAAAAAAATGCAAGAAAGTATGTTTTTTAACAAAAACCTAAGTTTTTTTAAATGGAACCCCGTTAGTTTTGTTAGCACATCTGAACACATAAACAAGTACGTAATCAGTGCCATTTGTTGCATTGTAAAATGTTAATTACATCCGGAGATATTGTAACCTAAAGTTGACGCTTGAGTACCACTCCTCCGCTGTTCGATCGCGTGTATCGGGGAGCACCGAATTACGTAGGGATCCAAAGGGAACGGTGATGGCCCTTAGGTACAGAAGACACTGGACCAGCACATTACGTTACCATGAGGGGTGAGGTACACGTACACACGTGGTTTCCGTTTTCAATTACGGAGTGGAATAGAGCGAGTCCCGACATGTCAGGCCAATGTCAGTTATGCATGTTCCGTAGATTCACTGCCCCGTGGTTTGTGAAACCCGCTTCATAGGTAAACAGGTAGAACTGCAACGCATTCTCTGTTAATGCCCATTGACAGAATTGCACTCGATGATTAAAGTCATCACCATGTAATTGCTGATGTAGCGACACATGAAATGGGTGAAAGCGGTGACGATGTAGTATGCGCATGACACTACTTTGACTCAGTCCACCGGCTCTCGCAGTGTCCTGTGTACTCATGTGTGGGTTCATGGCAACAGCAACTAACACACCAACTGCACCCACTTCTCCTGTGACGGGCCTGTTACGGACCCGTTTGCGTGCTTCGACCATACCTGTTGCATACAGTTGGCGATAGATGTTTTGCAATGTGCGGCACGTTGGATGCTCTCTGTCCGGCTACCGTTCTGCATACACCCTGCAGGCTTCAGCTGCATTTCGTCGACACTCGCCATAGATGAGTATCATCTCCGCCTTTTCAGAGTTCGAATACACCATGGTCACAGTTCCTACAACACTACACTATCATTTACGTCTGGTAACACGGTGTACTACAGTTGGTCTGCGTGCGGAGACGAATGCAGAATAACAATAGTAGCAAGCGCTACATGCGGACACTGCAACAGCTAGACCAAACCACAACAGTGCACTACAGCCACACTCGTAAACACGGTCGTCATCGTAAACATGTCCCTGCAGATACTGCTCGCCGACCGTGGCCCGTGTTTGTTACAACACGCAACTGAACGTCGGAGGTTTCAAGCGTCAACTTTAGGTTACAATATCTCCGGAAGTAATCAACATTTTGCAATGCAACAAACGGCACTGATTACGTATTTGTTTCTACGTTCAGATGTGCTAACAAAACTAACGGGGTTCCATTTAAAAAAACGTAGGTTTGTGTTAAAAAACGTACTTCCGTGCATTTTTGTATGGTTTGTACTAACTAATTACATTAGCCCCTCTCCTCACGTTCGGTCTGTGGAATCGATTCGTCAGTATTTGATGTGGTTTACGAAATATATCCAGCGGTAATGTTAGGCGACTCAGGGTGTTACAAAAAGGTACGGCCAAACTTTCAGGAAACATTCCTCACACACAAATAAAGAAAAGATGTTATGTGGACTTGTGTCCGGAAACGCTTAATTTCCATGTTACAGCTCATTTTAGTTTCGTCAGTATGTACTGTACTTCCTCGATTCAGCGCCAGTTGGTCCAGTTGAAGGAAGGTAATGTTGACTTCGGTGCTTGTCTTGACATGCGACTCATTGCTCTACAGTACTAGCATCAAGCACATTAGTACGTAGCATCAACAGGTTAGCGTTCATCACGAACGTGGGTTTGCAGTCAGTGCAATGTTTACAAATGCGGAGTTGGCAGATGCCCATTTGATGTATGGATTAGCACGGGGCATTAGCCGTGGCGCGGTACGTTTGTATCGAGACAGATTTCCAGAACGAAGGTGTCCCGACAGGAAGACGTTCATAGCAATTGATCGGCGTCTTAGAGAGCACGGAACATTCCAGCCTATGACTCGCGACTGGGGAAGATCTAGATCGACGAGGACACCTGCAATGGACGAGGCAATTCTTCGTGCAGTTGACGATAACGCTAATGTCAGCGTCAGAGAAGTTGCTGCTGTACAAGGTAACGTTGACCATGTCACTGTGAGGAGAGTGCTACGGGAGAACCAGTTGTTTCCGTACCATGTACAGCGTGTGCAGGCACTATCAGCAGCTGATTGGCCTCCACGGGTACCTTTCTGCGAATGGTTCATCCAACAATGTGTCAATCCTCATTTCAGTGCAAATGTTCTCTTTACGGATGAGGCTTCATTCCAACGTGATCAAATTGTAAATTTTCACAATCAACATGTGTGGGCTGACGAGAATCCGCACGCAATTGTGCAGTCACGTCATCAACACAGATTTTCTGTGAACGTTTGGGCAGGCATTGTTGGTGACGTCTTGATTGGGTCCCATGTTCTTCCACCTACGCTCAATGGAGCACGTTATCATGATTTCGTACGGGATAATCTACCTGTGCTGCTAGAACATGTTCCTTCACAAGTACGACACAACGTGTGGTTCATGCACGATGGAGCTCCTGCACATTTCAGTCAAAGTGTTCGTACGTTTCTCAACAACAGTTTCGGTGACCGATGGATTGGTAGGGGCGGTCCAATTCCATGGCCTCCACGCTCTCCTGATCTCAACCCTCTTTCATTTATGGGGGCATTTGAAAGCTCTTGTCTGCGCAACCCCGTTACCAAATGTAGAGACTCTTCGTGCTCGTATTGTGGACGGCTGTGATACAATTTCTCCAGGGCTGCATCAGTTGCACGTATCCTCGTTAACGGAGGACATTTTGAACATTTCCTGTAACAAAGTGTTTGAAGTCACGCTGGTACGTTCTTTTGCTGTGTGTTTCCATTCCATGATTAATATGATTTGAAGAGAAGTAATAAAATGACCTCTAACATGGAAAGTAAGCGTTTCCGGACACATGTCCACATAACATATTTTCTTTCTTTGTGTGTGAGGAATGTTTCCTGAAAGTTTGGCCCTACGTCTTTGTAACACCCTATATATACACTCCTGGAAATTGAAATAAGAACACCGTGAATTCAGTGTCCCAGGAAGGGGAAACTTTATTGACACATTCCTGGGGTCAGATACATCACATGATCACACTGACAGATCCACAGGCACATAGACACAGGCAACAGAGCATGCACAATGTCGGCACTAGTACAGTGTATATCCACCTTTCGCAGCAATGCAGGCTGCTATTCTCCCATGGAGACGATCGTAGAGATGCTGGATGTAGTCCTGTGGAACGGCTTGCCATGCCATTTCCACCTGGCGCCTCAGTTGGACCAGCGTTCGTGCTGGACGTGCAGACCGCGTGAGACGACGCTTCATCCAGTCCCAAACATGCTCAATGGGGGACAGATCCGGAGATCATGCTGGCCAGGGTAGTTGACTTACACCTTCTAGAGCACGTTGGGTGGCACGGGATACATGCGGACGTGCATTGTCCTGTTGGAACAGCAAGTTCCCTTGCCGGTCTAGGAATGGTAGAACGATGGGTTCGATGACGGTTTGGATGTACCGTGCACTATTCAGTGTCCCCTCGACGATCACCAGTGGTGTACGGCCAGTGTAGGAGATCGCTCCCCACACCATGATGCCGAGAGTTGGCCCTGTGTGCCTCGGTCGTATGCAGTCCTGATTGTGGCGCTCACCTGCACGGCGCCAAACACGCATACGACCATCATTGGCACCAAGGCAGAAGCGACTCTCATCGCTGAAGACGACACGTCTCCATTCGTCCCTCCATTCACGCCTGTCGCGACACCACTGGAGGCGGGCTGCACGATGTAGGGGCGTGAGCGGAAGACGGCCTAACGGTGCGCGGGACCGTAGCCCAGCTTCATGGAGACGGTTGCGAATGGTCCTCGCCGATACCCCAGGAGCAACAGTGTCCCTAATTTGCTGGGAAGTGGCGGTGCGGTCCCCTACGGCACTGCGTAGGATCCTACGTTCTTGGCGTGCATCCGTGCGTCGCTGCGGTCCGGTCCCAGGTCGACGGGCACGTGCACCTTCCGCCGACCACTGGCGACAACATCGATGTACTGTGGAGACCTCACGCCCCACGTGTTGAGCAATTCGGCGGTACGTCCACCCGGCCTCCCGCATGCCCACTATACGCCCTCGCTCAAAGTCTGTCAACAGCACATACGGTTCACGTCCACGCTGTCGCGGCATGCTACTAGTGTTAAAGACTGCGATGGAGCTCCGTATGCCACGGCAAACTGGCTGACACTGACGGCGGCGGTGCACAAATGCTGCGCAGCTAGCGCCATTCGACGGCCAACACCGCGGTTCCTGGTGTGTCCGCTGTGCCGTGCGTGTGATCATTGCTTGTACAGCCCTCTCGCAGTGTCCGGAGCAAGTATGGTGGGTCTGACACACCGGTGTCAATGTGTTCTTTTTTCCATTTCCAGGAGTGTATATCCATGTTCATCTGAACATTCATTAGACTGCTGTATAAAAACTGCAAACAAATCGGTCAAGAACTTATCGAGATTTTTGTTAATAACTTTTCCTTACTGTTTACATCATACAGATTTATATACTTCTTACGTATATTTAAAAATTCACATGCAGAAGCGTGGGTGCACTCGAATTCAAAATTCTGACAATATTCCGACCAACCAGTGAAAAAATTTTGCAGATTAAGATTGTGAACAAAAGAACATTCACCTTCTTACATAGATTTCCCATGTAATTATTAAATATATATTTATATGTTATATCTAGCGCTGCAGGATGTATATAAAAACAAACATATTTTCGAATGCAGCAGTGTTAAAATTTCAAAGCAATCGATGAAGAACGTTCTGAGATTACAATTCTGAACGAGCGAATTTTTACAGTTTTATTTATATAGACAGATGTGTGGCCTAGTGACGTTCCTCTCGCTTTAGTCGTCAGGTAACCTTACTAAGGTTAGTAGTATGACTCATCTGTCTAAGAGTGGTGTAGATTGTGTCCTGTGTGGCATCGTATTTTAACTCATGGTGTGTCGTTTCTCCCAAGTAGTAGTAGTAGGAGGAGGAGGAGGAGGGGGGCATTACTCACCGACAGATTATCTCCCTGACCTGGGCTGAGAAATATAGCTGTTGTCTGATGGTAGCGTCTTGTTAAATTAATAAACCAACCGGCATAGACTCTTGTTTCGATACGAGCTACTGCATAAATCTTCTATATAGTGTGTACTTGCAATAAAACCGGAAAACTATGGCGCCTCTCCGTTTGCCTGTTCCAACAAGCTATTCTCCAAAACTAGCAGACGAAATTTTTTGATGTTTCCACAGGCATTTTGAGGGTAGCTTGAGGCAACATATAGTTTGTATTTTATCAGAATCAGAACACGAAAACAACCCTACCGTCATTTAAAGTTCTTTCTAAAATCGTCTGTTCAGCTTAGTTGTTCGTGTGTTTAAACATCAACGTCAAAAGGATCAATATATGGCCCTATTCGTTTCCTAATCATCGAAGAATCAATAGATGGTGCTGTTAATTTTTTAACGCAGTGATAGATACATTTTCGGAAGTTTATTTCGGTGACCGAATGAAGGGCGGCAATCTTACATTTTGGAGAAAAAAAAAAAAAAACGAACAGAGAATTTTCTTGGCTAGGGTACACGGCTTATCCGATTTCGCTTTATAAATTAAATACACAACGACCTTGTTTTTCTAATCTCGTCACCTTTGACTTACGATCTTGGCTACAGAAAGACGAATTTATTAAGTTTGCCTTATGATTTGGGTGTCGTGAAATTTTTAATTCGTTTTGCCTAGGAATAAAAATGTCTAGAAAACGATCGAGTTTCTGTGAATCACCAGAATGGCTGAGAGGCTCAGGACTCCGAGATTTCAAGAATTCAACGGAGATCGCTCTATGAGGCTCAGTGACCACGTAAAACTCCTTCCGAGAGCGAGGCGCCACGTAACTCTTATTTCGCTCCTCAGAACCGATCACTGACTGAGGCCTAAGTTTTTTCTCTCTAACGTAACTTCGTAAAAGGGGACATTTTAACGGGAAGTGTTAAAGACGAGCGAGTTCTTATATCACAAATCAGTGTAGCATTTAGTTTCAAACATTTACAATTTCGGATGAGCTTATGTGACGGCATGAACATAAACAAAGCACAAGACCATATGCTGCGTGTTGCGGCCGTGGACCTTAGTGTGAGCTGCTTTCTGCACGGCCAGCTCTACGTAGCCCTTTCCCATGTTAAGCACGAAGCAAAAGCTTTTCTAAATCCCCAATGATACTGCTTCGGGCGTTATTCTACACCAACAAGAGAAACTCCCCATCACTCCCCCCCCCCCTCCCCCCAACCCCCGCCCTTCATATATAGGGGTAAGAGGTCCCGATGGACAGGCCGTCAAAAACTGAACACAGATCAAGCATGAAAACAGAACTGTGAAAAAAAATCAAAATAGAAACTGTAAAAGGTCCAAGAACGGAGCAGACATTTTGTGTCGTGGTAAAGTGGTTACAGTGTTCGACTGCAAACTCGGGGAGCCGTGTTCAAAACTCTCTCATGCCTTTTTCCCCAGTGTTCGCTTTATTCAAGTCTGAGTTTGGGTAGTGGTGTAATTTTGAATTTTGGTTTGCTGCAATTGCTTCTGCACAAGTACTCCATTAGTAGCCGATAGGAAGTGGCTTTCGAATAGGAACGGCAAACACGTCTGGTGTGTCATACAGGGCATTAGTGACAGAACATGTGTCGTATGATAGGAATCTCTTACCGATGCACCAGATTGGTATGCCTGGAAGTGAGTGAGATATGCCTTCGTGCCCGATGTTTGTGTTCGTATGAATGTGAATGTGATCACACCCAAGGAAGTGATGAAAAGATAATAGTTTGTCAGATAAGCTTCAACAAATGAATGCTGCAGAAAGCGAACAAACAATTCAATGATCGGACAGAAAGTTAATAATGTTGTGAAAAAAAATGAAGGGCGCGAGGGAGTTATAAACATGGCTCACCCATGTGGTAATCCAACAACGTGCACACTTAACCAAGACGCTGATGTTATTTGAAGGTTCTCTTTTGTACACTTATTGTTCTCGTACCGTTCATTGTTTCTATTTTGCCTTTTTTCACAGTTCAGTACACCTTCTTCCTGTTTCCATGCTTGATTTGTCTTCAGGTTTGACGGGCTACCCACTGGGCTATCTTACCACTAAATATGAGGGGGTTCGATGGGAAGTTTCTCTTGCAAGAAGCTTTACAAATCAAATATAAATCCCACACGTACGAAGTCTGGGAATAGATGTAAATGAATACTTGGGCAATGCCGGGTTTCTCAATTAGTTTTGAATAAACATCATTAGCAGTGGCTGCGGAAAGCTTCCGGAGTAATGATTCATTCTCATTATGCTAACAACTTTGTCATACGCTGTGGAGACGCGGAAGGAGTTTCAGCAGATCCTCTTGTTCCTGGAGTCGGAAAAGGCGGAAGAATAAGTAATGATCCACAGCATAAGAAAGCAGAAGGCAATGGAAACCACTGCATTAATGACACGTTATCTGTATCCATGGGAGATGTGGTCTGTCATTAAAAAAATGTATAGCAATGATCTCTGCATCGGCAAAAAATTCCAGATTAGTACCCGTAACATGGATTTCCGGGATGTGACTGACACGGTAATGGTAACTATGTGAAAATAGTTACACAACCATTGAAAGGGTAGCACTCTTGTGTTTGAAAGCGGTAGGAAAACCTTGAAAGGGAAAAGTAAAAAGCCAGCCTACATGTAGTGCACATAAGTGCAGTGAAACGGAAAGAAGATACTAATTTCTGACCAGATGAATACAGAGTGATACTTACACCAGCAGAAAATGGTACTAAGGGACTAGAATGCAATATGAATAGGACTTTAAGGCAGTGAGTCAATTACTGCGAACTGTTCAAAGGTAAGGTTGTTCTCGCCAGAATCAACACGGAACCAATGCAAACAACAATAAGTTACCCTACGTCTTTCCGGAGATGTTACAGCACGTGGTGAAATATCTGCAGCTCTCCAGCCCACTTTCATTACAACGAGAGAGAGATAGATAAAAATAAAATTATAGCCTGGTTTCAAATCAGTTTTTTTTTTTTTTTCATTACACAATTTCAGAAATCCCAGTTACGGGCCTGTAAATCAGACCGGTTTGTAAATCGGTTAATTTAAAAAGTCAGGGAATTTAATTTACCTATTTATACATTACATGTAAGTTTCCCCAGCCAACTGAAACATCAACAACATGTCAAATTAGAGGACTCTTGAATAGTGTGGCCGGGAAAGTTTTCATTAACGCAAACCATTATTTTAATGTTATTCTCGTGTCAGAAACATTGAGGTACATGTACATAAATTTTACACACTTATGGTTAAATTACTTTTGACCACAACTCGGCCATTTCCAGTGCATTTTCTGTTGCTTGTTGAAGATGATCATCTGTACAGGAGGCCGGGCACAATCGACACCGAAGCGTGTGCCTAACTGTCTGTTCTTCTCCACACCGAATATCATTTGGTTAAGTGTATCCCCATCTTCCCAAGTTAACTTCTGATCTTCCATCTCCGGATCTCAGTCTATTCAGAGACTTCCAAGTTGTCCATTCCCCGTCATAGTCTGGAGGTAAAGCTTCAACAATTCTTTTCCAACCACGAGGAAGGTAGGTCGTAGCCCTCCATAATTGTAACCTAGCTTTTTTAGCAGTGGTTCTAAGTTCCTTTGATGTCCTAAGGAAATTCTAACTTGACTTCAGTCGTTGCGGAGGTGGTTCATGCTCATACAGAGGATGGGTAATTTCCTGTTCCACTGCCTTTCTTTCCTTGTTCGCTGCTATCTCTCTTCGAAAAGTAGGTGGTGCTATTCCTGCGAGGTGGTAAGGCCATTCGATTGGAGTTGACTTCAGCAACCAGTTATGATTCAGCAGGTTTCGTTGAAAACTACATCTACCTGTTTTGCATGAGTTGAATTATACCAAACAGAAAAGGCATACTCTGCCGCAGAATAATATAGTCCCGTTTTAGATGTTCGGACTGTTTCAGGTTGACTATCCCACTGTGATCCGGCTTCATAAGATAGTGTGCCGTGAGAGCGTAATTGGAAGTTGGCAACAGTTCCATGTTGATATTTCACACCGTAGTTCTTGATCTGACTGGGCGGAGTCTGGGGCTTACCCCGGGGAGGACTGTGGTGGCCGGTGAGAAGCGTATTTAGAGGTATGCCGTGCTGGGTGTGAAGGAGGAAACAGTAGCTGGCGTGGCTCGTGCACAGAGTGTGGTGCAGGACGGTGTTGACACGGAGCAGGCCGTGTTTGGAGAGGAACGCGGCGGCGCTACTGTTAAGGTTTCCAGGCAGCCAGGGCCACTGCGAAGTTGGCGTTCATACGTGGGGCCTTAAAAGCAGCACCAACAGTTAAGGAATATGCACAACGTTCATTATCGAGAAAACGGTTAGAACACTGGTGATAAAAGATGCATTTGTCCATGTAGAAGCATCCATGGTGTTTGAGTCTGACTGTGTGCCGCTCAATTACGTTACAACTTTAATAGCGAGGACGTGTGACTGACGTGTTTTGATAAGATTACACCTGAAGTCATTTGAATAACTGTATCGGCCTTTGTGTATTTAAGAGCACTATTGCTTGTAAATAATTAATTTAGCTGGTGTTGTGAAGCTCTATTCTCTTACTGAGATTAGCAAGGGAGTGTCAGGGGCCTTAGGATCTCATTTGTAATCATTAAATATTGAGGCAGAAAGTCTTGCCGCTACGGCTGCTTTAGTTGATACGTGTGTTGCCTTGGGTGCCGGATGTCTTTCTTAAGTTAGAAATACACAGAATGGTGCACAATTTCATCCTTAGGTTCAGTTGTGAGGACACATCTTGTATGGCGAATCGTGCACTGTTGTTTGTGCAAATGGTTCAAATGGCTCTAAGCACGGGGGGACTTAACATCTGAGGTCTTCAGTCCCCTAGACTTAGAACTACCTATTCTTAACTAACCTAAGGACATCACACACATCCATGGCCGAGGCAGGTTTCGAGCCTGCGACCGTAGCAGCAGCGCGGTTCCGGACTGAAGAGCCTAGAACCGCTCGGCCATAGCGGCCGGACACTGTTGTTTGTCATTTCGTGTAAGCAATTACTGGTGTGCAGAAGCAAGAAAGAGTGGAAAGAGTGGAAATGATTGATGAGTGATAGATACAGTATATATTTATTTGCAAACAAAATAATAATTCAGCAAATTCCAATTGTGTGTTCGATAGGACAATTGCTTTTCGTCATCAAGCATCTCATATAAACAAATTATTCTGCTGCAACATGATAATTATTCAAACCTGCAGTAGCTCAGTATTTTTAAACGGCTTTTAAAACAATTGTTGATCCAACAGGAAAGAAGTTGATCGAATTAAAAAACCAATTGAACGCAATAGACAGTTATATGCGATAGTGTCAAGTAAGTTCAATGAATTGAAGGTACAGTACAAACACTAGAACGGTCACAAGTCGTAAACTTTTGGTAACGTAATTGTACAGATGATAATTCTGCTTAGGTTGCAACTTTAAAAGAAGGCAACACCGTAAACGTAAGCAATGGTAACACCAAATAGACATTAACATTTCAGTATATGACAGCGGTTGCAATCAGAACAACAAACAACAATGAGAAAAACCGTAACATTATGGAAATTGTGACAATTTCATCAGGCAGCCAGATCAACATTTAAATTAATATTCTTAACCAAAAGTATCAGAAACGATTCCTTTTCTTTTGCAATGCTCGTTCAATTTCCGGGTGCTATTCATGACAACCAGATGTTATTCTTATCGGTTCCCAAGTATTTCAAACAGTAACTCATAGTACACCTGAGAAGAAGCGGTATTAGAAAAAAGCACAGCAATATTTCATTAACTACCACTGAATAAACAGATGAAAAATGAATGTCATAGGAATGAAGATGAGCCTAGTGGCACTTGCGCAGGTAGTAGTTAACTTAACCTACATCAACATTCTTCACATTACTGATACACGATGGAGGCGGTTATACAGTCCTGGAAATTGAAATAAGAACACCGTGAATTTATTGTCCCAGGAAGGGGAAACTTTATTGACACATTCCTGGGGTCAGATACATCACATGATCACACTGACAGAACCACAGGCACATAGACACAGGCAACAGAGCATGCACAATGTCGGCAGTAGTACAGTGTATATCCACCTTTCGCAGCAATGCAGGCTGCTATTCTCCCATGGAGACGATCGTAGAGATGCTGGATGTAGTCCTGTGGAACGGCTTGCCATGCCATTTCCACCTGGCGCCTCAGCTGGACCAGCGTTCGTGCTGGACGTACAGACCGCGTGAGACGACGCTTCATCCAGTCCCAAACATGCTCAATGGGGGACAGATCCGGAGATCTTGCTGGCCAGGGTAGTTGACGTACACCTTCTAGAGCACGTTGGGTGGCACGGGATACATGCGGACGTGCATTGTCCTGTTGGAAGTTCTCTTGCCGGTCTAGGAATGGTAGAACGATGGGTTCGATGACGGTTTGGATGTACCGTGCACTATTCAGTGTCCCCTCGACGATCACCAGTGGTGTACGGCCAGTGTAGGACATCGCTCCCCACACCATGATGCCGGGTGTTGGCCCTGTGTGCCTCGGTCGTATGCAGTCCTGATTGTGGCGCTCACCTGCACGGCGCCAAACACGCATACGACCATCATTGGCACCAAGGCAGAAGCGACTCTCATCGCTGAAGACGACACGTCTCCATTCGTCCCTCCATTCACGCCTGTCGCGACACCACTGGAGGCGGGCTGCACGATGTAGGGGCGTGAGCAGAAGACGGCCTAACGGTGTGCGGGACCGTAGCCCAGCTTCATGGAGACGGTTGCGAATGGTCCTCGCCGATACCCCAGGAGCAACAGTGTCCCTAATTTGCTGGGAAGTGGCGGTGCGGTCCCCTACGGCACTGCGTAGGATCCTACGGTCTTGGCGTGCATCCGTGCGTCGCTGCGGTCCGGTCCCAGGTCGACGGGCACGTGCACCTTCCGCCGACCACTGGCGACAACATCGATGTACTGTGGAGACCTCACGCCCCACGTGTTGAGCAATTCGGCGGTACGTCCACCCGGCCTCCCGCATGCCCACTATACGCCCTCGCTCAAAGTCCGTCAACTGCACATACGGTTCACATCCACGCTGTCGCGGCATGCTACCAGTGTTAAAGACTGCGATGGAGCTCCGTATGCCACGGCAAACTGGCTGACACTGACGGCGGCGGTGCACAAATGCTGCCCAGCTAGCGCCATTCGACGGCCAACACCGCGGTTCCTGGTGTGTCCGCTGTGCCGTGCGTGTGATCATTGCTTGTACGGCCCTCTCGCAGTGTCCGGTGCAAGTATGGTGGGTCTGACACACCGGTGTCAATGTGTTCTTTTTTCCATTTCCAGGAGTGTATTAAAGCACGAGAAGTAAAAGAATGCGTCAGCAATCCAAGTATACCAGAATCACACTGGGACACCAAATCTAGCAACTGCTTCAAGAAAAATTACGGTACCTGACAGCAAGAAGCCACAATCTCAGACAATGAAGCTCCAACACCATTAAGGGACACAATTTCTACATCTGTTATTCGTTAACAAAATTCAGTGCTCAGTACGCTCGTGATAAACATCGACACTGAAGACATCGAGTTGGCTAAGACAGACCACGGCGCCTTCCGTCTATAGCCAAGTAAACAAGATATAGGCGCTGACTGTGCATGCATCGAGACGCACACTAGTTGCTTACTCACCTTCCCTGTCTCAACTCCCTGCCTCTCTTCAACCGCTAAGCTGGGTTAGACAAGGCCTCGATTCAGTCATAAAGGTCACGTCTGCATCGAGAGAGAGAATTGGCCACGTAAGTATTGTTATCTTATATACAACGCTGGTTAGTACGTCGTATTTGTGGTGAAGTGCTCTTCGATGAAGATCTGTCCCGCCATTTAGAAAAGCAAATATATTTCGCGTGACCTTAGCGATAATTTAAGCTTACCGTAACTGCCTATTATGTTTGTTACATGTTTAAGGCAGTTATGCTGGGACGATTATAACTATCGGAGTGGATTCAGTTCTGTTTGACGCCTTAACGAGATCTGCAATTTGATGGTGTTGTTTGTTATAACGGATTGAAGTACGTTTGTTTTTAATGTCAACTGCTTGCCCTTGTGTCCTTCTTGGCAGTACTAGTTATTTTCATCAACTCAGTGATGTTCTTTGATCAATTCTTGTGGAAGAATCCTCTTGTGGCGTATGTTGAAAGTCACTGAAAGGTAATTACTGACAATTGTAAACTGCTAAAGGTGGTCAGTACCTGATACTTCTTTAAGGTTATTGCGGACATTATTTTGGTTTGCTCTCCTTGAGTTACGGGGTGTACTGGGCTGTCAAACTAAATTTTAGAGGAGTGATGTGTAATAACTGCCGTCTCTATTTAAGGTTGATACTCACGTAGGCCCTTTCGAGGCTCTAATTTCATTAGGTCACCATTCTTTGATGGAAAAGTGAAGACAGGCGTGCCCTCGTCCACGCTATGACAAACGGAAGATTATGTACACAGCAAACTAAACCAGAGGCACACGAAACTGAATAGGTCACACATATTGTAAAAGTGTATAAATAAGATGCTCTGAAATTTTGGTATTCATTCATTCCCTTAAGTGAATGCTGGGTAGTTTTTAGGATAAATAGTGGAGGTTACGACTTACACTACTGGCCGCTAAAATTGCTACAGCAAGAAGAAATGCAGATGATAAACGGGTATTCATTCGACAAATATATTATACTGGGACTGACATGTGATTACATTGTCACGCAATTTGGGAGGATAGATCCCGAGAAATCAGTACCCAGAACAACCACCTCTGGCCATAATAACGGCCTTGATACTCCTGGGCATTGAGCCAAACAGAGCTTGGATGGCGTGTACAGGTACAGCTGCCCATGCAGCTTCAACACGATACCTCAGTTCATCAAGAGTAGCGACTGGCGTATTGTGACGATCCGATTGCTCGGACACCACTGACCTGACGTCTTCTATTGGTGAGAGATCTGGAGAATGTGCTGGCCAGGGCTGCAGTCGAACATTTTCTGTATCCAGAAAGGCCCGTACAGGACCTGAAACATGCGGTCGTGCATTATCCTGCTGAAATGTACGGTTTCGCAGGGATCGAATGGAGCGTAGGGCCACGGGTCGTAACACATCTAAAATGTAACATCCACTGCTCAAAGTGCTGGCAATGCGAACAAGAGTTGACCGAGACGTGTAACCAACACTACCCCATACCATCACGCTGGGTGATACGACAGTATGGCGATGACGAATACACGCTTCCAATGTGCGTTCACCACGATGTTGCCAAACACGGATGCGATCATCATTATGCTGTAAACAGAACCTGGATTCATCCGAAAAAATGACGTTTTGCCATTCGTGCACCCAGGTTCGTCGTTGAGTACACCATCGAAGGCGCCCGTTTCTGTGATGCAGCGTCAGGGGTAACCGCAGCCATGTGCTCGTGATAAGAGGCCGTTGGGATCCAGCACGGCGTTCCGTATTACCCTCCTGAACCCACCGTTTCCATGTTCAGCTAACAGTCATTGTATCTCGACCAACGCGAGCAGAAATCTCGCAATACGATAATCCGCAATCGCGATAGGCTACAATCCGACCTTTATCATAGTCGGAAACGTGCTGGTACGCATTTCTCCTCCTTACACCAGACATCACAACAACGTTTCACCAGTCAACGCCGGTCTACTGCTGTTTGTGTATGAGAAATCGGTTGGAAACTTCCCTCATGTCAGCACGTTGTAGGTTCAGCCCCGGCGCCAACCTTGTGTGAATGTTCTGAAAAGCTGATCATTTGCATATCAGAGCATCTTCTTCCCGTCGGTTAAATTTCGCGTCCGTAGCACGTCATCTTCGTGGTTTAGCAATTTTAATGGCCAGTAGTATAGTTTTCTCTACCTCTCTTTTATTGGGAAACAGCTTTAACTCCTCAGTTTTCTTATAAGTGGGGCTTCTGATAATTTACTTCGTCATCCCTAATGTGAATTTAAATTTTGCTTTTATTGCTTTTATGCAGACGAGAAGAATGGAAGCTCTATCTGAATATTAGACCTTTTCTTGGTGATGAGTTTTGTCTCTGGATTAAACTATAAAGTTTTGTTAACTGAGCCAAGTGGATTCTTTAACGTGCAATGGATGGCTTTTGTTGTTTTGATGTTGTTACCACATAAGGTGAATAAAAAGCGGCAGACGTTGAAGTGAAATAATATCTTGCTTAACTTGTTCCGGCAATTTCCCGTTCCATCCCAACAACAGTCCAACCGCCAGGGATATACAAGATGGGCTAAGCCAGTAGATGGTAAAGGGTCAGTTAATTTCAAATTCAAGCCAAGGCGACTGCGGCGGCGGCGGCGGAGGCGGCGGCGGTGGTGGTGGCGAAGGCGCAGTCAGTGAACTGGAGCCAGTATAGAACAAGCAACCTGCTGGCAGAAAACGCAGCACCATCTGCTTTGCTGCCCGCAAGTCTAGTTGGCTGCGGAATATTTTTTCTACAGGAGAAGGCACACAACTTCCTGCCTTCCTGATAAGAGATTTCTCTAGCTGTGAGTTCGTGGTTGTTCATGGTAGACATCACTACATGACTAGCGATAGCTCACGCCTCTTTTGCGCAATATGTGTTGGTTTTCACCTCCTTGGTAGCCAGCAGAAGTAGAGGGGCAAGGAGTGAACTGTATAAAAATCAAATAATCTTTTGTGGCATACTGAAGGTCACTGTCAGAACGTGGCAAGCTCACCCAGATGAAGTGGGAGGGAGAGGAGGTTTTAGGGGAGGAAAGGTGGATGTCGACCAATGTGAAAAGAAGTCCTTCCCAACCACAATATTGCTGACATCCAGTATGAATCATTCGAGTTCTGTCCCCTCCCGTCAGATGAAACTGTTACTAGTTACGTAACATATTACTATTAAAAAAAAAATTTATACAGTCAAATGGAAGGGCGGCGCTACGCTACGCCAAAATTGAGACCCTACCAGCGCGAAGCGACATTAGCGTCGACATCAAGATGGCGACAGTTACTCTGACCTTGGCACGCACACGTTCTGTGGTTTTTCTGCAAGTGCAAGCTTGACGATGCGCGATTTTCGGGGAGCCACCGAGACGATGTCGCTTTCGCGAGCCAGACGTACCACCAGCGCGACACGTTACGTTTCATAGCCACCTCATATGGTACTCGGAGTGAGACATTAAGAAACTTATCCCCTCTAGTCCCGATATTGGCCCTATCAAAAACTATTGTCTTAAAACGCATAAGGCACGTGTAAATAAACCCAAAGATGCTGTGTATTCTAACAAACCAGGTACACTGAAACAGAGGATGACAGACTAAAGGCCGAAATACTAAATACCTTTTTCCAAAGTTCTTTCACAGAGGAAGACTGCACTGTAGTTCCTTCTCTAGATTGCCGCACAGATGACAAAATGGTAGATATCGAAATAGATGACAGAGGGAAAGAAAAACAATTAAAATCGCTCATGAGGAGAGGCCGCTGGACCTGATGGGACCCCAGTTCGATTTTACAGAGTACGCGAAGGAACTTACCCCCCCTTCTTGCAGCGGTGTACCGAAAGTCTCTAGAAGAGCGTAGCGTTCCAAAGGATTGGAAAAGGGCACAGGCCATCCCTGTTTTCAAGAAAGGACGTCGAACAGATGAGCAGAACAATAGACCTATATCTCTAACGTCGATCAGTTGTAGAATTTTGGAACACGTATTATATTCTAGTATAATGACTTTTCTGGAGACTAGAAATCTACTCTGTATTAATCAGCATGGGTTTCGGAAAAGACGATCGTGTGAAAACCAGCTCGCGCTATTCGTTCACGAGACTCAGAGGGCCGTAGACACGGGTTCCCAGGTAGATACCGTGTTTCTTGACTTCCGCAAGGCGTTCGATACAGTTCCCCACAGTCGTTTAATGAACAAAGTAAGAGCATTTGGATTATCTGAGCAATTGTGTGATTTGACTGAAAAGTTCCTAGATAATAGAACGCAGCATGTCATTCTCAATGGAGAGAAGTCTTCTGAAGTAAGAGTTATTTCAGGTGTGCCGCAGGGGAGTGTCGTAGGACCGTTGCTATTCACGATATACATAAATGACCTTGTGGATAACACCGGAAGTTCACTGAGGCTTTTTGCGGATGATGCTGTAGTATATCGAGAGGTAACAACGGAAAATTGTACTGAAATGCAGGAGGCTGTGCAACGAATTGATGCATGGTGCAGGGAATTGCAATTGAATCTCAATGTAGACAAGTGTAATGTGCTGCGAATACATAGAAAGAAAGATCCTTTATCATTTAGCTACATTACAGCAGGTCAGCAACTGGAAGCAGTTAATTCCATAAATTATCTGGGAGTACGCATTAGGAGTGATTTAAAATGGAATGATCATATAAAGTTGATCGTTGGTAAATCAGATGACAGACTGAGATTCATTGGAAGAATCCTAAGGAAATGCAATCCGAAAACAAAGGAAGTAGGTTACAGTACACTTGTTCGCCCACTGCTTGAATATTGCTCACCGGAGAGCAGCGCGCATCGTTACAGGATCATTTAGTAATCGCGAAAGCGTCACGGAGATGATAGACAACCTTTAGTGGAAGATTCTGCAGGAGAGACGCTCAGCAGCTCGGTACCGGCTTTTGTTGAAGTTTTGAGAACATACCTTTACCGAGGAGTCTAGCTGTATATTGCTCCCTCCTACGTATATGTCGCGAAGAGACCATGAGGATAAAATCAGAGAGATTAGAGCCCACACAGAGGCATACCGACAATTTTTGTTTCCACGTACAATACCAGACTGGAATAGAAGGGAGAACCGATAGAGGTACTCGAAGTACCTACCGCCACACACCGTCAGGTGGCTTGCCGAGTATGGATGTAGATGTACAGATAGATGTACATGAAGGCATTGAAACATCTCGAAAACTGCACATCAGAAAAAAATTAAATTCCAGTATGATTTTCTCGGAGGGAACATCCGACGATACTACCAATCCCCAGCTACTACCACCCAGTCCCCATGCGAGTGGGCGCGCTGAGTAGTCCCGAGTTCGATATGTTGGAGGAATACAACGTGGCGAATGAGGTTTCCAGCTAGAAGTTACCGTAAACTTCCCATGCTTCAACCGTCCTGCTAAAAGCAGATATATTATCGAAGGTCCAGGGCAACTTCATGCTATAGTGCGGGTAGTTCCTGATCCAAAACATTAGATATTTGCGTTATTCAACGTCCCGCCGATAAAATACGGACCAGTGAGTTTGTTCCCCGTCATGTCACACCATACGTTAACCGAGTAAGGACGCTGATGGTTAACTTGCCGTAACCATTTGGGATTGTCTGCACCCTTGTAGTGCATGTTATGTCCGTCAACGTTACCATGATTTGTGAATGTAGACTCATCGGAAAATAGTACCTCTTTAAGAACCTTCAAACATAGGCCGGTGTGAGGTGGAGCGTACACCATTAAGTTAAGTAGTGGGTTTGACTTTTGTACATATGTAATGTTTGTTGTTTCTCTTTTCTTTTTCGTTTATAAATGTATAGCTGTGGTGTTCTTTTAATCATTGACAAAGGTCTTCTGAGGCACTTGTGGGTTTTATTGTTGTTCTGAAGAAAGTGTAGTTATCTACGCCGAAATCTTGGTTAACATTTAACACCAGGTGCTATTTTTGCAATCGAGGCGGGTTTTTAGTTTTTTAATATAAACAGTACCTCGCCAAAGAACTTCATTTGTTGTCGTGCCCATTCACAAAACACCACCTGGTTGTGGATATCGACGCTATGAAGTTCTTGATGCTGTGACAAGTGGTATGGATGATACATACGTCGACACACATACTTCGACTACCTACGAACATGCCGGAATCGCGTTGCAGTTGCCGGGTGCGTATCCGTGGGTTGTGGTGCACTGCCGCTAGTACAGCTACTTCATAAGCTTCTTCTGTATCATGTTTGCTTCGTTTTCTTTTGCTGGTCTGTACGCTGCCATCACACATAAAGGCGTTCACAGCTTGTAAAAGAACGAAGGAGAACGAGCTTTCTCTGGAAAACGCTTGGCATACAAGACAACAGAAGCGTCAACATTGCTCTACGTTCTTCGTAAATCAGGATCATTAAAATTCTTCCTTATGCGGTTGCAACATTCACGTCCTCTTGCAGGTCTGTTCTCCAAATGATAGGTAGGTGTGCAGGCAAAAAACAATGCCGAAGTGTGATGGTGTTTAGAACCGCTATCAGTTTTACGTCTCTACGATACGTGAGATCTGGTCGCAGTGAACTGCCTGTTATGATACGTCGTCGTTCGATACACGACAACAGTGGCGCGCTGAGCAGTCCCGAGTTCGATATGTTGGAGGAATACAACGTGGCGAATGAGGTTTCCAGTTAGAAGTTACGAAATACTGGCCTTATTTTACCGTCGCAGCAGCATGAAGATGGGGTCCCACGTGCCATTAGATGTTCAAGGGCCATTGAGTAACATGCCGCAAATAACGACTTTGTGCCGATTTCTGTGCCACCGATTGCAGCGCCATCTGTGAGAAAAAGAACGAACTGCATCAGACAAAACGTATTTAGATTTTCCCGTAGAAGGTTAATCTGAATAAGAAAAGGGGGTTTCCCATTGAAGGTTTCAAACTTGCCGCCCGCCACACACGTACGGAGGGAGGCGGGGTTCAAGCGGGGTATCGCTGGATCGAGACAAATAAAATGAAATTACAATTTTTTTGATACGAAATGTAGTTTTCGAGTTATATCGATGTCTTTAGTTTAAATGAGTACCCTGTATTTACGTGCATGTCTATCAACGCCGCAGTGATAGCATAGACGAGACGAGTCGTACAGTGATTCTCAAAATTATTCGCCCTCCCTTAGCGCATAGAATGTACTGTAACAAGCACAGTCATACAAGTACAGCTAAGAAACGAGCAATAATCATTTCCTCACGTCGGTTACTATCGATATTTAGGAAAAGAATGCTCTTTTGTTTTATATGTTCCATCGTTTTTGAAGAAATCCATGTTATTTAAAATCATGGCCCTTTTGATATCAAACAAAGATCCCAGGTATACTGAGAAAAGGAGACACTCCCATTCCCCCTTTCCTTGTGTAGTTGTGTTTCTTTCACTGTAGTCGACAGTTACCTCTTTGTCCCCAAAGCTTTTGTGCGATATTTAAGAAATGTGGGTCAAAAATGTCACGAAATTGCAATAGAAGAGGGAAGCAGCTGGTTGTTTCGAAAAGGGGGAACCTTTTCTAGAAATCGCAGAAAGCATTGGTAGACCTCAGCTCATTGAAGACTGTAGTATTCACGTTTCATCGGAATTAACCGCTTGAAAACCGATCAGTAAGCTATCGGCCTACCGTTCTATGCAAGATGGAAACACGTCACCCACTCAGAACTGACAAAAGAAATCAAGAGCTTCTTGCTGCAGTTCAAAACCAGACCGGGCATTGATTTGATGAGGCCCACCACTAATGCCTCTCCTGTGCCAAGTTTTTCATCCCAGAGTAGCAACTGTTACCTACATCCTAACCATATTCCAATCTCTATTTCATCTACAGTTTTTTTCCATCTATAACTCCCTCCAGTACTATGGAATTTATTCCCCGATGTCGCAATAGATGTCCTATCATCCTGTCCCTTCTCCTTTACCCATATTTCTTTCTCCTCCGATTCTGTGCAGAACACCTTCATTACTTACCGTATCATTCTACCTAGTTTTCAACGTTTGTCTGGAACACTACATTTCAAATGCTTCGATGCTCCTCTGTTCCGGTTTGCCCACAGTCCATATTTCACTATCATACAACACTTTGAACCAGACCTGCATTCTCCGATATTTATTGTGAGATGTATTCCCACGTTTGAGACTAGTAGAATTCTCCCGGCCAGGAATGCCATTTTTTCCAGTGACAGCCTGCTTACGATGACGTCTTGCTACATCCATTATGGTAGCAGAATTCCTTAACTCCGTCACCCCCAATTCTGATGTTAACTTTCTTGCTGTTCTCATTTCTGATATTTCTCATTATTTTCGTCTTCTTCGATTTACTCTCAACCCATATTCTGACCACACTGACTGTTCAATCCATTCGTTATCACTGACGATCGCAATGTCATCGTAAAGCCTTCTCATTGATATTCCTTCACCTTGAATTATAATCGCGCTCTAGAACCTTTCTTCTGCGTCAATCACTGCTTCTTCGATCTATAGGAAGAACAGTAGGAGCGACAGACTACATCCCTGTCTTATACCCATTTTAATCTGAGCACTTCGTTCTTGGTCTTTCAGTCTGCGCCGGTCGCCGTGGCCGAGTGGTCCTAGGCGCTTCAGTCTGGAACCGCGCTGCTACTACGGTCGCAGGTTCGAATCATGCCTCGGGCATGGATGTGTGTGATGTCCTTAGGCTGGTTAGGTTTAAGTAGTTCTAAGTCTAAGGGACTGATGACCTCAGATGTTAAGCCCCATAGTGTTTAGAGCCATCCGAACCAGCTTTCAGTCTTACTGTTCCTCCTAAGAGTTATCAGCCACATTTTGTCTGCTGTTTCGGGCTATATATGCGATTTAGCTCTTGCAATGTATAGCTGGAGTCAATCGAAACAAAAACTGCTCATTACGTCTTTCATGCGACGCCCATCGACGATGGAAATTGTCGGTTCGCTTCTCGTTATAAAAAGAAAAAAAATATTTTTAAAGTGGAATTTTATGTGCCCATTCGACAGAGCTGTCCCAAATTAGTCTGTTGCGATATTCTTTTTACCAGTTTGCATTAACAGGGCCAGTAAACTACGAGGAAGAACGAGTACTCCAGCAGCGAAAGCACCTGCCAGGCCCGTGCCGACAGCCACCGCCATGCAGAAACGCTCTGCTCAGTCATTTCTGGAGCACAGATTATTCTTCGTGTTTTGCTGTTCTTGTTAAAACATATCGGTGAAACGAATAACAAACTAGACTAATTTGGTAGCGGTCTATCGAATGGGCCCTTATAATTCCAAATC
Organism: Schistocerca serialis cubense; assembly: GCF_023864345.2. Classification (NCBI taxonomy): domain Eukaryota; kingdom Metazoa; phylum Arthropoda; class Insecta; order Orthoptera; family Acrididae; genus Schistocerca; species Schistocerca serialis. Next base: position 201,489,071 of record NC_064641.1, read on the forward strand.
AGAAATCATTTTGTTTGAAAGAACAATCAAACCAGGACGTTCCGTTCACTCTCGGATTAGTATGAAAGACTTAATGAGCAGAATTTGTTTGCGCTGACTCCAGCTACATGTTTCAAAAACCAAATTGCAAGTATCTGCTGAAAGACGGGAGAAAATGCGCCTTAAGGGCACCTCACATATTGTCATCTTCCCGTGTAGGTTTCCCATATTTTTCACAGAATTTCGAACTTCTTGCAGTATTTTACACGTCAAACGCTTTTTCGAGGTCGACATATCCCTTGGACATGTCTAGATTTTTCTTCAGTCTTGCTTCCATTATCTGTCGCAACGTCAGAACTCCACCTCTGGTGACCTTACCTTCCCTAAAGCGAAACTAATCGTCATCTAACCGATCCTCAATTTTCTTTACTGTTATTCTGGATATTATTCTTCTTAGCAGTTTGGAAGCAAGAGCTGTTAAGTTGATTGTAAGATAATTCTACTACTTGTCTGCTCTTGCTCTTTTCAGAGCTGTGAGGATGATATTCTTCCGAAAGTGTTATGGTGTATCGCCAGTTCCACACATTCTAAACACCAACGTGAATAGGCGTTTTGTTTCCACTTCGCCTAACGATTTTAAAAAATCCGGAGGAATGTTATGTATCTCTTTTGCCTTATTTGATCTGAAGTCATCCACAGCTCATTTAGATTATGATTCGTATATTGCATCTCCTGCCTCTTCCCTGTCGACTCCTATTTTTTCTTCTGGCACGTCATGAGACATGTCCTCCATTCATGGAGGCCTTGAATGAACTCTTTCCATTCATCGGCTCTCTCCTCTGCGTTTAACAGTGAATTTCCAAACTCTTAACGTTACCGCCCTTGTTGTTAATTATACGAATATCGGACTAGACTGATTCTAGATGCGACGATGTACCTAAAAACAAATCCGACCCTAAATATCTACATACCTCGTCGTTTTAGATGTCTAATACTGTTAGGCAACGTACATCCCGACACTTTTTTCCGATCAAAACCGGCGCTTTCCGTCGCATTACAGATGAGATGAAGCCGTGTCTCTATAAATGCCTGGACACTTTTTGATCCTATATAGTTTACGCGAGTAATATTTTCAGCCTGTTAATTGCAGTCTACAAGAGACGCGCTGTGATTCGTTTTCTGTTTCCTCTATCTTCACACTGGTGCACAGCACTAAAGTTGCAGAAAAAGACGTTTGCCAATTAGAACCCTGCGAGAATTGAGTGTCACGGCTACGAGCCAAGGCGGTGGCCGTGGAGACCAGCTCGCAGTGTATCCATCATAGCCAGAGCGGCGATCGAGATTAATAACATCATGAGACGTTCGCCTGACGTTGCTGCGGGGAGGAGGGAATAATGCAAAGTCAGCAATTCGTATGTGGTTACGGTGCAATTTTATTCATTGAGAGGAGGAGTGTACACATTTGTACTTACTCTGTACTCTAGCCTGCCTAGAGCACTCTAGTATCATATCAGTGTCATTTACCCTACCACACATCACAGCCAGATGTTCACTTCCTAGGTAAGTAAATGTTACTGTAATTTTTTCACTCAATTCGGACGTTCGGACGTGTGAATTGAAAGTATGTTACTGGGTAGATCCGTAAACATAATGCACTTGAGAAATGAATTACTGCAGAGTTATATTTGATACGCTTTCTCGTAGAAGTCATGCTATTACGATAAATATGCAGTTGTGTGTATTTTAATAAGTTATAAACCACTTTTACAACTGAGGATATTTCAAACAATCCTGTTGGAGGAACATCCGCAGCTGAGCATTATACCAGAGCTTGAAAATACAGCTGCAGTTGTAAAGTTCCTTCATTATCACATGATCGGTTTCGGGCTCTTACAAGCCCATCTTCAGGTGTCGTAACTTGGTGCTGTGACTTCCAAGCGCCGCGGTAGAAGGAGGACAAGGCACAGTGTGGTAACTACGAGCGATAATAAAAGAACTTCGAAGCTGTAGCGGTATTTTCAACCTGTGAGGATATTTCGTTTTGAGCTTCATAGAGCACGCCAGTGTGCTTACATTCAGAATTATACACTAAATGATAAATAATTTAATTTATATTCAGTACATCGACCCCGTTATCGTTTTTTGGCGTCTCATGCACGCATCTAAGCAAAACTTATTGTTCTGCAGTTTAAATGACTTACTGTAATAAGAAAATCTTCTTCCTTTAAAAAAAAAAAAAAAAAAAAAAAAAAAAAAAACCGAATATCCCAATCATCCCAAACATGATGTGCCGGTTTTGACTAAGTCATGTATTTTTCAAATGTCTGATGAGCGCAAATACTGTCTGTAAACAATCTAACGACCCATGGTACCATCATTCTCGTTGTCAACTTCGTGGAAAGTTTTTAGTCTACATAATCTACTATACGCTTAGCACCAAGAGTGGGTCTAATTGAATACACTGAGACTGTCAAACTGCTTGATTAGCTTAGTTTTTCTTTTTTACTTAGGAAGTATATTTTCTTGGAGTTACAAGCGTGGTCAGGTTAGTTTTTAGGTGATACATCACATCTTTTTATCTGCGAGTGTTAACGAATGTTAGTCTGTTTGATCACTTTATGAGTGCATTGAAACAAAATATATCATTCTGTAAAGTAAGTGACCTTTATCTTCACCTCTTGTCAAGCATCGTGTGTCAGTGCCTGCAAGGGCTAGAAGGCACTCAACGCACTTACGTTTACTCCAAATAGTATTCATGTAATACATGAGTTTAAGTTTAATGGTGTACAGACAGTGGAAAATTATCATAATGAAGTACAACAGTGTCATATTTATTAATCAGCGAAAACGAGAATACAATTAAAGAACACAGATCTCCATTTATATCAACAAAGTTAAAAAGTCAGTGGTAAAGATAGACGTTTTAGGGTGCCAAATAAGTATTCGACAGTAATTGAAAATAACACTGTATACATAGAATACTCCGTTTACTACTTGGTAGACACTCTTTTGCTCTTTATAATCTCTGGCATTTTCACTGGAAATGCTTTCACCAGAGGTAGTCTTGCGTGAATTTTAATTTTACTACATTCCTCTAGTGGAGCGTTCTTTGGATAATTTCTTTTGAATAACTGATTATTTGTCATACATTGCTAAGGTACATTCCACAAATTCTGTACTAGATTAATGCTAGGGGTTTACGGTGGTGTCAGCATCCAGCGGCGAGTGTTCTACGACAGATCCAATCTTATATATAAAGCTGTACGCTTCGGATCATTATGTAGTGCGATGGCCAATATTAATCACACTTCTGGATGCGTCCATAACTCCATCAATAAAAACGAAAATTCCCCACACCATTTGCACTCATCCAGTTCCAGATGAGCGCTGAAGAAGTTCCATATATTTTACCTGAGGTACCTTAATTTCTTTCTTCAAGCTCACAGTTGTTTTTTGTTCATACTGTTACTCGCACATTTCATATAAACACCTCAAATCGACTCTCGACAGTAAATAGAACGTTCCTTCAAAAATTAAACCTAACGGATGTATGTTGTATTGCAAATGTTAACTGTTTCCTCCCGTTGATTTTACTGGCATCTGATTCAAAGGACGTACAAAAATTTTCAGGGCAATTCCAGAATACAGAAATACTAGTAACTTCGGAATGAAATAAATAGAAAGCGCTGGGAAGCTAAGGCGGAACGGCAGCATGAGTAGCGTAAAAAAAAAAAAAATCGGAAAAGAATTTACTGTCGGAAGGAGTGACTCAGCATACAAAGAATTACAACTTTTCTTGCCAATACTATTCAGTACCTACACATTAATTACGTGATCTACCCAGCTAATCTTCAGCACTCTTCTATTGGCACCACATTTCAAGAGTTTCTGTTGTCTTCTTGTCTAAACTGTTCAACGTCCTTGTTCTACTTCCATACATCCCTCTACTCCATGAAAATACTTTCCGAGGAGATTTCCTGACACTTAACCCTATAATCGATGTTAAAAAATATCACATTCCCAGAAACGCTTTGCAGGTCTACATTCTATATCCTCGCTATTTCGGCCATAATCAATTATTTTGCTGACCAAATGACCGAACTCATCTTCTGTTGTAAGTGCCTAGCCTGATTTAATTCGACCACGTTCCATTCTCCTGGTTTTGCTATTGTTGATATTAATCTTACGTACTCCTTTAAAGAGACTGTCCATTCCATTCAACTGCTCAACCAAGTCCTTTGCTGTGTCTGACAGAATTATTTTATTTTAATTCTTCTCCCTGTATTCTATTCCCTACTCCTAATTTTCCTTGTTTCTTCCACTGCTTGCTGAATGTACAGGTTGAATAACATCGACAACTGGGTACAACACTGTCTCACTCCCTTCTTAACCATTGCTTCAGTTTCATGTCACTCGACTCTTGCAACTGCTGTCTGGTTCAAAAAATGGCTCTGAGCACTATGGGACTTAACATCTGAGGTCATCAGTCCCCTAGACCTTAGAACTACTTAAACCTAATTAACCTAAGGACATCACACACATCCATGCCCGAGGCAGGATTCGAACCTGCTACCGTGGCGGTCGCGCGGTTCCAGACTGTACCGCCTAGAACTGCTCGGCCACTCCGGCACTGCCGTCTGGTTTCTGTACAGATTGTAAGTAGCCATTCGCTACCGGCATTTTAACCATGCAACCTTAATAATTTCAAAGAGAGTGTTCCATTCAACTTTGTAAAAGCCTTCACCAAGTCTGCAAATGTTATACGGATGTGTTTACCTTTCCTAAACCTATCTTGTAAGATGGGTCGTGGGGTCAGCATTGACTCGTGTGTTGCTACATTTCTCTGGAATACAAACTGATTTTATAGAGGTAGGATTCTACCAGTCTCTCCATTCTGCGTAAAGAATTCATGTAAATATTTTACAACCATGACTTATTAAACTGATCGTACAGTAATATTCACACCTGTCAGCATCTGTATTTTTTAAAACTGGAATTATTACACTCTTTCTGAAGTGAGTTGGCGGACTTACAAGTTTCTGTAAAACCTGTTGTCTACAGTAAAGTTTTTGTAGCGATGTCACCTACGAAGTTATTCTTCTCCTAAGTAATCATTGCAGATAGCCCCTTCGAGCTAACATTAGTAAACTAGTGTGAGGTAGGAGTTTTGTCATGGCTGGTTCTTCCAATGCTGTCATAGTTATTGCGGAATGTCGTCCACTGCTGGGGCCCTCTTTCGAGTTAGGCTTTTCAGAGATGTGTCAAAAAATTCTAGCAGTATCATATCTCACAAATCATCTTCATCTATTTCCTTTTAAATTTCTACACGCATCAAAAAAGTTTTTCTTCACCTCGGATCCGAGAGTTCCGGAACCTGTACAGAAAATTGGAATAGAGGACAACAGAAACATCATTTCTGTCCCTTTCATTGCTCATGAAAACCACACAACGCATATTGTACAACCACACAGCGAGACCTTCAGAGGTGATGGTCCAGACTGCTGTACATGCCAGTACCTCTAATACCCAGTACAACGTCCTCTTGCACTGATGTATGCCTGATTTCGTCGTGGCATACTATCCACAAGTTCATCAAGGCACTGTTGATCCACATTGTCCCACTCCTCAACGGCGATTCGGCGCACATCCCTCAGAGCGGTTGATGGGTCATGTCGTCCATAAACAGCCCTTTACAATCCATCCCATGTTTGATAGGGTTCTTGTCTGGAGAACATGCTGGCCTCTCTAGTCGAGCGATGTCGTTATCCTGAAGAAAGTCATTCACAAGATGTGCATGATGAAGGCGCGAATTGTCGTCCATGAAGACGAATGCCTCGCCAATATGCTGCCGATATGATTACACTGTCGGTCGGAGGATGGCATTCACGTGTCATACAGCCGTTACGGCGCCTTCCATGACCACCAGTGGCGTACGTCGGCCCCACATAATGCCACTCCTAAACAGCATGAGACCTCCATCTTGCTGCACTCGCTGTACAGTTTGTCTAAGGTGTTCAGCGCGACCGGGTTGCCTCCAAACACGTCTCCGACTTATTGTCTGATTGAAAGCATATGCGACAGCCAATGGTGAAGAGAACGTAATGCCAATCCTGAGCGGTCCATTTGGCATGTTGTTGGCTCCATCTGTACCGCGCTGCGTGGTGTCGTGGTTGCAAAGTTGGACCTCACCGTTGACGCCGGGAGTGAAGTTGCTCCTCATGCATTCTATGGCGCAAAGTTTAAGTCGTAACACGGCATCCTGTGGCTGCACAAAAGTATTATTCAACACGGTGGCGTTGGTGTCAGGGTTCCTCCGAGCCATAATCCGTTGGAGGCAGTCATCGATTGCTGTAGTAGTCCTTCGGCGGCCTGAGTGTGGCATGTCATCGACATTTCCTGTCTCTCGGAATCTCCTCCATGCCCAAACAACATCGCTTTGGTTCACTCCGAGACGCCTGAATACCTCTCTTGTTAAGAGTCCTTCGTGGCATAAAGTAACAATGCAAGTTCGATCGGACCCCGGTATTGATCGTCTAAAAATGGCTGAACAACAGACAACACTCGCCACGTACCTCCTTCCTGGTGGAATGAGTGAACTGATAGGCTGTCGGAGCCCCTTGTCTAAGAGGCGCTGCTCATGCATAGTTGTGTACATTTTTGGGCGGGTTTAGTAACATCCTTGAAAAGTCAAAGAGACTTTGTCTGTGATACAATATCTACTATCAACTTCTGTCGGTGGTTCGATGAACTCTCTGCCAGGCACTTAAATTTGATTTGAAGAGTATCCATGTATCAAGATTTCTGGGAAATGGGGTGAGGCAAAACGTTATTTGATGAGTGTACAATATTACCTTCAAGTTCACCTCCCATGTATATACTTGCTCCAAATTTCAGTTCTCCCTTCTTTGATTAGGGCTAGTTCTCCATCTCAGCTCTTGATATAGATACAGCTGCTTATGTTTTCTCCAAAGGCCTCTTTATACTTCCTGTAAGTGGTATATACACTTATCAGCCAGAACCTACTACCAATATAAACTCGTGCTTGCGCAAGTAGCGTCACCTGGCGGCGAATGACTGCTAGTAGGACAGACGCACAATGCAGGTACTATAAGTGAGTGTGCTGTCTCTGTGTATAATGGTGAAGGCGTGGAATCTATCTGAGTTTGACGGAGAGCAGATTGGTGATGGCCTGCAGGTTCAACACGAGCATTTCGTAAACCGCACGACTTGTTGGGTGTTCGAGGAGTATCTTTAACATGTAGTCAAACCAAGGTGAAACCAGGTACAGGTCGTAGGTGGAGAGGCCATCCCTTTACAGATGTCAGACGACGTGGGCTGGGCAGACTGGCAAAACAGGACAGGTTGCGAGTTGTGGGGGATCCAACATCAGGCTTTCATGCTAGGCAGAATGCAAGTGTATCTGAACACGCAGTGCACCGGACACACCTAACAATGGGTCTCCGCAGCAGATGTCTCATGTATGTGTCAGTGTTAACACCTCGACTTTGCAAGTACGACTGAAGTTGGCACCTGATAATCGGTACAGGACATTTGCCTAGTGGTAGAGCGTTGCATGGTCTCATGGATGCCAATACCTTCTTCATCATGCCGATGGAAGAGCGCAAATACGTGCATTGTCTTCCAGGTGAGCGGCTCTTGACATCTGTACAGCGGGACGGGGACAAGCTGGCGGCGGCTCCATTACACTATAGGGAACTTTCACCCCGGCATCCATGGATCCAGTGGAGCTCGTGCAAGGCTCCATGACGGCCAACGAGTATAGTACACTGGTTGCAGACCGCGTACGCCCCTTCATGGCAATTATGTTTCCCAACGTAATTTTTCAAAAAGATAATGCACCATGTCACAAGGCCAAGAGTGTGCTGGAGTTACGAGTTCCAATTGACGAGCGTGCCACCCAACTCGCTAGATCTGAACCTAATCAGACACATCTGGAATGTGATTGAACATGGCTTTGGATTTCATCGTCTCCCTCCCGAGAACGTATGGGGATTAGGTGACGTGTACGCAGCTGTGGTGCCAGCAAATTCCAGTGACCTACCAGCCTCGTTTTTCCCATACCATGATGAATCACACGCGTTATCTGTGCCGAAGGTGAATGTACCAACTATTCGGCAGGTGGTCGTAAAGTTCTTGCTGATCATTGTATCTTCCTTCTCGTGAAATATATGCTTTTAAATTTGTACATTTGTTGTCGAGCCATACCTGCTAAGCCATTTTGAATTTCTTGTTGGTCTCATTTTTTAGACATTTGTATTTCCTTTCAATTGCTGCGGCTTTTTATTTTCTCCTTTCATCTATTAAATTCAATCTTTCTGATACCCAAGGATTCATACTAGGCCTTATCTTTTAAACTATTTGATACTGTGCTACTTAATCTTCGAAAGGCACCCATTTCGTCTTCCACTGTATTCCTTTCCCTGTTCTAGTCAAATGCTGCCTGACGCTTTAGCTGAAAATCTGAATAGCTTCTGCTTCTTTCAACTTATCTCAATTCCATCTCCTTAATATCCTGTCCTTTTGCAGTTTCTTTACTTTTAAATGCAGTTCTTGATCGATAAATTGCCACCAGAGTCCACATCTGCCCATGGATATGTCTTGCACTTTAAAATGTGCCGCCGAAATCTCTGTCTTACCACTACATAATCACTCTGAATACTCGCTTTAGCTTCAGGCCTCTTCTACGTATATAAACCTCTTTCATGATTCTCAAATCAAGTGTCAGTGACGATTAAATGATCCTCCGTGCAAATTTATACCAGGTGGCATAGTCTTTCATTCCTTCCCTCAAGTCCATATTCTCCTGCAATTGATCCCCACTATCGAATTCCAGGAACCCATGACAAATTTTCGTCGGCCTTAACCAACAGGTGGCTATGGTGATGAAAGGCTAGTGACGCTTGAGAACACTAAGCAAACATCAGTGACAATCACAAATTTATTAAGCAACAATACTGGATTGTTTTAATAAAAGCAGCTCCTTAGACGGGTCAGCATAGCAGCGACCTTGTCAGCAGAAGGAGGCTTCTATGCACTTGACTTGTGGTTCCTCCAGTGCAACAAACCATCAGATGGCAGTAGTTACGTCGTGGGTCGCTTGTTGACACGTGGACGCCATTGGCCTCTTCCTCTATGCATCGATCTCCGAACTGCTCTTGTCATTGGAGATCTGCACTCAGGAGATAAACCTGAAGTACTCAATGACTCACAGAAGTCGGCTCCTAGCACCCATTCACGAGGGAGAAGCCAGCAGCGTTAGAGTCGGCCTCAGGATTGGGGTGAACAGCGGTAGTGGCCCTCGCTCTCAATGACAGATGACAGCGTGTGGGTCACGCAGGTGAAACGTCCAGAAATATGAAAGTTGATGGCGGCCTCTGTGCCCCATTCGCATTGCCTCGAAAGTTGGCAGGGCAATTGGCAGAAATCTCCTTCCAGCCTGATTCATGGTTCTATAGACGACTGAAGATAGCTAGGTGTGCCAAGGTTCAACCTCCATAGCCGGTTCTCATGGGGTAGCTGAAACAGACACAACGGCTGAGACCAAGCATAGTGCAGTCAGCAATCTGCACTCAGTAATCAGAATTGGTTAAGAATGATAGGGTACTTATGTCAGCGCTTTCCGTGAGCTCTGAGGCGGTGGGGATGGCAATGACATCATATGCTTTGGTTTTACCTTGCTGCCAGCTCTCGTAGTGACTTCAGACTTCTTCAGCTTCCCACTTCAGAGGATCTTTTCTGCTGTTTCAGCACCTGAGTATTTACTGTTGCACTGTACCTACGCTGCTTTATGGCACTCATCTTTATGATTATTATGAAGGTCGCTTGCAACCTACATGATGTCATTAGGCTTTTCTTGTGAACTTTGGCTCTCAATCATTTATTTCTCCACGCTGCAGTACGTTCTGTGTCTGCTGTAACTCGCTCAGCATTTCTCCCCAGCTGTCAGTCTAATGGATATTGACATGGGTGGTTCAGCTTCCGAAGTAGAGGTTCGACGAATTTTTAGTATTCGCTTGGGTGTAATATCTCCCCCTCCCTTCTGAAAATTCGTTCCGTATTTTTGAGTTTCAAGTACACATAATAACTTCACCTCACATATTTTACACCTTTAATGATACATTATACAAGTTGAGTAACTGTCCATTACCATACGGCTAATTTAAGCAAATGTAGGTACACAAACGGCAGTCAGAACCATTACAGCGCTGTAAAATGCCACGCTTATTATCGTGATAGTAGGATGTTGTCTAGCGCCGCATTCCTATATGTACTGGAACATTTTTTCAGCTGTATTTCCCCATTTTTGTATTGCTATTAGTTGCTCTAGTGAAAACAGAATTTGTGGATTGAGGTTCTAATTTAGGGAAGTTAAGCTTTGTGTAGGTGGGACGTCTAGCAGCTTCTCGGTTAAGAACAAAAAAGGCTATACCCACTCAAGTGTGGCCGCACCAGTGATCATATTTTCTAGAGGGAATATCTCGTCTGCTAAGTCACAAGTCGTATCGTTTCTTATTATTCCGCTATTCTGGAATTCCACCCTAATCGTACCTTTAGTTTTCTGTATTTTAACCTAACCTAACCTAACTGTTTACTTTGACAACTTCTGGGGAAAAAACTGAGCAGATCCGGTCACTGCCTAGTGGTACACACTTCTAGTGTAAGGTTACCTGGGAGTAGAAGGTCCGGAAGAAATGAGTATTGAACATTGTTCCTATCAAGATTTTCATTAACACTCCTCAGCCAATGTAACAGTACAAATAAGGTCAACAAGACCTTAAAATATTAAGACAAAACAATGTAACTCGACTAAATCATTGAAGAATAGTTAGTGATAAACGATCAACAACATCATAAAATATTTCAGTGAGATAAGATGACCAAAGGTTAGAGTGTTAATTCGAATACTTGCTCTGAATTCTCCAAACGAAAATTCATTGGGATCTTGATGTACGAAAAATTAAATTTACTAGAGATATTGTTCTCTTTTCGAAATATACAACTTTTATGTGCCATTGGTTACTAACGGTGCAATATTTTCAGCCAGTCTGAATAAGAGACAAAAGAGGATATTTCAGCAATTAAAGTTACATAACAATCTCATCAAGTGTTCTAAGAAAGCAGTCTTTCACACAAGTAGGCCACAAACTGTGGAATGTATTTGACTAAAATACAACAAATGATTTAGGTTTGCCAAAAAAGGAGTTCATCAAAAAGAAACAAAAAATCAAGTAAAGCTCCTTTTATGTGAAACCACCACACGTCGGGCAATGTAGTCCGGAAGAACGGAACCCAAATTATTTATGGCAGGCGCGGAATGTTGGTAAGCACACTCGTTTTCCAAGCAGCCAGTGGGAACACGGACCAATAGCCTGATGGACAGAGAAACGAGCAAGTCATCAGACTGCACGCTGGCAGCCGAGAGAAAACAACGGCGAAAAGTCGCTAAAAGATAATAAGGTAACTGGCCGAGGCCACCACTCCTCACGTACACCTGATAGTAAAGAAGTACAACGGCCAACCGACTTTCAGCTTAAAAACACGCCACGAGGCGGAAACGCTAAATACTTAACCGTCGCGTGGAAAGGAAGACGTAAGTGGAAGGAAGACGCGAACAGTCGGTTAATGAACGTCACCTACGTAAATACATGCTCGGCTTGGAAGTATAGTCCACCAAAAACTTGCAACAAGATTTGTCCCGGTAAGGCACATATGGTTGTGGACTTCAAATAACCAAAGGAAGTGACTTCGTAATTTTGTGCAAAATGTACCACGTAAAAAAAGCAAAACAAATTATTGAACATAACGAATAACGACACACTGAATGCAAAAAGAAAATTGCATAACCACAAGCGGTTCAAAACCACAATAATTTAAAACATACAGTCAAGCCGCAACTCCGACAGTTAGCGGGACCGACGGCCCTAGTAGTCTGGTCCCTTCAATCCCACAAACCAACCAACCGACAGTTAGCAAACTAAAGCTATTATGTTTTCATAAAAGCGCCACGCCCTTCAGATCACATAGCCAGATACAGGAACAGGTAGCTACCACAACAGCAGGCTGAACCGAGTCTGATTAGAAGCAGCAGGGCACAAAGACGACCTGGAAGCAATGCAGTCACAATTACCACACTAACAGCAGAGAGCAAGAGCAGTCTTTACCAACGCCGCGTTGTCTCGGTACCGAAGCAACTAACTAAAAGTATCTCACTGAGCGCACAAAGGCGCTGCGAGATGACAAACAGTGGAAAAATCTGGAACCGCCACAAGAAGATTAGGCTGATACAATAGCTCCCTACTTAGCAATCATATACAACCGCTCGCTCACCGACAGATCTGTACCTATAGATTGAAAAATTGCGCAGGTCGCACAAGTGTTTAAGAAGGGTAGTAGCAGTAATCCATCGAACTACAGACCTATATCATTGACATCGGTTTGCAGTAGGGTTTTGGAGCATATACTGTGTTCAAACATCATAAGTCACCTCGAAGGGAACGATCTATTGATACGTAATCAGCATGGTTTCAGAAAACATCGTTCTTGTACAACGCAGCTAGCTCTTTGATTCCGTATTTCTAGATTTCTGGAAAGCTTTTGACACCGTTCCTCACAGGCGTCTTCTAATCAAGGTGCGGGCCCATGGGGTATCGTCTCATTTGTGCGACTGGATTCGTGATTTCCTGTCAGGAAGGGCGCAGTTCGTAGTAATAGACGGAAAATCATCGAGTAAAACTGAAGAGATATCATGTGTTCCCCAAGGAAGCGTCCTGGGACCTCTGCTGTTCCTGACCTGTATAAATGACCTGGGTGACAATCTGAGCAGTTCTCTTATGTTGTTCGCAGATGATGCTGCAATTTACCGTCTAGTAAGGTCATCCGAAGACCAGTATCAGTTGCAAAGCGATTTAGAAAGGATTGCTGTATGGTGTGGCACGTGGCAGTTGACGCTAAATAACGAAAAGTGTGAGGTGATCCACATGAGTTCCAAAAGAAATCCATTGGAATTCGATTACTCGATAAATAGAACAGTTCTCAAGGCTGTCAATTCAACTAAGTACCCGGGTGTTAAAATTACGAACAACTTCAGTTGGAAAGACCACATAGATAATATTGTGGGGAAGGCGAGCCAAAGGTTACGTTTCATTGGCAGGACACTTAGAAGATGCAACAAGTCCACTAAAGAGACAGCTAACACTACACTCGTTCGTCCTCTGTGAGAATATTGCTGCGCGGTGTGGGATCCTTACCAGGTGGGATTGACGGAGGACATCAAAACGGTACAAAAAAAGGGCAGCTCGTTTTGTATTATCACGTAATAGGGAACAGAGTGTGGCAGATATGATACGCGAGTTGGGATGGAAGTCATTAAAGCAAAGACGTTTTTCGTCGCGGCGAGATCTATTTACGAAATTGCAGTCACCAACTTTCTCTTCCGAATGCGAAAATATTTTGTTGAGCCCAACCTACGTAGGTAGGAATGATCATGAAAATAAAATAAGAGAAATCAGAGCTCGAACGGAAAGGTGTAGGTGTTCGTTATTCCCGCGCGCTGTTCGGGAGTGGAATGGTAGAGAGATAGCATGATTGTGGTTCGATGAACCCTCTGCCAAGCACTTAAATGTGAATTGCAGGTAATCATGTAGATGTAGATGTAGATGTAGAAGTGTGGATGACAACGACACACCGCTCGCGTCCAGACCTGGTCGGGAGAAGGATTAACGTGTCGACTCCCGTATCCACTTCAGGTACCTTGTATCTGGAAGATGCTCAGCCAAGACCAATTTGGAAGGCACTCAGGCGGTAGAACAAACAGCCGACTCGTTGTCTCACTGACTCCCATTGCCCATGCTGCTTCACACATTACCTTCCCCTGAAAATAGCCTCAAAGGCACTCGCTACGAACATGCCACAAACGTGCTCCCCTCACGCCAAAGATTGTGTTCCAGGAGACGTAGCGCGAGCTATCGATCACACAACGGTTCACACTCCCCATCCCCAAAACTGGAAACTCGTTGGATGGGGGAGAGGGGGGGGGGGTAGGGAGGAGGGGTTCTGAAAGGAAACGTAATTAATACCACCCATTTTAACTTGTAACCCGTGGTCTAGGTGCGCCGGCACTGTAGCTCAGCCTGTTCGATCTGAGGGTTAGCTGCCTTTTGTAATAAAAAACTGAGTCAACGGTTCAACACAGAATTTGATTGGGTATCCTGGGACATCCGAACCGAATAAATGCAACGAACAACATCGAAAGGGTAGAGTCTTTGATTCATAATCGAAACGTCTTCGGTCCCGGGCTAGAATCCCGCCGCTGATTAAATTTTGATTAATAATCAGCATTGGCGGCCGAAGACTGCTGGCATAAGAAGTCACCCTCATTCTGCCAACGGCCATGTCAAAGAGGGTGGAGGGGCGGACAGAGGTAAGGGGCATTCTCTTGTCCTAAGGGTGGGAAACTGCTCCTAAAGGACTTAGAATCACGAATCATAAACAGAGTGCAGAAGGCCATGGAAACCACAGCATTAAAGACACGTAACGTGTATCCACAGGGCATGTGGCCCGTAATTGAAGAAGTGCCATGATGATCTCTCCATCGGCAAAAGATTCCGGAATAGTCCCCCATACGGATCTCCGGGAGGGGACTGCAAATGGGGAGGTTACCATGAGAAAAGGATTGAATGATCAACGAAAGGATAACGTTCTAAGAGTCGGGGAGTGGAATGTCAGGAGCTTGAACGTGGTAGGGAAGCTAGAAAATCTGAAAAGGGAAATGCAAAAGTTCAATCTAGATATCGTAGGGGCCAGTGAAGTGAATTGGAAAGAAGACAAGGATTTCTGGTCAGATGAGTATAGGGCAACATCAACAGCAGCAGAAAATGGTATAACGGGAGTAGGATTCGTTATGAATAGGAAGGTAGGGCAGAGAGTGTGTTACTGTAAACACTTCAGTGACTGGGTTTCTCTTATAAGAATCGACAGCAAACCAACACTGACAACAATAGTTCTTGTATACATGCTGACGTCGCAGGTTGAAGATTAAGAGAGAGAGAGAGAAAGTGTATGAGAATATTGAAAGGATAATACAGTATAAAAAGGTAGATGAAAATCTAACAGTCATGGGGAACCAGAATGCAGTTGTAGGGGAAGGAGTAGAAGAAAAGGTTACAGGAGAATATGGGCTATGAACAGGAAATGAGAGAGAGAAAGATTAATTAAGTTCTGTAACGAGTTTCTGACTGTAATAGCGAATCCTCTGTTCACGAATCACAAGAAGAGGAGGTGTACTTGGAAAAGGCCGAGTGATACGGGAAGATTTCAGTTAAATTATATCATAGTCAGACAGAGATTCCGAAGCCAAATACTGGATTGTAAGGCGTACCCATGAGTAGATATACACTCTGATCACAATATCGTAGTGATTACGAGTAGGATGAAGTTCAAGACATTAGTCAGGAAGAATCAATATTCAAAGAAGTGGGATACGGAAGTACTAAGAACTGACGAGATACGGTTGAAGTTCTCTAAGCTATAGATACAGCAATAAGGAATAACTCAGTAGGCGGTGCAGTTGAAGAGGAATGGACATCTCTAAAAAGGGTCATCACAAAAGTTGGGAAAGAAAACATAGGTACAAAGACGGTAACTGCGAAGAAACCATGGGTAACAGAAAAAATACTTTAACTGATCGATGAAAGGAGGAAGTACAGAAACGTTCTGGGAAACTCAGGAACACAGAAATACAAGTCGCTGAGGAATGAAATAAACAGGAAGTGCAGGGAAGCTAAGACGAAATGGCTGTAGAAAAAATGT